>NC_138165.1:4781048-5981048 GCF_964165515.1 Mesoplodon bidens | reverse complement strand
GAGGGCCAAGATTTCCTTCTGAGGGTTGTTAGCTATCACCTGGCTGAACATTTTTTCCTCAACCCCTTAGACAAAGAGGCCACCTCTGCCTGGTGACCTGAACTAAAAGCTGAACATTTCTGTGTTCAGATAAACCCTCTTCTGGGGAATGAGCTGGTCTGAACAAATAGAAAAGAGGACAGGAGAGATACTTGGGTTTTTTCCTTCCTACCGAGGGACACTGAGTGAGGCACTTAACTTGCCCAATTCTCCGTGCCCTCCAGCAAAACCCGGGATAACGTGAGGGTGTTAAGGATGCCCTTCTGTCCTGGAAGATGAGCTGCAGGATCTCTTGAGCTGATGGGACCCTCTGGGGCAGACTAAACTGACTGTACTTTTCCCTTTTGTAACCACTTGTTTGATGTCATTTTAACAGAAGCTCTACTTTTTTTTAAAGGATGCTTTTTCATGCTGCAATTTGTCTTGTGATTCTTTCCTTATTATTTCCTCTTCCTGCTATTTAGTGCTGGTTTTCCACAGGTGTCCCTGGACCTCACCATCATCCATCAGAGTGATTTCCTCCAAATCTGTCCCCCACAGGGGCTCCCTGGAGGTTCCCCTTTTGTCTTGATACAACGAGATGATTTTAACAGCCACATTCCCACTGCTAAATCACGTGGAGGAGATGGAACCTTCCGACTGATTCTCTTTTCCTTTCTCCGATGCCATTACACGGTGCCTTTGATACGATCTGCTTCAACACATGCCACAAAACATGAAAAGATCACAATTCCTCTTCCTTTGGAAAGTTAAACAAGTGGCTTCCAATTTTTGATGCCACTTTTCTTCCACAAAAACTACCCAGAGAGTGGTTGATTTTTCTTCTCTTGGGGAAGCTCTAAAAAGAGAGAGGAGCTAAAATTGTGATGTTGAGTGCTTCCCTTGTCCTTGGCTTTCTACCAGCTGCAGAAAGAACAGGGAACCTTACCTTGAGAACTCTCAGCATAAAAGAAGATGGATGAAATGTTTCCAGAGGAGGTTGGAGAATTGACTGCCCTGGCTTGCGGTGCTTTCTGCACCTGCACACTTTGTAATTTGCCCCTTTTGAGTCACAGCCTCTGGAAATGTCTTCTCTTTCTTCCCACTCATTTCTTGGGAGCATCTTTTCTCTTTCTTTGGTCTCCCTTGTCAGGGTAGATAGTATTTCTTTGATTTTCATTACAAGCAATGGGTAAGGGGTTTGAGCAGCAAAACTCTTTGAGAGGAACCTGGGAACTTTGCGACCAACCCTCCAACACGCACGCACACAGATGACACTGTTATTTGTTGATTTTATAGAAAAGTCATTGATTTTATTTTCATTGTGAAAGGTTCAAATAATGGAAAAGTGTAGAGAGAAACAAATCACCCAGAGCCCTGGGGAGATTTTTAAAAAATACAGAGACCTGTGGCCCACGATGGAGACCTTGATTGAGGGCCCTGGGATGAGGTCTTAGGGTCTATATTTTAAATAGTCTGTACAGGAGATTCGAATTCACAGCTTGAGCTAAAAAAACATGGCCTGCTCTAGACTCAGATGAAGGATCGCAGTCATGGTTTGGCTACTGGCCTGCTGCGTGAGTCCAGATGGGTCATGCTCCTCTCTCTGATCCCTTCTAACTGGAGGACTCTCTCTATCTCTCTTTTTTGTTGTTGTTGCAATTTTCAATAAAAATTTATTTTTTAATACAAAACTGTAGTGACAGAAAGCAGACTAGTGGCTGCCTAAGGTTAAGGACAAGAGTTGGTGATTGTCTGCAAAGAGGCTAGAGGGAACTTTTGAAGTTAAGAAAATGTTACATATCTTGATTTTTTTTTAATTGAAGTGTAGTTGGTTTACAATGTTGTGTTAGTTTCAGGTGTACAGCATGGTGATTCAGTTATATATTTCAGTTTTATATATATATATATATATATATATATATATTCTTTTTCAGGTTCTTTTCCCTTAGAGGTTATTACAGACCATTGAGTATAGTTCTCTGTGCTATACAGTAGGACTCTCATTTTCTGAGTGGGAAATAGGGCTGCCAGTGGTGTGGGAAGAGAAGTAATAGGAGTGTGTGGAAGGCTCCGGGAGCTTTGCTTGCTCACTCAATCCCTTGAGATCCGGTATCTGGAATTTGCAAAGTTTGATCTATTTCCATTTCCAGGTAATGGCATGATCTTCATTCTGAGATGCAGTGGGATACAGTGAAAAGAATGTGACTGCAGGGTCAGACCTATGTGGCCGGGAACTGAGCTCTTCCCTTAACTATAGTTGTGTGGGGACCCAATAGGAATCTCTGGCTTTATCATTAGATTTTGACATTTGGATCCAGCCCTTCCTGCAAAAGCATGGACCAAATGGGCCTGGTTCTTTGTAGGTATGCAATACTTTCTAGTTCCCTTTTTCTGTTACGGGTAAGATTTTTAGAGCCAGGTTGAAATCTATGCAGAGGGCATCACTTGATATTTGCAAGCCTTGCACACAGAACTCCTTTCCTTGGTCTCTTCAGAACTCTTTTCCTTGGTCAAGGTGACAAAGTCTCCCTCAAGCAAACGCTCAATTCTGCCTGGACCCAAGGAGGGAAGAAGCCTTCCAAAAAATGTAAACACCAGGAGTAAAGCACCATTTTGGTCAAGTGGAGATGCCAGCTTTTCTGTCTTAAAGAGAAGGATTTATGCTGTGGCCATTCCAAGGAGACTTGCAAATGGTTATAAGTGGTGCAAATTATAGAAGTGGCTCAAGGATACTTAGGTTATTTAATTTGATTGCTGCCCTGGAAAGATACCTCACTGACTGAAATGTAACAGACAGGTAAACAGTGTCTGAGGAAGTTCCTTGACCTTGTCTGCCTGACTACTGATATGCATAAAAAAAAGAGGTATAAAAGAAAGATGGGGGTGGGGTGGTGGGGGAGGACCTCCAGCCACTTGTGGTTATAGAGCAGCTTCCAGCCTCAGAGTCACATTTGAAATGAAGCTTTTCAAACTCCCCTCTCCCAGGAGAGGAGTCTTGTCTTTCTCATCAATCAATGGCTGCAGATGATGGGGACATTTACAGGTCAGTCCATTTATCCTTGAGGCTGCCAACAGGACTGTTGCCCTGAAAAAGTCTCAGACAGATGGGTGACTGTCCTCCTTTGCAGAGCTTTCCTGATAAATAAATCATCAACATTCTCAGTAACCCATGCTGGTGTGGAGCGCCAGTAAGAAGGTCTCCAATTCACATAGCCTTCAAATGGAGAAGAGTTAGGAGTTCAGCTCTGTGTTTGGTAACACGGATCATACATCTTAGAATAAAGGAAGAATGGAAATCAAACACGTAAGTGTTAGAAACAACTCACTCAACACATTACCCTGTGACTGGGGCATTATTCCTGACAATACCAGCTAATGTTCCTGTAGAAAAGCATCTCTACTTTCAGGAGCTGCCTTTCAATTCTATGAAATGCTGCATTATGACACTCAAGGTGGAAGTCAATTATATAATTGGGACCTCAGTCTAAGATATGGAAAAATATTTTTTTCCTTATGCAGAGCTGGCTCTCAGTGTAGATCTATTTGGCACTGATCTCCTTGGGTGTGGTTTGAGGGGCTCCCCATTGGTTAAAATTTTTTACAGCCTGTGAAATGGAGCAGGACCCTATGGTCCTTCCCCCACCCCATGTCCTCTGCCTACCTTTTGTCTGTGGAAAAACTTTAGCCAAAGAATATGTTTAATCAGAGAAGTGAGAAAATACAGAAACAAAGGAAAAGAGTTAAAGGAAACCAAATAATAATAGTTTAGACATTAAGCAAAGTCAAGGACCTTTAGTTCCTTCTCAAGGGCTATAGATAATATTCGGAGCCATATCCTGTGAGCTGTCTTATAGATACTGGAACTGCCAACAGGTGGAAGAAGTTAACTATTTCTTGGTTAATGACCAGATCGTAGCCATGACATAAGCTGCCACAATTCTGAGAATTGGCCTCAAGAAAATGGGAACAAACCGACCCTGGAACTGAAGATTAACTGTACCAAAGACAATCAAGATGACGTCAGTCGGACCACCGATGACCAATTTCAAGATGACGATCAGAGCTGACTCTGCTGTTTCTGCATGTAGTCCCCTCCCTTCCCCTATAAAAGCTCTTTCACACTGTTTGTCAGTGTGTTATTTTTCCAAAATAAAGCAAACTTTCCTTTCCACTCTTTATTGGCTTTTGAGCGGCGAGCAGCCAGATCCCACTTTCGGTAGCACCTGTACATTTTGAATTTCCCTAATGTCCCATATGGATGGCTGTCTCCCCTCTGTCTCTGCCCCGCCACAGGGAGGACTCGGGGCTGACCCTTGGGAACTGTCTGTCCCTGGTGCCTGGCTTGATTCCATCTCCCAGACCAGACTGTCCCATGATGATAGACTCACATTACTGACCCCGTATTGTCAGGTACCCCCCGGGACTTGGGGAAGACTTTATCTCTGCTCCAGCACCTACTGACCCCATGAGTTAAGGAGCCCTTGGCTGTAAGTAAGAGGAGACAGAGACCCAAATTTGTTGTTATGATAAGGGCATCTATTATTACATATAACCAGAAGCTTAGTAGTGGGCAGCTCCAGTATTCCTACAGTTAGAAGCTCAGTGATGACATCAAGGGAAGTCTCCCCATTCTGTCATCCTCTTGTGCCACCTTTGCCCCCAGGATGGCTCTATCTTGATCATATGGTGGCCACACTGTTTTCCAGGTATTACATTCAGACATAGGGATTCCCAGGGGCCGAAGATGCTATCTCTTCCAAGATTTCTTTCTTCAAATAGAAAGGACTGTTTTCCTGGGAACCCCTAATGACTGCCCCTCATGTCTCACTAGCCAGATGACCCACTGCTACCTACCAGCCACCACCAGGAAGGGGAAGGAGACCACCAGGATTGGCATACCGTGGAGCTGACCTGGACCCTGAGGCACCCAACTCAGAGGAATCCTGTTAGAGAGGAGGATGAGACCATCAAGAGTTCCTACAAACTCTAGGTCCACCCATGCAGCTGCAAACAGCATTATTTCATTCTTTTTTTATAGCTGAGTAGTATTCCATTGTACAGTATATATGTACCACATCTTTATCCATTCCCCTCTCGATGGTCACCTAGGTTGCTTCCATGTCTTGGCTATTGTAAAGAGTGCTGCTATGAACACTGGGGTGCAGGTATCCTTTCAGATTATGGTTTTCTCCAGATATATGCCCAGGAGTGGGATTGCTGCATCATGTGGTAGCTCTATTTTTAGTTTTTAAGGAACCTCCATACTGTACTCCATAGTGGTTGCACCAATTTACGTATTTCAGCATGATGATGGTAACATGATGTGAACAAAATAAATATAACTGTCCTCATCCGTTTCTTTCCTGAAATGTCACATCCACTATGTTTTTCACCTTTTCCCCTCTTTCATTCCCTGTTTCCTGGGAGATAGCCTCTTCCACATTTTTGTACAATTTCTTATTTAAATTTGGTTCCATTACGATCCTTCCTTGAGATACTGAACAATGGGCATTTCATTCAGATCACTGTCAAACTGAAAAACCATTGTTCCCATTTTATAGATGAAGAAATCAAAGTTGACATCAGAAAGCTCAATTAAGACAACACTCTCATTAGATGTGGTGAAAGGATCCAGATGTCTTCAGCGACAGAGCCCACTGGCAAAGCGATTGGCACCCACCAAGCTGCTAATCCCCTGGGCTCGAGGAGCACATCTGAGCTGAAGAGGGAGCATGACACTGCTGTGGGATCCTGGCCCCTCTTGGGGTTCCGTTTCTGCTGCTGCTGTGGCTGTGATGGTCGAGCGCCTGTTCTCAAGCCCTGTCACCACCTTGGCCCTGGCAACTGTCAGTGTTTCTCTTTGCCCAGTTTAATCACTGTCCTTTTGCTCCAGAACTTTTAGATTTGACACTGCCTTACTTTTACAGCCCACCTCCTGGAAAGACTCATGTCACTGGAGCTCAATTCATTAGTTTTTAACCACTTTTAAAAATTGGAGTATAGTTAATTTACAATGTTGTGTTAGTTTCAGCAAAGCGATTCAGTTTTATATATGTATATGTACGTATATATGTGTGCGTGTGTGTGTGTGTATGCTTTTTCAGATTCTTTTCCCTTACAGGTTATTACAAGATATTGAATATAGCTTTCTGTGTTATAAGTAGGTCCTTGTTTTTATCTATTTTACATATAGCAGTGTGTACATGTTAATCCCAAACTCCTAATTTATCTCTCCCACTCCCTCTCCATCCTCTTTGGTAACCATAAGTTTGTTTTCTGTGTTTACTCATTTTTTTTGAATCTGGCAGAAAAGAAAATTGTGGGACAATATTCAATTGGGAGAAAATATATTTAAAAATTTTAAATTTAATTTTTTGCCATTTAAAGAAATTTTAATTTTATACTGGAGTATAGTTGATTAACAATGTTACATTAGTTTCAGGTGTACAGCAAAGTGATTCAGTTATACATACACATGTATGTATTCTTTTTCAGATTCTTTTCCCGTCTAGGTCATTACAGTGTATTGAGCAGAGTTCCCTGTGATATACAGTAGGTCCTTGTTGGTTATCTATTTTATATGTTGTAGCGTTTATCTCTCTTGCTCCCCCCTCCTTTCTCCTTTGGAAACCATGTTTGTTTTCCATGTCTATTCATTTTTAACAGAAAATTTCCCTGATGCTAGTTTGCCGACCTTGACTTCCCTTTGGTCACTTCTTTTGGCCTGAGTGCCCCACCCCTGGGTACCACTGGACTGGATCCCAGTGAATGAATGAGAGTCAACTTTTCTAGAACCGTGTGGGGCAAAGTGCTGGGGAGGAATAAGAATGGTCCCTGTCCTCAAAGGCTCATGGTCTTAAGGAGTGTGGAAGATGACATTATGGTTTAGCAAGGTTCGTTCCCACCCACCATGGGAGGAGTTCACCTGTCTCCCCATTGACGTTGGTCTTGGCTCTGTGACTTGTTTCAGCACGTAGAATGTGGGTAGGAGTGTCCAGTGCACCAATTCTGAGCCCAGACCTGGAGGGTCCCTGTGCATTTCTGCCTGTCCCCACACTCTCTGCCATCACGGAGAAAGGGCTGTGCCCCAGGAAGCAGTTGAGCAGATCTCAACTGAACCTGTGGCCTGGCCAAATCAGCAGACCTGCACACACGAGTGAGAAATAATGCAGACTGTTACTCCACTGAGATTTTGTGTTGTTTTGCAGCAAAAATTGGTACCTGGAGAGATATGATAATGATGAGTGTAATAATAGCAATAATGGGGGAGGCACGATGGCCGGAGTCTTTACCCAAGCACAACTGCAGCTATGTGGATGCCTGCACTGCATGGCCCACCCTGGCGGGGTGTGGGGTTTGCCCTCTTCACTGCCTGCCCCCCCTTGCTGTAGTTGGCTGGGATATTCTCTGAGAGACAGGACCCTCTCCTCCATGTCCATTGTTTAAATCTCCTCACTCATCCTGTGCAGCTAGGGCTTCCCTAGCAACTTCCAGGCAACTCAGAGATCTGCTAGGAACACTGCAGTTATTCAGGAAGGATTACCCAGCGGTGAGCACTTAACCTTCCATGTAATAATTATGTCAAAATTTAAATGGCGACATTTTGTCCTTTAGATAGCATTGTGGGAGATCCGGAGATCTTTTATATTTTCTTTTTAAACACAGTTAAATTGTTAATGACTCCTTTACTGGATCTCAATTCTGAGATACCTGAGTTAGTGAAACCCACTAGTGATTACAGAGAGAGCAAGACATCAACAGGGCAGGGCTGGCCTCCCAGACTGGTGACATCCTGAGGACCCACTGAGATAATGTGGTCCAAACCCAGCATTTGTGCATGTTTAAAATTGAGGTAGAGTTGATTTACAGTGTGGTGTTAGTTTCAGGTATACAGCAAAGTGATTCAGTTATATGTGTATATACATATATATATTCTTTTCCAGATTCTTTTCCATTATAGGTTATTACAACATATTGAATATAGTTCCCTGTGCTATACAGTAGGTCTTTGCTGTTTATCTATTTTATATATAGTAATGAGTGTCTTTTAATCCCAAACTTCTAATTTTTCCCTCTCCCCCTTTTCCCCCTTGGTAATTATAAGTTTGTTTTCTTTGTCCATGGATCTATTTCTATTGTGTTTGAAGTCCACAAAAGTGAAGGGACCTGCCCAAGGTCCTATAGCTGTTTGGCTGGTGCTGGGAATTAAGATTGATAGAGTATCTACCACGAGGTTTCTCCTCTGCCCCAGTTTTTTGTTATCACATTTTAATCCCTACAACATCCCTGTAAATATTACTGTACTTCCTACTACTGGTCTACGGTTGGAGAAACTGAGGCTCACAGAAAATAACTGCCGACCCCCCACCCTCATTACCCCCATCACCCTGCCGAGGAAGGGAGAGTATTCTTCTCTTTCAAGTAGCTGCCGGCATTGAAAACTTCTTAGATAATTTCATGAAGTTGAGGGTTTCAAATATCAAGAAAACTCGATGGCTTTTCTGCTCTGATTCCCATCGTGTGAGTCTGCTTCTTCTTTGTTTTATTCACTAGTTTGTTGTATTTTTTAGATTCCACATACAAGGATAGCGTACAGGATTTGTCTTTATCTGTCTGACTTAGTTCACTTAGCATAATACCCTCCAAGTCCATCCATGTTGCCGCAAATGGCAAAATTTCTTTTTACGGCTGAGTAGTATTCCATTGTATATATGTACCACATCTTCTTTATCCATTCATCTGTTGATGAACATTTAGGTTGTTTCCATGTCTTTGCTGTTATAAATAATGCTGCTGTGAATGCTGGGGTGTATTTTTTCAAACTAGTGTTTTTGGCTTTTTTGGGGATATATACCCAGGAGTGAAATTGCTGAATCATACGGTAGCCTTAATTTTAGTTTTCTGAGAAACCCCCATGCTGTTTTCCATAGTGACTGCACCAATTTACATTCCCACCAACAGTGTACAAGGGTTCCCTTTTTTCCTTGCCAACATTTGTTATTAGTGTTCTTTTTGATGATAGCCATTTTGACAGGTGTGAGGAGATATCTCATTGTGCTTTTGATGTGCATTCCCCTGATTATTAGTGATGCTGAGGATCTTTTCATGTGCCTGTTGGCCATCAGTACGTTCTCTTTGGAAAAATGTCTGTTCAGTTCTTCTGCCCATTTTTCAATTAGGCTGTTTGTGTTTTTGATGTTGAGTTGCATGAACTGTTTATATGTATTGGATATTAACCCTTACTGGCCTTATCATTTGCAAATATTTTCTCCCATTCAGTAAGTTGTCTTTTCATTTTGTTTATGGTTTCCTTTGCTGTTCAAAAACTTTTAAGTTTCATTAGGTCTAATTTGTTTATCTTTGTTTTTATTTCCTTTGTTTTAGGATACAGAACCCCTACCCCCACCCCAAATAGTGCTGCTATTTATGTCAAAGAGTGTTCTGCCTGTGCTTTCCTCTAAGAGTTTTATACTGTCTGGTCTTACATGTAGGTCTTTATTTTATTTATTTATTTTTAAAAAATTTATTTATTTTTATTTTTGACTGCGTTGGGTCTTCATTGCTGTGTGCAGGCTTTCTCTAGTTGCATTGAGTGGGGGCTACTCTTTGTTGCGGTGCACGGGCTTCTCATTGTGGTGGCTTCTCTTGTTGTGGAGTACGGGCTGTAGGCACGCGGGCTTCAGTAGTTGTGGTGCACGGGCTCAGTAGTTGTGGTTCACGGGCTCTAGAGTGCAGGCTCAGTAGTTGTGGTGCACGGGCTTAGTTGCTCTGTGGCATGTGGGATTGTCCCTGACCGGGGCTCAAACCCGTGTCCCCTGCATTGGCAGGCAGATTCTTAACCACTGCACCACAAGAGAAGCCCCACATGTAGGTCTTTAATCCATTTATTCACTCAGAAGTCTGAGGGAACAGATTACTTTCAGAAAGTACTTTACTCACTCTAAGAGCAGGGCCACTAATATATAATGAAAATGATAAGGGCAAGAACAATACCAATAATAATATTGTGTGGGGTCATGAGGGGCAGGGTGGTCTCCCAATAACCTTTGCCTCTGGAGTGGAAGTGTTATTGTTTCTGCAGAAAAGGCAAACCTGAGGTGGGGTGGGAAGTCAGGAAGGTACTTGGCTTTGTTCTACATGGAGAACGCACCTTCTTTTCACTTGGTGTGAGTTTTTATCAGATAAGTCTTCACAGAGCAACTTTACTGAACCACAGTCTTTCTGCTATATTGAGTGTCTCTTTCCTGAGATGATTATAAAGATCCCCAGTTTCCTCCAACATTCATGACTTGAGTCATGCATTCCTGAGGGTGAGATTTCCGCTGAAATGTTACAAGGAAAAGAAATCAGGTTTCAAAAACTACCACGAAACTAAATTAAAAGGCATATACAATAATTTCTTCTCCTTTTGGCTTTTGGAGTATCAATATGACACATTGGGTTCTAATCTCAGATCTTCCATTTCTCATCTTTTGTTTCTATCCTAGTTTCTCCTTCTTTTATCCCTCCCTCCCTCTCTGCCTTCCTTATTTCCATTAAATTAGTAAGTATTTTTCTGAATAGTTGGGGGGAAAATGTATACTTTCAAGAAGGATTTGAAGTGGTAAAGGTAATGACTTATTAAGAACTAAATCTTCAGGATGGACCTAGATTTTCTCATACTAAGTGAAGTAAGTCAGAACGAGCAAGACGAATATCATATTATATCACTTATATGTGGAATCTAAAATATGACACAAATAAACTTATCTATGAAACAGAAACAGACTCAAAGACATAGAGAATAGACCTGTGGTTGCCAAGGGGGTGGGGAGGTGGGGAAAGATGGATTGGAGGTTTGGGATTAGCAGATGCAAACTATTATATAGAGAATGGATGAGCAACAGGGTCCTACTGTAGAGCACAGGGAACTCTATTAAGTATCCTGTGATAAACCATAATGGAAAAGAATATGAAAAAGAATGTATATGTATAACTAAATCACTTTGCTGTACAGCAGAAACTAGCACAACATTGTAAGTCAATTATACTTCAATAAATTAAATTTTAAAAGGAACTAAATCTTCAATTTATAGATGACACTTTTCAGCTCTTTTGACTCCATGTCAACATTTTGGAGGAGGTAGGGGCCCTACTAGTATCTCCAGGTTATAGGGAAAGTATTTAAATGCGTCTGTTAAGATTCAGCTCACAGTGTGATTTGGTAAACAGTTGGGCCTAGGACCTGTATCTTGAATTTGCCCAAGCCTGAGAAGGTCTATGAGAGTCTAGCGCTGATAATATCATGACTCCTGCAGCATAGGTCTGACCTTGAGACACCAGAGGTCGGCCTCCCATCCTGACCCTGCTCCTGCGTCTTACCAGCTTGGTGACCTGGGGCAAATTCAAAGGCCGCTCTGGCCTCAGTTTCAGCTTCTATGAGATTTGTACAGTTGTGTCAAGAACTGTGTGGCCAGAATAAGTGAAACCCTGAAAGCGGAGCCTGGCGTGTAGGAAAATCTCAAGCATAGCGTGGGTGACTTCAGTTATGACAATTGCCATCACGTCATTTTGCTAGGGAAACGGTCATTCAGAGGCCTGAACGAAGACAGGCTAGAGTCAAAACTATAAATATAAAGATTTTGAATATTATTATTATTGGTAATACAATCAATTTTCTCGGAAATCTCTGGCTATATGATGCGTTAATAATTTTATGTATGCTATTTTTTTTGTGCTAGTAGAACTAATAAGTCCTAAAAAAAACCCCACACAAAACAAAATATGTTTTCCTGCTGATAGTAGATAAGGGGGCCTAAAATCCAGAAAGGAATGATTTTGCCATGATTAAAAAAGGAAATGAATGAAGACGCCGCTCGCTGTAGGATAAAATAGAAAATACACGTGCTTTATGTTCTTTCTTCTCGGCTTAAAATTCCCCCCCACCCCCCATTTTAATTCCTTTTGACCTCAGGGGTAAGTACCAGTATCCACCAGGTTGACATGGACAGAAATCTTTAGTTAAGCACAGTGGTGGGTATATAGTGTGCATGTTATTGCTGCAAATAATTTACACTATTAATCTGATTTTTTGGATGCACGTATTTATTTTGACTGGGGATACTGAAGGAATTTGATTGCTTGAAAATAAAAGAACTAGCCTCAGCAGTCTTGGGTTTCCTAAGGAAGAGGGTGCTGGATTTTGAGCTGGGACCAAGGCTGGGGGCTCAAGTCCATATCTGGATACAGGGATCACTCTATCATCATTATTTTTTAATAAGCAAAAACAAACAAATCAACCAGACAGACAAAGAAACAAACAAAAAACCCCAGTAGGATTTGGAGAAAACCTAAGCTCCAGAGAGTGTGTAGATTTTATTTTACTCTGGGTTGGGTTAACTTGAACCCGAAATGGTGAAATGGGTAAGACAAGGAAATCTATGTTTGTAGAAGGTGAGATGAACTTAGTGAGTCCACGTGGCAGAGCTGTGTGTGTGTGTGTGTGTGTGTGTGCATGTGCATGCACAGGGACTCTCTCTCTCTCTCTCTCTCTCTCTCTCTGGTGTAGAAGCGTCTTTAATCCTCCCTGCAGGGAAGAGTCGTAATGACATTCCAAACGCATCTGGATCTTCTAAATACTTAGCTCATCTGTTCTCCTAATGGGCTCTCCAAGCTCAGGACAGGTGATTGCCCCCACCAGTCCTGAACAGAACAGCCAATATATTTGATCTTGGGAGTATTTTTGTCCAGAGGAGGCCTCTGAAAATCACAGCAAGTTACATGTGGCTTAAGAATGGGTAGGACTGTTTTCCAAAGATCTAAAGCTGTATTTGAAAAGTGTGATTCACAGACCATCTGCATCAGAACCACTGGTGGCTTCTGCTGGTTAAAAATGCATTTTCTGGGCCCCTTCTCAGACTCACTGAATCAGAAGGTCTGGGGGTGACTCCGAGAAGGCTTTAGAAATCAGGAGGGGATTCTATGCCCACCGAATTTGAGCTGCAGTGATGACAAAGCATCCTTTCTCACAATTCTGCACGAGGGGACACATGTTCCTGCATCCCACCCAATTTAGTTTGGTGAATTACCAAAGTGATTACAACAAAGACTCCACTGCCTGGAAACCAACTTCCCACCATTGTCTGAGAGCTGGACACAGTGATAACAGGATTCTTGACATCCATTGACCTAAAGCTGATAGAATGCTGGCTACTCCATCATCAGGTCAGTTTGCAATTTGCAGTCGTGGAATTCAATGAACTCTGGTGGAGGTGGTGAGTCCGAGGCCATGGCTCCCAGAAGTCAATGGGGCAGGGAGGCCCGACTGGGTGGGAGGAGATGGGTCAGGACAGGCTGGGCCCTATGCATGGGCCACAGATAAGGTTGTTTGGAGCTTGAGAATCTCTGGTCCAGCACTGGGGGATGATGGGGACAGTGATGCCCTCAGGCTTCTGTTTCCCTCTCTGTCCACCTGGACCAATGTTCCCCTTGCTGTTCTCCTTCCATGCCCCAGTGCTCAGTGGTCTGCGTTGATGACATCACCAAGTTCTCACAATAATCCTCTGTGGTCAACAGCAGTTGCTCCATTGAATAGACTGGGAAACCAAAGTTCGGGAAGTTTGGGTAAGTTGACCAAGATCTTTTACTTTGTGACTAGCATTCAAATGCTGTTCAGTGTTTACCTTACCTCTTTGGGTCAGGGAAAGAGATCCAGTGGCTGTCCTTGGGCTCCCTTTCCTGAGCCCAGGGAGGCCTCCTTCAGAGATTTGCAGAGGACGGCGGAGGCGTCCCTCATCTCCTCAGCCAGCCCTTCTCTGCATAGCATCAAAGAGATGTCACCGTGCAGGGGAAAGAGTCTGGTTTTGGGGTCATTTGGTGTCCCACTTCTATCATTTTAGCTGCACGACCCTGAAAAAGTTACTTAACCTCTTTGGGTCTACCTATCTTTAAAGATATCTCTTCCTTATCTTTAAGGGGGATTAGAAGGGTGGGCAGTAATACCCACAGGGCTGTGTTGAGGTTTAGAGCAAACAGTGTGTGCGGTGTGACTGGGACTGTTCTCAGAATCTAGTACGTACCATTGAACCACAGGAGTGACTGCCAAGCAAGTTCAGTTTGAGTGTTGAGATATACATATGCTGTGTGATGCAGTGGAACAGGCATTGGACCTGAGTTATAGCAGCTGGGTTCTCATCCTGAGTCAGCTGTCCACCAGCCTTGGGAACATCGATGAGACTCCGAACAACTCGGAGCCTCAGTTTCTTCACCTGTAAAGTGGGAGCTTAAATTGACCCCTGTCCCCTGTGCTCACCCCAGAGGATGGTTTTGAAGAACAGGTGTCTGTGCAAGAGCTGTGTGCATGAAAGGGTTAGAGTTACATGAAAGAGGGACAAGACCCTGTCCCCACCCCAGAGGAACTTTTGATGCGGTAAGTGACATAACACACTCAGCTATGAAACTCTTGGGCAAAACGTTGGTATCACACTATGACCAAAATGATGCTACAGAGGACACTTGGGATTATAGCTGAACACCTCCTGACAGTATCAGGCTTATTTGGATTTGTTGGGTCCTCAGTGCAGATGGAGGAGATCAGCTAAACTCTTGGGGAGATTTTTGCTTTCAGGAAACAAACTCAATTTCCATTATTTGAATTTCTGTTGTCTTTAAGGGCCAGCTGGGTCTGTCTGAAGTCTTCGCTGTCACTTGAGGATATTCCTATGCATGTGAAGATCATTGCAAACAGCTTGCCCACTCCTGTTTGCTTTTTCCAACTCCTCCTAATGTTTCAAGGGGCGGGAAAGTAGAATTTGCATTGTTGAGCACCATGTGTGAGGGGCAGGCTTAAGCTATTTGCATTTATTATTCCATTTCGTCTTTGCAACAACTTACCTGGTGGACATTATTGTCGTTTTGCAGATGAGGAAACTGAGGCTCAGAGAGGTTAAATAATCTGCTCAAGGGAACAAGCAGAGCAAGTGAGTAGCACTGCTGGGGTTTAAACCAAGTATATGCTCTTGCCTCCCTGCTCAGTGCTGAATTTCCTCCTGAAAGACTTTCTCCATCCCTGCCCCTTGAAAGATCTTACAGCGCTATTGACTTCCTTTGTACCCTCTCCAGGCACTAACCTCTGGACTACCCTGCCCTGTGCAGTTGGCTCCTGTGTGCCATAGGTGGTGCTCATTGTTTTCCAGGTGGGAGCAGGAGAGAGTACAGCTTGTTTCTCTAAACAGAGAACACCTGAGGCTAGAATATGTTTATTCATTCAGCAGATGTGGGTTGTGTACCTACCGTGTGCCAGACACCATTCTAGCCACTTGGACTATAGCAATGGAAAAAATAGACACACTCTTCTGTTTTCACAGAAGATATTTTAGTGGGGAGAAGATAGACAAGTTAATGAACCAAACCCTACTAACTAACCAGCTAACACATAGAGTTTGCTGGATAGTGGAAGATGCCATGGAAAAAAATAAAACAAGAAAGAGGGTACACACCAGTCAGAATGGCCATCATTAAAAAGTCTACAAACAATAAATGCTGGAGAGGGTGTGGAGAAAAGGGAACCCTCCTACACTGAGGGTGGGAATGTAAATTGGTGTGGCCCCTATGGAGAATAGTGTAGAGGTTCCTTAAAAAACTAAAACTGGAGTTACCATATGATCCTGCAATCCCACTCCTGGACATATATTGGGACAAAACTATAATTTGAAAAGATACATGAACCCCTATGTTCATAGTAGCAGTATTTACAATAGCCAAGACATGGAAGCAACCCAAGTGTCCATCAACAGATGAATGGATAAAGGAGATGTGGTATAGACACACACACACACACACACACACACACACACAGAGAATATTGTTCAATCATAAAAAAGAATGAAATAATGCCATTTGCAGCAACATGGGTGAACTTAGAAATTATCATATTAAGTGAAGTAAGTCAGACAAAGACAAATATCGTATGGTATCACTTATGTGGAATCTAAAAAAATGATACAAATGAACATATTTACAAAAAAGAAACAGACTCACAGACATAGAACACAAACTTGTGGTTACCAAAGGGGAAACGTGGCAGGAGGATAAATTAGGAGTTTGGGATTAACATATACACGCTCCTATATATAAAGTAGATAACCAACAAGGACCTGCTATAGAGCACAGGGAACTAGACTCAATATTTTGTAATAATTTATAAGGGAAAATAATCTTAAAAAGAATATATATATATATATATATATATATATATATATATATGTATATAACTGAATCACTTTGCTGTACACCTGAAACTAACACAACATTGTAAATGAACTATACTTCCATATAAAAATGGTTAAAACAAAAGAAAGAGGATGGAAATGTCATTGCAGAGCGGTCACTGGGAGAGGGTCATTGAGGGAGGGGTTTACAATTTTAAAAGGGACGCTCACAGCCACCTCACTGCAGGTGACCCTTGAGCAAAATCTGAAGGAGATGAGGGACAGGAGGCACAGGTAGTGAGAGGAGTGCTCTGGGAAGAGCGTTCCAGGTGGAGGAAATGACAAGAGCAAAGGCCCTGAGGTGAGGGGTGCAGGTCTTTTACAGGGTAGCGAGCAGGCTCGTTGGATTGGTGTGGCCTGAATGGGGCAGTTGTGGGGCAGGTGAGGGGAAGCTCCCAGCGGGCAGGAGTCATTCTGCTGAATTTTCCTTTTATTTGGAATGAGGTTGGAAGTTAAAAGGAAGGCTCTGAGCCGAGGAGGGACAAGACTTGAGTTATACTTTCACAGGCTCTCTCTGCCTGCTTCCTAGGGAAAAGCCAGAAGGAGGGGAGGTCAGAAGTTAGGAGGCTACCAGGAAAAAAATGTTTTCATTTCTTTAATTTTGTATCTTTATGAGTTGATGGATGTGCACTGAAACTTTCTGTGATAATCATTTCATTATGTACGTAAGTCAAATCATTATGCTGTACACCTTAAATGTATCCAGTGCTGTGTGTCAATTATATCTACATAAAACTGGAAGGAAAAAAAAAAAAGAGAAGAAGTGAGGGTGAGCTATATCAGCCTGGCTTCCACCAGTATGAGATTAAAAAAAAAAAGAATTTAGGAAGCTGTTGCATTAATGCAGGCGAGGGGGTCAGTTCCTCGGAGCACATCGGCCTGAGTTATTTTGTATCCACTCTCCTTCCACCACAAGAGAGTGGCACATTGCAGGTGCCCATTAAACCCTTGTTAAAAAATGGAAAACGAGGATGCAGCATCCTCTAGTGCTTACAGAGTGTGGGCATTGCTGCTGGATTCCAGCTTCAGAGTTCCTGCAGTGTGACCTGGGACACGTGACTTGCCTTCTCTGTGCTTCAGGTCCCTGATCTGTAAATGGCGTAATAACAGCCTTGACCCTGTACGCTTCTTGTGAGGATTGCACAGAATAATGTATGTGAAGGGCTTGGAAGGGGGCCTGGCCCACAGTTAGGGCTCCACGAATATCCGTAATTACCAAGGCAAGAGCAGGCTTTATGTGCCTTTGTTGAAGAAAGGGAAACTGAGAGAAAAATATTAGAAATCTTCATGAATGATTTGGAAATGTGAGAAATACAGAGTATTTCTTGTGCCATATTTCCATTCCAGCAACGCAGTTTTTGTCGCCCATCACTCTTCCTTCCTGGGATGCAATCAGATTTTGGTTTTGTTGACATATTCCAAATGGGCTGGTAGTCTGATCAGGCAGGAGTGGGAAGGTGGGTTCCGTCCTCTGCCCCAGCTTCTCTCGGTATGGAGCAGCCCTGTGTCTTTTCCTTTTATCAAGCTTCATGGCAGCCACGTTAAAAGTTTATCGCTAATGTTATTAGTTTCTAATCAGGGCCCACTGAGATTATTACCTAATAGTTATTGCTCTGCTCTTCCAACCAGATGTCAAATATAACGAGCCAATAAAACTGCTATTAATTTAGGCTGAGTGACAATTTTAGGCCCTCGGAGCTCAAGATGAGAGGCCTCATAAAAGCAGGGCACAAATAATTGGGGTGCTCAAAAGTAATAACAAAAATGGTGAGAATATGGATATTTATGTTGCTAATTTAAAAGTGAGGGGACTTCCGGGTAAGATGGCGGAAGAGTAAGACGCGGAGATCACCTTCCTCCCCACGGATACACCAGAAATACAGCTACACGTGGAACAACTCCTACAGAACACCTACTGAACGCTGGCAGAAGACCCCAGACCTCCCAAAAGGCAAGAAACTCCCCACATACCTGGGTAGGGCAAAGCGGAGAGATTCCCGCACAGAGGATCGGTGCCGAGCGGCACTCACCAGCCCGAGAGGCTTGTCTGCTCGCCCACCAGGGCGGGCGGCGCTGGAAGCTGAGGCTCGGGCTACGGTCAGAGCGCAGGGAGAGGACTGGGGCTGGCGGCGAGAACTCAGCCTGAAGGGGGCTAATGTGCCACAGCTAGCCGGCAGGGAGTCCAGGAAAACTCTGGAGCTGCCGAAGAGGCAAGAGACTTTTTCTTCCCTCTTGGTTTCCTGGTGCGCGAGGAGAGGGGATTAAGAGCGCTGCTTAAAGGGGCTCCACAGACGGGCGCGAGTCACGACTGAAAGCGCGGAGCCCAGTGACGGGCGTGGGACACTGGGGCTGCTGCTGCCGCCGCCAAGAAGCCTGTGTGCGAGCGCAGGTCACTGTCCACACCGCCCTTCCGGGAGCCTGTGCAGCCCGCCACTGCCGGGGTCCCGGGATCCAGGGGCGGCTTCCCTGGGAAAACGCACGGCGCACCTCGGGCTGGTGCAACGTCACGCCGAACTCTGCCGCTGCAGGCTCGCCCCGCACTCCGTGCCCCTCCCTCCCGCCCGGCCTGAGTGAGCAAGAGTCCCCGAAGCAGCTGCTCCTTTAACCCTGTCCTGTCTGAGCGAAGAACAGACGTCCTCCGGCGACCTACGCACAGAGGCGGGGCCAAATCCAAAGCTGAGACCCAGGAGCTGTGAGAACAAAGAAGAGAAAGGGAAACCTCTCCCAGCAGCCTCAGAAGCAGCGGATTAAAGCTCCACAATCAACTTGATGTACCCTGCATCTGTGGAATACATGGATAGACAACAAATCATCCCAAATTGAGGAGCCAGGAGTCAGTGCTGTGCCTCTGAGGTGGGAGAGCCAACTTCAGGACACTGGTCCACAAGAGAACTCCCAGCTCCACATAATATCAAACGGCGAAAATCTTCCAGAGATCTCCATCTCAACACCAGCACCCAGCTTCACTCAACGACCAGCAAGCTACAGTGCTGGACACCCTATGCCAAACAACTAGCAAGACAGGAACACAACGCCACCCATTAGCAGAGAGGCGGCCTAAAATCATAAAAAGTCCGCAGACACCCCAAAACACACCACCAGACGTGGACCTGCCCACCAGAAAGACAAGATCCAGCCTCATCCACCAGAACACAGGCACTAGTCCCCTCCACCAGGAAGCCTACACAACCCACTAAACCAACCTTAGCCACTGGGGACAGACACCAAAAACAACGGGAACTACGAACCTGCAGCCTGCAAAAAGGAGACCCCAAACACAGTAACATAAGCAAAATGAGAAGACAGAAAAACACACAGCAGGAGAAGGAGCAAGATAAAAACCCAGCAGACCTAACAAATGAAGAGGTAATAGGCAGTCTACCTGAAAAAGAATTCAGAATAATGATGGTAAAGATGATCCAAGATTCTATTTCCCAGATCCAAAATCTTGGAAATAGAATAGACAAAATGCAAGAAACAGTTAACAAGGACCTAGAAGAACTAAAGATGAATCAAGCATCGATTAAAAACACAATACATGAAATAAAAAATACTCTAGATGGGATCAATAGCAGAATAACTGAGGCAGAAGAACGGATAAATGAGGTGGAAGGTAAAATAGTGGAAATAACTGCTGCAGAGCAAAATAAAGAAAAAAGAATGAAAAGAACAGAGGACAGTCTCAGAGACCTCTGGGACAACATTAAACGCACCAACATTCGAATTATAGGGGTTCCAGAAGAAGAAGAGAAAAAGAAAGGGACTGAGAAAATATTTGAAGAGATTATAGTTGAAAACTTCCCTAATATGGGAAAGGAAATAGTTAATCAAGTCCAGGAGGCACAGAGAGTTCCATACAGAATAAATCCAAGGAGAAATACACCAAGACACATATTAATCAAACTGTCAAAAATTAAACACAAAGAAATCATATTAAAAGCAGCAAGGCAAAAACAACAAATAACACACCAGGGAATCCCTATCAGGATAACAGCTGATCTCTCAGCAGAAACTCTACAAGCCAGAAGGGAGTGGCAGGACATAATTAAAGTGATGAAAGAGAAAAACCTGCAACCAAGATTACTCTACCCAGCAAGGATCTCATTCAGATTTGATGGAGAAATTAAAACGTTTACAGACAAGCAAAAGCAGAGAGAGTTCAGCACCACCAAACCAGCTTTACAACAAATGCTAAAGGAACTTCTCTAGGCAAGAAACACAACAGAAGGAAAAGACCTACAATAACGAACCCAAAACAATTAAGAAAATGGGAATAGGAACATACATATCGATACTTACCTTAAATGTAAATGGACTAAATGCTCCCACCAAAAGACAGATTGGCTGAATGGATACAAAAACAAGACCCATATATATGCTGTCTACAAGAGACCCACTTCAGACCTAGAGACACATACAGACTGAAAGTAAGGGGATGGAAAAAGATATTCCATGCAAATGGAAACCAAAAGAAAGCTGGAGTAGTAATTCTCATATCAGACAAAATAGACTTTAAAATAAAGACTACTAGAAGAGACAAAGAAGGACACTACATAATGATCAAGGGATCGATCCAAGAAGAAGATATAACAATTGTAAATATTTATGCACCAAACATAGGAGCACCTCAATACATAAGGCAAATACTAACAGCCATAAAAGGAGAAATCGACAGTAACACAATCATAGTAGGGGACTTTAACACCCTACTTTCACCAATGGACAGATCTTACAAAATGAAAATAAATAAGGAAACACAAGCTTTAAATGATACTTTAAACAAGATGGACTTAATTGATATTTATAGGACATTCCATCCAAAAACAACAGAATACACATTTTTCTCAAGTGCTCATGGAACATTCTCCAGGATAGATCATATCTTGGGTCACAAATCAAGCCTTGGTAAATTTAAGAAAATTGAAATTGTATCAAGTATCTTTTCTGACCACAATGCTATGAGACTAGATATCAATTACAGGAAAAGAGCTGTAAAAAATACAAACACATGGAGGCTAAACAATACACTACTTAATAACGAAGTGATCACTGAAGAAATCAAAGAGGAAATTAAAAAATACCTAGAAACAAATGACAATGGAGACACGACGACCCAAAAGCTATGGGATGCAGCAAAAGCAGTTCTAAGAGGGAAGTTTATAGCAATACAATCCCACCTTAAGAAACAGGAAACATCTCGAATAAACAACCTAACCTTGCACCTAAAGCAATTAGAGAAAGAAGAACAAAAACATCCCAAAGTTAGCAGAAGGAAAGAAATCATAAAAATCAGATCAGAAATAAATGAAAAAGAAAGGAAGGAAACAATAGCAAAGATCAATAAAACTAAAAGCTGGTTCTTTGAGAAGATAAACAAAATTGATAAACCATTAGCCAGACTCATCAAGAAAAAAAGGGAGAAGACTCAAATCAATAGAATTAGAAATGAAAAAGGAGAAGTAACAACTGACACTGCAGAAATACAAAAGATCATGAGAGATTACTATAAGCAACTCTATGCCCATAAAATGGACAACCTGGAAGAAATGGACAAGTTCTTAGAAATGCACAACCTGCCAAGACTGACTCAGGAAGAAATAGAAAATATGAATAGACCTATCACAAGCACTGAAATTGAAACTGTGATTAAAAATCTTCCATCAAACAAAAGCCCAGGACCAGATGGCTTCACAGGCGAATTCTATCAAACATTTAGAGAAAAGCTAACACCCATCCTTCTCAAACTCTTCCAAACAATTTCAGAGGAAGGAACACTCCCAAACTCATTCTATGAGGCCACCATCACCTTGATACCAAAACCAGGCAAGGATGTCACAAAGAAAGAAAACTACAGGCCAATATCACTGATGAACATAGATGCAAAAATCCTCAACAAAATACTAGCAAACAGAATCCAACAACACATTAAAAGGATCATACACCATGATCAAGTGGGGTTTATTCCAGGAATGCAAGGATTCTTCAATATATGCAAATCAATCAATGTGATACACCATATTAACAAGTTGAAGGAGAAAAACCATATGATCATCTCAATAGATGCAGAGAAAGCTTTGGACAAAATTCAACACCCATTTATGATAAAAACCCTGCAGAAAGTAGGCATAGAGGGAACTTTCCTCAACATAATAAAGGCCATATATGACAAACCCACAGCCAACTTTGTCCTCAATGGTGAAAAACTGAAACCATTTCCACTAAGATCAGGAACAAGACAAGGCTGCCCACTCTCACCACTCTTATTCAACATAGTTTTGGAAGTTTTAGCCACAGCAATCAGAGAAGAAAAGGAAATAAAAGGAATCCAAATTGGAAAAGAAGAAGTAAAGCTGTCACTGTTTGCAGATGACATGATACTATACATAGAGAATCCTAAAGATGCTACCGAAAAACTACTAGAGCTAATCAATGAATTTGGTAAAGTAGCAGGATACAAAATTAATGTACAGAAATCTCTGGCATTCCTGTACACTAATGATGAAAAATCTGAAAGTGAAATCAAGAAAACACTCCCATTTACCATTGCAACAAAAAGAATAAATTATCTAGGAATAAACCTACCTAAGGAGACAAAGGACCTGTATGCAGAAAATTATAAGACACTGATGAAAGAAATTAAAGATGATACAAATAGATGGAGAGATATACCATGCTCCTGGATTGGAAGAATCAATATTGTGAAAATGACTCTACTACCCAAAGCAATCTACAGATTCAATGCAATCCCTATCAAACTACCACTGGCATTTTTCACAGAAGTAGAACAAAAAATTTCAAAATTTGTTTGGAAAAACAAAAGACCTCGAATAGCCAAAGCAATCTTGAGAACGAAAAACGGAGCTGGAGGAATCAGGCTCCCTGACTTCAGACTATACTACAAAGCTACAGTAATCAAGACAGTGTGGTACTGGCATAAAAACAGAAAGATAGATCAGTGGATCAGGATAGAAAGCCCAGAGATAAACCCACGCACATATGGCCAACTTATCTTTGATAAAGGAGGCAGGAATGTACAGTGGAGAAAGGACAGCCTCTTCAATAAGTGGTGCTGGGAAAACTGGACAGGGACATGTAAAAGTATGAGATTAGATCATTCCCTAACACCATACACAAAAATAAGCTCAAAATGGATTAAAGACTTAAATGTAAGGCCACAAACTATCAAACTCTTAGAGGAAAACATAGGTAGAACACTCTATGACATAAATCACAGCAAGATCCTTTTGGACCCACCTCCTAGAGAAATGGAAATAAAAACAAAGATAAACAAATGGGACCTAATGAAACTTCAAAGCTTTTGCACAGCAAAGGAAACCATAAAGAAGACCAAAAGACAACCCTCAGAATGGGAGAAAATATTTGCAAATGAAGCAACTGACAAAGGATTAATCTCCAAAATTTATAAACAGCGCATGCAGCTCAATAGCAAAAAAACAAACAACCCAATCCAAAAATGGGCAGAAGACTTAAATAGGCATTTCTCCAAAGAAGATATACAGACTGCCAACAAACACATGAAAGAATGCTCAACATCATTAATCATTAGAGAAATGCAAATCAAAACTACAATGAGATATCATCTCACACCAGTCAGAATGGCCATCATCAAGAAATCTAGAAACAATAAATGCTGGAGAGGGTGTGGAGAAAAGGGAACACTCTTGCACTGCTGGTGGGAATGTGAATTGGTACAGCCACTATGGAGAACAGTATGGAGGTTCCTTAAAATACTACAAATAGAACTACCATATGACCCAGCAATCCCACTACTGGGCATATACCCTGAGAAAACCATAATTCAAAGAGAGACATGTACCAAAATGTTCATTGCAGCTCTATTCACAATAGCCCGGAGCTGGAAACAACCTAAGTGTCCATCATCGGATGAATGGATAAAGAAGATGTGGCACATATATACAATGGAATATTACTCAGCCATAAAAAGAAACGAAACTGAGCTATTTGTAATGAGATGGATAGACCTAGAGTCTGTCATACAGAGTGAAGTAAGTCAGAAAGAGAAAGACAAATACCGTATGCTAACACATATATACGGAATTGAAAAAAAAATGTCATGAAGAACCTAGGGGTAAAACGGGAATAAAGACACAGACCTACTTGAGAATGGACTTGTGGATATGGGGAGGGGGAAGGGTAAGCTGTGACAAAGCGAAAGAGAGGCATGGACATATATACACTACGAAACGTAAGGTAGATAGATAGTGGGAAGCAGCCGCAGAGCACAGGGAGATCAGCTCGGTGCTTTGTGACCGCCTGGAGGGGTGGGATGGGGAGGGTGGGAGGGAGGGAGATGCATGAGGGAAGGGATGTGGGAACAGATGTATATGTATGACTGATTCACTTTGTTATAAAGCAGAAACTAATAAAAATAAATAAATAAAAGTGAAACACACAGCTCTGAATACTAACATTTCTCATGCACTTTCCTGGGATGAATGGAGCAATTTTCAGGGACCCAGCCTGCAGGATTTGGGCAGAATGGCTGAGGAAGTCTGCTCTTGACAGGGAGAAATTATGGTACCACCACAGCCCTGTTTACCACGGTCCTGTTTGGTTCCAGTGAGAGAATGGGGTTCACGGATGCCTGGAAGAGAGGGTTTCCCTGGAGAGCTCAGTGAAACGTGCCTATTTTGCGGCCAGCCTCTGGGGCGTCCTGACTGGCCCCTGGTTGCCTGCTCTGACACGCACCCCAGTTTTGAGAAATACCCTTCTTCTATTCACCTCTTCTGTCCTCCTGTATAGGGCTTCGGGAAGCTTGTGTTCAAATCCTAATTGCATCACTCTCTGAGGGAGTGATCGAAACGTCCTTCTGAATCTCAGCTCCCTCCTCTCCCAAAGCAGCATTGTGATAGCACCTACCTCAGAGGACTGCAGGTGCAGCATTCAAAGAAAGAACAGATGGAAAGAGCTTGGCACGGCGCTTGCACCCCCATGAACTGGACCAGATACTGCAGTGCTTTAAATGACGCAAACATTCTCTTCCTCCTCCCTCCTTGCCCATCCATTCCTTCTCTTCATTCCCTCATTTGGATACTACTTATCAAGCACTTAGCAGAGCCAGAGGGGGTACCTTTCAAAGGTTCACTTCTTTCCTTCCTCATCCTCAAATGCATAAATAACGCTGTCCTGTGCGCTTTCACTTTGTTCCACCAGTTTCTGTTTGGGTTTTATTTTATTTTATTGAAGTCTAGTTGATTTACAGTGTTGTATTAACTTCTGCTGTACAGCAAAGTGACTCAGTTATACATATATATACATTCTCTTTCATATGCTTTTCCATGATGGTTTATCACAGGATATTGAATATAGTTCTCTCTGCTCTACAGTGGGATCTTGTGGTTTATCCATTCTCTATATACTAGTTTACATTCGCTCACCCAAATCTCCCAATCCATCCCTCCCCCAACCCCCTCCCTCTTGGCAACCACAAGTCTGTTCTCTGTGTCCTGTTTCAACATTTTTAAAGACACATAAACATGTTCTGCACACACACTTGGCTAATCGTGATGGTAGGGGTGTGGGGTGCAGAGGTGAAGCTTCAGTGGGTGCTTCGATTCTTCTAATGTCTGGTGACTGTAATCAAGGAGGACGACCCCTGCATGGCCCTGGGAGAGGAAGGGATGGCAGTAAAGGTTTCAGAAGAAGACTCCCTTGCTGTGGACCCTCCATGGCCAAGCCTTCCATTAGTAGGCCTGGGGTGTGGGGCTTGGCCCTGAGATGTTGCTGCAGACGCAGGCTAACTGTTCTCAAAGGTTACTTATTCCCAGTAGGTACACAGGTCCCTCCACTCCATTTCCCAGCGAATGGACTGTGGGCCGAGATGATGTGCAGTATTCTCTCATCTTTCCCCATGTCTGGCCCATAAACCCTACCTTCCAACCCTCCAGGCCTCTCTTCCTTTGTCTGCTGGCCACCCTGAAAGATGCAGTAGCGCATCTGGAACCCTGCGATGTCAAACCAGTGGACGGAGGAGCCTGTCCCCGAATGAGTACCTGTCAACCTGCACTGAATAGTGAAGTGAGTACACAGATGTCATGGTGTAATAGGGAAAAACAAATCTGACTCCATGTTAGATCTGTTCTTTAACCTTTGTATTCTATTGTTTTTGCTTTGAGTTAGGAATGTTGTCTATAGCCTGAAATATACAGGACAGCCCGTTTGGAAGGCTCTGAGCTTTAAGAGTATAACACTTTCCCACTCACATAGAGATACAAAGTCACAGAACAGAGAATAACACTTGTCTTGTTGGAGGTTTACAGGAACATTGTGACCTAACCTACTTGGACAGCTGCAAGCACAGAGGATTCTGACACCAAGAAGTGGTAGTATAAAAGAAGCCCCTTTTTAGTATAAAAGAAGCCTGAATTCTGACTGGGGTAAGATGGTTCTCCAGGATTAGTCTGCCGTCTTCTTGGTCTGCTGGCTTTCTGAATAAAGTCATCATTCCTTGCCCCAGCAACTCGTCTCCCAATTTACTGGCCTGTCGTGTGGTGTGCAGAATGAGTTTGGACTCAGTAACTATGGTGTGGAGGTCTGGAGGTTTGGGGTTGTTTGTTATAGCAGCTAACCATCCCTGACTAATACAGATGGGCAGGACTTTGCCAGGTAGACGGGCAGGAAGAGGGCACTGCAGGTCACAGGTGTGGAGGAGCCAGAAGCCCCCGAGTCTGTGCTGTGGGAACTAAAGTCAGCCAGTACTGCAAGACGACCCAGTGGGAAGGTGGGGGGTGGTGACAGAGAGGGGGCAAGAGCAGAGGCTCAAGGGTTGTGTTTGCCATTTAGGATCACACTGTAGGCCATGGGGCTGTTGGAGAATGGTCAGCAAAATCTCTGACCATAATGCTGCTTTGGGCACGCCCTTCTGGTGGCAATTCTCCAGGGGAGGATGGACGAGGGTGACATGGGATTTGTCCCAGGCTGATGGATAAGGAGGCTTTCCAGATGGTCCAGGGGAGACAGCATGGAGGCCTGAACTAGGAATGTGGTGGTGTTGGTGGGAGCTTGGGCTGACAAAGTAGCTATTTCAGAAGTAGAATTTGCAGGACTTGGTAATCATTTTGGGCTCAGTTGGGACTGGGGGAGGAGCCCCCTAAGCCTTCCTCTTCCTTTTATATCCTTTTCTCCATTCCTCTTCTTTCCTAATTTCTTTCAAGTGTGAAGTGGTGACACACTGGCTGTCACAAAATGAAGTCTGGTTCTTGTTTTCTGGGGGCATGCTTGCTTCCCACAGATGCACTGACCCACAAGGATGCAGAGCAAACAGTTCTTGCCCATCAGTACCACTCACGCCCTGGCTCCGCTGTCTCCCAGGGTGTGTACAGGCAGTGGGCATCCAAGTGCAAGTTTCCTCAGCTCTGACTTCCTTGCTGTGGCCCCTCCATGGCCAAGTCTTCCATCAGTAGATCTGGGGTGTGGGGCTCCTAAACCACCTGTTCATTCACAGGTGGATTGTGGGGATGGAATCATTCTTCCAATTGAGTCTGTTCATAAATTCATCACCAAGCAAGAAGATGGGAAATTATTTTAAATGGATTTGAACAGAATGTTAGCATGTTCAGCAGAGCCAGCTTTGCTTTTGGAGCTCAGGTTAAAATTTGATGTGTTAATTGAGTCTCCAGTCCAGCTGGATTACCTTTGCTGCTATTAAAGTAGAAATCAATATTAATATTTCCTCCCTGTTCACCATTTTTCTAGAACCAATATTTTTCTTCCCTTCATGTCTCCTTCTATGACTCTGCTACCTTTGCACTTCTAATTGTGTCTGGAATTTATGGAGTATCTTTTTTTTTTTTTTTTTTTTTTAAAGAACAGAGATAGTTTGTGATGCTGCTGCATTTCCCATCACATCTGGGATCGACGTCTGTAATGGACTCGCTTTTATGCCCAGCTCCTGGACAACCCTCTCATTATCTGATAAGAGAAGATTATTTTTGCTGGCCTTCTAGGTAATGGATCCTTTCATTTGTTTTCCTGCAAATAAGAAAGGGGCTGGTGAGAGAATGGGACTTTTGTCCAATGTACATCTTGAGAGAGCTTTTCTGACCCTCTGCTGTCCACGCAGCCTCACCTCTGACTGCAGACCTGTGCTCCCACCCACTCTATGGGGGCCAAGTTCACCATCTAACCAAGGTGTGTGTGCTCACCTGGGTCCCTGGGATGCTTCCCACCGTGTCTGGGGTGCTGGTGTTCTCTAATCTGGGCGTATAATTGGCGCTTGTGTCGACAGGCACTCTCATTCCTTTCCTCGTGCTCTATAGTGAGTGCTGCCCAGTGATTTTATCGCTCCCTCTGGGAATGGCTCTCAATTTGTTAGATGTCAACTCCTTAGCATGGCACGCAAGGTCCCCTGTAATCTGTCCATCGTTATCTCTTTGGCCGCATCTCCAGCCTCCATGACGGGAATCTGAGCTGTAGTTATGCAGAGCTGCTTGCAAGTTCATGAAGACGGCTTGCAAAGGGGCCTTTCCATGCGGTTCCATCTTCCTGGGAGGTCTTTCCCCACGAGCTACCCCTCAAGGCTGAGCCTGAACGGCCCTTCTTCTGAGAAGCCCCTTGACCTTAAAGGCAGTTGGCCGTTCTCTGTCTTTCACGTCCTTGTGGTCTGTCCTCTCTTCTCCACTAGACCCTGAGTTCCTTGAGGGCAGGGCTCCTGTCTTCCCATCTCTCTACTGTTGCCACCTTGCACACAGCCTGGGGTAGAGATGTGCTTGGTGAAGGCTAGCTGAGCGGCATCTTTCCATGTGTGTCTGGTAACACAGCCCCCATGGGAAGTGCTTCACACGCCTACATGCTTCACTCATCTACAACACACCTCTGTGAGGTAGGTACTGTTCCTTTCCTCCATGTCACAGATGAATCATTTGAGGCACAGAGAGGTTAAGTGACTTCTCTAAGATGGCTCAGCTTATGAGTGGAGGTGACAGGAACAAAAGCCTGGCCTCTCGTGTTTCCAAGCCTATGGTCTTAACCATTTTGACCCATGGTCCTTCCCGTCCTCTCTGTTTCTCCTGCCCCTGCATCTTGACGGGTCTTTTTCCTCTCCCGCTGCTTTCCTGCCTCTCTCAGAGGATATATATTGTTGTAAGAGGAGATGGTGGTCTTTGTGAAGTTGAAAAACAGCATAGGTGTGCTGTGTGGGGCTGCCCGCTGTTTGTCACCCCTCCCCACACCTCCCCTGTGTAGACTCCAGCTCCCTCTGCCCCGTGTCCCAGGAGTTCAGCTCTCGGGACTCTTCACTTGCTCTCTGGCTTCCATTTGGCCCATGGAGGCACTGGGATGGGGGACGGCAGCAAGGTGGTTCCTGCTCCCTCACTGTGTTCCCCTAGGGCAGGGGTTGCAAACTCTGTAAAGTGCCAGATGGTAAATATTTCAAGCTTTGTGGCCCAAGAGACAAAAGTAAGGCTATGATTTAGGTACATATATAACCATTTTAAATGTAACCATTTGAAAATGTAAAGTCATCCCTAGCTCATGAGCTATAACAGAGCAGGCAGCAGGTCCGGTTTGGCCCAGCTGTAGTTTGCCAACTGCTGATCTGGGATCTACGGCAGAGGTTGTCAAACTTTGCTGTGTATCAGCATCACTGGAGGGCTGTTCTAAGACAGATAGCAGACCCCGTCCCCAGAGCTTCTGATTCTGTAGGTCTGCAATGGGGACCGAAACCTGTCTAACAAGTTTCTGGGTGGTCTGATGCTGCTGGTCTGGGTACCACAGTCTGAGAACCATCCTAGTGGAGATGGCACCTGCCAAGTGTTCCTTTGGGCTCAGGGACTCTATTCTCCCCCTTTGCTCCTTCAGGCCTGGGTGCTTCCCCATCCTTTGGGGATTCCCTTAGCACTGCCTAAATCTTTGTAAATCATTCTTTCTTTTTCAGTTAAACCCTTTGCATGCGCCATCTTGGTCAGAATCTTCCTGATACTTGAAGGGTTTCCATTTTCCAGAAAGGGCCTGAGAACTCTGTGTCTGTGTACGTTTAAGGAATACTCCTTGGAGGAGAATGTTTCATCGATGAACTATTCTTGTGCTGATTGCCTAAACATTCCTAAAGAATCTCTTCTGGGTGTGGCTCTCTGGGAGCTGGGACCAGTTCAGAGGATGAATAGGACAGAGTCCCTGCTACCAAACGGGCATCTGTAGGACGCTATGGGTGTGTCAAGGCCACCCAGCTCCAAGGAAGTGGCTCAGAGTAGGCTCTCCAGGGGGAGGAGATGTGTTCAAATGAAAAGTACACAGCCAGCCCACAAGGACCTGGAGGTCTTGGGGAGCAGAGGGTGTGTGCAGGGACCTGGGGAGCCCTGGCCATAGTGTGTGTGTGTGTGTGTGTGTGTGTGTGTGTGTGTGGAGGGGCAGGGTCTGAGAGCAGCCGTACAGCTAGAGAAGTGAACAGAAGCCAGATCACAATGTCCTCATTGAGGATAAATGTGGGAACATTGGGGTTTTCATCAGGGAATGACATAGTGAGATTTCCAAGCAGAAAGACCACCTCAGTGGGGAACTGCATGGATGGCACATGGGGCAGAGGCTGGTGGCTGGGCAGGAGGGCCCCTCACAGGCTGCCAGGCTGGTTTCCCACTGATCTGGGTTGGGACAGGCTGAACCTGGAAACCGTGGCTGCCAATAAGCTTTAGGATAATCTGAGACTGGTCTCTGCCACTGCACGTGTGCCCCCTGGTGAGTGTGCAAGAAGAAAACCTCTACCTAAGGCCTCACCTCCTTCCTCTGGGAAGCAGAATTCTCATTGGGCTGGATGCTGTCCACCATGACTTCGCTTGAGGGCTTCATTCCACAAATGAAAAATATCAACGAATCGAATCATCTCGAAGAGGTAAAGCGTTAAGGAAACCATGGCAGCCCAATGTCTGTGTTTCCTGGGAGCCAAAGGCTTCTCTGAAACATTTACCCAACACCTCTGAGAGCTCCCACCAACCAAGGGCTACCTTTTTGGAAAGGTCAGACTTTTGAAAGGTTAATTGTTACCCTTAAGAAAATTGCAAAAACAAACTGCAGGGCTGCATCTTTAATGAGTATTTGGTACAGCGGTTCCCAGAAGCACCATTCCTGACGATTTGATTTAAACAAGACTAGTCTAGAAATAAAGTGCCAGCGGCAACTTCTGACTTAAAGTGTGCAGGGCCGTCTGCGGTTTAGAGAGTATTACTGTGCTTTGGAAATGTCCTCTGGCCCAAACCCCAGCCAGCCAGGAATTTGAGCGCTGCTAAATCCTTGGATCTTTGCAGTGAGGTGGCTGAACAGCCGGGCGCGGAGGTACCCCAGGATTTCAGCCTCTTCTCTTGTCAGTATGCTTTCTCGCTCAGCAGTCTCGCCCGGCCCAGTGCCTGGCCGGTCCCCTCTGAGGATGCCTTGTCCATCGGCTTCCTCTTCCTCACCTCCACGTGGCTGCTTTGCAGCCGCCTCAATGCAGTTTGACCAAATCAAATCACTGTCGCCCCTTCCCTCCCCACTAGCTCTTCCCTAGCCCCTCCCTTCTACCGAGGGTGTTGCTCCCCCAGAGCTCGCCCCACCCCCAGTTGGAACTCTCCGGTTCTCAGTTATTTTCCCATTCCACATTGTTCATCTAGGACCTCGTCCTCCCAGTTGCCAGGTCCTACTGATTTCTTCCTCACCATCCGTCTCAGGACTGTCTCTTTTCATCGCTGCGGGCACCACAGTGGTCTGATCCGAACCTCCCTCCTAGGTAATTCCAGTCACTTCCCACCATCTTCGTTGTGGGTCATCCACGCCGCCCGCTGACACGAGACAGATTTTCCTGAAGATCTGCTGTGATTCTGTAAATCCCTCGATCCAACGGCTCACTCTTTTCTTACCATCTCTGGAATGAAACTCAGAATTTCACTATTTATCACCTTGGCTTAATCTCTTACCCTCCCCTTGCCTTTTCTAAATTAAAATTATTTATTTATTTATTTTATTGAAGTATAGTTGATTTTCAATGTTGAGTCCTCCTCCTTTTTAATTGTGAGAGCATTGTAGAGATCTACCCTCTTATCCAATTTGTAAGCCCACAGTACGGTATTGTGAGCTATAGGCACTGGTAGGCAGACCTTGAGAACTTATTAAATATTACAGAACCTATCACATGGAAGAGAATGGTCTCTGGTCTGAACTGGAAGCTCGCCTCCCTGCTCTGTGACTTTCCTTGGCCCTTACATGCCTGGGATGCCCCTGCACTCTTCCTGGGGTGGGGGGGTCTCCCTCTTCCCCATGTCCTCCCGCTATCTCCCTGGTCACCCTGGGTGTCCTTTCTCCTAGGCTGCAGGGTATTATGGTTGTTTGTGTCCATGGGGTGTTAGAACTGCTGGACTGTGACTTATTTACCTTGTAGCTTCACAGCTATGGGTTTTGAAACTGTTTGGTTTGTTTTTAATCCATAGAATGAGGATAATCATTCTTCCAAAGCAAGTGTATGGGGTTAATATTATTGATAAATGCCAAGGGTGCAGTGAGCTCCTAACAGGGTGTCTGGCCCACGGTGGGCAGTAAATACACAAACACGGTCCAGAGTAGGTGGGTCATTTCAAAGGGCAGAAGTGGGGGGGAAGGAAGAAGAAACACAGGAAGGGAGGAAGGAGGGAGGGGAGGGGATAAAAAAGCTAATTTGCTAGAACTGTCTTAACTGTTCTCCTCCTTGCAGTCAGACCATGGTCCTCCTACTTGGTAAGCTCTGACCCATCTCTACACATTTACCCATTCTCTGGATTTCTCCTGAAAGAGCTGTGTCCTGGACTGCACCAGGTTGCACCCAGTCCTATGGATTCGTCTCCTGAAGCCACCACACATGCATTCTAAGAGCTGTTTTCCCTTAACTTTTCCCTTACTAGTTGAGCGCCACACGTGGAGGGTCATACCGGGTCATCAGCCACCTGCGTGTTTTTATTGCATGTGCTCCATGGTTTTCAGGGTCAGAGTTTCTTGCTCAGATGCTACAAAGTTTCTGTTTTAGATGCCATTCCTCCATGTATCTAATGGCCTCATTCAGTGCAAAACAAGGAGGTGGCTTTGGCTTCTGCTTGATGCCTGTACATGAGGAGGCTGTCCTTGGGTCCCACCCTCTTTCCTGACTCAGTACCGCTATGGTCTAAATACCTTAAGTATTTAGGTAAGATAGAGGCGGGATCTGTTTTCCCCTCCGGGTTCCTCCCCTACGTCTCCACCTGGCTGGGCTGGCCTCCTAGGAGGAAACCAACAAGGCCTCCCACCCTCTGACTTACAGTTGCATTGGGTCAGTGTGTCACATCAGGAGGAGGGGGAGATGGGGGATTTCTTTTGGCTTCTCCCCTCCATGGTTGCCCAGGCTGGCTGTGGCCCGACCAAAGGTCACTGCACCTAATGTAGCCTCTTCTCTCCTCTGGGTCAGGCGGCCACCCCCTCCCTCTCCTTCAGGGGGTGCTCCTGGTCATTACTGATGCCAGGGTGCTTGTGCATTCTCAAATCTCTGCCCCAAGTTTGTAGACAGGTTATTAAACTCCCTTAACTTACAAGTGGAGTCTCCCTTCCTGGCAAATATGTTCTGTAAGTGCCTTGTGGATCAAACTCAGAAATATCGCATCCAGCAAAAGAAGCCCCACAGGAAGGAATGTGTATGAAGTTCAAGAACAGACAAAACTCATCTGTGGTGATAGAAGTCAGGGCTGTGGTTGTTTGTTTTTGGATTGGGACTTGGCAGGAGGGAACTCGCTGAGGTTTTGGAAACTTTCTGTATTGTGACTGGGTGGTGGTTATGTGAATATTTGCAATTGTCAAAAGTGATTGATACAAATCAAAACTACAGTGAAGTGTCACCTCACACCAGTCATGATGTCAAACTCTTAGCTCTCTGTGAACCAATGCTGAAAAGAAGTATGGAGACAGAGTTTTGGAGGAATGAGAAAAAAGGCTTTAATCTTTGCCTGCAAAGGGGGTAACACAGCAAGCTAGTGCCTCAAGAACTGTGCCCCCCTCCCTGGGGAATAGGGAAAGGTTATATAGCCTGGAGCTCATGGTCTGGGGTAGGTGATAAGGCTCAAAGTAATGAAGGTCTTGCATTTATTTCCTTCTGAAAATTCATGGCCAAAGCTGCTGTCAGGTGGCTCAGCAACCGGGTCTGGTGTCCCTGAAGTTATGGGCCCATGACCTTTCTCAAATGAAGAGTGCTACAAGGGAGTGCAAGGAGAGAAGAAATGCCAGGTGCAAAGGGTAATTCATGTGGAGTCAGAGAATAATCAGCTTTGTGAAGGACAAGTCTAGCTACAAGTGTTTGTTAGTAGTAACAGCTAAAGAATAACCAAGATTGCTTAACTCTTTCAGGCCTGTTTATGTTGTTTCCCCAGCCTGTTCATTGTTTCCTTATTTTCCTTGTTTATTGGAAAACAAAAGTTTCATTTCTATTTTTGCTGCAATGGTCAGAATGGCCATCATGAAAAAGTCTACAAATAATAAATGCTGGAGAGGGTGTGGAGAAAAGGGAACCCTCCTATAGTGTTGGTGGGAATGTAAATTGGTGCAGCCACTATGGAGAACAGTATGGATGTTCCTTAAAAATCTATAAATAGAGTTAACATATGATCCTAAAATCCCACTCCTGGGCATATACCTAGAGAAAATGCTAATTCAAAAAGATACATGCACCCCAATGTTCATTGTAGCACTATTTACAGTAGCCAAGACACAGAAGTAAACTAAATGTCCATCAACAGATGAATGGATAAAGAAGATGTGGTATATATATACAATGGAATATTACTTAGTCATAAAAAATGAAATAATGCCATTTGCAGCAACATAGATGGACCCAGAGATTATCATATTGAGTGAAGTAATCCAGACAAAGACAAATATCATATGATATCATGTATATGTGTAATCTAAAAAAACAGGTACAAATGAACTTATTTACAAAACAGACATAGAAAACAAACTTATGGTTACTGAAGGGGACAGTGGTGTGGATGGGGAGAGATAGATTAGGAGTTTCGGATTAACAGGTACACACTACTATGTATAAAACGGATAACCAACAAGACCTACAGTATAGCACAGGGAACTATATTCAATGTCTTGTAATAACCTATAATGGAAAAGAATCTGAAAAAGAATATATATATGTGTGTATATATATATATATATATATATATATATATATATATATATATAACTGAACATATATATAAAAAACTGAAACCAACCAACAAACAAACTAACCCCAAATTGTTCTTGAAACAAAATTCATCTTTGGGAAGACTTTAAAAAAATTTGGCTACAGTGTTAAGATACTGGCATATGTTTTTCTGTAGGTTTATTGGTAATTTGTATTCATTTTATAAAATGTCTATTCATATCTTTTAAAAATAAATTTTGTTTATTTATTTATTTATTTTTGGCTGCATTGGGTCTTCATCACTGCGTGTGGGCTTTCTCTGGTTGCGGTGAGTGAGGGCTACTCTTCGTTGTGGGGCATGGGCTTCTCACTGTGGTGGCTTCTCTTGTTGCGGAGCACTGGCTCTAGGTGCGCAGGCTCAGTAGTTGTGGCTCACAAGATCTAGAGCGCAGGCTCAGTAGTTGTGGTGCACGGGCTTAGCTGCTCCACGGCATGTGGGATCTTTCCACACCAGGGCTCAAACCCGTGTCCCCTGCATTGGCAGGCGGACTCAACCACTGCACCACCAGGGAAGTCCTATTCATATCTTTAAAAAAAAGACATTATGAGAAAACTCTTCTTCAGAATAACTCAGCCTGCACTTGAGAGGCAGTGAAAGGTTATCTACTTGAATAAATCAAGGAAAAAAGTCATTGAACTCATACATACATTTTATTATATGTAAATTATACCCAATAAAATGTAAGTATCTAGAATTACAAGGGAAGAGTAATTATACTGAAATACATGTAATGAAATGTTAAATGCAAGTTTGTGGAATGAATAAAAACGTCTTCCTTTTCCTCAATTACCCATCAACATTCCATACATCCTCAGTCATGGGCCCGCAACCTGGCAGCACCTAGGGCTGCAGCATCCTTTCTTCCAGCCCAGAACTGTCTCCGCTGTCCTCATGGGGCATCTACTGCACCTGTGTTAACCGCTGTATGAGCAGGTGTTGCTGAGCGCAGGTGGTGCCTCTTAGATGCTTAGAAACAGGGATGGAGACCCTGGCACAATCCCATGCACAGAGTAGACACTCAGTGCCTGAAACCAAAGCCACTGCTTCTTTAATAAACATCGATTGAATTCTTATTCTGAACTAGGCAGCAGGTTGGTGACTGGGAATACTATTTTCATTTTTTAAATCGAGTCTCATAAACTCAGAAGTTTCCTTGGCCCTTGGAGATTTGGCAAAACCTGGCTCAACCCTTCAAATTCATGGGTTTGTGAAAGGGCTGAGCCTGCCCACATTCTGTGATTTTTTTCCCAGCGTTTTTCCATAGAGGCCCCCATCTCTACTCCTGTTGCTCTTCCTGTCACCTTCATAACACCCCCGTGGGAACCTGGGCACAGAGGTCTGCTGTTTAGGTAATTTTCATAAAAAGAGAAAATCGACTCCAGCTCAGCATTGTGTGTGAGATGTTGGGTGTCAGGATGGAGACTCACCAGGATGGCCAGCCTCCTGCATCCTCCCTGTATGCCTGCCCTTGGTCCACTGACATCCTTAAGTAGGGTCTCAGTAGGTGAATTCCCTACCCCAAGCAGCCACTAGGGAAGTAGAAGCTATTCTTTCATGTTTCCCCTGCCACAGTGTCCATTTTCCCATTTCTTTTGAATTGTTTTTCAGGGACCAATCAAAGCAGGTCATTTTTCCTTTCATGCAATTTCCTGAAATTCTACTAAAAATATATTTTTCCATCTTATTACATCTGATAGAAAAGTATTTCAATCTCCTGTGGTGGCGCCAATGCAGATGACCTCTCTGGAGGATGGATGAGCAAAGGAAAATAAATTGTGCAATTTTGACCTTTGGCCATCCTCACCCAATACAGCTTCTGCCTTAGGTGATGGGCAGTGCCTTTCTCTGGGACTGTGCTTGAGGGTCTGTTCCATGGCACAGCCGGGATGTGGGACTATCTTGTCCCTTCTACTTGAGGCTTCTCAGCCACTATGGGGCGCCCGTGGTCGGGGAAGGTGTCAGTTAGTCTGGTGTGTTTTTGGATGTCGTGTGTGCAGACAGAGCTGCATGAGGATCTGAAGGGTCAGGGTGTGGGTAGCCGGAATTCCCAGGCTAGATCTTCTCCAGCTTCTTCTACCCTCAGAGCCAAGGTCTACCCCCATGTTGGACCCTATCCTTTGGGAGTTAGGGTTTGTGAGGGGGCACACATCCTAACCAGATCTTCATTCTCTGACCTCAGTTTCTGGAGGTCCCACATAGAATTCTTATTTTTGGTGCAATTTGCCCCAAGATGTCCATCAAGAGTTGAAGGTAAAACAAATGGAATGCAATTCCACTTCACAAAGTCTTAGGTACCATTTTGTATTTTCTTCAATCTGTCCCATAAGTACCTGGGCTCTGATGGGTTGCCTAGGAGACCATGCATGACCCTGGAAGGGAATGAGTCTCTAAGTTGTTCTGAAGATCCCTTCTGAGGAACCCAATAATGACCTCACCTAAGGACTCTGCCTGGTTGGGGGTTCAGCCTCCTGCATAAGCTTTGGATCTGGGAATCTGAGTTTATGCTCCAAGATCTCTGTGATGTTTGTTTTCTGAGGGTAGCAATTTTCCTGGAGGTAACAGACTTTTATTTTCCTAAATTCACAAGAATGGGGGGCAGAAAATCTCAGCCTTTTTGTGCAGGCTCAGTTTCTTGAGCTGCATCTCACTGTCTTTCCACTTTGCTCCAGTTGGATCTGATTTTCCAGTTTAAAATCATGAGGGGTTGGTATCCAGCTTACTGCCAAAGCCTGGGGAGGTTTTACCCTGAGGTCTTTTCTCATTCCTGTTGGTGCATGTTCAGAAACCTGCCATGTGGATACCAGCACCATCCACAGTCCTTCAGGCCTGTCTGAGTGCTCTTTGACCCTGGAGACAGAGAGATTCATGACTTTTGACTTTGTGCAATTTCTAATTCTGGACTACGCAATTTTTCTATTCATCACCATTGCTTCTCCACGTCTGAGACCTGCCTCCTTTGGAGCATTTCAGTGGCATGTCCTGACTGTGGCTCAAAATCTTCCTCTTCAATCTGGCACTGTTTGCCCCCAGATGCCTTATCTGGGCTAGCATCTATGCACCTGTGGCCAGCGAGTCCAGGCTAGCTTGATAGTTACCCCTTAACAGGAGGCTGGGCTCTGGAGCAGTCTGTCTCAGCAAACAAAGCAGGATGAAGACCCTTCTCAGTTATCTTGAGCTGGGTGATCATGAGTCTCTTCTCCTCTTTTAGGACTGAGTGTCACTGGAAGCTGTATTGACCCCCAATCTGTAGGGTTTCCTCTGGTTGGCTATTTGATAAGTTCATTTCTTGTCCTGTGTTGCCCTGGCCAGGGTACCAGCAAATTCTCTGTGTGTATTGCTCTCTCTACCTGCCTGGATAGGAACATCACTCCCTTACATTTTCATGTTGGTCTTGGGGCTATGTGACCACTCTCCTCTGACCCAAGCGTCGTCACTCTCCTCTGACCCAAGCATCAGCCTGGTCCCTGCAGGGACAGTCATTTTTCTCCCCTTTTGGCAATCAGGATGAGGATGCCTTTTGGCTTAGCTCTAGGGTAGTAATTTCATCCACACTGCATTGCACTGGGGTCCCGTTTCTCAGCTTTAAGATCCTAGGCTTGTGCCCCAGTGTTACTCAGCTGTCACTTGGGTCTGCTCCGCCTCCTGAATATCTAGGTAAATGAGACTCTAATCTTCAATGTCATGGATTGTGTGAGCTCAGAGCTCTCTGAACAATTGCTGTGAATTCAAAACTTGAGTCCTCAGGGTCTCCATATGGGCCTCTTTGATGACCTGGATGCAAATCTTTGCCTGTTCAGAGCTTTCCTCCAAAATTTTTACTCAAGCCAAGCTGATACTCTGCCACTTCTGTGTTTTTTGTTTGGTTTTCTGTTTGTTTTTGGTAGAGAAGAGCTGTTATAGGCCAGTCAGCTCTGTCTTGATGAATACAATTTTCTCTCTTTCCTTAGACAAGTATTTTTAAGTTGGACTTGGCCGTGATCACCAAAATTATTTCATACTCAATTGCAGGCAATCTTTCCGGCATGGAGTAGGTTTGAGTTTATAAGCAAGGGGGTTTGCAATGCTTATTTAACAGTATTCGGCTTAACAGATGTTACCTAAACATGGGTAAGTAAGGGAAATGAAAATTAAACCCCTTATTTTCACATTCATGTGATTTCATGTAAAGCACATTGGCTTTTTTTCCTACTCCTCAAAGTTCTTTTTTATTCAAAGAATTGCATTTTTATTATTATCACTGTATTAATATTGTAAACAAGATTTATAATATGCCTTAAATAGCTAGGACATACTTAGTTGTAATGGCTCTGTTCAACTTTCCAGCTATTTTTAATCACCACTTAATGCAACCCTGACATTAACACTGAATATATATATTTCATACCAATTTATTTTTCTAGAAGTCATTCTGCTTCCTAGAAAATGTTCATTCCAGAGATTCTTTCCAGAAACCTGGACATGGTTCTTCATAGGAATTTCTGCTGAAAAGTCTTTTAATTAAAAGTTAACCTATATTGTTGTAGAAACAATCATCATCATCATCAAATTTGCATTCTCAACTCTTTTCATGAGCCCTAGAATAAAGCACCTGTAATAGCTTTCTGTTCTTTTCCTGGCCAACAAAACATTCTCTCCATAGCTTTACAGTAAAAGAATGTAATGTCCCACACAATTTAAAACCATAATCTACTCTTGTTTAATGGTATTTTGTTGCCTTTATCTCCATTTATCTATAAATGCATTTTTAAACATAAGATGTCCATACCATTCTGTCTTCTTTTTTACTCACTCACACTAGAACACATTTCAATGTTTCTCTGGAGCCTTCATAAATATAATTCTTAATGCCCATAATCTATCTTTCTATCTGCATCTTAACAATCAAAACTTTTATTTCCCCTCTGACATCTACAAACACATTCACTCAAAAAGCTGCTTTTAGCCTGTGGTTTCAGATAAGACTGCCCGGGTCTGATGGTAAACTTGGTTCTGCAGTGGTTCTCTGACTTCGGGTAAGTTATCCTCACCCCACTGTTCTCATCACAGAAGCCTGATAATAATAGTGCCACGTCATAGGACTGTTGTGAAGATCAAACATGTATTATGTGAAAAGCCTTTGGATCAGCGCCTGGCACAGAGTAAGCCCTTAATAAATGTTGCCTATTATTCTTTTCTCATTTTCATTCTTATTTTTTGCAAACATCTCCATTAGAAATTACCTAGTTCCCCAGGCTGGCCTAATGTCTGCTTGGGTTGTGTAATGCATACCCTTAATTATTTTCATTCTTCACAGCTTATGGAGAATCCCTTGGAAATTCTCTACTCCCTGATTTAAGTGGCTTCCCAGGTAGAGTAAAATAAAGCGATTTTGTGTGGAGGTGAGCTGGCCCCCTTGCATTAATTACAGAAGTAACAATAGTGTTCCCTAAGAAAGAAGGTGTTGCTTTTTGAAAATTTACATGAAGATTGCTTTGTGGCATATGGTTTATTTGACAACAAGAAATTTTATTTCTTCATAAGTAGATGCAAACCAAGAACTTGGAAAGTCACATAAAGAGTTATGAGGAATCACAATGACCGCATTGTTCTGAAACTAACCCAGCTGAGTTTCTGAACGAATTGGTCTTCAACAAATTTACTATTAACCAATACCCCTATAGCTAGCTATATCACTTACTAGGCCCAGTTAGACCATTATGAAGTTTAGCAAGTTGAAGTTTATTTCTCTGTCTCAATTTTTCTCTCATCAAATTAAGAGAAACCCTGCTGAATTTCACAGGGATATAAAGTGTTTTGAAATGTAAATATAACTATAGATGCACATATAAAATAAACTATAAAGTACTCTGCAAATATCTTATTAAAACTATGCATTTTCTTTGAAAGGTCCAGAGATTATTTTAATTCACATTTTTAGGAAGGTTATTTTCAATTAAAGTTAGGATTGGTGGTCTTTGTGAGTGAGGAAAAGTCTACTCAGTTGTAGGTTTCATTCATATGATAGAGAACCCCTGTTCATATCTCTATATAATATAATGCTGTCTTTTCAAAGAAAGCTTTTTTTTTTTCAAAGACCACCTGTGTAAGCAGGTGAGAAGAGCAAGATCACCGACCGTCTCTCACTGTGTACTGATGACGTACTTTGGGTGAATTCCATTTCAAATCAGCAAAGACATAGTGGATTTTAAATTAGAAGACCTACATTTGCCTTTGGCTCTCTCTCGGCAAATCAACGAATCTCTCCCTTCCACCTTGCCCTTCTGTGTTCTCACTTATTTCCTCTAAACCATATTGCATGTCTGAATTTTCCAGAAACCTATCCACTTTTATTCTGAGTCTCGTTGGATGCAAATATAACCATTTTATAGTTATAACTATAAAAACTATAAACATAACCTCTCTAACTAGCTGTATTTCTTTGTAGCACTCCCTTGGAATCACAGAAATAAATTTTGGTTCAAATGTCAGAGATTATCAGGTCTCTGGTTTCTTTGCATATTAATTGAATGCTAAGCTTTAAATAGAAAACATGTGATATTTATTTAGAATATTTTCTTTCATGTACTTAGATTCTATTAAAGACTTAAGAAATAATTCATTTTTAAGGAAAGAAGGGGTTATTTAAAGAGTACAAAACGTATGTTAAAAATAGTTTGTTATAGATTGAATTGTGCCCCCCAAATTCATAGGTAGAAGTCCTAACCCCTGGTATCTCAGAATGTGATCTTACTTGGAAACAGGGTCATTGAAAATGCAATTAGTTAAGATGAAGCCATCCTGGGGTAGAGTGGGTTCCTAATCTGATATGACTGGTGTTCTCATAAAAAGGGGAAATTTGGATACAGACACACACTGGGAGAACACCAGAAGATGAAGGCAGAGATCCGGGTGTTGCTTCTACAACCCAAAAAGAATGTCAAATATTGCTACAAAACCACCTAAAGCTGGGAGAGAAGCACAGAACAGAGTCTCCCTCCGAGCTTTCAGAAGGAATCAACCCTGCCGAAAGTTTGATCTCCAACTTCTAGCATCCAGAACTGTGAGACAATACATTTCTGTTATCTTAGCCACCCATTCTGTGGTAGTTTGTTAGGCAAGTCTAGCAAATTAATACAGATTGTAGTACCAGGAAGTGGGGTGCTTCTGCAGGGAATACCTACAAATGAGAAAGTGACTTTGGAATTTGGTAATACAGTCTTGAGGTGCTTGATAGGAAAAGCCTAGATTGCCTTTAGGAGATTGTTGGTAGAAATAAGATTGTTAAAGGAATTTTAGTGAGGTCTCAGATAGAAATGAGGAACACTATTGGAGACTGGAGGAAAGGCACTCCTTGTGAAAAGGTGGCAGAGGACTTGGCTGGATTGCATTTTGTTTTTTGGAAAGTAGAACTTGTGAGCCATAGACTCGGGTATTTAGCTGAGGATATTTCCAAGTGAAGTGTCAAAGGTGTGATCCGGTTGCTTCTTGCTGCCCGTGGTAAAATGGGAGTCGTCAGGGATGAATTGAAGAGGGACGACTAAGCAGGCAGTGCTCTGGAAGCAGGGCCAAGGGTGTAGCTGGACAACTTTTGCTAAAGAGATTAGGTCTGTGGCTTGTGGGTCCAATCAACTGTCTCAGTGGAAATGCTGCCAGCTTGGACTGAAGGGGACAGAGTTGGGATGAAATGAAAGAAGGTTGCTGGACTTCTCGGATTCTACAGGCAAGAATTGAGCTGATAGTGCTCTTCAGCTGCAAACCATGGTTGTCCTTCAAGAAAAAGGAAGAATGACTCAAAGGCAGCTTAGAGGACGGTGAGGCTACCTCTTGCTCCATTGTAGTGTAGCTGTCTTTCTTTTTCAGTGTTCCTCTAGGCCAGTATAGTCAGTACCTCTTTGCTTTCACTTGGGGAGGGCAACAATACACCTGGACAGTCATGTCCCAGAGGTTTGCAGAAGCCCCTTCTATTTTTCCTAGGTCCTTAATACTTAAATGATCTAAATTTCCCTTGTGAGACACATGACTATTCACTGCCACAACACCCTGAATCCTGCCAACCTCCTGCCCCTACAAGAAGAAGGGACATTTCATGACTGTCTTACCTTGGGGAACTTTCTGTACCTCACTCAGATTTACTAGAGACTTCTACTGAGAATGCCAACCTGACATTATTTATGTGTGGATAATTCCTCAAAGGTGAAACTGGAGCTTATCAGGAGAATATGCTATTTCCAATGAAAGCTGTCCTTTAGAACATGGTTCTCTACCTGAGGTAAAATCAACCCAGCTTTTGACAAGTAAGTGAAAAACTCATGGCACTTACTTGTCAACTAGCCAAAGAACAGAGAACAGTCGTATACAGTTGTCCTTCAGTATCTGCAGGGAATTGGTTTCAGGACCCCCCCCCCCGCCATATAATCAAGTCTCATATTAAAATGGGGTCGTTTTTACGCATAACCCACGTACATCCTCCCGTATGCTTTAAATCATCTCTAGATGACTTATAATACCTAATGTAATGTAAATGCTATGCAAATAGTTGTAAGTACAATGTAAACTCTATGTAAATAGTTGCCAGCATGCAGCAAATCCAAACTTTGCTTTTTGGAATGTTCTGGAATTGTTTCCTGGATATTTTTGATCCACAGTTGGTTGAATCCATAGATGTGAAACCCATGAATATGGAAGGCCAATTGTATACAGATATCAGGTATTATTTTGGAGTAGTACATGACTCGGGGATGCTTTGGAGGAAAAGGCTTTTTTGCCTTTTCTGAAGCTCCTATCAAAAGTGGACAAGTTAAGGAACTTTTAGATGCACTCTAAAACAGTTTTAACCCAGGTAACAATCTTAACTAAACTCTCCAAGTATATAACCAGGTCATTATAAAATGTCAATGATTAGCCACTGAGGAAGAACAGAAAAAAGTGGGTTGCACCCTTCACTCATATAAACTCTGGCAATATCAAGATGGCCACCTGGTGGTACCAGATTATTTCAAATACAGACTAGCTAAATTTCTCCATGAAACCATTTATTATGGTACAGACAAATGGGTTACTATCTTTAATCAACATCTGTGTGGAAACTTTCAAAAGACAGTTAAAGTTATTTTGAGGTCACATGTCACCTGTCAGGAACATAATCCTGGAAAAACTGTAAAGGAACATAGCCAGAAACAAAACCTCAGGATCCTTTGAACACCTTCAGATGGATTTGGTACAATTTCCAGCCTCCATGGGATTTGAATATGTTTTAGTTGTTGTATATTTATTCTCAGGATGGGTTGAAGCATTTCCTTGTCAAAAACTACAGATTTTACAGTAGTGAAACACCTGCTTGATTTTGTGTTTTAACCTGGGCACAGCAATTTTTATATTAAATTACTGAAGCACATAGTTTCTGGGAACAACTATAGAAAAGCTCCGTAAGGCATTACCTGTTACTCAATAACTATATTGCTCTCACCATGCATGATCATCTGGAATGATTGAAAGAACCATTGGTTTCCTTAAATGAAAATGAGCAAAACTTTCAGGAACTCTTGAGTTCTTTTGGCCAAAGCTCTTCTGAAATAGACCTTCTGGCCATAAAGTCCACTCCCTCTAGGACACATTAGTCATCTCCTTATTAATTGGTAACTGGAAGCCCCATGCACTTAAGATTTTACTTCCAGTACTAGACTCTGCCATGCTACACACAGATGTAGCAAAATATTCTAAGGAACTCATCATGTACTATACCTGGCCTATCACCAATAGGTTAGTGCATCTTCCCCCAATATCTTCCTGAACAGCCTCTTCATGACATTCGACTGTGAGATTGCATATATTGGAAGAGATATCAGAGAAAAACTATTCTGAAGTCATGCTGGAAAGAACCATATCACGTTCTGTTAACAAGGAATACAGCAGTACAACCCCAGGGAGTCAAGCTTTGGGTTCACTTTTCACAACTAAAGACACAATTCAGAATTCCACACAATTGGAAGTCTACTCCAACTGCAGGTTCTTAGAGACCTTTTAGAAGGAGCTGATCTTCTGGAGTAGACAGCTGGCCCAAGATCTTTGGAACTAGTACCTGACTTCAGGTAGTGGAAAGCTTCACCCCAAAATTTGAGCCAAGACCTATGTCTAATTCCTGTTTTGTTTTTCATCTGTTCACTTATAATCATCTTATTTTCTCTAGACCCCTGGTTGCCACTGACCCATATTGGCCTCTTTTCTCTTTTCTTTCCTCTTTATTATAATGGCTGAGTTTGAACTTGCTCATTTAAACACCATTCTTAGATTACCCCCAATAGTAGCCACTACCCTCAATCTTGCTGACTGCTGGGTATGATCAGTCCCCCATGATAAAAATTCTGGGCAATTCTTGTTTCAAATGAGGCAATCGAATGAGGCAATCATAGCCAATGGCATTTCCACTTGCACCACATGGACAATTGACCCTAAACAAGTCAACTTATGACTTTGTTAGTGTTCCTCTCTCCCAGAAAAAGAACTATTTATTACAATCTATTGATCAGACCCTAGGAACCTCTAAATTTGAATACAACAAACTTTGTAGGTGGATATGCCAAATCCCACCTCAAAGAGACTAATATCGGTCCAAATGTAACCCAGCTAATATAAGGGTTTGGCTCCAATCTTATGTCATGAAAACTCCTTTTTTCCTGATCTCTATGTACCCCTACTGGATACTATTTCTTTTATGGCTAGGATGTCTGGTCCTGTTTGCTTCTAATTAGTACCTCATGCACTTTAGAACTAGTATTATTATACTTGTCTGTACACAAAGGCCCTATTTCTATAAATCATCAGGGCTCAAAATTCTGACTCAGACGTGGGCTCCAAAATAAAGCCACTCTCCACACACTCTACCTGGAGGAATTACTGACTTCCTCAGAATGTGAGGAAATTTATGTGAATAAACTTTATGTGAATTGAGTTTGTGTGAATCATCAGAGCAGTGTTCCCAACTGGCACTCTGCAGAGGCCATTAATTGTACCACCTCTGCCCTAGATGGAATACAGATTGGTCTCAACTCATTAGCATGAATAGCAGTGGACAGTTACGTTGTTCTATATGCTTATGTTGGCTAGTTGTGGTGGAGCCTCTGCCATAGCTAATACCTTGCTCTGTACTTGGGCTAATGAAACAGACAGGATGGAGCAAGCTATACAGTGCCTTAAGGAAAAAGCTACATGACTCATGGTTGATGCTTATGGCCTAGAGGAGATTTGTTCTTGGTCTGGATTGGACAATTGTGATTCCCAGTTCTGAAGCATTTTACAGGGACTATTAATTGCTCTTATTTTTGTCCTCATGCTGGTCTGTTGCATTCTATCCCGAGTCTTAAATGCATGTATGCAGTTGTTCTCTTGTCAGAAGGTCATGATGATGACACAAAAACAAAAAGTTCAAGAAGATCTCACAAAACAGTGGACCGTGGAGAAAATTGTACAATCCATGAATGAAGACAAGCTGGATCTCTAGCCTTCTGTGAACTGGTCAACCTCTCACAAATGAGAGACTGACCAAAAGGGGGAACTGATAGACTGAATATACAAGTGGACAAAGCCCAGACCATATATGACAGTAAACTGTGACCCACATCAGCAGCATCCACTCCAGGAAGCCCAACTACAACTTCTGCAACAATTGTCCCTTAATGGTTAGGGCTTGGTCAATGACTGACAGCTTCCCCAATTTTTGTTCCCATCCCTTATCTATTTCCAGTTCAGGACCAACTAGAGAAAGCCAAATATGCCCCCCAAACCACTTATATAAGATGCCTCACTTCTAGTTATCCTACCTCTACTTCCCTGTGGCCACAACCTCCAATCAGGGCATAGCTGAAGTCTTCCCTTTTTGTCACTGTAAACCTTTCCTACTCCCCTGCTTGCCTCTGAGTCTCTGTCAAACTCAAGTGGTGGTGACTGCCACACTTCTTAGCAATAAAGAATAAAGGGCAATCTCGCTAATTAAGAATAACATGCATATGGATTAGGGAGAGGAAGAAATTCTGGGTAGGAGAGAGAAGACAAGGTTAGGCTGATTTAGTACAAGAGTGAAATAGAGTTTTCAGAATTGCATTTTTTTAAACTTTCAAATAATAACCTTTCTCTTCTCATTGTCTCACACATGGTAGACAACTATTAAGTGTTCGTTGAATGAATGAGTCTACGGAAGCTTGTTCTCCCCTCCTCCATCCCCACAGCAACATCCTCAGCTTCTACTGTTTGCAGGATATTATTGAGCTGGACAGTTGGCCCTGGGGCCAGAACTGTGACTAGTGGATATTGGTTTAAAGCTTTTCCTTTAAACCTTCCTTTTGGCACTAAGGCTATGTTCTCTTTTTCTAGGACACTTTGGTTCAGAAATGTTGTTACTTATTATTAGATTCCTTTTGTTCAAGAGAAAGACCCTGTATATTTTTGAGGGCCAAAAAGTATTTTATTCCAAGGAAATTATACAAGAGATATTTTCAAACTGTTGAAGTCCTAGCATTGTGGTCTTACAGGATACAGATTTATTCCTATAGTGAAGAATTATAAAGACTTAAGTTTTAGTAAATTAGGAAAGGTAAATGTTGGTGAATGTTATAACTTTATATTGAAATTTATTCATGCAGATAGTCCGTCTGATTGAACCAACCAAGTCATGGCTCCAGGCAGGTGTGATGTGCACAACCTCACCCTGAACTTTCTCTAATTTTTTTTCTCCCCCTGACTTCTTCCTCTAATCATTCTTCACTCCTTTATTTTTTTCTTGTGACAGTTTCTAATCAATTAAAAAAATTTAGTTTACGTTATAGTACACTACAGTGGGTGCATGCATGCATGTGTGTGCACGTACACACACACACACACACACTTTTCTCTAAATGGGGAACATCTTCCTTGACTTCCTTTACTTTGGTCCATTTCCTTCATGGCTTACTTTTGTGACACTGTGCACCTACCTCTCTTTTCTATCATCTGTCTCAGTTGCAATTTTATACTTATTTTATGATGATTTGATCAGTAGACTGGAAGAACTATGTCTGTTTTTGTTCATGGTTTAGCACAGTGCTTGGCTCAGTAAATATTTAATTGAATTAATAGAATAAAAGTACTGAAATCATCTAATAACCTGTTTTCACATCTCTCTCCTCATAAAGTAATGCGGATTTCTTAGAACGCAGGGCTAAGCCTGACACATATTGGACACTTAATAGAAAACTTTTTTTGAAATGAATTGGTTGTATCTGTCCTGTGTCATTATACCATCCCTGTGGGAAGCGTGAACCAAATCAAGTACCAATGTGTCTGACTGAGGAGAAGCAGGTAGGAAACTACAAGTGGTACGTGTGGTTGCATCAGAGCAGTCTGCTCTATTCCTTGCAGAAGATTAGTGATTAAATCACGCATGAATTCACCTTCAGTGGCACTGGATTTATTGTCCTTTTGGTTTCTTAGGCTGTTTGATAATTGGATTAGTAAGCTAGTTAAGGAAGTAGGAAATCCTTATTGTAATGTAGTGGAAAAACTGGTCTAAGAGTCAGAGACCTTGATTCTTCTCTTTTATCTTTAGCTAAAGATGGGCAAAAATGTTTTACTCTCTGGGCTGCAATTTTTTCAGCTTAAAATGAAGCTTTGGGGGCAGAAAGTCTCTTAGATTTCTAACCCTAAAATTCTGTATCTTGTCAAATAAGACAGGATGTTAAGTTTGAATTTTCATTTATTTTGCTTATTTCAGCCATATATTCTTGCAAGTTTTGAATCATATTCTGAAAAGGTTGAGCATTCCTGAAGAAGTATTTACAAGGCAGAATAATGATGACTTAAAATATGGCCAAAAAATCTTAAATGTAATAAAACTCTCTCTCTATATTTATATCCAACTGGTCATCCCAGACTAACTCATCACAATTATTTCTTACTCCTCACAAATATATTGTCAATTAATTGTACTCTGCCTTGGTTCTTTAACTATTTAAGTATGATGTATTTTATGTGTGCATTATGAATTCTTTTCTCTAACCCACTAGGGAGATATGGTGTAGTGTATGGGCTTGTGTGTCAGACACAACTAGGTCAAAATCCCAGCTCTGGCACTCACTAGCTGATTTATCAGGACAATTTATTTATTGGCTCTAATCCTCATTTCTTTCTCTAGTGAAGGATAATGAAGATGACATCATCAATGTGATGACATAATCGATCAGTATGATGACATCATATTGTAGTCTTTGTAAGGAATAAATGCAATAATGCAGAGCAGACTGAATTCCCATTATGTTCCTGGCACTGCAGTACGTGAAAGGTTCTCAATCAACATAAACCCTTCCACTTCTGCTGTGTTCAAGGAGGCTTCCTAGGTCAAGCAACTCTTTCTTTTTGTAAACACTAAACTACTATAATCAGCAATTTTTATAGTAGGAGCTTCATACAGGCTGATGGTTGGAGTGAAAGATTGCTCAATACCTGGAAGGATTATAGTTTTGAAGAATTTTTTTTTTTTTTTAGTTCAGGGGAACGAGAAGGGGGATCAAGCCAATAAAATGTTAATATCATGGGAAACACACAGAAGATGGGAGACTTCTCGTGAAGGGTGAAACATGATAGTGAGTGTTCTCTCTGGGTAGATCGGAAAAACAATGATTCTCCTCTGGTTCATCTCTGCAAGGTGGCAAAACTGTAAAAATGTGCATTATTTTCTGGCAAATCATGATGGAAATGCTGTGTATTTGTGCATGAGGACTTAATGGATTTATCATGGTTTATTCCATTACAATAAACACCAAAGAGAGTAATAATGGTACACCATTTATTTTGTAGTATCATCAACATTTTTGTATGGTAGACGGAATCTCCACAGGCTTGCTAATGGTATATAGGCCATAAAACCTTTGCACAATAATGTTTAACTGAATCTGAAACAGTGCAGTCTTCTGGGAGTTGCATAAGTGGTCTGGTTCTTAAACCTCTAGGAGAATAACAGAAATGCAACCAAAGGCCTCTGCGAATTTCTTTTTCAGAACAGATGACCATCAATCAGCAAATACTTGTTGCTTGTGTACAATTTATAAGGCTTTGTCCTGGTGCTGTATGAGTATGTGTATATGAGCGGGCATGATTACACCAGGTACTTCGATTTAACAAGTCAGACGCAAAGTCAATGTATGCAAAATGCTAAAATCCGAATTGAACTTCCTTGTTAGGCTCTATTTTGTTTTACTTTAACTGGAACTCTAAACAAACTTATTTTTTAGCTAACTCCTAAAAACAAGTATTAATGCATTGAAAATGAATAGATTAGAAATGTTCAAGTGTTTTCGATGATGAACCTGGAATGAAAAATGTTTTATAACGTTGAAGGGACTGTCGCTCTTTTTCTCTCTCCCTCCCTCTCCCGGTTTCATTCTTCCTCCTTCTCTCTTCTCTCTTGTCTTCACTTTTTCCTTTCCCCAAGTTTGAGATATGTTTTTCTCCTTGTCAAATGAATAGCTGTATCATAAAATACAGCAGCTCTTAAGCAGAAAGGAATTTCAGGATGTCACCACATCCGAGCCCATAGTTTCAGATCCAGTTGTCCCTGAAAGACCCTTAGATAATTGTTTTTCTAGTTGTTAGACCTAACTGCCTCATTCTCAGCATAAGCAGTAATGAGGGAAGGTAACTTTCTATAGGGGAGAATGCCTACAAAAATAACCTTGCTTTAGGTTATATGGTAAGGCCCATCCCTGGAATTACAGAGGAAGATTCAATGCCAACTGTTCATGCATATATGAAGCAATCGGCACATATAATATTCTCATGATTCCACAGCCTTGGGTATAACACATGGAGTGATTTATCTCATTATAAACCATGATAAACCAAACAAACCTCTGTTTGTATTTCTTCCCAGCTGCAAGAATAGTGATCATTGGGAAAAGTTGAATGTTTTATCCATTTCAGCATACTCAGAGTAACGCAATGTAGAATATGATTCAAACTGAGTAGTTTCCATGTAAAAATGAAACATACTATCCCATGCCTAATACATTAAACCATGCCCGTGTCAAAGGAAACATTCTGTTGTGAGTAATGAGCAAGAATTTTCAGAGAACTTGGCTGAGGCTATGGGTAAAAACTTAAAATAAAGAGCTGCAAGTTTCCTTTCGGCCCATGGAACTCTTGCAGGTTTCCATTAAAATGAGTCCACGTGGAACCTGGCAGAGTAGCAATGGAGCATATAAATCAGGAGAATGGTGCAACAGTTGTGAATATACAGTGGGTTTTTAAGCATCGGAAACAGGAATTCCTTTTGCCATGTGATAGCAGAACATTCTGTTATTTTTGTAAATGCATTGATCAACTCTATCAGGACAGAAGGATATTGGGACTGAAGATGGATCAGCGTTATTTCAACCTAGGAAAAAATATCAAAAGGTGGTTTCTGTTAAAGTTGCTGCACGGAAATTTCCAGTGATCCAAACAACTTTGATCTGAGTACCCACCAGTCCCAGTTACCTTGGTAGGACTCACAGACACCAAAGATGGGAGAGCAGCAAAGTCAGCCTGGAAATTAACATTGACCCGCTGCTCAATATTCGTAGTAACCTAAATGGGAGAAGAATTTGAAAAAGAATAGATACATGTATATGTATAACTGAATCACTTTGCTGTACACCTGAAACTAACACAACATTGTTAATCAACTATGCTCCAATATAAAATAAAACTTTAAAACTAAAAGAAAATAATTGCTTTAAAAAATAAAAATAGTAAAAAAATTAATAAAAAAATAAAAATGTGTACCTTAGTGGTAATGTCCATATAGTTATTCTTAAAAATGTTTTAATTAATTAATTAAATTTTATTTTATTTTTTATTGAAGTACAATTGATTTACAATATTGTGTTCATTTCTGGAAATTTATTTTTATTATTATTATTTTTTAGATGATAGTGGCTACAAGCCTATATTATAACCTAAAAGGAACATGTTACACTCCCATGATATTAGACTTCTGTAATGAAGAATGATAAATTGGTCAGGGAACGGAGATATTTTGTTTTCAAAGCGGGGGGGTGCATGGCAGTCAAATGAGCACAGGCTTTGAAGTTGACCAGGGCAACTTCAAGCTTCCCTGCCTCCTGAGGGGAGGCAACTCATTTAGCCTTTCTGAGATGCAGTTTCCCTATCTGTCAGAGGACATGATAATCCCTGTGGTTAGACATAATGTAGGAAAACATGGGACATAGGTAATCCATACGTGTGTTATAATTGAGAAAGTGTCTGGTGAATGCATAGTACCAACTAAATTGCAGGGGCAGCCAAAACTGCATACGATGCTAATGTGAGACCATTTATGTGCAATTGACTTGATAATTTAAATAATACTTACTAATAAATAGAGCCTTTTCCCACAACAAGTAACTTCATAAGGCAAAGCTTAACCAGGTTCCATCTGCAGGTATTTGAAAATATTTCTTAATTCTGAGCACTCTGGCACCTGGTTAGGACAGGGAAGTGGTGGAGTGCTGGAGCCCAGCTTCTTGGCTTCCAATCTTTTTCAGGTTCTTTTCCCTTATAGGTCATTACAGAATATTGAGTAGAGTTCCCTGTGCTGTAGAGTGGGTCCTGGTTGATTACTGATTTTGTTTATAGTTGTGTGTATATATATTCATCCCAACCTCTTAATTTATCCTCCCTTCCCGCTTCCCTTTTGGTAACCATAAGTTTGCTTTTATACAGAGTAGTTTGTATCTCTTAATTCCATGTCTCTATCTTGGCCTTCCCCCCTTCTCTTTCCCCACAAGTAACCACTAGTTTGTTTTCTATATTTGTGAGGGTGTTTCTGTTTTGTTATATACATTTGTTAGTTTTATTTTTTAGATTCCACATATAAGTGATAACATACAGTATTTTTCTTTCTCTGTCTGACTTATTTTGCTAAGCATAATACTCTCTAGGTCCATCCACATTGTTGCAAATGGCAGAATTTCATTTATTTTTTTTTAAGCATCTTTATTGGAGTATAACTGCTTTACAATGGTGTGTTATTTTCTGCTTTATAACAAAGTGAATCAGTTATACATATACATATGTTCCCATATCTCTTCCCTCTTGCATCTCCCTCCCTCCCACCCTCCCTATCCCACCCCTCTAGGTGGTCACAAACCACCAAGCTGATCTCCGTGTGCTATGCGGCTGCTTCATTCTTTTTTATGGCTAACATTCCATTGTATGTATATATACCACAAATACTTTCTCCATTAATCTGTTGATGGACACTTGGGTTGCTTTCTTATCTTGGCTGTTGTAAATAATTCTGCATGAACATTGGGGTGCATGTATTTTTTGAATTGTCTATTTGCACTATTAGTTTCTAAATTTTTATAGTGTTATCAGAGAGCTCAGTGAATGTAGGCTAATCGTAGGGTATATTGATGTCTTCTTTGTGGCAAAATATATGGTCAAATAAAAATAACCTTTCCTGGACATCTAGTTTCATGATGTAGAGTTTGATACAGCTATTAGACATAACATGTTAACCAGGTAATTCAGATCTATAACAGTCTACTTTATTGTTTTCTACCTTTTCTTGATGACCAGAGAACAATGAGTAAAAGCATCATATGGTCCTATGTTTCCATTTGTCTCCCTCATTGTTGTTGCTTCTAAATGTTTATGTGTCCTGTGTGAAGATTTATAACAGACCTTCCTGTGGATGATGGCTTCTGTCACTAGTAAGTTCACTTCTTGACTTCACTTACTGTTTTATGCTTTTCATTTAATGAGGACTAATATTCATTGTGGAGTCCTGATTTCCTTTTGTTTCCATCTGCTTTTATGTTGTTACCCATCACTTTTCTTTCAAAATTTCTGAGTCTTTTGTTTTTGTCTTTTGTTTACAGCATGTGGATGGATTTCATGTTTTACACAATCTAAGAAATACTTTAAAAGGTGAGTTCATCTCATTAACATTTACTGATATGACAGTTGTATTTGATGTGTTCATTTTTGTTTAACCTAGATTTTCTGTTTGTTTTCTGCCTTTTGGGACATATTTTGTGTTTACTTTGCTTTGTGCACATTTTCTTTCTGAGAACTTGGAAAGTTTATGCTCTGTTTTCAGTTTTTTTAATATATATTGTTGTATTGTTTGTGTTCTGTTGTTATTGATTTTTCATAACTTTTAATAATATACTTAACCTTAAGTTCCTTGCTTTATGAGACTCTGGTAGCATCTATTGTTGTCCCCGTGTGAAAGATGAAATAATTAGTGCAGATATAATTCCTTTCACTGCCTTTTGCTTCTTTGACCTCTGACTTTTTCTTTTCTACCTTCAAGGGGAAATCCATTCCCACCTCTCATCTTCCAACCTCTGCCTGTACCCCTAGTACCATGACCTGACCATAATGCCATACAGGATTATCTTCACAGAATAAATAGTGTGTGCAAACTTCCATTTCTTGATTTTCAGTATTAAACAGTACTCATTGAGTCTCTGGTACAAAAAAAGAGCTAATAAAAAACTAACCATCCTCTAATTTTCTTCCAAAAGCTGCACCAGTATGGGTACTTTTACTGTTGTTTTGTAACTTCACTGACTTGTTATTCTTAGTTTTCATATACTGTAGGTTAGGGTTATAGCTGTTTTAGGGAGGCTATTTTGGGGGCATGTATACTTGTATATGTGTATTATATCTGTATAAAAATCATAAAATTATGTAAGTATAAAAGTTTACATTGTTTTATATTCTATAAATATATTTTACATTTTATATATTATATTTTATATCATATAATATTATATATTATATAAACCTTTTTCTGTTTTTTAGATTGTGGTAATATATGCATAACATAAACTTTACCATTTGACCATTTTAAAATGTACAATTTAGTGGCATTAATACATTCATGATTTTGTGCAATCCTTACCATTATCTAGTTCCAGAAGATTCCCCAAAATAAACTCTCTCATCCGTTAGGCAGTCACTCCTCATTCTCCTCTTCTTCCAACCCCTGGTAACCACTAATCTGCTTTTTGTCTCTAGTGATTTGCTTATTCTGGACATTTCACATAAATGGAATCACACAAAGTGTGGCCTTTTGTGTGTCTCCTTTCACTTAGCACATGACCTTGTGATTCTACTTCTAGTTATATACACAGGTGTTCAAACAAAACCTGTACACAAATGTTCATAGCAACATTATTCACAATAGCCAAAGAGTGAAAACAACCCAAATTTCCATCAACTGCTAAAGGGACAAACAAAATGTGATATATCCATATGATGGAATATTATTCAGCCATAAAAGGAAATGAAGTACAGATAAATGTTGCAAAACGGATGAACCTTGAAAACCATTATAAGTTATTTATAATGTTATTACAAATTATTTGCCTATTAATAGAAATTGTATATCTCTATCTGGGAGACTTTGGCTTCTGTGTCCCCAAACCCTAAAGCATTAGAGAAAATGATTTAGAAAAGCAGGGAATGTGCCCCTTACTGTCACACCCTCTCTCCAGACTAGAAACCATTTCCTCAAGAACTGGGAGTTGATGAGGCTGAGGGTAGTGGATGAGAGTCAAGAGTTTGTGCAACCCAGGGAAAGGGTTCTGTGCCTGCCCCCTTGCCTTGTTCCTTGTCCCGGGCAGACAGAAGACCCAGAGAGCTCTGGAGGAAGCAAGAATAGAGGAGATGTACACTTCCCACAGAGAATGGAGGAAAGTGGCCGCCTGTAGAGAGGGCGTGCTGCACGGCGCCCGGTGCATCTCAGCCAGGGCCAGCCTGGCCACAACGCCTAGGCCCCATTGTGACCCAGAAACAGCAATGTAATGGCCATGCCCTTAGGTCTCACCTGAGACTATCAGAGAGAACCAGGAGGGAGTGAGCGAATGGGCCCTGGGGTCAACTTGTTGTAGCACTCTGTGTGTACAGATGGCTGAGCATCTTTGGGGCATGGACACAGCAATCTCTCTATGGACAAGTAAATCTATTCTATTATAGCTGGCTCTCCACTGTTTTCCTTGCTTCCTTGATAAACAACAAGATACAAACACATCTCCTTGGTATTACACACATCTCTGGAACTTGGACATGGCCTTGGGGGAAGCCTGAGTGAAACCAAAATCAGCTGAGATGAATTTTCCACCATTTCATTGGGTGGAGTTTTAATTATTAGAGAAAAATAAAAAGAAGGATCATTTCTTTTTGATACCTAGGTTTTTGTAATTATACTTAACCTCTTTATACAGGTGCCAACAGGGTTTCTTTCTTCAATTTCCAATTTCAGTTTTTGTTGTTGTTTTCTGTTGCTTTCAGAGAGGAAGTTGAAATAGAAATGCTTTATTCCAGCTTAGTTAATTGGAAGCTCCACATGAACTATTTTAAAAACATTTGGATTAAAAAGTATATAGATAGATAGATAGATAAACTGAATCACTTTGCTGTACACCTGAAACTAACACAGCATTGTAAATTAGCTATACTTCAATTAACAAAGAGAGAATAAAATAAAATATGATAAAATGAATCCATATAAAAGCTTTTTGGTAAAAATAAAGAAAAAGTAATATTGCTAAGGTCAAGTTCTTGGATTGTCTAAAGGGTCTTATTTGATTTTTCTAAACTTTTCCAGCAGACAAATTTTATTTGGGAAGAGACAATTAGCTGCATAGATAAGGACTCATCATGTGTGGTTTGCAAGTGGAAAAGAAGGAAGCCAACACCAGGAAAGATGTCCTCCCTCACTGCCTTGTATCTAGTTGTCCTAGGTTGTCTTGAGCCCATGGTTGAAGAACTATATCAGTTGAAGGTATATGCTGTTTTGAAGAAGAGTTCTCCAAAATATCTTAATGGAAAAACTAAACATGCAAACTCAGAGAAGATACATGCAGGGATTATGAAAGTTTAACTAGAGACATCCAAAGAAGAATGAATACATTGACGTCAAAGAAGCAACCCCAAAGAAGCTTTGCTATATTTGAAGACAAGATGCCCATCCACGGTCCATGCTGGGCAAGCTTGCATGATCTGGAGGGACAGAGTCAGTTCGGGTGCAGGCCAATTGATGAGGTCCTTATCATCAAGTCTGAACAAAATGAAACAAAGGCAATCATTCAGTTGAGCAAACCAGTGGTTTTTCGAGCTGAGTCTGCAATCTGTTTTGGAGATTGGCTCATCACTAAGATGTTACACAGTGGAGTGACATGACCATTTTTCTCCTCTCCAGCTGTCTGTTATTGTTTAGACACGCTCTTTATGTTAGATATAAAATTACCTGATGAGGTAAAATGAAATGATGTTATTTTTTTAATAAATGTGTAATGGCCATGCTGGTTTCAGCCACAGTGATTGAGCAGCCCATGTCTGCGATCCAGAGAAATCATTAGAAATGCCATGGATGGGTCTCTCTTCTGGATGCCTTTGGGAGAGGATGGTGGTGGTATGATGTCACTGGGAGTGAACATTACTATGTCTTTTGTCTTTCTTTCAATAGGGCCTCATTTACACTGTGAGAATTTCCTAAGAGAGTGTCTTTTCCCCTTTTTCAAGACATTCTGAGATGCTCTGGGGAAGGATTGGCACCCGGTAGTCAGTTGTTCTGCCCAAGAGAAGCAGCAGCAAGTTCAGTGGCTGTCTTGACTCATGTGTACAGCTGATACTCCTGGAGGCTTTCCAGTGGGTCTGTAATGTCCATGCAATCTCTGAGGATATGGAGGAGATACTCAAGGCTCACACAGGAGACTGATGTGGTGGAATGTGTGAAAGCTTGGAGCCAGGCAGGTCCATGTTCAAATTGAGTGCTCCAGGACTTATTACTTCTATGGCCTGGAATAAGTTTTGGAACTGCTCTGAGCTCTAGATTTCTCCATGGGAATAGAAATAATTCTATCCCCAAATTTTCAATGAAATCCATACATGTATTGAATATCTGCTATGTACCAGAGTCAAGTTGGAGAGACAGATTTACTTTTATTCATTCACAAATACTTGGTGAGAATCTGTTATGTGCCAGGCCACTAAAATGAATGCCAAAAAAAGAAAAAGTACTGCAGGAGAAAGTGATAAATACATGGATAGAGATGATTTCCAGGTTTATAGAAGAGTATAGAAGGACTGGTAAGATCAGGGAAAGCTCACAGAGAGGAGCTGCTGGCCTGTAGCTTTGAATGAGGAAGAGGAATATTCCAAGTGGAGAACTGACCAGGCTCCTCTAGTGAGGGTGTGAGGGAGAGAGAGGCCCAGTTCCCAGTCCAAGAGCTTCTGGACTCCTAATCTAGTGCTCTTTTTCACTGCCGTATTCTTCATCTTGGTTTGAGCTTTAAAGGATTAGATGTTAAATATGATAATTGAGGTATTTAGGAAAGAGCATATAAAACCACAAATGAATCAAATATGAAGAACTATTTAAAATGCAGGCTTCCATCTGTCTCTCATAGACAGAAATGACATTCTGATGCTCTCCTTAGAGGATAATGTGTAAGTTAAAAAAATTAATATCAAAGCCTCAATTATGGGGGATGGGGTGGAGAGAATGCATTACATGATAAGAATTATTTAAGTCATTGAGATAATAAAACCTTCATTCTCATAACAAGGATGAGATAATGAGATGTTAATCCTTCCAAGATTTCACAGATTTATTATTCTAATGAACTCTACTTGACAGCTTTGAACTGTATATAAAAACGTATTAATCTTTGGACAGACATTGAGATTTTTCTTCCTCTCCATCGAGGTGTACAGTGGAAAAGTTATGGCTGAAATTACTCACTGAAATTTTCTTCATGGCAGAGTGCCATGTTGAGGATATGTCTCTCTACCATCCTGACTTTATTGAATTAAACTGTGGAAATAAAACTCTGCAAAGAAGAAATTAGAGGCGTAATGATGGAGGAGATTAACTGACGTATGGGTCCAGTAATAAACAAAATTAAACACAAATGGTAGAGGCTTTTATCTGGCAGCTCAGCAGGATTCTGTCTTGTTAATTTAACGGCCTTGTTAATTTCACAAAGATGTTCTGAACATCTGTTTTGTGCCAGGCACAGTGTTGGTGCCAGGGACACAAAGTTAACTAGGATATGGCTTCTGTCCTTGAGGATCTCAGCTTGTAGAGAGCATGGACCCCCAGCCAGGCAAGGAGGGAATTGAGTACTGAGATGATCAAGGGATAGGAAAAGGGGCAGAATGAACAGATTGGAAGTCTTGATGTAGTTAAAGAATTGTGGGAGCTGGGATACTAGAGAGAACTAACAAGAGTAGAGAAGGTGGTGGTTAGGGAGGGAGATGCTTGAAATAAAAACATAGGATGAGGTGCAATTATTGGTAATGTTTACAGCAGTGTTTTTCACATATTTCTGACTATGACTCAACGTGTGAGAGAGATATTTTGTATCTTTACCTAGTACCCAAGTATATCATTGAAACAAAGTTTCATGAAACAATTCTTACTCTTCCTACTGGAAATGCCCTCTGATATTTCCTGTTCTACTTTATTCTATTTACCTAACTAAATATAGATTTTATGACTCATTAATAAGTTGCCACTCTAGTTGGAAAATCACTAGGAATGCGTGGTTAACAAGGGGTAGAAGACAAATCCACTGGCAGTGAGAAGGTAAAGAAACCAAGAGGCCAGAGTATTGAATAGATTGTTCAAGGGTTTTGAAATCACCAAGCATCATGGTAGGGGTAATGGAGGAGAGAAAGACAGTGGTCCAGGGGATAGAATCTTCAGTGAATGGGGGTAAGTGACCAGGAGAATGGGTGACTGAAAAGAAGGAAGGATGGTGTCTTCTAGTCTGATTGAAAGTATTCAGAGGGACCAGGAGTTTTAGGGAGATGGGGAGAACATGGTGTAGAAGCAACTATGTGGGACAAGAAGGCACTCGTCCCATGAGTGTGAGAGAAACACAGCTGTCACTTAAAAGAATTGCAGGGGAAACAGTCATCAGGGAGAGACAGCTTCCAGTTAGAAGATGGAAGGAATGTTTAGAGAGAGAGTGAAGATGGAGAAGAATTTGCCCTCTCATGGTCTGTCATGAGAACTCATGGTCTGTCATTGGGTTTGGAGGGCAGAGGAAATGAAGGAGTTTGGGTTGGTGTAGAAAATGGTTCAAGTTTTGAGGGGCTGAGTCATGGATGCTCCATGGTGACCAAGTTAAAGTAGGATATTGCATCATGGGCTTTGACATGATGCCCTCTGGGCAGAAGGTTGATCAACCTTCATGAGACAAGTCTCTTCAGCAGCGTGTAGCATTGAGTCAGGGAACATTTTGGGGAAGCATGTCTGCTGTTCTCAGAAGGTGGAGGGGGACATGAGATACCACCCCTATCCTCTATGTAAAGATTTAGAAGTTTACTCAAACGACAGAGTGTTGCCGGATCATAATGCAGCATGCAGGTGCCAATCGCTATTGAGAGAAAATAGAATTAACTTCTCAGAGGAATTGGGGAAGGTTTCACAGAGAGGGTGAACTCTAAGTTTTCACCTGGTTACAAGGAGAGGGCAAACATTCTACATCCAAAGGAAAATCCCCCTGGAGAAAGTAAGACCTGATCTGGGTCTTGCCAGTGGCTTAGAACAAACTGTGGGTTGAAAACCATTAGTGTCTTTTAATTTAAGTAGTGGGTCTTCACTGGCATTTTTTAAAAGTATAGAACATACTAGAATAAAAAATGTAATGCAATAAGGGAAAATACAATTTCCTGAAGATTTTGCATGCTGAACAGCTAGTGTAAGTGTTCTCCACGGAGAGTCAGAACTCTTGGTATAAGAAGTAGAGAATAGTGGTCAATTACAATCCCCACAGAGAGTGAACTCTTGACACTGCCTCTTTGACGGACCTAGGACATCATGGTCCCCCTCTGGACCTCAGCCTCCTCATCTGCAAAGCAAAGTGCTGGGGCGATCTTTTTGTTTTTTTCCCAGCTCTAAAATCCTCTGATTTCTCTTATTCTTTTCTAGGAAGATGGCTGCAAAGCACACAGTAGACAGAATGCTAATGTTTACTATTTCAGAGTATATTTTATCTGAAGTTTTCTGTCTCATGGGGTCAGAGAATTAAACTCATTATCCTTATTGTTAATATAATAAAATGCCTTTGAAGCCAGAGATTTCACTTCTGTAGTCATCACTGATCATTGAGTGATAATTATGTGGTCACATAATGAATTATATTATCAACTGCATAATTAATGAATTACAGAATCAGTTATTTAAAAGCTATTTTGAAGTGGAGGAAATTGACTTAATCTCCTAAACCAAGGAAGTATCCCTTAGAGCTAAGTAAATTCTTGTTTTTTTTTTTTTAAACTGATAACACTTAGAGCCTGGCCAAAAGATATCTACAGAAGTAGAAAATGGCCTGTCTTAGAAGGTTTTAAAGATCTGTATTAAGTTGCAGTCCTGTTCTATACAATATGTTTGATTTTTCCTAGATCTATCTTTTTCTTTTTTTCCTGACAGCACATTTACCCATGTACCTTTCATACTGAGCTTTTCAACTGACCAGGCTCATTTGCAATTTGCTACAAGGAGGTAAAATGCAACTTCTGATTTTTGAATGGAAATAGTTTGTGTGTAATGGAATAAGTGATAGCAAGGTACTACTGATACAGTTTCTAATAACTTTCTGGAGATTAGAGAGAAAGCAATGCATAGAAAACATGGTTATCTCTGTTTTCAATGTGTACAGTTAAAGTGAAAGATTAAAAAAAAACTAGGCTTGATATAGGCTTAGAAGTTGAGGATAGCATAAGGAAAAAATAATAGCCTTGCCTTACTGTTATCTATGGGGTTTGTCATTGAGGATCACCTGATGGGTTTCAATACTTCTCTTTATTAAATGGGTTGGGGACACACCTTCCCATCTGTGACTAGAATCAAGTTTTTAATGTGAAGCTGCAAATAACTGTAGTTGTTCTAGACGTTGAAAGATCATATAAAAGTAATAAAAATAGTGCAGAAAATAGGTTGCTATGAATATGAAAGAAAATATGTCTAAACTTCGTAGTTCAGGGCCTGGCACATAGTACCAGCAAGTACCATAGTATCACAGCAAGTGGTAGCTATCATTATTTCTAGAGTATTTATTAGAGAATAGGGTCTTTGACCAACAAAACACAACAAACAAACAAAAAACCTCCTCACGGATTCCAGATTCCTCTCTCTGTTTTTCTTTTAACTTATTTGAAAATATTGTCAAACTTTGCCCATACCTTACAAAAAACAAATCAACTGAAAAAGAATTTAGGATTTATGTGCAATTCTCCTTTTCCATCTCATCCAAGACTGAGGGCTTACGGTCACACATCATGTTTATAAGTTATTTGGATAAGTTCTCCCTCTTTTTTCCTATTTAAGGTGGTTTTGAAAATACATACACAAATACATTCATTTGAAATACATATAACAGAGTTTCTTTGTTCCAGTTCTGGATTTCCTCATCACATCCTTATTGATTTAAATTAATGTTTTGTATACACAGACCATTAACAAGCTCCAAAAAGCTCCTAGAAATGATACAGGAAGGTGTACTTGGAGAAGATCAGTCCCATACCCCTGACACCTCACCTTTACCAACTGCTTGTAGGTAACCAACATTACTGTTTTCTAGTTTACCCTTTCTGTGTTCCCATTGGTAAATATAAGGAGATACAGGCATGCTTTCTTATTTCTCTTTATTTATTTATTTTAACAAAAGATAACATATACGTATCATCTTTTCCACTTTGCTTCTTTAGAAAAAAACTTTATAGTATCTTCTGGAAATCACTCCATATTGGTTCATAGAAATCTTCTTTATTCTTTTTCATAGCTGCATAGTATTCTGTCATATGTAGGTAATATAGTTTATTTTGCAAGTCTGCCTGTACTTTGACTCTTTGGTAATTTCCAAATTAACATTTTAAAAAGTCAAATAATGTGTCAATAAGTAAGATATTATTTGAAATGTGTATTCAGAATAAGTGTGATGTTGAAGTTGAGGCTGAAAGCATGTAAATGTTTGTTCGATATTGCCAAATTCTGTAGAGGTCGTACAGTTTGGCATTCTTACCTGTGATGGGATTTCTTGAGCTGGAAAGACTCTAGTGTCCATAGCAATATGCAAAATCAGCTGGTGCCTCTAAATCTGGTGTTTATTATTCAGTGTTTACTGGGCTTTCTCTCTCCTACATAGCCCCACATCTCACTTCAATAATCAAACCCACCACAACATTTCACTTCTCACTTTGAGGGAAAGTAGTGCCGACTGCATTAAGGGTCTTCTTCTCCCCAGTTTTGCTTCTGATTGTGCAGTAGAATTTCCCTCCTTTGAGGAAGTAAGGGCTTGATCTGCAGAGAAATGCCTCCCTCTCTTACAGCTGGGACCTTATGCCAAAATCAAAAGATGGAACAGAGTCAGGAACTGAACTTGGAGGAAAAAATGAATAAGTCAGAGAAGTGGTGTAGAATGTAGTCTGAAATGAGGATTAGGAAGTAGTTAATCCAGGATGATTTGAGCCAGAGAATTCAGGTGGAGAGGAAAGATCTTTGGGTCGGGAAAGTGAAGAGTGAGCCCAACAATGACCTGGCACATAGTGTGATGCATGGGAGGACAGTGCACACCACAGGAGCAGGAAGACAAGCCAGTAACCAAGGTCATCAAGCATCTACCCTGTGTCTGGTACTGTGGTTGGTATTTCAAGTCAAGGCTTTTTAGTTCATCCACGCTTGAGTTGGGAGATGCCTCCAGCAGTGAACTAAGTTTTGGTGAACTTAGAATTTCCTTTTTTTGACTTCTATTCATTTTTTCATCTTCATTCAGGTAAATGAATAACCACTGGGTGCTTCTGGCAAACTAGGGATGATGCAGATTCAAGACAGCTTCTACCCAGCCTCTGCCTCCAAGTGTCTCGTGACCACCACTTTCTAAAGTGGGTGAGACTATTCAGGCAGTGCCAATCCAACGTGGGAGAGGGGAGAACAGAGTGGGGGTGGGTATCCTGGGAGGCTTGAGGAGCCCTCAGAGATTTCCAGAGGAGGGGTTGCTGCCTGCCTGAGCCAAATGTGGGCAAAAGAATGAGAGGCAACCAGAGGAAGAGCAATGAGGTTTCAGGCAGAGAGAGAATCCTCAATTCTGCACCCATGGCCCAGAAGAATGAAACAATAGGACGCGAGTGGGTGAAACTGTGCACACAAGATACTAAATGGGGGAGGAGGACGTGGAGGGATGGGCTGCCCTTGGGGTCCCTTATCACCTCTTGTGGTCAGATGTATGCGCAGTTCTTTTTGTCTGTAACTATCTGTGCACTCTTTCTAGTTGTTAAGAATCAGGAATAATCATAGTGTTAATAATAATACTCAAAATAGTAAATCATCCTTTATTAGGAAGGTATTGGGTTGGCCAAAAACTTCAACATGTTTTAAGTAAAAATAAAAGACACATTTTTCATTTTCACCAAGAACTTTATTGAACAATGTATTTGCTAACTAAATGAACTTTTTGGCCAACCCAAATAAATGGGCAAATGAGACCTAGAAATTGTCATGTCTGGGAAGATCCAGTGGCTGTGTGATCTTTGGTCAGAGGTTTTGGGTGAGCATTTGTTTGACTTTAAGGTCAGTTGGATTGATTTTATTCACTGTCTACTTCTGGAAATTGTCTCATGGAGACTAGATAGTCAAAACAAGCATGGGTTCTCCACTGTGTGGCATCTTCTGCAGTGGGGCACAGCCTGTACCCTGTCTTTGTTCCAGAAATACCAGAGTGATGGATGTGCTCAATAAAAGTGTACCTCAGAAAGACACTAAGAACACATTTTTCTTGGATTTTATTTTATTTTATTTTTTATACAGCAGGTTCTTATTAGTTATCTATTTTATACATATTAGTGTATAAATGTCAATCCCAATCTCCCAATTCATCCCACCACCCCCACCCCCACCTTCCCCCCTTGGTGTCCATGCGTTTGTATTAAGAACACATTTTGTAAGTGATTTGTTGGCCTGAACAAGAGCTGTACTACTTAATTATATTTATTTTTATGTTATTGTTTAATATCATTCCTAACAACCTTTGGGACAAAATCAATCCTCCCTCTAATTACAGTGCTCTTTCCAGGCCTAAAAGCAAAAGAGTAACTTCCAAGTGGCTGAAGGTATAGGATCTGAATTATCAACGAACTGATTTTCGTTAGAGCACTGCACTTGGGTGTTTCCCTGAGGAGAATCTAACCTGAGTCACTCATCAACTGCCACAGCCTCCTTTTTAAAGATAAACATTTCTTCTTGCATCAACAAAGATGTTTTCAGTGCAATCATTACACATGGATTTTTTTCTCCTCCTTTTCCTTTCTTTCCTGCAACATGTTTTTCTCCCTAATTATCTACTATCAAATCTCTCTTGGACATTGTTATATAACCTGTCATTCGAGTGAGTTGTTGGATTAATCTGTTTTATTAACATTATTAAAACTTGCATGTTTCATGTTATTCTTTTGTTATAATTGGTAGAACCAACTAGAATTCTCATCTCCCAGATGAAGAGGGATTATGCCTTCCTGGTTCGTTCTCTTCATTAGGAAAATGGACTAATTGAACATTTCAGGAACCACTATTGAATCATTTCTCCATTTGGTTGTTGTATGCAACCACTGTACTGATGAACCATTTGAGCTACATTCTGCCTTATTTTGTGAGAAGGACCCTGCTGACTGGCCCTTTCTTCTCTGCATCTGAGATTGTCTGATGTACTTGCAGCTCCTTGGATTTTTTTTCCTGTTCACAGAGATAAAAACAAGTGCCACTCTGTCATCTAGAAGCAAATATATACCGAACAAAGGAAATAAAACATTCACATAAATGATCACTTGGGAAAGTCAATAGCAAATGGATAATTGGATAGGATACAGGCAACTTTTTGTATGTTTCATATTTACTGTCACCTAAAACCGGAGGTTAGGGTGCATATGAGAGTTTGTTGGTTTTTATAAGGTGATGTCAATTCTACCTGTGTTGAACTCATTAACTTTAACAATAGATCAAGTGATTCTCATATATTTTCCAGCTAGATGATCATATTGTATACCAAGAATGACAAAAATACTATTTCCTTTCCTATAGCATTGGCTAGAACCAAGGTTCAGTATTGAATCATATGATTGATAGTGATTTCTTTTACTTTTACATCAAGTATAAAGTTGACTGTAGGTTTTTGAGAGACTAAAATGTCAAGTTAAGGAAGTTTTCATTTAAACCTAGATAGCTGTCTTTTTTTAAAAAAAAAGATGGTAATAATGAAGGTTGAACTTTATCAAATGTTTTTCCAGAATCTATTGAGTTGATTTTTATCCCTTACTCCATCTCAAATCTAATGTAATTTCATGTATTGATAGTATGGTGTATCAGCCTGAGAAATACTTTAATGTAGAAGCATGATCACATTCCTGAGATTAAAACCTATGGCCATGAGGTGGTTTTTGTAGTTATTTTTTTTCCTCTGCTTTATTCAATTTGCTAATAATTTTCTATTGTTCATCGGTTTTTTTTCCAATTTAGTATTAAATTATATATGATGGATAAAATGTGTTGGACTTTCCTATGCTCTGGCAGAAATCACAGAATCGTCTCAAAGTTTCATTAGAACTCCTCAAAAAATCAATCTGTGCTTATTTTTAGCTTATCAGTTACAATTTTAATTATCAGACTATTACATATTCCATATCTTATTGAGTCAGTTTTGATAATTTAAATTTTTCTGGAGAAATTTCTATTCCTTCTAGGTTTCCAGATATTACTGAAAGGCTATACACACTATCCTCCTATCACTTTAATATTTTCCTCTTCATGTATATGTAAAAACAACTTCCTAATGACATTCATTCCAATATCTATTTTTACCTGATTAGTCCTTTAATTTTTATGTATTTCAACAATTTTCCAAATTATCTTTTTTACTTTATTAATCAACTGTAGTTGAAGACTATTTTTCATTAATTTCTGTTTTAATCTTTATCAATCCTTTCCTATTCTGTTAGTGAGTATATATTTCTAGCTTTTAGAAAAGAAAGCTGGTTATTTATTTTTCATTTTTCTTGTTTTGCAGTAGAGATCTTTGATATATTTTCTTTCATTATTGCTTTGGTTAAATCCCTCAGTTTGTATGTAAACAGTCACTAAAGTTTCTGTTGAAATTATAATTTTAACTTTGATAATTTCTTTAACCCATTAATTAATTAAGAGTATGTTTTAATATCCAGGCATATGGATTTTCTTTTGGATAGCCTTTATTGCTATTGTCTACTTTGATTGCATTCACGTTCAGAAAAGGTGGCCTCTTTGATTTTTACATTTTAGAATTTGGGGAGATTTCTTTTGTGGTCTAACACATGATTCGTGTTGTCAACATTCCATGTATGTTTGAAGAGAAAGTGTTGATTTCATAGCAACAAATTTCTATGTACAGATAGGTACTAGATCAAGATTTTAAAATTATGTTATTCAAGCATCATCTACCCTCCCCCCCTTTTTTTTTTACTAACTTATCTCTGAGAAAGGTGTATTTAAATCTACTTCCATGATTTTAGATGTCAAATACTCTTATATTTCCAACAGATTTTGCCTCACATATTTCTAATCTGTGTGGTCAGGTACATAAATAAATGTGATTATTTTCTTTGTGAACTGGATTCTGTCTTAGCAACATGAAATATCTTCCTATCTCTCTTAATATTTTCTAAACTGAATTCTGTTAACTTTTATTGTATTATACCACTACATTTATTCCTCTTATTAACATTTGCACTGCATATATTTTCCATCGTTTATTCAATTTCCTTGAGATTTTTTAGTTATATGTATGTCTCTTTAAGGCAACATATTCTTGGCTTTTATTAGTTATTCAATTTGAGTTTACTTATAATTTTTTTTTTTTTTTTTTTTTTTTTTTTTTTTTCTTTTTGCGGTATGCGGGCCTCTCACTGTTGTGGCCTCTCCCGTTGCGGAGCACAGGCTCCGGATGCGCAGGCCCAGCGGCCATGGCTCACGGGCCCAGCCGCTCCGCGGCATATGGGATCCTCCCAGACCGGGGCACGAACCCGTATCCCCTGCATCGGCAGGCGGACTCTCAACCACTGCGCCACCAGGGAGGCCCTACTTATAATTTTTAAAAAAATTATTCTCTTTATTGTGGTAAAATACATACAACATAAAATTAGCAATTTTAACCATTTTAACTGTACAGTTCTATAAAATTAAGTACATTTATAATGTTGTACTACTATCAATTTCCAAAACTTATTCAACATCCTGAATAGACGCTGTAACCATTAAACAATAATTCTTTATTTTTCCCTCCTCCTGCCCCTGATAACCTCTAACCTACTTTCTGCCTCTATGAATTTGCTTATTCTAGATATTTCATGTGAGTGGTATCATACAATGTGTCCTTTTTAAAAATTTTTTATTTTATTTATTTATTTATTTCAGTACGTGGGCCTCTCACTGTTGTGGCCTCTCCCGTTGTGGAGCACAGGATCCGGACACGCAGGCTCAGTGGCCATGGCTCACGGGCCCAGCCGCTCCACGGTATGTGGGATCTTCCCGGACCGGGGCACGAACCCGTGTCCCCTGCATCGGCAGGCAGACTCTCAACCACTGAGCCACCAGGGAAGCCCCACAATGTGTCCTTTTGTGTCCAACTTATTTAACTTATCACAGTGTTTTCAAGGTTCATCTATATTGTAGCAGGTGTCAGAATGTCACTCTTTTTTTGTTGCTAAATAATAGTCCATTGTGTGGATATACCACATTATTTATCCATTCATCAGTCGATGGACATTTGGATTGTTTTCCACCTTTTGGCTACTGTGAATAATACTGCAATGAACACTAGCATACAAATATCTGTTTGAATTCCTGTTTTCAATTCTTTTGAAATTTTCTTTTCAATTCTACCTAAGAGTAGCATTGCTGGGTCATATGGTAATTCTATGTTTAGCTTTTTGAGGAACCTCCATACTGTTTTCCTCTGTAGCTGTACCAGTTTTCACTCCCTCCAATAAGGGTTTCCTTTTCTCCACATGCTTACCAGCGTTTGTTATCTCTTGTCTTTTTAATAATAGCCATTCTAACAAGTGTGAGGTTGCATTTTACCCTGATGATAAGTGAGAGCGAGCATCTTTCCATGTGCTTAATGACCATTAGTTTATCTTCTTTGGAGAAATGTTTATCCAAGCCTTTTGCCCATTTTAAAATTGGGTCATTTGTCTTTTTATCTATTGAGTTGTAGGAGTTCTTTATGTGTTTTGTATATCAAATCATTATTAGAGATATGATTTGCAAATATTTTATCACATTCTGTAGGTTGTCTTTTCACTTTCTTGATAATGTCTTTTGATGTACAAAAGTTTTTAATTTTGATAAAGTTCAATTTAATCTATACTTTCTCTTTTTGTTCATGCTTTTAGTCTGATAACTAAGACCCCAAACCTACAGTCATGAAAATTGAGCACTATATTTTCTTCTAAGAGTTTTATAGTTTTAGCTCTTGTGTTGTTTATCAATTTTAAGTTAATTTTTATATATGCTGTGATGTAATGGTCCAATTTTTTTCCTTTGAATGTGGTAATCTAGTTGTCTCAGCATTCAACAATTTGTTGAAGAAATTATTATTTTTTTTACTTAAAATTTTTTTGATTGGAGTATAGTTGCTTTACAATGTGGTGTTAGTTTCTGCCATACAGCAAAGTGAATCAGTTATACATATACATATATCCCATCTTTTTTAGATTTCCTTCCCATTTAGGTTACCACAGAGCACTGAGTAGAGTTCCCTGTGCTATATGGTAGGTTCTCATTAGTTATCTATTTATATATAGTAGCAAAAATGTATATATGTCAATCCCAATCTCCCAATTCATCCCAGCCCCCTTACCCCGCCTTGGTATCCATAAGTTTGTTCTCTACATCTGTGCCTCTATTTATGCTTTGCTAATAAGTTATCTGTACCATTATTCTAGATTCCACATATAAGAGATATTATATGGTGTTTGTTTCTTTCTTTCTGACTTACTTCACTCTGTATGACAGTATAGGTTTATCCACATCTCTGCAAATAACACTATTTCATTCCTTTTTATGGCTGAGTAATATTCCATTGTATATATGTACCACATCTTCTTTCTCCATTTCTCTGTTGATGAACATTTAGGGTGTTTCCATCTCCTGTCTATTGTAAATAGTACTGCAATGAACATTGTGGTACATATCTCTTTTTGAATTCTGGTTTTCTCAGGGTATATGCCCAGTAGTGGGATTGCTGGGCTGTATGGTAGTTCTATTTTTAATTTTTTAAGGAACCTCCATACTGTTCTTCATAATGGTTGTATCAATTTACATTCCCACCAACAGTGTATGAGGGTCCACTTTTCTCCACATCCTCTCCAGCGTTTTTTATTTATAGATAGTTTTTATGATGGCCATTCTGACTGGTGTGAGGTGATACCTCATTGTAGTTTTGATTTGCATTTCTCTAATAATTAGTGATGTTGAGCATCTTTTCACGGGAAAACTGGATAGCTACATGTAAAAGAATGAAATTAGAATACTCCTTAACACCATACACAAAAATAAACTCAAAATAGATTAAAGACCTAAATGTAAGGCCAGACGCTATAACACTCTTTGAGGAAAACAGACAGAACACACTTTGACATAAATCACAGCAAGATCTTTTTTAACCCACCTCCTAGAGTAATAAAAATAAAAACAAAAATTAAAAAATGGGACCTAATTAAACTTAAAAGCTTTTGCACAGCAAAGGAAACCATAAATAAGATGAAAAGACAACCCTCAGAATAGGAGAAAATATTTGTAAAAGAAGCAATGGACAAAAGATTAATCTACAAAATATACAAACAGCTCATGTTGCTCAATATGAGAAAAACAAAAAAAACAATGAAAAAATCTGTGGAAGACCGAAATAGACATTTCTCCAAAGGAGACATACAGAAGAGATGATTCTATCTGCATTCCATGTACTTGGCACACTTGTCAAAAATTAACTGGCCATACATTTATAGATTTATTTCTGGGCTCTCAATTCTGTTCCATTGGCTTATATGTCTATCTGTTTTGATTACTGTAGCTTTGTTGTAAGCTCAAACTTGGGAAGTGTGAATCCTCCAACTTTGTTCTTTTTCAAGATTGTTTTGTCTGCTTGAGGTCCTTTGCAATTTGATATGAATTTGAACATTGCTTTTTCCATTTCTGAAAAAAGGATGTTGAAAGTTTTATAGGGATTGCATTGAATCTGTAGATTGCTTTATGTAGAACCAACTTCTTAACGATATTTTCTTCCTACCCATGAGTATGGGAAGAATTTATGTTAATTTACATTTTCTTTAATTTCTTTCAGCAGTATTTTACAGGTTTCAGAGTCAAGTCTTTCACCTCTTTGGCCAAATTTATTTCTAATTATTTATTCTTTTAGATGCTATTGTAAATGGAATTGCTTTCTTAATTTACATTTCAGATTGTTCATTGCAGGTGTGTAGAAACACAATTGATTTTTATAAATTTATTTATTGATTTGTTTTTGGCTGTGTTGGGTCTTCATTGCTGTGCGAGGGCTTTCTCTTTAGTTGCAGCGAGTGGCACTACTCTTCATTGTGGTGCATGGGTTTCTCATTGTGGTGGCTTCTCTTTGTTGTGGAGCATGGGCTCTAGGTGCATGGGCTTCAGTAGTTGTGGTATGGGGGCTCTAGAGCTCAGGCTCAGTAGGTGTGGCACATGGGCTTAGTTGCTCCACGGCATGTGGGATCTTCCTGGACTAGGGCTCAAACCCATGTACCCTGCATTGGCAGGCAGGTTCTTAACCACTGAGCCACCAGAGAAGTCCCACGCAATTGATTTTTAAATCTGAGTTTCATTTTATTACAATTCATATTCATGGTGAATTTAAACTATTTTTGGATTTATTCTGTCTTCTGGCAATTTCTATTTAATATGTTATTATTTTTTCCCTTTCTTGCCTTTTGTTAAATTACTTTTAATGGCTTTGAAGAATAGATCTGAAAATAGATTTGAAAAATGTGTGTTTTTTCAATAGCTTCTCTTAAATTAAGAGGTATGCTAAATATTAATACATATATATTTATTTTAAATTAATTTCTAGAATTAATCAGAAAACACATCATTGCTTGGAATAAGCAAGAATCATATCTTGTTTTTATCTCCTTTCCTTTTCTTCCACCCAACTGCCCCCCTTGATATAATGTAGAGTTTTAATTATACTATCACTATTATTTCTCTTTGTTTTTTCCCTTATTAGACTTAGTGAAAAGTTTTAATCCTTACTTTTTCTCATAATTCCTTCTATGATTCACTCTTGGATGCACTTTTATTTTTGTTTTGTTGAAGTACATCTTTTAGTACCTCTTCCAGGTTGATCTGTGAAGAGTTAACTTATTTTCTTCCCCAATTCTAAACATGCTTTTATTTTATGTTGCTCTGATTTTGAATAGATAACTTGTGTAGGGAATCCTTGATCAAAAATATTTTCTCTCAATATCCTGAAGAAATTGTTTTATTGTCTTTCTGCATTTAATAGTGTCAACAGAGAGTCTTCTATCAGTTTAATTATTTCTTCTATGTAAGTAATCTATCCTCCTCACTAGAAGTTCTTTGAGTTTTCTCTTTTTTCTCTGGTATTCATCATGATATGTATGTTTGCACCTTCATTTGGCATCATTAGGGCCCTATCTGAAGTTTCATGTCTTTTTTAAATTCTAAGAAGTTTCTCCTATTATTGATTTATGTGTATTTCTCCTCTCTGGTTTCTGCTTTGGGAATTACTATTAGACAGTTATTAGAATTTGTGTAAGTGAGGGAGATTAATATGTACAACTTTCCAGTTGCAAAATAAATGAGTTACAGGTATGAAATATACACTGTGTGGAATAGAGTCAATAATTATGTAATATCTTTGTATGGTGACAGATGGTAACTAGACTTATCATGGTGATCATTTTGAAATGTATAGAAATATAAAATCACTATGCTGTGTAACAGGAACTAACATAATGTTGTGGATCAATTATACTTAAAAAAAAATATGTATCTTTCCTCTTTCTCTTTTACCTTTCTACTTTCTTATCTTTTTGTGCTGTTTTTCTTGAATAGTCAGTTTAAACTTCCAGCTCACCTTTTTACTCCCTTTAAAAAATATATTTATAATGAAAAATTTTCAACATATTAAAAGGTGAGGAGAATAATGAGTATTTATATACATTAAATCTTGCTTAAGGAATAAAATAGCACCAAAATATTTGAAGTCTGTGGTGTGTCCCTCCTCAATCAGAACGTTTCTCTCTAACTGAAGGGAATCATATTTTTGCATCTAGTGTTTTATCATTTTCACTCATGTCTCTACATTTACGATATACATGACATTGCTTCCCTTTTTAAAATATTGTACAAACAATGTTATAATGTATACATCTTTTGTAGCCTTGCTTTTTAAAAAAACTCAGTATTATGTTTATAATATTCACTCATGTTTATTGGTATAGTTCTAGACCATTCCTTCAAAATGTTGTTTAAAATATCTGAACAGACCTCAGTTTATTTATCCATTTTCCTCTTGGTGTGCATTCAGGTTTTCTCCAAATAGACACTTGCAATTAGAAGCAGGCTTACTATGACCATCCTTGTCCATGTCTTTTTCTTACTGAACTATAGATTACCTTACTTATCTTAGCGAGTAATATTTTGAGGGTCCAAGTATGGTCATCTCATTTTCTAATAGATTGTTTTTGCACTCCTCAAATGGTTTCTTTGGATAAAGAGATGTTTTAAAATTAGTGTGTGATTGAATTTATTAATTACTTTCTTTAAGATATGAGCTTCTTATGTCTTATTAAGAAATAATTCCCTGTGTGAAGTCATAAAATATTCTTTACTGTTTTATACAGTTTTCAGGTTTTCATTTTATTCATATTTAAGTCTTTGATCTGCCTGCAGTTGTTTATTACTTACAGACTAGTTAATTTCCATAGGTACTCAAATATTCCAAAATATTTGAGACATTATATAAATAAGAGCAAGGCAAGATGAAAATAGCTAATGGCTAATTATTCATTACGACTGTGAGTAATTTAGACTTGACTGATGTCTTCCAGACTTTGGGAAAGTTGGGCCTTTTAGAATTAACTCTTATCATAGAGGGACGATCTGAGCTTGTGAGATGCTCTTGTGGTCTTAGCCCAGAGCATGAGGCTAGAAGACTCAGGACATCACTGCTGGGAAGCAGCAAAGGAAATTAGTCCTTCATTCAAATGTGCCAGAGGACAGTGGGCAGTGTCTTTTGACTGTTTGCCATTTGATAAGCTTTCATCATCTAACTCAGTAACTTGTGCCTGGGAGCAGCTTATGTACTATGTTATTTAAGTTAAGGCCACAGACTTGATATTCTGCAGGCTTTTTGATCATGTGGGCTTTCATTAGAATGCTCTGAGCCTGCTGCATTGTAACAGCTCTCTGAGAGAGATTAGATGAAGCCCGCCTCTCAAGGCCTGAAATAGAAAAAATAAAGGTGTTATTGGCTGTCATCACTACCAGTCAGCTCAGGCAGAGGAGGAGCGGTAGTGCCTAGGTTAAGCCCCTGGAGCTTAAGTGTGGATTAATTTCGTTTTGTCTGCTTTATCAGCTGGAGCCTAATTTATTATGTGTAAAGCATGATTTTTATCTTTTATACCCCATATAGAGAAATGAAGGGATTTTGTCAATAAACCCATCTACCTGATGGGTCTATCTCTTGAAGCTCTGAACCCTTAAAAAAATAAAAATTTATTCATTATCTTTGGACCTGGTAAGAGAAGGAATCTGCCCTGACTATTCACCGAAAATTCTCTTGAGTGACATATTACCTATATCATGGTGCTGTGACTTTTCTCCAGCTGTCTTCTCTACCTGGCGATGTGTCCACCTTCTTTTAGAAAATAGACTCCTCTTCACCCTTTAAAAGCAGCTAAGCTAAGAGTGCCCCTCAGCCAGTATCTACATCACGGTGCTCAGCACATGTGTGAGGGTGGCCTGTTCATGTGTCCTCCTTTCTGCTGGACTGTGAGCTCTTGAAGAGCATGGACTTGTCCTCTTCATATATGTATCTGCTCTTCTTTATTCTTTGTACACACATGAACACACACACACACACACACACACATACACGCACACAATGAATCTCTTTCTTTTTGGTGTCCATGGGCGTTTTATTTTTTATTTAAAAGGAGGCTGGGTGTTTCCTAGGGTGGTCTAGTTCAGCTTCTTATTTTTAATCTTTTATTTTACTTTTTTAAATTGAAGTATATTTGGTTTACAATGTTGTTAGTTTCAGGTGTTCAGGTGTACAGCAAAATGATTCAGTTATACATATATACATATATATTTATTCTTTCTCTCTTTCTATTTCTGTTGAACTGAATTGAAATGAAAGTATCATTAACTGATATCCAGAGAGGCAGAAATGGAAGATTAAAAGCGTTGGAATCAGAGAAAACTGGGCTCAAACGCTACTTTAGCCATTTATTGCTCAGATGACTGGAAAAATGAGTATCTGAATCTTAGCTTGTTGTTTGATAAAATGAGAATCATAAGTGTTCTGTTAGATGAGACAGCACTTACACAGTCACTGTCACACAGTAGGGCTACTTTTAGGTCTACTCTCCTTCCCTCTTTTCAAAAAAGGGCCGCTTTTAGGTTATTTTCATTTTAAAAGAAGCCTATTGATGACAGTCCCTTGCATAAGCAAAGGATAAAATTATGTGTGTTCCTCACTCCTTGCTTATTTGCTATTTCCCTGTGTAGGAAAGAATAAATCAATGAAGATTTGACATCAGACTCCAGGGACCAGAAGCATCACAGTTACTTGGGAGCTGGTGAGAAATGCAGAATCCCAAAAGTTATTGAATGACAAGTGTGTATTTTAGGAAAAGCCTCTGAAAATTCAAGTGCCACTGAAGTTTGAGGAGAGCTGAGCTAGAGCAGGTGATGAGTGCTGATGGAGTAATTGTAGGAAGTTAATTCTAGTTTTGCGTTATTCATAGGGAGACTTCTGGGGGTAAATATGGGTCAGCTGGATAAATCTTCCTGTGATGAAATGAGGGATGGGCTTCCTGTTGCATTTATTTCATGGGTGTGCCAGCCTGGAGCTGCCTGAGCCTGTGTAACCATTACTGTCCCCAGAGAAACCAGCTCACATGCTCACTAATGTGGAAAGAGTGGATTGATTTCATTTCTCTGTCTGTGATTCTTTCCCGTGGCCATGTCAGCAGACTGTAAAGCCTTGTTCCTCCCCAGGGATTCAGAGGACTGAAACAAAACTTTTATTTTCTCTTTTGTTGTTTTATTAAAAAAAACCCTCTAAAAGCAAGGCGTTAATATAATGTATATTGATTTGAAGTGTTCCATGTCTCACAGAAAACATATTATTACCCTTTGAAAGGACAATCTTCACTGAGATTTCAAGTCAAGGATATTGGCCTGGTTGACTGTCTTTCTTTTAAGCATCCATACATTTATTTGAGATTTGAAGGTGTTCTTGCATCAATTTGATGTCTATACTCTGAAGATGATCATTCATGAATAACTCCACAGTTTCATCAGTGGCAGGTAAATGTAGATTTTCATGTTTGTCTAGGTGGGTACTTTTTGTCCTATCTTGTGTGATAACCAAACAAATGTCACTTCTGAGAGCTGGATGAAAGCTTAAGAAGTGTTTTTCAGGAGGAAAGATGGCTTTGCTATTTTCCAGTTTCTCTTTTATGTGTTGCTTCAGCAAATCTCTCAAATACACCTGCAGAAGAACATGTCCTTGGAGTAAAGAGACATGAGAGGCAGAAAGAGTCTCTGCCTTCAAGAGGTCAAGAATTTAGTAAGCCTACAAGCAGTGTTCAATTAATTGCATATAAAATATGATGTAATTGCTGGACTCTAAATTAAATAAGACCAAAGTAGTTATAGAATACTACTTTTGTCCAGGGAGAACAAAGGGGATGTTTGGGTGGGTGTCTGAAGTCCCAGAACAGGTAACTAAACTTTGGCTGTGTGTGATTAAGAAGAAAGCCCCATATGGACCACAGTGACAAAAAGACATTCTATTGGAGGGAAATGCATCTGCTCAGGCCGGGAGATATGAAGCAGTATTGTATATTTGGGGAACTAAAAGTATCTGTTGGTGGGAATGTAAATTGATACAACCACTATGGAGAACAGTATGGAGGTTCCTTAAAAAACTAAAACGAGAACTACCATATGATCCAGCAATCCCACTACTGGGCATATACCCTGAGAAAAACATAATTCAAAAAAAGACATGTACTACAATGTTCATGCAGCACTATTTACAATAGCCAGGCCATGGAAGCAACCTAAGTGTCCATCAATAGACGAATGGATAAAGAAGACGTGGCACATATATAGAATGGAATATTACTCAGCCATAAAAGAAATGAAATTGGGTTATTTGTAGTGAGGTGGATGGACCTAGAGTCTGTCATACAGAGTGAAGCAAGTCAGAAAGAGAAAAATAAATACCATATGCTAATGCATATATATGGAATCTAAAAAAAAAAGGTACTTATGAACCTAGGTGCAGGGCAAGAATAAAGAAAGATCCCAAAGAAATAGAAAATGGACTTGAGGGCATGTGGGAGGACAAAGCTGGGGCGAAGTGAGTGTAAAACCGACATATACACATTACTGAGTGTAAAATAGTTGGCTGGTGGGCAGCCGCAGCATAGCACAGGGAGATCAGCTCAGTGCTTTGTGATGACCTAGAGGAGTGGGATAAGGAGGGTGGGAGTGAGGCTCAAGAGGGAGGTGATACGGGGACATGTGTATGCATATGGCTGATTCACTTTGTTGTACAACAGAAGCTAACACAGGATTGTGAAGCAATTATACTCCAATAAAGATCTATTAAAAAAACCCGATGTGGTATATATATACAATGGAGTACTACTCAGCCATATGAAAGAATGAAATAATGTCATTTGAAGCAACATGGGTGGACCTATCATACTAAGCAAAGTCAGACAGAGAAAAACAAATATCATATAATTTCACTTATATGTGGAATCTAAAAAAAATGATACAAATGAACTTATTTACAAAACAGAAATAGACCAAAAGGGAAAGGGAGGAGGGATAAATTGGGAGTTTGGGATTAACATATACACACCACTATATATAAAATAGATAACCAACAAGGACCTACTGTATAGCACAGGGAACTCTACTCAATGTTCTGTAATAACCTATAATGGAAAACAATCTGAGAAAGCATATATATATATTTAACTGAATCACTCTGTTGTATACCTGAAACTAACACAACATTGTAAATCAACTATACAACTATACTTCAGTTAAAGAAAAATGATGGGTGTTAGATATTGGCTTGAGCAACTGTATGGATGGTAGAATCACTTTTTGAGATTGGGGTGGGCTTGTGTATTATTGTGCAGGTGAAGGGTGGTGATCAAGAATTTCTGTGGTGAGTAGCCGGGTTGTAGAGAGCAGGACGGTTCCTCTGGGCGTGTATGGCTGGGGAGCCGGGATAGGAGGTATGACGGCATAAAGTTTGCAGTGAAAACTTAGCAGTCTCAGCTCAACTGGAATGGGAACTGTCATCTGAGCTTGGCCTCATGAGATTTACAGTGCTGTGTTGAGGCTCTGCTGGTTACAACCGGTAGTCACGAAGGGGATGGAGACGGAGCTTTCTACCTCATCGCTAGCCAGTTCTGCCCCATAGAGGTTAACTTACTCCACAGCCACAGAATCTTCCTGAATCCAGACAACAAAGCTTTCAGGAGACCCTGGGAAGATGGCGTAAGACTAAGACGCGGAGATCACCTTCCTCCCCACAGATACATCAGAAATTCATCTACACGTGGAACAACTCCTACAGAACATCTACTGAATGCTGACAGAAGACCTCAGACCCCCAAAAGGCAAGAAACTCCCCACATACCTGGATAGGGCAAAAGAAAAAAGAATAAACAGAGACAAAAGGATAGGGACGGGACCTGCACCAGTGGGAAGGAGCCGTGAAGGAGGAAAGGTTTCCACACACTAGAAGCCCTTTCGCGGGCGGAGACTGCAGGTGGCGGAGGGGGGAAGCTTCGGAGTAGCGGAGGAGAGCACAGCAACAGGGGTGCGGAGGGCAAAGCGGAGAGATTCCGGCACAGAGGATCGGTGCCCTCAGGCACACACCAGCCCGAGAGGCTTGTCTGCTTGGCCGCCGGGGCGGGTGAGGGCTGGGAGCTGAGGCTCGGGTATCGGCTTTCAGTCGGAGAGCAGGGAGAGGACTGGGGCTGGCGGCAGGAAGAGAGCCTGAGGGGGTTAGTGCACCACGGCTAACCCGGAGGGAGTCCGGGGAAAGGGTCTGGAGCTGCCGAAGAGGCAAGAGGCTTTTTCTTCCCTTTTGTTTCCTGGTGCGCGAGGAGAGGGCATTAAGAGGGCTGCTTGGGGAAGCGCCGGAAACTGGCGCGAGCCGCGACTAAAGGCGCGGACCCCAGAGACGGGCGTGGGACGCTGGGGCTGCTGCTGCTGCCACCGCCGCGGGGCCTGTGTGCGAGCGCGGGTCACTGTCCGCCCCGCCTTCTGGGGGCCTGTGCACCCCGCCACTGCCGGGGTCCCGGAATCCGGGGACAGCTTTCCCGGGAAAGCGCACGGAGCGCCTCAGGCTGCTGCAACGTCACCCCGGCCTCTGCCGCCGCAGGCCCGCCCCACTCTGCGTGCCCCTCCCTCCCCTCTGCCTGAGTGAGCCAGAGCCCCCGAATCAGCGGCTCCTTTAAACCCGTCCTGTCTGAGCGAAGAACGGACGCCCTCCAGCGACCTACGCGCAGAGGCGGGGCCAGGTCCAAGGCTGAGACCCGGGAGCTGTGAGAGCAGAGAAGAGACAGGGAAATCTCTCTGTGCAGCCTCGGAGGCAGCGGATTAAAGCTCCACGGTCCGCTTGATGTGCCCTGCGTCTGTGGAGTGCATGAATGGACAGCGAATCATCCCAAATTGAGGAAGTGGACTTTGAGGACAAGATTTAAGACTTTCCCCCCCTTTTCCTCTTTTTACAACGAATTATCCCAAATTAAGGAGGTGGACATAGCAAGATTTCAGACTTCTCGCCCTTTTCCTCTTTTTACAACGAAGTAACCCAAATTGAGGAGGTGGACTGGGAGAGCAAGATTTTTGATTTTTCCCCCTGCTCTCTTTTTGTGAATGTGTATGTGTATTCTTCTGTGTAAGACTCTCTCTGTATAGCTTTGCTTCCACCATATGTCCCAGGGTTCTATCGGTCCGTTTTTTTTCAATAATTACTTTTAAATTTTAATAACGCTACTATATTCCATACTTTATTCTATTTTACTTTACCTGCTCTTTCTTTTTTTCCTACCTTCCCTTCCTCCCTCCCTCCCTCCCTCCGCCCCTCCTTTCCTTCTTTCTCTCTTTCTTTCCTCCCTCCCTCCCTCCCTCCCTCCTGTCTCTCTTTCCTTCCTCCCTCCATCCCACCCCTCTTCCTTTCACTTTCTTTCCTTCCTCCCTCCCTCCCTCCCTGCTTCCTTTCACTCTTTCTTTTTCTTTCCTTCCTCCCTCCCTCCCTCCTGTCTTTCTTTCCTGCCTCCCTCCCTCCCACCCCCCTTCCTATCAATTTCTTTTTCTTTCCTTCCTCCCTCCCTCCCTCCTGTCTTTCTTTCCTTCTTTCCTTCCTCCCTCCCTCCCTCCCTTCTTCCATTCACTCTTCCTTTTTCTTTCATTCCTCCCTCCCTCCCTCCTTTCTTTCTTTCTTTCTTTCCATCCTTCCTCCCTCCCTCCCTCCTTTCTTCCTTCCTTCCTTCCTTTCTTTCCTTCTTCCTTTCTTTCTCTCTCTCTTTCTTTCTTCTACTAATTCTTTCTTTCTACTTTTTCTCCTTTTATTCTGAGCTGAGTAGATGAAAGGCTAGTGGTGCTGCAGCCAGGAGTCAGTGCTGTGCCTCTGAAGTGGGAGAGCCAACTTCAGGACACGGGTCCACAAGAGACCTCCCAGCTCCACATAATATCAAGCGGTGAAAATCTCCCAGAGATCTCCACCTCAACACCAGCACCCAGCTTCAGTCAACGACCAGCAAACTACAGTGCTGGTCACCCTATGCCAAGCAACTAGCAAGGCAGGAACACAACCCCACCCATTAACAGAGAGGCTGCCTAAAAACATAATAAGGCCACAGGCACCCCAAAACACACCACCAGACGTGGACCTGTCCACCAGAAAGACAAGATCGAGCCTCAACCACCAGAACACAGGCTCTAGTCCCCCCCACCAGGAAGCCTACACAACCTACTGAAACAACCTTGGCCACTGGGGACAGACACCAAAAACAATGGGAACTACGAATCCGCAGCCTGCAAAAAGGAGACCCCAAACACAGTAACATAAGCAAAATGAGAAGACAGAAAAACACACAGCAGGTGAAGGAGCAAGATAAAAACCTACCAGACCTAACAAATGAAGAGGTAATAGGCAGTCTACCTGAAAAAGAATTCAGAATAATGATAGTAAAGCTGATCCAAGATTCTATTTCCAAGATCCATAATCTTGGAAATAGAATAGACAAAATGCAAAAAACAGTTAACAAGGACCTAGAAGAACTAAAGATGAATCAAGCATCAATTAAAAACACAATAAATGAAATGAAAAATACTCTAGATGGGATCAATAGCAGAATCACTGAGGCAGAAGAACGGATAAGTGAGATGGAAGATAAAATAGTGGAAATAAGTGATGCAGAGCAAAATAAAGAAAAAAGAATGAAAAGAACAGAGGAGAGTCTCAGAGACCTCTGGGACAACATTAAATGCACCAACATTCGAATTATAGGGGTTCCAGAAGAAGAAGAGAAAAAGAAAGGGACTGAGAAAATATTTGAAGAGATTATAGTTGAAAACTTCCCCAATATGGGAAAGGAAATAGTTAATCAAGTCCAGAAGGCACAGAGAGTCCCATACAGAATAAATCCAAGGAGAAATACGCCAAGACACGTATTAATCAAACTGTCAAAAATTAAACACAAAGAAATCATATTAAAAGCAGCAAGGGAAAAACAACAAATAACACACAAGGGAATCCCCATCAGGTTAACAGCTGACCTCTCAGCAGAAACTCTACAAGCCAGAAGGGAGTGGCAGGACATAATTAAAGTGATGAAGGAGAGAAACATGCAACCAAGATTACTCTACCCAGCAAGGATCTCATTCAGATTTGACGGAGAAATTAAAACGTTTACAGACAAGCAAAAGCTGAGAGACTTCAGCACCACCAAACCAGCTTTACAACAAATGCTAAAGGAACTTCTCTAGGCAAGAAACACAACAGAAGGAAAAGACCTACAATAACGAACCCAAAGCAATTAAGGAAATGGGAATAGGAACATACATATCAATAATTACCTTAAATGTAAATGGACTAAATGCTCCCACCAAAAGACACAGAGTGGCTGAATGGATACAAAAACAAGACCCATATATATGCTGTCTACAAGAGACCCACTTCAGACCTAGAGACACATACAGATTGAAAGTAAGGGGATGGAAAAAGATATTCCATGCAAATGGAAATCAAAAGAAAGCTGGAGTAGCAATTCTTATATCAGACAATATAGATTTTAAAATAAAGACTATTAGAAGAGACAAAGAGGGACACTACATAATGATAAAGGGATCGATCCAAGAAGAAGATATAACAATTGTAAATATTTATGCACCCAACATAGGAGCACCTCAATACATAAGGCAAATACTAACAGCCATAAAAGGGGAAATTGACAGTAACACAATCATAGTAGGGGACTTTAACACCCCACTTTCACCAATGGACAGATCATCCAAAATGAAAATAAATAAGGAAACACAAGCTTTAAATGATACATTAAACAAGATGGACTTAGTTGATATTCATAGGACATTCCATCCAAAAACAACAGAATACATATTTTTCTCAAGTGCTCATGGAACATTCTCCAGGATTGATCATATCTTGGGTCACAAAACAAGCCTTGGTAAATTTAAGAAAATTGAAATTGTATCAAGTATCTTTTCTGACCACAATGCTATGAGACTAGACATCAATTACAGGAAAAGATGTGTAAAAAATACAAACACATGGAGGCTAAACAATACACTACTCAATAACGAAGTGATCACTGAAGAAATCAAAGAGGAAATTAAAAAATACCTAGAAACAAATGACAATGGAGACACGACGACCCAAAACCTATGGGACGCAGCAAAAGCTGTTCTAAGAGGGAAGTTTATAGCAATACAATCCCACCTTAAGAAACAGGAAACATCTCGAGCAAACAACCTGACCCTGCACCTAAAGCAATTAGAGAAAGAAGAACAAAAAACCCCCAAAGTTAGCAGAAGGAAAGAAATCATAAAGATCAGATCAGAAATAAATGAAAAAGAAATGAAGGAAACAATAGCAAAGAGCAATAAAACTAAAAGCTGGTTCTTTGAGAAGATAAACAAAATAGACAAACCATTAGCCAGACTCATCAAGAAAAAAAGGGAGAAGACTCAAATGAATAGAATTAGAAATGAAAAAGGAGAAGTAACAACTGACACTGCAGAAATACAAAAGATCATGAGAGATTACTACAAGCAACTCTATGCCAATAAAATGGACAACCTGGAAGAAATGGACAAATACTTAGAAATGCACAACCTGCCAAGACTGAATCAGGAAGAAATAGAAAATATGAATAGACCAATTACAAGCACTGAAATTGAAACTGTGATTAAAAATCTTCCAACAAACAAAAGCCCAGGACCAGATGGCTTCACTGGCGAATTCTATCAAACATTTAGAGAAGAGCTAACACCCATCCTTCTCAAACTCTTCCAAACAATTTCAGAGGAAGGAACACTCCCAAACTCATTCTATGAGGCCACCATCACCTTGATAGCAAAACCAGGCAAGGATGTCACAAAGAAAGAAAACTACAGGCCAATATCACTGATGAACATAGATGCAAAAATCCTCAACAAAATACTAGCAAACAGAATCCAACAGCACATTAAAAGGATCATACACCAGGATCAAGTGGGGTTTATTCCAGGAATGCAAGGATTCTTCAATATATGCAAATCAATCAATGTGATACACCATATTAACAAGTTGAAGGAGAAAAACCATATGATCATCTCAATAGATGCAGAGAAAGCTTTGGACAAAATTCAACACCCATTTATGATAAAAACCCTGCAGAAAGTAGGCATAGAGGGAACTTTCCTCAACATAATAAAGGCCATATATGACAAACCCACAGCCAACATTGTCCTCAATGGTGAAAAACTGAAACCATTTCCACTAAGATCAGGAAGAAGACAAGGTTGCCCACTCTCACCACTCTTATTCAACATAGTTTTGGAAGTTTTAGCCACAGCAATCAGAGAAGAAAAGGAAATAAAAGGAATCCAAATTGGAAAAGAAGAAGTAAAGCTGTCACTGTTTGCAGATGACATGATACTATACATAGAGAATCCTAAAGATGCTACCAGAAAACTACTAGAGCTAATCAATGAATTTGGTAAAGTAGCAGGATATAAAATTAATGCACAGAAATCTCTGGCATTCCTGTACACTAATGATGAAAAATCTGAAAATGAAATCAAGAAAACACTCCCATTTACCATTGCAACAAAAAGAATAAAATATCTAGGAATAAACCTACCTAAGGAGACAAAGGACCTGTATGCAGAAAATTATAAGACACTGATGAAAGAAATTAAAGATGATACAAATAGATGGAGAGATATACCATGCTCCTGGATTGGAAGAATCAATATTGTGAAAATGACTCTACTACCCAAAGCAATCTACAGATTCAATGCAATCTCTATCAAACTACCACTGGCATTTTTCACAGAACTAGAACAAAAAATTTCAAAATTTGTTTGGAAAATCAAAAGACCCCGAATAGCCAAAGCAATCTTGAGAACGAAAAACGGAGCTGGAGGAATCAGGCTCCCTGACTTCAGACTATACTACAAAGCTACAGTAATCAAGACAGTGTGGTACTGGCACAAAAACAGAAAGATAGATCAATGGAACAGGATAGAAAGCACAGAGATAAACCCACGCACATATGGTCAACTTATCTTTGATAAAGGAGGCAGGAATGTACAGTGGAGAAAGGACAGCCTCTTCAATAAGTGGTGCTGGGAAAACTGGACAGGGACATGTAAAAGTTTGAGATTAGATCATTCCCTAACACCATACACAAAAATAAGCTCAAAATGGATTAAAGACCTAAATGTAAGGCCAGAAACTATCAAACTCTTAGAGGAAAACATAGGCAGAACACTCTATGACATAAATCACAGCAAGATCCTTTTGGACCCACCTCCTAGAGAAATGGAAATAAAAACAAAGATAAACAAATGGGACCTAATGAAACTTCAAAGCTTTTGCACAGCAAAGGAAACCATAAACAAGACCAAAAGATAACCCTCAGAATGGGAGAAAATATTTGCAAATGAAGCAACTGACAAAGGATTATTCTCCAAAATTTATAAACAGCTCATGCAGCTCAATAGCAAAAAAAAGAAACAACCTAATCCAAAAATGGGCAGAAGACTTAAATAGGCATTTCTCCAAAGAAGATATACAGACTGCCAACAAACACATGAAAGAATGCTCAACATCATTAATCATTAGAGAAATGCAAATCAAAACTACAATGAGATATCATCTCACACCAGTCAGAATGGCCATCATCAAGAAATCTAGAAACAATAAATGCTGGAGAGGGTGTGGAGAAAAGGGAACACTCTTGCACTGTTGGTGGGAATGTGAATTGGTACAGCCACTATGGAGAACAGTATGGAGGTTCCTTAAAAAACTAAAAATAGAACTACCATATGATCCAGCAATCCCACTACTAGGCATATACCCTGAGAAAACCATAATTCCAAAAGAGACATGTACCAAAATGTTCATTGCAGCTCTATTCACAATAGCCCGGAGCTGGAAACAACCTAAGTGTCCATCATCGGATGAATGGATAAAGAAGATGTGGCACATATATACAATGGAATATTACTCAGCCATAAAAAGGAATGAAACTGAGCTATTTGTAATGAGGTGTATAGACCTAGAGTCTGTCATACAGAGTGAAGTAAGTCAGAAAGAGAAAGACAAATACCGTATGCTAACACATATATACGGAATTTAAAAAAAAATGTCATGAAGAACCTAGGGGTACAACGGGAATAAAGACACAGACCTAATTGAGAATGGACCTGAGGATATGGGGAGGGGGAAGGGTACACTGTGAGCGAAAGAGAGGCATGGACATATATATACTACCAAACGTAAGGTAGATAGATAGTGGGAAGCAGCCGCAGAGCACAGGGAGATCAGCTCGGTGCTTTGTGACCGCCTGGAGGGGTGGGATGGGGAGGGTGGGAGGGAGGGAGATGCATGAGGGAAGGGATGTGGGAACAGATGTATATGTATGACTGATTCACTTTGTTATAAAGCAGAAACTAATTTAAAAAAATAAAAAAAACTAAAAAAAAAGAATTTTTGTGACCACCTAGAGGGGTGGGATAGGGATGATGGGAGGGAGACGCAAGAGGGAGGAGATATGGGGATATATGTATATGTATAGCTGATTCACTTTGTTGTAAAGCAGAAATAAACATACCATTTTAAAACAATTATTCTCCAATCAAGATTTAAAAAAAAGGAGTTTTGTTTTGATTGAGGTGAATTTGAGATGACTATTGATTTCCAAGAGGAGATGTCAAGTAGATTGATGAATAAATTAATGCGGAATTCAGTGAGGATGTCTGGACCTAGATTCATGAATGTGAGTGCCTTTGGCATGCGGATGGTATTTAAAGCTGTGGGATAGTCTGGCATCAGACAAGAAGAGAAGGCAGATAGAGAAAAACAGGGAGTCTAGTTCTTAGTGAAATGGGCTCCATAATTAAAAGATGTAGCTGAGGAAAGGAAGACAAAAACTAATACTGGAAGCTAGTGGTGAACGTGGTAGAGGGAAGCCTGGGTTGTTGTTCTTAAAACACCAGCAGGAATGAGTGTCTTCTAAAGGAGGAGGCCCTCAATTGTGTCAGATTCTGATGAGAAGACAAATGGCAAGAAGGAGTGATTGCATCTGACAAGAGAATTGGAGTGGTGCTGGAAAGAGTAATTTTTTGTAGAGTGGTGGCTTTGGAAGCAGGAATGGAAGGGCTGGAAGGATGATCATGAGGATGTGGGGATTGGGACAGGTGCTGTACCAGAGCCCAGGAGGCAGTGAGAACACCTGTTTGTCTATCCCAAGTGCAATGGAATGTAATTGAAAGGGTTTCAAATAGAGAGCTTTGAAATACTGTGTGGATAGTATATGGAGAGCAGACATGATGTGGGTGTGTGTGGCTAGAGAGAGAGAAATTAGGAGGCTTTTCCAGTGGTCCAGGCGAGAAATGAGGGCAGCTTATTCTAAGCCTTTGGATCCATGAAGGAATTATGTCACAGAAACCCTTCAGAGAACAAAGAAGCAATTTCAACAAGAGCAGCAAAAGTGTTTTATCTTTGGAAATGAGCGTGATCATGCATTAGACAATATCTCATGTTAATTTATTCTGTTGACTAATTGTTCTTTGGAGAAATTGAACTCATTCTCCATTAGGTTTGACATGTTAAATTAATCAGGTTTCTTAAAAGGCTTCCAAATTCTGAAAGCATCAGACAGTTCAAAATTGCATCCACATTTATCCACGCTGTTTTTGACATGACATGCAAAGAAAAATAGCCTCATTCATTCCTGTCTCTACACCAGCATAGGGGGGCATTTCCTAGGTTACAAATTATTTCCCCTTCTTCAAGATGAACTGACTACCTTAAACTCAACTCTATGATTAATCCATTATTGATAAGTAGAAGCCTTAAAAATACAGTGTTTTAAAAATTGCAACATACCATGGGTCACGTTCCAACACCTTTCATTCCTCATCACTTCATTTCTGATTTTTTTTTTAGTTTCTTCTGATTTTGATATTGCTTTTAAAAAAGATTTTCTCTTCTCTGTAATGAGATATGGTGTCTATAGCACATTTCCTGTTACACTGCTATTTTCCTTTAATGGAACTCAAAGTATCAATTTTTCACTTGGAGCAAAATGAAATTCTTTTGCTGAGCTGTTGTGTTAACGATCCCTGTTGTGTTAGTTCTAGCTCTTCAAAACCATTAGTGATGTATACTTAATGGGTCTTCTTCTCACATCTCACCCATTTTTCTACATTTCTCACTGATCCTAAATATTCTCTCAAAAAATCTAACCTTTATGCTTTTCTACTAAGCTCTTCTCTTATCTTTTAATTCCTGATTTAGATGTAGTTTATCATTGTCTGTACTTAAAGATGTGGTTCTTGTTTGAGAAGATGTGATTACCTAAAAGTAGCTTTTGCAAAACTTTTAAATAGACTAAACTTTTAAGCGGACCTTTTCAGTCCTGAACAAAGATCTAACTACATTTTTGTGCAATTTGTAAAGTTCCAACTTGAACGAATGCTCTGTTGGTCTTGAGGGTATTGAAAAGGTGTTGGACTTTGAGCAGGATGCATTTGTGCTCTGGTTCTCTCTGTGTCTCTGTCTCCCTCTGTCTCTCTCTTTGTATTTCTCTAAAGACTCTATCTGCCTCTCTCTGCCCCATCTCACCTACATCTTGCACTGTTCCTCTGACTCCTGATAAAAGGAAGTTGTACCTCTTTTCTCCACCTTCCATTTTAATCCAGAGACTAGATTCCTGTTTCTCACCAACTCTCTTTCTTTTCACCACAGTTCTAATAGTCTGTACTTTATTGCTTTATACACTTGTGCACTGACCATGCCTTAAAGGTATTAGCTAATCAGGCATCACTCATTAATTCATTTTTTGGTTCAGTTAGCAAACAAACACTCATAGTGTCCACACTAACTGCATTATTTACTAGTAGACATGAATGAGACAGAATCTATGCTCTCAAGGAACATCCATGAGAGAGGGACACACCTAGGCCTGGATTCAAAAGGAAAACTCTCAGAAGACTTGCTGATATGTCACATTTTCTTTATACCTTCATCTGTTGATGGGCACTTAGGTAGTTTCCATATCTTGGCTGTTGTAAATAATGCAGTGATAAACATAAGGATGCACATATCTTATCAAATTCGTGTTTTCTTATTCTTGGATAAATACCCAGAGGTGGGACAGCTAGATAATATGGTAGTTCTATTCTTTCTTTTTTGAGGAATCTCCATACTGTCTTCCATAGTGGCTGCCCCAATTTACATTCCCACCTACAGTGTCTGAGTGTTCCTTTTTCTCCACATCTTTACCAACACTTGTTATTTCTTGCCTTTTTGATAATAGCCAGTTAACAGGCATGAGGTTATATCTCATTGTGATTTTGATCTGCATTTCCCTAATAATCAGTGATGTTGAACATCTTTTCATGTACCTGTTGACCATCTGTATGTCTTCTTAGGAAAAATGTCTATTCAGCTCCTCTGCCTGATTTTTAATTGGGTTGTTTTTGTTGTTGTTGAGTTGTATACGTTCTTTATATATTTTGGTTATTAACCCCTGATGGGATGTATCATTTGCAAATATCTTCTCCCATTCAGTATGTTGTCTTTCGTTTCGAAGCTTTTTAGTTTGTAATTTTTGTTTACATTTGTTTATTTTTGCTGTTGTTTCCCTTGCCTGAGAAGACATATCTAGAAACGTATTGCTAAGATTTGTATCAAAGACTGTATTGCCTATGTTTTCTTCTAGGAGTTTTATGGTTTTAGGTCTTACATTCAAGTCTTTAATCCATTTTGAGTTAATTTTTGTGTATGGTGTGAGATAGGGATCTAGTTTCTTTCTTTTTCTTTTCTTTTTTTTTTTTTTGCATGTGACTATCTAGTTTTCCCAACCCCATTTGCTGAAAAGACTATCCTTTCTCCCTTGCATATTGTTCACTCCCTAATGTCATAAATTAATTGCCCATACTTGTATGGGTTTATTTCTGGGCTCTGTCTTCTGTATCATTGATCTATGTATCTGTTTTTCTGCCAATACCATGCTGTTTTGATTACTATGGCTTTGTAATATAGCTTGAAATCAGGGAGTGTGATACCTTCAGCTTTGTTCTTTCTTCTTAAGATTGCTTTGGTTATTTGAGGTCTTTTATGGTTCTATATAAATGTTAGAATTTTTTGTTCTATTTCTGTGAAAATACCCTTGGGATTTTGATAGGGATGACATTAAAACTTTAGGTTGCTTTAGGTAATATGGGCGTTTTAACAATGTTAATGATTCCAATCCATGAGCATGGAATACCTTTCCATTTATTTATGTCCTTTTCAATTTCTTTCAACAATATCTTACTGTTTTCAGTGTACAGGTCTTTTACCTCCCTGGTTAAATTTATCCCTAGGTATTTTATTCTTTTTTTGCAATTGTAAATGGAATTGTTTTCTTAATTTTCCTCATTTTCACTCTATAAGCCATCCTGTAACATCATGCCTCTGAACTCCACATCAGTTTAGATTTTAAAGCTCCAGAACAGTTTGTGAACTGCTCTTATATGCACAATAAATTCTTACTAAATTTTACTGATCTGGTGGTTTTAATTTTGCTCTTTCTGGACATTTGACATCTTTATTTTGAACACTTTCAAATATGCACCAATAGCACCTAGCATCAATATTTAATATCAATATCATTAATTTATCAATATCTTGCCATTCTTCTTTCATCCATCACCATCATCCCCCATATCTTTTTTTTTGGGGGGGGGTCAGAGGAATATTTTAAGCAAATCAAAGATGTCATATTATTTCACCAGTATACATTTTACTTTGGGTCTGTAATAGATATGAACTTGTAAATAAACAAACAATATTATTAGCACAACAAATACAATTAACAATATTCCTTAATAATTGCTTAATATCATCCAACACTCAACTCATGTTTGCTTTCTTCTGATTGTCTCAAAATGTCTTTCTGGAGTTGCTTTTTTTTTTAACAATTAAGATCTCAAATAGGTCCATATGTTGCATTTGGTTAATATGCCTATTAAGGCTCTTTTTACCTTTACAATTCCTTTTCCTCCCCGTTTTTTTCATGCCAATTACTTGTTGAAGACACTTGGTTGTTTCTTCTGTGGAATTTCTCACATTCTCTATTGGGCTGATTATTTCACTTGATTTTGTTTAACGCATACCTTTATCCCACATATTTTAACTAAACAGGAAGGACGATCTAGTGGCATCATTAGATTCAGATTAATGTATTTTCTTTGGGCAAAAATTTTTCTTCATAAGTGGTACAGTGTCCGTCTTATTACATCACTTCAGGGAACACATGATGTCTGGTGTCTCCTTTCTGTAAATATTACAGTTGATAACTAGGTTCAGATGTTGTCGATCTGAGCCACACTTTGCAAAAACCCTCATGAACCTCTCACTCATGGTTTTGAAGCCAAAACCATGTTCATTGTCCATGTCGATTATTTCATTAGGTGTTGTAAAATGGTGATTACTATAATTCTATCATTCCTGGTACATTCATTAGATAGCAGTTTTCTAGAATAAGATTTTTTCCTTCATCAATTATTTAGAAAATATGGTTCATAGCCAAAAGGCAGGATATATGCTTGATTCGCTTGATTCTAACCCTGTTTATTACCAAGTTTCAGAATGATGAGTTGGTAGAATACAATAAAATACAGCACAGTATTGGAACCCAGGATTATGTGACCCTAAGCCTTTTTAATTTCCACCTAGCTAGAGAGTTTAAAAGGTTGCATAAGAATATAAATGAAGTCTAAAAGTCCTAGTGCTTTTTGGCAGGCAATAGGTTAAAGAGCCAGGATCCCTCCCTCATTCTGATGTTTCAGGAGAAATGTCAGAGGTTACCAAGTGTCACCCAGTTGTATTTCATAGCAGTTATGGACCTCTGCAGGCTGACTATCTATCGTAATCACCATGGACTCTCAACACTCTGATGGTCAACAGCTATGTTTAATTCATACCCCATCCACTCTACCGTGTTCCTGGCTCCGGGCTGGAAGAACAGCAGAGAGGGTGCTTGGGGCATTTCCTTCTATTTCACTTCCTGCAGCGGTCTGACACCTTTGGAGAAGAGGAGAGTTATGTGAGTAAATACAGTATTTCCTCTCCAGCCCCAAGGGGGTTGCCTTTGTCAGCATCAGCAGAAAATTGTAGATTGGAAGTGACTCGCTGTTGCTCCCGAGTTAGACCAGCACAGCAGCTGAAACCAAACACACCTCTGTGTGCCCATGTGAAAACCTGAAAATAATGTGTTTATCCCCGTGCTTTTAAAATAAGAATGATTTTTCAAGAACCCTTGGAGTGTTCTTTGGAGGCACCAAGAAAATCGTGGGAGGTTCAATTAACTGCTCTTTTTCCACCTGTTGCTCTCCTGGGCAGGTGGCCTGGGAGGGGTTATCTCCAGGCATCACTGCCTTAGAAAAATGTTGGGACATTCTCCAGCCATCCCTCCCCCAAATTTGAAATGTTCTTACTAATCCTACATGGGAAGATGGAGCCGAACCTTAGTCATATCAAAGGGATGGCCTTGGATAACAGAGATATTTAGAATTGTAATATGTATACAAATTCCACCCCCCTCTCTACTGGGAACCCGAAAGTGTAGAGAAGATTCCTGCACACAACTGTCTTGGGGAGTGGGAATGGGTAGGGTCAGAGTAGGGGATATCCAAGAATACAGAGAAGAGGGCAGAAAGTTGGGGATACAGGAAGGGCAAGGGAGCCCAAGGAGAGCAGAGGGGGCAGTGGGGCCAGGAGTCAGGTGTATTCTAAGGGGAGAGTCCTGGCTCCCTTCCTTACTGCTCCTGAGTTCTCTGCCCCTCCTCTTCTTTCTCCCCCAGTGTACTGATTGGGATGGCTCTTGGCAGGTGGTGCAGTACTGAGTCTTTGAGAGAGACTGAGGCTGCAGATGGCTGTGGTGGGTGAGAACAGGGCATACTCTCAGTTCGTCTCCATGCTCATATTCCCATAAAGGTCATTACAGAGTATTGAGTAGAGTTCCCTGTGCTCTACAGTAGGTCCTTGTTGATTATCTACCTTATGCATAGTAGTGTGTATGTGTCAATAAAAATCTCCCAACGTATCCCTTCCCCCTTTCCCCCCTGGTAACCATAAGTTTGTTCTCTAGGTCTGTGAGTCTATTTCTGTTTTGTATATAAGTTCATTGACACCAATTTTTTTTTGGGGGGGTACGCAGGCCTCTCACTGTTGTGGCCTCTCCCATTGCAGAGCACAGGCTCTGGACACGCTGTCCCAGCGGCCATGGCTCACGGGCATAGCTGCTTCATGGCATGTGGGATCTTCCCGGACCAGGGAACGAACCCGTGTCCCCTGCATCGGCAGGCGGACTCTCAACCACTGTGCCACCAGGGAAGCCCCATACCAATTTTTTTTTAAGATTCCACATATAAGCGATATCATTTGATATTTGTCTTTGTCTGACTTACTTCACTCAGTATGATACTCTCTAGGTCCATCCATGTTGCTGCAAATGGCATTATTTCATTCTTTTTTGGGGCTGAGCAATATTCCACTGGATAGATGTACCACAGCTCCTTTCTTTTTAACACTGAGTGATAGTCGATTGTCTGGATGTCCCAAAGATTATTTATCCATTCCCTTAGTAAAAGACATCTTGTTGCTGTCAGGTTTTGGCAAATTATGAATAAAGTTGCTATAAACGTTCACGTGCAGGTTTTTCTGTGGATCTAAGTTTTCAACTCACTTGAGTAAATTCCTAGGAGCACGATTACTGTATCATATGATAGGACTATGCTTAGTTTTGTAAGGAACCATCAAACTGTCTTCTAAGGTGACTGTGCCATTTGCACTCCCACCAGCAGTGAATGAGAGTTCATATTGCTCTGCATCCTCCTTAGCACTTTGCATGGTTAGTATTTGGGGTTTTGGCCTTTCTGATAGATGTGTAGTGACATCTCATTGTTGTTTTAATTTGCATCTCCCTGCTGATATTTGGTATTAAGCATGTCTTCATATGCTTATTTGTCATCTGTGTATGTTTCTATGATGGTGTGCCTGCTCAGATATTTTGCCCACTTTTAAATTGGGTTGTTTTCTTATTGTCGAGTTTTAAGAATTCTTGGCATGTTTTCAATACAAGTTCTTTATGAGATGTGTTCTTTGCAAATATTTTCTCTGAGTCTGTGGCCTGAACTTTCATTCTCTTAAAGGCCTTTAAGAGATTTTCCAAGTGTCTCAAAAGCACTGGGTTACACTACGGTGGGCTACAGGGCTTCAGAACAGAAGCCAACTCATCTAAGATAACTTCACAGAGTTGGTCCTTGTAGCCACTTAGAATAGTCCTGACATTTCATAAAACCTATAAAAGTGTTTGTAAGATAAAAGAAAAGAATTAAATCAAGGATGTTGTAAGTAGATGGTAGTTTATATGAACCTTAAAGATAGAGAAGTTATTAGATAGGCAGGATGGGATGGAATTCAACTGATTGAGATAACATTTGCAAGAGTCATAGCATGAACATAATTAGTGATGTTTTCTGGTGAGGAAGGAAACTGTAGGGCAGAGTAGAGGAAACCATTCCTCAAAAGAGAAAAAGAAGGTGGACTATATATTCTATTATTAATAATAGAATAACAACTGTAATGAGGGCCCATGATTATATAATGTATATCTTTAGATGGCTGTAAAACATGAAATTGCACTTTGCTGTATATTTTGGCAATTATCTTAGCATTTTAATTGAGGTCATTCCCCCCTTCCCATTAAGCCATGAGAGTCATGGACTCCTGGAATCACCAGGGTGACACAGAGAAGACAAGGAGAAAGGAGAGTTTCTGGAACCATCACTGGCATCATGAAGCCAAGAAATGTGTTGTTTCAAGTCCAGCCGAAGGAGCTAACATTCAAAGAGTTTTAAAGCCATAATTTCCCATTCGGTATCATTTGTCACACATGTTCAGCCACCTCTATTCTTATAATAGGCTGCATTCCACTACAAAAAGGGCCATTGTCAAAACAACCTGAGAAATATTTCTAATGATTCCTTTAGGGTTCTCATCTGGTGCCCACTCATTCTTTCTTTCCCTTTTTTTTTTCCCCTTTTGCTCTGGCTAGGAGGTCCCTAAAGCAGAAACAGTGCAGGTTTGCTGGCCACTGGTCCAGTGCTATTAATTGTAATGTACACCTTATGCATTAGTGGTCATGAAATAGGGATTCTGGGGCTGGAATCTCAGTTTACCCATTCACCTCTCTGAGGCTCAGATATTATACATGCAGAATGAAAAGAAGAAGAACTCTTTTATAGGCTTGTGGTAAAGATTCCATCAGTTTATAAAAGTAAAGTATGTAGAACAGTGCCTGACGCATAGTAAGTATTTAATAATGTTCAGTTACTATTTTTTAATAGATTTTTTTAATTTTTAATTTAATTTTATTTATTTTTTATACATAATTGATGCAGTAGCCAGTGGGGAGGGGAGGGGGCAGAAAAGGACCTGCAGATCCAAACCTCTGTTTGCAGGACAGTTAGGAAGGGGCTTGTACTGGTGCTGTTTGTGGATCTACCTGTTGGAGAATGAACCCCTGCTCCTATGTTTGGTGGTGAGCATTTCCTTTGAAATATTACAGCCTTGTCAGTGAGCTGCATGCCTCCTCTGAGATCCATTTTAATGCTTCTATGCAATTCTCCCCTCAATTTGGTGGGTTCTTGCCTTATTTCAAGTACTGTCTTCAGGCCAACGGAATGATTCCTGCAGTCTACATCATCCCAGGGTAGCCCTTCCTGGTCACCTACAGCTGCAAGGTCATGGAGACCTGGCTTCCTCACCTGGGTGGGACGTCCCTAAACGTAAATTACATTCCCGATTTCCCCTGCAAGATCAGCTGAAGCGGCTTCTGTAGGGTGTTGTCTGAACTCACACATTTACTTGTCTTCTTCTCCTTTTCTGTCTGTCTTTCTTTTACTAGATTCTCCTTAATCAATAATTTGCTCCTGATCCTTGTTTCAGGATTTGCTTCTGGGGAAACTCACCTAAGACATGCAGTATTCATGTTTGTGTGTTACAGTTTTATATATTCAGTCATGTTTGAAACTCACGGAGAGTGATATTTATGGAAAAATGGCATCGTGTTTGAAGCCAGATGAATCTTGCAAACCGAACCATTGCTGCTGAGGCTGTCGGGCAAGGTAGCCCACTCTCCCAGCTCTCACCTCGCTTGTTTCATAATGTGTGAAATGTCAGTAATGGTACTGAAATGGAAGGAGACTGAATTTAATAGGGTAAAGTATTTAAATCACCTAGTACTCAATGGTCTAGTTATTATAACCCCAAACAAAATAAAGTTTGAGACATTGACTCCCAGAAGTCATGAAGAAACTGCATTTAAAATATAAATAATTTTGCTTTGATTATGTTTTTGCATAGATCTTTCTCATATAAAGGAAGAAACGAATCAGTACAGCCCTGGCTTTCACAGAGACAGTCAACGCCTGCTTGGAGTTCTATAGTGCTGCTGGCAACTTGTTCTCACCCTCAGGAGGCCCTGTGGTCTGTGGACAGAGAAATAAATATATTTGTTTGTTTCTTCATTTAGTATATGTCAGCCTTTCATTGATCTTGGCTATTTCCCTCAAAGGGCTGCATGTAGAAGCAGTTTTCACAGCACAGATAAATATTAAAGGCATATTTAGTTCCCCACAGTAAACTAAACAGAGGAGACAAACAGTCCTATCACCAAAGGATGTATTTGAAGGCAGATTAAGGGCTGACCATCAAAATTACCTGCCTAAATCCCTAAAAAAGATGCCTTTCCTAAAACTCAAGGACCTGCTGTCTTCTTTTGGGTTCTGCATTGAGCCCTGCATCACTTCTGTCCCTCAAGACCCAAAACACTTCTTCCCTGACTCAAGGTTAAATATTCTATTCACAGAAGCATGTGGGCTTGATGTTTTCCTGGACTTTATGGAGAATTCAAACTTCTTTCTTGGAAGCAGCATGGGCTGTGGGTTGGTACCCGTCCACCCCAAGAGGAGGCTGAGAAAGCATTGAGCATTTATTCCACAGGACCTCATCTCTGGTTTGGGATAAAGAACCACTAATACCTCTGGCCGTTACAGACACACCAGGCTGCATTTTCTTCCTCTGTCTTCGTCCACACTGCTTGTTCTGCCTGGAGTTTCCATCTCTTCCATTACCCCTACACCTGTCTCCCTCTACCTGGGGCTCAGCTACTCATGTGCCAAGATTCCCCTCTAGCAGCATCTGCTCTAATCAGCCTCTTCTGCCTCCTCTAATTAGCTTTGTACTCATCTTCTGTTGCTCTCCTGCTCTGTTTGGATGTGAACTGCAGCAGCTATAACTGGCTAGAGCCAGGGACTGTGATTTCCCATGAGTAAGAATCAAGACCATCATTTTGGGTCTTACAGCATTGGTCACATAATATACACTAAATGCATGTTGGCTAGAAAAGGAGCATTCACAAAGTCAGATACCAGACAAGATGTTGAAATAAAAATATAACCCTACCTTCCAAAATTAGAAGTCTCCACAACTTTCCAGTTCCATGAAGAGGGGGATTTTATTTTATTTTATTTTTTCAAAATTAAGGTAGAGTTGATTTACATTGTGTTAGTTTCAGGTATATAGTAAAGTGATTCAATTATATAGGTAGATAGATAGAGTTATATAGATATGTTTTTCTCAGATTCTTTTCCCTTATAGGTTATTAAAAATATTGAGTATAGTTCCCTCTGCTATGCAGTAGGTCCTTATTTGTTATCTATTTTATATAAAGTAGCATGTATCTGTTAAACCTAAACTCCTAATTTATCCCTCCCCCTCTTTCCCCTTTGGTAACCATACATTTGCTTTCCTATGTCTGTGGGTCTATTTCTGTTTTGTAAATAACTTCATTTGTATCATTTTTTAAAGATTACCCATATAAGTGATATTATATGGTATTTGTCTTTCTCTTTCTGACTTACTTCACTTAGCATGATCATCTCTAGGTCCATGAATGTTGCTGCAAATGGCATTATTTCATTATTTTTTTAATGGCTGAGTAATATTCCATTGTATATACATACCACATCTTCTTTATCCACTTATCTGTCGATGGATATTTCGGTTATTTCCATGTCTTAGCTATTGTGAATAGTGCTTCTGTGAACATTGGGGTGCATGTATCCTTTCGAATTAGAGTTTTCATCTTTTCTGGATATGTGCTCAGGTTGGAATTGCAGAATCATATGGCAGCTCTATTTTTAGTTTTTTAAGGAACATCCATACTGGTTGTACCAAATTACATTCCTGCCAAGAGTGTAGGAGGGTTCTTTTTTTGAGGAGGGGGATTTTTTTTCTTTTTCTTTTTTTAAAGGAAGGCTGGATCTGGGTTCTTATAGCCACATTTGACGGCTCCCTTATGAATCCTCTATTTCTTTTTGTGGCTAGTAGAAGAGAGCTGAGCTTTTTAAAAATAAATTTATTTATTTATTTATTTTTGGCTATGTTGAGTCTTCATTTCTGTGTGATGGCTTTCTCTAGTTGTGGCAAGCAGGTGCCACTCTTCATCACGGTGTGCAGGCCTCTCACTGTTGTGACCTCTCTTTTTGCGGAGCACAGGCTCCAGACGCGCAGTCTCAGTAGTTGTGGCTCACGGGCCCAGTTGCTCTGCGTCATGTGGGATCTTCCCAGACCAGGGCTCGAACCCGTATCCCCTGCATCGGCAGGCAGATTCTCAACCACTGTGCTACCAGCGAAGCCTGAGGAGGGGGATTTTAGTCTGCATTGTTCACTATATTTTCAATCCCCCAGAACAGTGCCTGACACATAGTAGGCCCTTAATAAATATGTTATGAATGAAAGGATGCATTCCCCTTGGTAATAGTTATAGCTCCCTCAATGACAGATCCTGTTTAACATTATAACATGAGAAATGTATTGCTTCGGCTTGCCAAATCAGGGATCCTTGTTAAAAGGCAAATATCTCTAGGGAAAAAGTGATGGAGATATTTTAAATCTTGACCCTAACCAAACAGAAGCCAGTTAAACCCTTGTTTAAATTTGCTTTTCAGAGGTTCTGGTTTGTTAGAATCTTAAATGGTACCTGGAGACTAATAGAAGCTGGTTGCTTCTGAGCTCAAACACTTGCTGTAGGAAGTGAGATTGTGGATGGGGTTTCATCCATCCAGGCATCAGCAGCCACGGAAAATACATGTTCATCTGTAGATTGTTTAATCCAATTTAAGGAGTTAAGTATAAAATGTCTTCTTGATTGGAAGTCATTTCTGCTCTTCCTGGGTTGTTAGGTACTTCATCACAAGGGTAGATTTTGTCTCCTCTTTCTCTGTATATTCTGGAAGGTTTAATAGAGGGCAGTAAAACCTTTAGTAAATGGCTTCAACAACAGGCTGTGTCCCTGGAATAATTCTTGAAAGACATATGACAGGTATCACCGTAGAGATTTTTTTTTTTTTTTTTTTGCAGTATTCGGGCCTTTCACTGCTGTGGCCTCTCCTGTTGCGGAGCACAGACTCCAGACGCGCAGGCTCAGGGGCCATGACTCACGGGCCCAGCCGCTCTGTGGCATGTGGGATCTTCCCGGACCGGGGCACGAACCTGTGTTCCCTGCATCAGCAGGCAGACTCCCTACCACTGTGCCACCAGGGAAGCCCAACTGTAGGGATTTTTGATGGCAAAGTAGAATCCTCTCTTGATGTACTAGGACAGTTTTGACTCTAAGAAGAGATGGTTAAGGAATTACAAAAGATAATTCTATTCCAAGACTAGAGAATTTAACAAGATTATAGTCAGCTGTGATTGAGATCAGTAAAAGAAAGGAAAAAGCATAAGAAAATCTAGAAACATTGACCCTACAGGTTTTATCTTTGAATGTGCTATTTATTAGTATTACTCTATTTAGTGTTTAGAGGTATCTGTTTACACTTACATTTTGGGAAATATCAACATAGTATTCTGATTCTTAGATAAGAATATGCTTCTCAGTTCAAAGTAGATAATTAAGATACCTGTGCTCCACAGTAGCAATTTTCTGGAAGAAAAGAAAAGGGACAGGACTCAGGAGAAGCCCTCACTTGGCATTTGGGGCTGGAGAGGGGTGGGGAAGGCACCAATGGGGAGAAGGTGAAGAGAGTAGACCTTGAGAGCTCTTGAAGAAGAGAAGAGGGCAGGCATTAGCTAAGCACCTTCTTGCAAGTGGCTGCCATATAAATTGCAGAATCTTGGCCACTTGTCTTCTTGGCTTTTCTCTCTGTCAGAATGCCAGAAGGAGTAAGTGTTTGTGGAGGGTAGGGAGGACATGATGAGAATTTAAGTGATGGTTTAGGGAGTCTGGTGGAGTGGCTCATGTTGCCTAAATAGCTGGTGAAAGTAGGAAGTCCTATACATGCATTCCCAAGTGTCTTTCCTTCCTGACTATCCCCCCCCAGCGGCCTCTGCCTACTAGGAGGTGTGGAGTTGCATCTGCTATAATTTCTACCCAGGAGGGCTATGCATCACTGTGTGATCCTGGAGTTGATGGTTGGCAGTTAAGCTGTCCCTGGGGGCTTTACAGATTTAGCAATTCACCCTCCTGGAAAGCATGACTGGATTAATATTGATGCCCCAGGGAGAAGGGTTATTGCAAAAATGGAATCCTGGAGCAGTCACTTTTACTGCCTCAACCTATTTGCATCATTGCTTTAGAGGGATGCAGAGGTATTTCTATTTTTTAGCTTGCTTCTTTGTGAGCAAAGGGAAGGGAGTTATGTTCCCTGAAATGAGATCTTGATTTTTCAAAGTAGAATCAATAGGCTGCCTCATTTCTGGGAAGAGAGAAGATGCTGCAATGGGTCTGGAACCTGCTAATCAAGAGCACAGTGGGGTCACCTGTATTTCCCGTTCTGTCCTGGTGAAGAAAGGCTGTTGTGAGAATGAAGCCTGACATCCACTCTCACTGCCTAAACCCTCATCCATCCACATCCTTGTCCAAACTGCAAAGGGCTTGACCTCCCAGCCGCTCAGCCGGGGTTTTCATCTATTGTCTAAGGTGACCTTTATGAAATGGTGCTGTTATCCCCGCCTCACCTGATGACACGGGAACTCTTGACCTTCAGAGCTGGTGAATAGAGAAGCTAGAACTTGAACCTGGGCTTTTCTTCCTCAAGATCCTGTACATTTAGGAAGTAGGCTTTCTTGCTTGTTTGTTAATTATTAATTAATAACTGAACAATTCAGACAATATTTCTGCTTCTCTATTACACAAAGAACCAGTTAGGACACTAGATTAGTCAGGGTTCTCCAGAGAAATGGAACCAAGAGGAGATATAGTTGGAGATTTATTATAGGAATAATAGACAACATATTTTATATATGTTAATAGAATATTAATATTAATTGATAATAAAATTGATTATTATATAATATATTAGGTATAAAATAACATAAGAAATATAGAAATAAATATATAAAATAAATAGAAAATATATACTATTGGGTATTATATAATTAATTACTATTATTTTAACATATAAAATACATTGTATATTATTTCTATAATAAATTTCCATATCTGTCTATACCTATCTATCTATCTATTACCTACCTATCTATCTATCATCTATCTATCTATCTCTACTGTCTATTTGCCTATCTATCTATCCATCTACCTATCTACCTATCAATCTATCATCTATCTATCTCTACTGTCTGTCGATCTGCCTATCATCTATCTATCTATCTATCTATCTACCTATCATCTATCTCATGCGATTTGGAGGCTGAGAAGTCCCACCATCTGTCATGTGCAAGCTGGAGAAACAGGAATGCTGATGGTATAAGTCAGTGCAAGTCTGATGGCCTGAGAATCAGAGGGCTGGTGGTGTAAGTCCTGATCTGTGTCCAAAGGCCCAAGAAACCTGAACTTCGATGTCAGAAGGCAGGAGAAGATACATGTCCCAGCTCAAGCAAAGAGAGCAAATTTGATCTTCTGCCTTTTTGTTCTATTCAGGCCCTCAATGGATTGTATGATGCCTGTTTGCATTGGTGAAGGTGATTCCTTTACTCAATCTCCCAATTCAGATGCTGATCTCTTCTACAGACAACTTCACAGTCACAGCCAGAAATAATGTTTACCAGCTCTCTGAGTATCCCTTAGCCCAGACAAGTGGGCATATAAAATTAACTATCCATTCTTGTAGACAACTGATCTATGGTGGAATGTGTTCTTTGAGATGGGTGACCAAAGAGGGATAATGTGAACATGGGAAAGGTGGTTAGCAGGTGTTTCCTGGGGAAGACACTGCCTATCCTTCCCTGGGACATCCGACTGCTTCCTTAAATTCCATGGACTCTGTGTGGGTGTGGTGAGCACATGCTAGATTTGGCTGACAAAATGGAAGATTCTATTCTTTCTCATTGGAAATACAGTTGTTTCGTCATCATGTGTACCATCTCTCCTTCTGTTTTAGAGACAGCTTTATGCAGTGGAAGGACAATGACCTTGGGGTGGAATTCCCAATCTCCTTTTGCAGTGACACCAACCTGGGCAAGCCAAGGAAACCAGCTGCCCTGCAAAGGGACACACACTGCTTGGGTATGAATACTGGCTGTTTCTTACAGTTGGCTCTCTGGATCCATGAGTTCAGTTAGCCCTCTGGATCCATGAGTTGCATCCACAGACGCAACCAACCTTAGATCAAAAATAATCAAAAAAAAATTCAGAAAGTTTCAAAAGCAAAACTTAGATTTTCTGCATACTGGGAACTGTTTAGACAGCTTATATGTTGTATTTACAACTATTTATATAGCACTTACACTGGATGAAGTACTATAAGTAATCTATTGATGACTTAGTAAACAGGAGGATGTGTGTAGGTTATATGCAAATACTGTGCCATTTTATATAAGGGGCTGAGAATCCAGGGATTTTGGTATCTGCGAGGTGTCCTGGAACCAATTCCCCACAGATGCTGAGGGAGTACTGTACTAGAAATATGACCTCAGACAGGTTCCTTACCTGTTCTGTGCCTCAGTTTCCTCATCTGTGAAATGGGGATGAAAATATTTATTATGTTTTATATAAACCCATGGGGATTATATGACAGATAGGTGGATTTATAAATAAACTACTTTCAAGGATGCCTGGCCCATACTAAATTCTAAGCAAGTGTTCACTGTCTCAGTTATTTCTTCCCTGGTGAAAGAAGCATTTTAATGCCTTCCTTGTAAGCAGAGTTGAGATTAATTTGTATACCTTATGGCTGTGGCTTTCAAACAGGGCCAGTTTTTCTCCACAGGATATTTGGCAATGTCTGTAAACATTTTTGATTGTTTAAAACTGGGGTGGGGTGGTTCTACTGGCATAGCACCAGAGGTCAGGGAAGGTGCTAAACATCCTACAATGCCCATTGCAGACGCCAAAGCAAAGAATTATCTAGTCCAAATGTCAATAATGCTGAGGTTGGTACCCTGACTTACAGGATGCTTGTAGCTCAGCCCTAGGTACCTTACATGTATGCAGTGTGTATTGGTACCTTTCTTTTTCCCATGCTCCTTCATCTATACCATTGATATACCATTGACTATCACCTTTCTTTCTTCACAGGTGTACATTTACAGTCAACAACTCTACTTGATGCTCCATCTTTATATTCTTCCTTTAGGAATACACCAGACGTTGGGCTTTTGTGGGGAGATTGGAATAATGAGCTCCCACTTTAGAGCTGTTTTTAGAGCTACCAGAAGAAGATGGGTGATAGAGGGCCAATTCTGGCTTGGAGCTTAGAGTGCTAGAATCTACAGTCATTGAAGTGTCATTGTTTCCATTTCTAAAATTCTGAGTGGACCAGGGCATGTTTTCTGCCAGTAATAGATCCTTGGTTGGGGGGGAGTTGAGTGGGATCTCTGAAAAGAACAGAACACTTGGTCAGTGATAGAAGGGGGTGTTCATTTATCTCACCTCTCTCCTTGATGAAGATCCTAGTGATTGGGAGTAATTGGTGTCACGGATGAGAAGAAAGAAACAATGGACATGCAGATGATCACTTTAGAAACTTTCTTTGAGGCTTACCTGGGAGAGCTTCTGTAACTACAGGTAAATTTATTGTTTGGAGACACATAATTTATCTGAATTTTTATGACAGCTGTTATGGCTCCCTACAAACATTTCCTAAAGAAGGAGGGTTCTGGGCTCCACCTCTTTTATGTTGATAAATGAAAAGAGAAATGATCTTGAGCATTACGTATTAACCAAAATTTTCTTAGTAGATGTTCTAGTAATTAGATGTATGTTCAGAGGAAGCTCCATTGGAATCAAATACACCATTATTAATTGCTGAACACAAATGATGCCTTGCATTTGTGTGATGTGTAGTACAGTATGAATCCTTATCTCCATGTTTGACTGGCCATTTTCCATTTTCTCAAAGTTCTTAAACTGTCTCTCCTATTTAGAAACTGACACATTCCTCTCATAGATGACTTATGGTTTCAGAATGAGAAATATAAGCAGGAAGAAATTTCCCTAAAATTAATCCAGTATTTTAATTTCAAGACTATAGAGTGTTATCGAATACGAATGCAATGTGCCTGTAACCTCTTGGCCCCTACATTATAATAAAAAATGTGCATTTGATAAAGTCTCAGATATGAACCATAAGTCAGGGCAGTTTTTCAAAGCTATTGTGCAGAGTTCTTATGACAGCAATAAATACCTAAATATCAGTTTAATAATTGGATTCTGACAAGTATGCAATCGTGGCCACACATCACCAAAACTGTTTATTCAGCACCTCAGAAAAAAATCAGAGGGTGCATTTGTGCAAGGTGTTTTCAAGTTAAAAAAGAAAGCAGGAAACAAATGGAGAGGAAGTGCTAAAAAGACCAGTGCTGAGTCTTTTGCCTAAGTTTTTTGCATTAATCTCATTTGAGGAGCCGGAGTTGTAGATGTATCGTACAGGCAATTTGACCTATGTTGAAATTTTGGTTCTTCCTCTTAAGCCCTCTATGACCTTAGACACTTTATTTAACCTCTGCTTTTAAAACTTTTTCACATATATGGATATTGCAAAGATGAAATTAGATAGTCTATACAGATATCCTTGCACAGATTACTGTAACATAGCAGGTAGTGCTTAAGAAATTGAACCAATAGATCCTCAAGTAAAAGTAATGTGTAACTGATGTGATATTTACCAACACGACATTTTGAAATTTCTATCTTCTCATTATTTCCTTTTTAGGAATTTTGGAGTTGGGAGAGGGCAAAAGAAGTTTGACGTATGGCAAATTTCTAGTCACATCCAACTCAGGTGAACATAGATATTGTGTTGTAGGGGTCAAAACTCTTCCCAGTCAGATTTTTAGGCACATTATGAGCAGATAGAATTTTGTTGGATTTCCCAAAAAACTGAAAAATGACTAGTGAGGAGAAAGTCGACTTACATGAATGACCTTTATTACTCTGCTGTCTTTTAAATGCAAGTTCAAAAATGAAGACAGAAAATTATATAGAGCATTTCGGCATCTTTGTTTACATTGCTCTTCAAATCGAATTGAAAGTCCTCTGTTTTCAAGCCCTCTGTCACTTTCTAGCTGTGTGATTTGGGGCAAGTTACTTAATCTTTCTAAGCCTTAATTCTTCCATCTATAAAATGTTACTAATCAGTGCACCTGTTTCAAATTTGGTAGTGAAGATGAAAGGAGATAATGCATAAGAGGTTGTTAATAACCATTAGCTCTTACTATCATTGTTAGCCCCCCAGAATTATTTTCCATCCACCCTGGCTCTTCTGGTCAAGTTTCCCCAGGGATATGTGGAGGGTTTGGATGGCTGGTGAGTTTGTGAGCCTCTAATAGTTGCTGCCATAAGGTCTTAGGTTCAGGAATGCTGCTAGTTGTAGAGATGACCTTGGAGATGGGTAAAAAAATGAAAGTTTGCTATTGACAGGAGCTGAGACATCTGTAATTAAGCACCTTGTATTTGACCTCTTGATTGCATCTGTCTATATATGTATCTATGCTTATATATTTATTTAGAAAGTGTGACTAGGTTAAATGTTTTGGGTGATATTTTTAACTCTTCTATGATGCTTCCTATGGCCATCTTCACTGCAATTGTTTCCGGATCCAAACTTGGTTGTGACACTTTCTAAGGAATTTTAAAAATACAGGTACATGTATTTTAACTATTGCTTGACATTAAAAACGTCTCACAATGGAAATATCCACTATGATTTACAACAAAATGAAAACTTCAGGAATTATAGTTGCTTTCATCCTGGGATAACATTAGCTGTTTGCTGGGAATGAACATCAGCCATAAAAAATAGATGGGAACTGCTTATTTAGTGTTTTCATTTGTTGTAGCAAATCTGTCAGGTGACTTTGACAAAAAGATGAGCACCCTCAGTTTAATTCATACAGGAGGAATGGGAGGAACTCTGCAGAGATTGGACTTAAGCCTGGTATATGAGGGAAATGCAGATGAATAAGGAAATTCAGATAAACTACACAGCCAGCAAACTTACAAGAGAAAGACTTCAACCATCTGATAGTGACATACATTTTAGAAGGTGTCCTGCTTTAAATTGATACCACCAAGGGACCCCCCTTCTAACTTGGAGGTTTAGGTTACAAATCACTTTTACATCACTTTGAATGCTTAGTTTCTCCATATGGGCAAAGACTAGTATGGAGCATATTATTAATTTGTTCAACATGACATCTTAAATACCTACCATGTTCCAAGTAAATGCTGGTGGCTGGGAGGTGTATGAGGTACTGTGTTTGCTCTGGGGGCAGGTGGAGGGGATGGAGGCTGGGTAAACTCACTCACAAACAGGTAAATGCTACAAAATTCAGGAGCATTCCAGAAGTCATAGCTGGTGGGCAAAGACGAGATAGTTGCCATTTCCATTTGTGGGTAAGGATTGTCCATATCAGAAAAGAGTTCAAAGAAGAGATGAGGCTCAGGTGATGGAACGTTAGCAGGTGCTTGCCAGAAAAGATAGGAAAGACATTTCAGGAAAAGGTATCATTTGAGCAAAGACACAGCAGTGTGAAGCCCATGTGCCAAGTATTGGCTTTCACATTTTTTTTGGTGTGAAATTCATCCAAGTATTTTAAAGGATGACTCAATTACAAAAGAATAAACACAGATGAGAGGGTCATTAAAGAGTATTCAGTTGGAATAAAATAATACTTTAACAATATCTGCTCTGCTGGGGTGCCCGTGGTTGATTAGCAGCACTGGTGATGCTGTGGATTGGCTCATTAAACACCATTCCAACCTTCTTCTTTGTGTACGTGTCTGACTGGAGATTCTGAAAAGCTTAAAATGACACTTCCCATGGCACCCTCATTTGACTTCACCTGGGCAATCTGATCAAGCCTGGTCTCAGCTCCTTCCATATCACTCAAATGCATGAGATTTGGGGTCAGGAAGTATAGAAATAGGACTGCTATAGACTGAATATTTGTCCCCCTAAAACTCATATGTTGAAGCCCCACTCCCCAGTGTGACGGTGTTTGGAGATGGAGCCTCTGGGAGTGTTATGAATTTGTCAAATTAATACTTGGTTAAATGGAGCCCAAGGTGCTGGATGGTGAGCTGTATTTCAACAACAGTTCACAAGAGAGATTGAAATAGGGAAGTTTATTACTTGCGGGTCCCGGAAGAAGTATCTGGAATGCCTCAAGAGGCCACCAGTGAGGTCAAGGCAGAGTACACACAGAGAGAGACAGGCTCTAGTACACATACCTTGTGAGGGTCTGTGGGTGGGGTGCTTTGGGGTTCTTAAGCCAAGGCTGGTTTGGTCAATTGAAAGCAAAGTGCCAGCTTCTAGTACGCTTCATGGGGGCTTTATCTGAAGGGTGTGTAAGGGGCAGGCCCTGGGAGACAGGGGAGACTGGGGATCACAAGGGCCCCTGGGAGGTCATATCAGGAACTTACAGTTGCTTGTGACTCGGAGGAATGCTATCTAGGGCACATGTTTGTATGAGGGGCCAGTTTCAGTTTAAGGTCCCTGCGGGCCACACGGCTGAAAAAATTGGACGCCAAGCAAGATGGAGGCCGAAGCAGCGATACCATGGAGTAGCTTAGCTATACTCTCAACAGAGAGGTAATTAGGTCATGAAGGTGGTGCCCCCATTAGAGCCATTTATAAGAAGAGACATGGGAAAGATGATCTTTCTCCATCATGTAAAGCCACAGCAAGAAGGAAAGCATCTATCTGCAAACCAGGGAGAAGGCTCTCACCAGGAATCAAATCACCTGGCAACTCAATCTTAGATTTTCCAGCCACCAGAACTATGAGAAATAAAAATGTTTAAGCCACCCAGTCTATGATATTTGTTACAGCATCCAAGGCAGACTAAGACTGACAGGTTTGACACCTCACAGAGAACAGATTAGTGGTTGCTAGGGGGTGAGATGTGGGTGAAATTATGGAAGGGAGTCAAAGGTGTAAAATTGCGGTTATAAAATAGGTAAGTCATGAGGATGTAATGTACAGTATGGTGGCTAAGGTTAATAACACTCTATTGCATATTTGAAAGTTGCTAAGAGAATAGAATAGTTCGTATCACAAGAAAAAAAATCTGTAACTATGTGTGGTGATGGATGTTAATTAGACTTATTGTGGTGATCATTTTGCAGTAGAGAGAAATATCCAATCATTATGTTGTACACCTGAAACTAATATAGTGTTATATGTCATTATACCTCAATAAATAAATAAAAACAAAGAAATTAAAAATGCAAAGAAAACCAGGGTTGAGACTATCTCAGGAAGAACTTTGGGTGTAGTTAGAGCTACATGGGTCAACTGGAATTAAATCAGAATCTAAATGCATTTTTGAACAGGCTTTATTGCCAACAAAACTGCAATCCTGGAAAATACAAAAAACTAGACAAAAAGAATCTCCATCCCTCAATTAAAAAACCCTGTGCCTGTTTGACGTTTAGGACGCTAAGTTTCCTATGACAAGAAGAGGGTGGGTATGTTGTGACATTCCCAAGGAAGACATACCTTCCCAAACCCTCTTCAGATAAGGCAAAGAGGAGAATGGAAAGTGGACAGAGACATTCCTCCCGGAAAACAGAATCAAAGCCAAATCAAGGAGCATCCCTCATCCCCTGAATCAGCTGGATCTCATAACTGGGCTAGTGCTTTTTGTGTCTTCCATTCTTTCATGTTCAATGGGGAATTTGTATTGTCAATTTCCTGACCCTGGCCCACTGTTGCTTATCAAGTGTGTATGTGTCTGTGGTGGGCAGGTGACTCTCACTGGACCACTAGCAGTCACGTGGCTCTTCATGTTGTCTTCTGGGGGCTGTGGTGAATGGGATCTATGGCAACCAGAAGGGTGGACCACGAGGGGTATAGTGCTTGATGCTCACCAAGCCGGTGTCCTTTTCCTCCTGCTCACCCAGGAAGACAGGTCCCAGACCCTTTCAACAAATACATACTTTCTAAAGTTAGATGGAACTTTGGGATTGAATTTTGGCTTCAGGAATGTGAATGGAAGTGGCTGGCCATTTGGGGCTAGTCCTACCACCTCCTCTCACAGGAGCCTCTACAATTTCTCCCATCCCCATCTTCCAACTGGATTTGGTTCCCAGGGCCACCTTGGGGACTACATATGGAGAATAGTGAAGCTTCTGTGATGAAATAAGGAGCATTCCTTCCTGGCTCAGGACTGCACCATGAGTGCAGTGCTTGCTACAGTGCTTGCTGTAGGATTCTGAGATGTGGTTTTTGTTATAGCAGTTAGCCAACTCTGACAACTCCTATCTAACTTCTACCTGTAGCCTCAGCATTTAACAAGGTTCCCAGAACATAGTAAATGCTCAGGATATATACTTGTTGAACTAATGGATAAAGTTATATACTAAATTTAAGAATTTTTTATGGTTATTATAAAATATTGGCTACATTCCCTATGCTGTACAATGTATCCTTATAGCTTATTTATTTTACTGTTAAAATTTATCTTATTGAAGTATAGTTGATTTACGAGGTTGTGTTAGTTTCTGCTGTACAGCAAAGTGATTCAGCTATATGTATACATATACATTCTTTTTCATATTCTTTTCATTATGGTTTATCACAGGATATTGAATGTAGTTTTCTGTTCTATAGAGTAAGACCTTGTTGTTTATAAGAAGAATTTAATAAGTATCTGCTATATGATAAGAATTGAGTGAAGTACTGCAGGGAAATGATGACTAAGATATTGTTTTATCCCTTAAATGGTTAAAAGGTCTTTTAAAAAGTTATATTTTACTTTATTCAATCACTTTGTTCCTTAATGGTTCTGAGGTATTACATTAAAAGCAAAAGTCATAGAATGAAATGCAATATCAATAAGAATCAAGAGTCAGGTTCAGGGAAACAGAAGTTTTAATGGGCAGTCAAGATCAAGGTGAAGGCAGGAGACTAGTAACAAGCTGTAGTCCCCCACCTGGTTCCTGGACTCGAGCAGCTTAGACTCTTGGAAGCTAAAATGAAAAATAAGCATGGCTAGAAACCTAATTTTTATTGTAGGAAAGGAAAACCCAGGAGACACAAGGCTACGCACACTGTAAAGTATAGGTAACCTTATTTTTTCCCAGTCCCCAAAATTCCCTTTGAACTTGAAATTGAGACCATTCCACTTTCCTTTAACAACTAGAGTCACTTATTAGAATTGGGAAGGCCATTAGCATTCAACATTTTTTTTTCAAGGTGAAGTTTATTTAAAATGTAACAGAAATAGTTCTTTAATATGCTAGTGAAATACTATACATTTAGGTGCACTTGAATTTAGTGCAAAATGTTAAGCTACTTACTCATGCTACATACCTTAAGGGAAGGAAAGTGACTTTTGGTAAATACTTCCTAAGTGCCTAGTACATAGTAAGCACTCAGTAAATACGTGTTGAATGAACACTTGTAGCCACCATCAGGTTAAATTTCAATTGAATTAGAGTTGGTTACCTTCTATAGATTGAACTTTATTGAATTTCCTTTCAATAGGGCTTACATAATAGACCACATTGATTTTAATAAAATGTGCATTGATTACGGCAAAATGTGTTTTCTGCCCTGAACACAATCTCCCACAGTCATTAAACAACATTACAGTTTTATTAAATCAATTCTGTTCATTCATTTTAATTAAGGACAGCTTTTAATTTGACCTTCTTGTTACTTTGGAGGACATTTGAGGACGTGTATACACTACCAAACGTAAGGTAGATAGATAGTGGGAAGCAGCCGCAGAGCACAGGGAGATCAGCTCGGTGCTTTGTGACCGCCTGGAGGGGTGGGATGGGGAGGGTGGGAGGGAGGGAGATGCATGAGGGAAGGGATGTGGGAACAGATGTATATGTATGACTGATTCACTTTGTTATAAAGCAGAAACTAATTAAAAAAATAAATAAATAAACTTAAAAAAAATGGATAACCAGTGGACCTACTATATAGCACAGGGGACTCTGCTCAATGTTATGTGGCAGCCTGGATGGGAGGGGAGTTTGGGGGAGAATGGGTACATGCATATGTATAGCCGAGTCCCTTTGCTGTGCATCTGAAACTATCACAACATTGTTAATCGGCTATGCTCCAATATAAAATAAAAAGTAAAAAAAAAAAAAAAAAAAAAGATTTAACAAAGAGTTAATCACTTCACTCAAATGCGGTTTTTTGGATCCTTAAAAAAAAAAGAAACTGCAATTATGTTGTCTTGGTCTTATCCAAAGACACAGGTAAAATACATCAATCACATCACTTTAAATTTCAATTTGGGGGTCAGAAGGCCAAGTGTTTGAAAAGTTACTTTTTTGGAGCCAAATTTCTCTTATCTCCTGATCTAGAATCAGGTTCTGAATGCAGAGTACAAAGCAGAAGAGGTTGGTCCTTGGAACTCGTCCACTTTCCCGTTTTCTTCCCTTTATACACTTCCTTTCTCTCTGTGACACGACTCAATTTATTTTCCACATTAGAAAATATATGTTAAAAAGTGCCTCCCAAGATGCTAAGTAAGACAAGCCATAGAAACAAACAAAAAATCCCCCAACCCTCGCAATAATAGGTGAAAGTGGAATCCTATTTTAGCTTTGAATTCTTTGTTTATTAGTGACGTTGATCATTGTTCTTTCTGAATGATTGTTGGGCACTTGTATATCCAGTTGTGTGAATGTGCCTTTAAATTTTGGTTATGGGTTTTGCTTTTTTAAGTAACCAAACAAATTGCTCTTTTCCTATGCCATTCTTTCCCCCACCCCCCATCTTTTCCTGTTAAACGTGGAGACCCTTCCCAATCTGGAGATTTAATAAATATTCATTTTCCTTTGCAAAAAAAAAAAGTGTCTCCCAAGATGCTAATGGAGATTAAGTTTCATCTGCCTCATCATCCAGGGGTTTTTGTATTAGTTTAACAGGAGAAAATGCCTTGGTTCTTCAATCACAACCTCATTTCTACCTCTAGACTGGATATGACTGGCTTACCCATAGTCACAGCACACCTGTGACTGGTTTAACAAGAAAAGCCTAATAAGCTGTACCTACAGTGAGTACATCAGTGGAGACTGACCCCAGCATCCTTCCCCCACTGTGGACTTGATAACACAAAGTCTTATGCCCACAGGCTTGGCTAAAAGTAATTACTATCAAAGTGTATTGTAACTAATTATCTAATTTTGATGAGCTGTTTATAGTTAATTTTGTGAATATTCCATTATGAAAGTGATGACCTTATAAAGTGTTCCAGACAAAAGAGAAATGGATATGTATAAAATTTCCAGGTACAATTAACTTATGTTTGAGTTTCATCCAATTCTCTAATTCTCTGTGTGGATCAACCGTTAATTTAAAAGAAAAAGATAAGCAAATGTGTCTTGTACATTCATAGGTTTTAGAGCTTATGGCCACTGCAAGGTGGTGGAAAACAAAACAAAATTCGATAGCTGAATGTTAACCCTAAACAATAAGAATCGAATGAATGTCAGTCATTTCCTCCCTCCCTCCCTGCCTTACCTTTACTTTGGTTTCCCTGTGCTTCTGTTTAGTTTTCTGATTCCTCTCCCTCCAGGTAGTCTATGAATATTTCGAGAATGAGGTATGTCTTTTATCTTTATCCCAGTTATGTTTATCACAGCATCTAATTCATGGGAAGTACTACATCCCATGAATTAATTGAATGAATTATTAATTATTAACTAATTATTGAATGAATGAATAAATGAATGAATGAAATCACTCTTCTTTATGAACATTTAAATAACATTTTACCCTGTGCTTCTGCAAAAAAAAAAAAATCCCTAGAGAAAGTCAGTGTAATGTTATCAAAATTGATTCAGCATTAGTCTTTTAGAAAAAAAATCTTACATGACTTGTGTGGTTTTCTGAAGGATAAAAATGAAACCTCTTCTTTCAATAGTCGTTTTCCAACTATTCACAGAAGACTTGTTAAATAGACAGCATTGGACTAAGCAATGTGGAAAACTAATGAAAATACTGCAGTATTCCTGTCCACAAGTTGTTTGTAATCTGGCTGGGAAAAAGCAAGAGGTAACAATAGGTGAAAGTATCAAGGATTCTTAAGAGTGAAAGAGCATCACAAGAAGAGCTCTGCTACAAGCTGGATGCAAAACGAAGGTGGGCTGGAAGAAGCTTCAGGGGGAAGCTTCCTGAAGGGTGAAGCATCAAATTGTATTTAAGCACAGGTGGTTCACAGACCCGGTAGAGAGGAGGAAGACGGGCACTGCAGTGTATATGAAATCGATGGTGGAAGAGGACATCTCATCATGATTAAAGACAATGGACAGCTGGTCTCCCCGGAACTGGGGCAGGTGGAATGAGGTTGGAAGGCTATATGGAAAGGTGTGTGGTTAAGATCGTGGGCTTTGGAACACGGTAGTCCTGAGTAGGGCCATGGTTAGTTTGTGCAGGGCTCCAGGCAAATGTTTTCTGTGCACTTTGATATATAAACAATTTGATGTATAACCATATTGCACCCCAGTCTAATTATTAGAAAACATCAGGCAAACCACAATGGAGGAACATTCTACAAAATACCTGACTGGTCCTCTTTAAAAGTGTCAGGATCATAATAAACAAGGAAAGACTGAGAAACTGTCAAAGATAGAAGGCAACTGAGGAGACATGGTAACAAAATGTAATGTGGGACTCTGGATAGGACCCTGGAACATCTTGGGAAATCCAAATAAAACCTGTAGCTTAGTTAATAATATTGTACTGGTGGTAATTTCCAAGTTTTGACAAGTGTACCATGGCGATGTAAGATGTTAACATTGGGGGAGTGGGGTGAAGAGTATCTTTTGTAACTTTTCTATAAAGGTAGAAGTTTATTTTTTAAAAAACACATTCTCAGGGCAGTGAAACTACACTGTATGATACTATAATGATGGATATATGTCATTATATATATTTGCAAATCCTATAGAATATATCACATGAAGAGTGCACCCTGCTGACCTTGGTTGATAATGATGTATCAGTGTTGGTTCATTGATTGCAATAAACATATCACACTGGTGTAGGATATTGATAGTGGGAGAGACAGTGTGTGGGGAGAGGGTATGTGGGGACTCTGTATTTTCTGTTCACTTTTGCTCTGAACCCAAAACTGCTTTAAAAAAAAGGATGTTCTTTGGATAATGGATACATGTATATGTATAACTGAACCGCTTAGTTGTACACCTGAAAACTAATACAGCATTGTAAATCAACTATATTCCAATATAAAATAAAAATTAAATTAAAAAATAAAGTATATTTCTTTAAAAAAACACATTGTAGTACCCCATGTACAAGAATCCCAGATTTGTATGAAAACTGTTATATATAGTATGCTCCTTACCCTGGACATTTCCACCCCTCCCCACTTTTGCATGAACTCTTGAGTTTTCAAAATCAAAAAGTTCAATAAAAATGTGACTATCAAAAATGCATTACAAAATTCATGGGTTCATGGGAGCTATAGTGATTTATTGATTAAGATTTTGAATTATAGATGGAAAATAAGTACTTACTTGTTTGTTTATTGCCAAGTCGGTGCACATGAAGATTCTGCAGAGTGTCCAGGCACCACCTCACTGTCTTTGGGCCCAAACACACTATTTCTGCATAATTCCATATCTTCCACCATTACTCACAATGCTATGGTTTGGGGGAAAGAGTTTTATAATGCGTTAATGTAGGTCTCACCTTTGTGGTATCTCAGGTCATTTATTGAATGCTGGTGACATCATCACTCCTGACGCTGGTCACCCACTGGACCACCTGGGAATACCAGCTCTCAGCAACTCTCTCTGAGGTTGCTAACTTTGCTTTGTTGATAACGACCTCACATACAAATCCTATCAGAATATGCAGGAAAATGTGGATGGCAATTTGTTTCTGGTCATGTGAAATTTACTGCTCAGAATTTCCTATCATAAATATACAGCGGCACATCTTCCAGCGACATCTTCTTTGAAGACTTCAGGCTGTAATGACTGCATTGCTAGAGTGAAATGTCTTTCTTGGTGCCTTCCACAAACCTGCCTGTTGCAGGGAACGTACGTGAGGGGTCTGTGGGAAGAGTGAGAAGAGCATTCCCATTTATGCAAGGAACTTCTGTTCCCCATCCTGCACGACTTATGACCCATGTAGGAGAGCATGGCTTTATCACATTGGGTGCTTGTGACTCACTTAAACAAGGCACGTGTTTTGGAGATCTCTGTGACATCTGGTTGACCCCATGAGGGGGGCAGAATGTCAGGCACATCCTCCCAAAAGAGAGATGGGATCAGGCTTCATGCAGGTCCAAATCCAGGCTAGGGGTACCCCCAGATGGCACTGCCCACCTCAGCCAGCCCCAGGAACCAGAGGGGACTTAGAAACTCTTGAGGAAAGTAACAATAGAAAGTGTGGTGCCCCTGTGGAGCCAGGTCTGGGACAGGAGTCCCGATTTCTTGCTTGGGACTAAGGGTGTTGCTGGACCTGAGCTTGGTCCCAAGTCTGCCTCTTACTAGACCTGAAACCCAGGCAAGTCTCGACCTCTGGGCCTTGTTTTCTTCTTCTCTAAGATGAAGATCATAACCTCACAGGGTTGTTTTGAAGAGTGTATGAGATATTTATTGAGTTCTTCTGAAATGCACTAGAGGAAAAGCAGTGAACAAGACACATAGAAACTGCCCTCCTAAAATTTATAACCCCGTATTCTATGAAGTCAGAATTGTGCTGAGCAAACAATACACTCTCAATAAATGTCACGTAGCATTGTTGTTTGTACAAACTGTAGATCTTCTTCCCAGGATGTTCTAGGCCTGCCTGGATGCTTCAGTGAGGCCAGAACTTCTTTTGGCCTTTACAGGGTGAGAGAGAAAGGACTGGGCCAGGGGTTTTGCTTGTTGGGTTTAATCCAAATGTTATTTAAGATCAGAGAAGAGGAACAAAAAGACCTCAAGGTCCTCAGGTGACACTTCCTAAATGTGTCTTTCTTCCAACAGAGATTTTTTCAAGGGATCAGGTAGCAGTGGGTTCAAGATTTTACTTTGCTGTGAGTTCCCCCAACTCTTAGTTGCATAAGTGAAGATATCTTTGCCTGAACTGCGTCAGGATGTATTTGCTACAACAATATGTGTAGTGACTTTACGTTCCATGAAGATTCCTCCTGATGTCTTTGAAATAAATTCTATTAATAGAAAAATCTACTTGATCATCTTTCTAGAATACAACAATTGCTAAAAGCAGTGAAAAATGACATTGTTCTTTAAATTTCATTTTCTGACTTTCCATTGTTTTTGGACCTGAAAAATATATTTAAAAAATTCCTGCCCAGATATGCTTCTAAAAGGCTGTAAGACCCCAGAGATACTGTTCCTCCTTTGGACAAGTGTCCATCATACATCTACATGTGATGTACCAATAATTAAAGGATACCCTAGTCATAATTGGGAGTTAGCTTTACTTTCTGCTCAGTAGGAATTCTGTCTGAAATTCACTTTCTTTCATGTTTAAATGAATACCTCACATGCATTTTAGTTGAATAACAGGGAGAAAAGCCAATTATATTTGCTATAGCTATCTTTTCCCATTGTCCCATAATAAAGCATTATCTCCATGTAGAGAGAGTAACATTGACATACACATAGTAAGTTTAAATAGAGATGTTAACTTATTTGTGATCAACATTCCAGTAAGAGTATAAGGCTATTATCTGGACAAGTTTTCTTTACCTGAACTCTTTGGAAGAGAGAGGATAGGTTGGTAATTGTTATGGGCTGAATTGTGTCCCCTCCTCCCCCAACCTTTCGATGTTGAAGATCTCACCCCCAGGACCTCAGTTTATGACTGTATTTGGAGATTGGGTCTTTCAAGAGGTAATTAAGTTAAAATGAAGTCATTAGGGTGGGCCTTAATCAAGTATGGCTGGTGTCCTTATAAGAAGAGAAGATTTGGACATAGACACACACAGAGGGATGACCATGAGAAGACACAGGGAGAAGACAGCCATCTACAAGACAAGAAGTCAGGCCTCTGGAGAAACCAACTCTGCTGACACTTTGGTCTTGCACTTCCAGCCTCCAGAACTGTGAGAAGTATATTTCTGTTGTTTAAGTCATCCAGTCTGTGGTATTTTGCTATGGCAGCCCCAGAAAACTGAGATAGTGAAGCAACACTTTATAGTCACACAGCACAGGGCTGAAAAAAATCACTGGGGGACATCAGTGCACCTAGAGCTTTACTTCCCTGATATTTTAGCTGAATCATAAGAAGTGTTCCTTTCTGAGTATATTTCTGCAACATTAATCATCACCACCATCATCAGCAGCAGCAGCAGCAGCATCACCATTTTATAAAGCAACTCCAGAGTCTCTCAGCTAGTACAAATTTACCAGGCAATGTGCTCTGGACTTTTCATCCACACTATAGGAATATGATTCATATCATAGGAACATCACAAAGCCTTTAAAAATATCTCTGATTCAACATTATACATGTTTGCATCTTGCTCATGCATTGTCTGGAATGGGTACTCCTGGCTGGGAGGCTCTCCTTAGAGGTTCTCTTTCAACAAGTGAATGAGGGACACAACGAGGTCCTTCTTCCTTCTGTCCTCTCAGAATTGACTTCACTGAGTCAGTGGGGAGAGAGAGAGAGAGAGAGGAGGGCCATTGTGTTGTTCATAGGAGAATTCTGTGGGCAAGACTTGGAAGTGGAGTTTGTCACTGGTCACCACCTTCCACTAACCTGAACTAGTGATGTGGCTTCACACAAGTGCAAAAGATCCCGGGAAGTATAGACCCAGGATGGGAAATGAGCAAATTGGGGAACAGCAAACCTTCCTCTGCCACGCTCTCTGAAAATTTTCTTTCTCTCCAAGTCTTATGCTATAATTAGGTAGATCTTATTCCCCTTTTACAAATGGCATGAAAATGAGGGTTAGAGAGGTTAAGTGATATGTCTGAGGTCAAATAGATGGGACTGGGAGTAAGTTCAAGGCGCCAGTACTCCAACACCTGTGATGTTTCCCCCGGTACATTAGTGTGGAATTAAAGTGAATTTCCAAGTGAAGCTTTAAAAAAGGGAAAGTTCTATGGTCAAATACATTGAAAACACCACACACCATAGACCCCCCCGTGGATATTCAAAATGGACTTTGATATATTAAAGGATGTGAGGACTCTGAAAACCTGCCCATAGCCACCCCAGCTCCTCCTTTGGACTCCTTAGTTATTCCCTACGTAAAGGTTACCGACAGCACAGCTGTGGGCCGTCAGGATCCTGCTCCAGCACTAAGGCTAGTGTCTGTTCTGATTGTTCATTGATGATGTCATTTAGCTTTCAGAGGCACCCACTTCCTGGCCAACACTGTTGGCTGGCCAGGGATCATTACATGCTGCTCCAAACCCTGCCCACGTTCCTATCGGATTAATGGAGCCACAGGTGGGCACCATCAGGGCATAATCCTGGCATCTGCTGGGCTGCTGTTTGCCAGGCAATCAAATGGGACCTCCAACTAGAGTGGCCTCTTCCCTGGTGAGAGAAGAGGCCCTCTTCGTGGCATCACTGGCACCCCAGTGCTAAGTGCATGCTGTCCATCTGGCCACCTGTATCCATGGATACTCCCCACTGCCTAGTGTTTCTCAACTTTCCCTCCACATGACCTTTTTTGGTACAAAGACTTTAGTACCAAGACAAAGATTTTGGCTCTGAGAGAACCAAGGTTGGACAAAGAAACAAATGAGTGGGCAGTCATAGAGGTCAGTGCAGACACCAGCTGTAAATCATGTAATCTACCAGCATGGGGAGGGGGATGCTCTTGGGACATGAGCTGTGCCCGTGGGTGGTTTGGGATGAGGGGACGCCAAGGCTTTGGGTTCCTCTTTTTAGCAATCCTGTTGAAGCTCATCTCCATTTAAGAGGAGGAATTCACTACAACTCATAAATGCCGACTTATCATAAATATTAAAAACATTAAGTTTATTAATAAAATGATAGTTAATACTTATGTACCACTTGCTCTTCGCCAGGCATATACTTTCTAAATGAATAATCAATTCAGTAGAGTATTAAATTATCATCATTATCCCCTTTATAAGTGAAGAAACTGAGGGAGAGAAAAGTTTTTAAATCATAGAGCCAGAGTTTGAGATTACAGATGGTGATCTGAATTATCAGACAACTCCACCACTTTCCGGTCAGGAAGACAAGATTTGAACTAATTATCTATGACTTTCCAGTAAGTGATTTTTATGACTTAGTCAATAGTAAAGATATTGAAAATATAAAAAAACTAAGACACATTTTTATTTTAAATTCTAGTCCTTTTGCTAAATTGGTCTATTGCTGTTGCCCAATTACTACTGGTTCAGCAGAAACTGAGAGGATTCAGCAGCAGAGGAATGAATATGGTCGATCTTAGAAGGAAATCTTGACTTCTTATAAGTGACTTTATCACTACTGATTCAATGGAAATGTCATTGGAATAGTTTGATGTGGTTTCCTATGTCAAAATATGACTCAGACAACCAGCATCCGTTATGTCAGAAGGATTGCAACAATGACCATTTTGGACATTTAAAAATTGATTTTGATAAATGATTTATACTACAACTTGTAAAAACTGATAACCAGTTGTGGAGTTTAACTGAATTAGGTGTTAGTTTGCAACTGTGGGAACTTTCTGTGTGCAACCTGAAACCAGTCCCTGTACAGAGAGGGCAGGGGGAGACCAAGGAAACAGACATATCACTGCACATTGGCAGGTTTGATAAGCAAGAGAACTTACATACGAGGCTTGTCTTTGGCAGCTGTGAGACTAGGAGAGATCACACCCACCCGCCAGAATCTTCAAGTTTATATAGAGGCCTTGACTGGGTTCAGCCACGTATATACGGTCTAGATGGTCTCAGTAACACCTTACTCTTTTGAGGCTGTATCCTTGAAACAGCTCCTAGGGTGGGAATAGTGGGCATATTCCAAGGACAGTAGGGGGTGGGGTGGGGTGAGGAGCATCGGATTGGCCAGGTCCAGCTCACAGGTCAACCAGTGGTCACGTCCTTCGGATTACCTCCTCCAACATTAGGAAATAAAAATAGATAAAATATTTATATATAAATATATATATTTCCATATTAATGTTATCACTGTACCATTTTGATGGTATAGTCAATATTCTGACTATATACCTGTGGGTGCCAAATCTTATGAAAGTGTTTCTGGGTGGTCCACACCTTGTTATAGTTCCATATCATCTGATGTACTGGGTTAAATGGTGTCCTCCCAAGATTTATGTCACTTGGAACCTCAGAATGTGAGGAAGTAGGGTCTTTGCAGATGTAGTTAGTTAAGACAATATCATACTGGATTAAGGGGACCTTAAATCCAATGACTGGTGTCTTTATAAGAGAGATTCAGACTCAGAGACACACAGAGGGGAGAAGGTCATATGGAGATGGAGGAAGAAACGGTAGATGTGCCATCACAAACCAAGGAATGCCAAGGGTTGACGGTAGCTATCAGAAGGTAGAAGAGGCAAAGAAGGAGTCTTCACTAGAGATTTTGGAGGGAGCTTGGCCCTGCTGATGATCTGATTTTGGACTTAGCCTCCAGAACTGTGAGAGAATACATTTCTGTTTGAAGTCACCCAGTTATGGTAATTTCTTGTGGCAGTTCTAGGAGATGAATACCTTTGCTTCTGCACATCCTACTCATGCTTCAAGTCAAATTCAATCTTTTTCTCTTTTGGGAAGTCTTCCTTCTCAACGCATGGAGATATTGCTTTTCTCTAAACCCTAAGACATCTTATTGTCTCAACCATTCCTACTCACACTTCAAGATTCAGCGCAGGTATTTATTAACTTTCCAAGAAAGCCTTCCCTGAATACCACCAATACCTTAGTAAGCAAGGGGCTTCTGGTCTATAATCTCACCACTCCCAGATTTTTATCTTTGTCATGGTACCCATCATACTGTCTTTATTGTTGGTTTATCTGTGAGCCATTTGAATGTAGGTGTTGTGTCCTTCATTTGTACCTAATGTCATAGACCCTCAAGTGTGTGCTAATTGAACCACATGCCTGAAGGAAGGCTGGAAGTCAAGGAACTTTGCTTAATTGCATTGGGCAATATTCTTATGATTTTTACATTAAATTCTTTTAGCCCTTGCCTTTGTTTCCTTGGGATCTGTGAGCTTATAAAATGCATGTATAATGTAATAATAGGTCATGACCTTGGGTCTTTTAATACTTGCATCATCTCCAAAGTTGAAAACATATCAGAGATGGTTACAACATCCTTGTGAATTTTCCAGTATATTAATATCTACCATTTTTATCAGCTTCCTTTGTTAATTTTCTCCATTAGTGTTTAGTTCTTCTTTTGTCATTTTAAATTGTAAAATCTTTACTAAAATTGCATTAAGTTAAAAAAAATAACATTCATTGTTCTCTATTCCATCTTGCTAAACCTCATACTTTTATTTTTATAAATTCTGGTAGCTGCACATCCATACTTAATCTTTCTCAACTTTACTCATGATGTGACTATAATCCTGTTTTGTGTTTATAGTGGATGTCTGTGGGTGTTGCCGGCCCTTTATCTGGTAGGGCATCCTGGATCTGAGACTAGATGGTGAGACAGAGGTAGATAAGAAAAGACAGAGGGAAGAGCAACTATAACACACGTAAGATGAGAAAGAAATTGGCATATTTGGGGAAAAGAAGTATGGTAAGTGGAGAGTAGTAGGAGATTAACTTGAAGAAGATGACGCTTAAATCATGAGAGGGCCTTTAAGCCCTGATAAAATGGTTAAATTTTATTCTAAGTGCAAAACAATGAGACTCTGTTGGGAAATTATAAGCAAGGGAGTAACATTGTCTGATTTTTGATAGGAATGATTTCTAGGTGGGAATTGGATTGGGAGGGGGCCAGCATGGAAGCAGTGAGACCAAAAGCTCAGAAACCAAAGGAAAAAAATTAAATTGGACTTCATCAAAATTTAAAAATTTTGTGCATCAAAGGACAACATAGTCAAAATACAACCAACAGAACGGGAGAAAATATTTGCAGATTGTACATTTGATACATTCTAGTATCCAGAGTAACAGAAAAACTCCTACAACTTGTGGTAGGCAGAATAATGGTCACCTAAAGATGCCCATGTTCTAACCCCTGGAACCTTTGAGTATTTTGCCTTTAGCAAATGGTACTTTACAATGTGACTAAGCTAAGAACCTTGAAGTGGGAAGATTACCCTGGATTATCTAGGTGGGCCCAGTGTAATCCCTAGGGTCCTTATGAGAGGGAGACAGGAAGGTCAGAGCCAGAGATGCTGTGACAATGGAAGCAGAGATCAGAGTATGCAGTCATGGGCTAAGGAATATGGGCAGCCTCAAGAAGCAGAAAAAAGGCTAAGAATAGATTCTTTCTTCAAGCCTCCAAATGGAATGCTGCTCTGTCAACACCTTGAATTTAGCCTGGTAAGACCCATTTCAAACTTCTGATCTCCAGAACTGTAAGATAATAAATTAGTGTTGTTTTAGGCCACTGGGTTTTTAGTAATTTGTTACAGCACAATAGGAAACTAATATGGACTTTGGTACCTGGAAATGCAGTAGCTCCTGTTATAAATAAATAAAAATGTGGAAGTGGTTTGGAAGTGGGCAGTGGGCAGAAGTTGGAAAAATTTGATAAACATGATAGAAAGAGCCTAGATTGCCTTGAACAGATTGTTAGTAGGAATTAAGACATTAAAGGCTCTGCCAGTGAGGGCTCAAAAGGAAATGAGGAGCATGGTAGAGAAAACCTGTATAATCCTACAGAATACCTAAGGCATCATAGACAGACTGTTGGTAGAAATATGAATACTGAGTGCTATTGGTGAGATGTCAGAAGGAAATGAGGAACACATTATTGAAAAATGAAGAAGGGGGATCCTCGTTATATAGTGGCAGAAAACTTAGTAGAATTTTATCTTACAGTTATGTGAAAGGCAGAACTTATAAGTGATGAACTGAATATTTAGCTAAGGAGATTTCCAAGCAAAGTGCTGAAGGTGTGGACTGTTTCTTCTTGTTGCTTATAGTAAAATAAAAATCAGAGAAATAAATCAAGAAAAGAACTATTAAGCAAAAAAGGAGCAAGGATTTGGTGATTGGGGAAATTCTCAACTTATCTAGATTGCATAAGGCACTAAAATTTGGAGATTTAGCCAAGGATATGACAAGACAAACTTTTCCCAGTACCTGGGGAGAATCAAGAGGTCAGAATATTCAAATCATACAGAGGAGCCTTTAAAGAGATTAGGTGTGTGACTCAGCCATCTCTCCAGAAGCCAGGGATAGAGATGAGGTGGGATTTTTGTAGAGGAACCTCTGGTATATGAGTGAATCCTCAGGCATACACAGGAGACCTACAGGGTTCTTGAGAATGTTATACTGGCAAAAACACTGTCAATTTAGGCACAAAGAAAGGATGAAATGAAAGAAGGCTGTCAGACTCCCAAAACAGGCTAATAAACAACTAAGCTGCAAACATTTGCTACCCTCCATAAAAAAGGAAATATGTCTCAGAAGGTGGAGCCATGAGCCCAGAGAGAATATAGTTCTCAAGCATTGGTGGTAAAGATCATAAGATTTTCTTTTAAGAGTTACAATATAGTATGTATAAAAACAAGGATGGCAACAGCAGCAGCACCAAGAGGTGTCATTCATTGAGTGTTCTTCCTGTTCCAGCCACCATTCTATATGTGTTTCATTCGATTATTCTAACAATACCAGGAAATAGGTAGTCTTGTGCCCATTTAAAAACATGTAAATTATGGTTTGGAGAGACCAAGAAAGTTGCTCATGGTCACAGAGTGGGGGTGGAACGGGCTGCTTTCAGAGCCTGGAGTGGGTGCCACAATGTTGCATTTCCTTCTCATTCTGTAATGGATTAAGGTGACATAGTAAAAGTCACCTTAAAAGTACTAACTCTCAGACCAAAGGGATAATTTTCAGGAACCTAAAATAGTTTATGGCATTAACATACTAGAAGGAAAAAAAATATCAACTAGAAGGCAGATGTCAGCACTTTCTCCTAGTTCCTTCCTTCCTAGTATGGAAGAAATTTTGTGTAAGAATTCTGAATATTTAAACTCTCTGGCCCTGCTAAACTTATACTAAGTACTTCCAGTTAGTTTAGTTCATGGACACTCTGTAATTCAGAGTATCCAAATATTAGATACAAAATATCAAAGTCCATGCCCACCACAGAATCTATGATTTTAAGGTGTTCCCTGATGGTCTAGTGGTTAGGAGTCAGAGCTTTCACTGCTGTGGCCTGGGTTCAGTCCCTGGTCTGGGAACTGAGGTTTTTCAAGCTGCACAGTGTGGCCACACACACACACACACAATTCTATGATTTTAACATCTTCATGTAGATTAGCTCCAAATAGAAAATGTGGAGAGCACACATGCTTAGGGGAATTGTTCTACAGGATAAATATATTGTTTCCTTCCTTTCTTTATTTTTTTGGCTGTGCCACAAGGCATGAAGTCCCTATATTTCTCATTGGAGTCATTAAAACGACAATCTGGGAAATGCACAGTTAGGTAATGGAATGTAGTGGTTAAAGCATAGATTTCAGAGGAGGATAGACTAAGCTGGAATTATCGTTCCATCACTAACTAGCTACAGGCAAACTGCCTCGTTGGATAATAGGACAAAATGTAGTATTTCATGTCACTTACATAGCACAGTAATAACTTATACATATTAAACACTCGATATAGTTTAGCTGTTGTTATTATGATTTTACCCAAATCCCTGGGACTTGGTTAATATGACTCTCTGAGATGACAGATCAAGTCCCTGAGCCTAGATGATGGAAGAGAAGACCTGGGACTACAGTGAAACCATCCCAGGGCTAATCTATTCTGTCTGAATCCCCTGGGATTTCATGAAACATAACAATTTCTGATAGAGGAGACCAAAAAAGTAAGATTGTTGAAATTCAATCATGCCAAACAAAGCAAGCTACAAACAGAACAAACAGACCCAACTGTTACCATCATTTCATAAATGAAAGGACATTTCAACATCAAAATGTAATAAGGAAATAATCTTGGGAATAAATAATGGCTCTTTGAATACATTTAGCTTTTTGAAAAATTCCCTTAATCTGACTTGGTTTTTCTGTTTGATGCAGATCAGTGAAAATGTCATCTTTTTTGGCATCAATATGTGGATCAGGATATAGCAAAGATTGATAGAGATCACTTGACAGTTCTTTTGTCAACCAGCTAGTTGATGTTGCTTGTAGACTCTGAACTTGCTCCTTTATTTATATGCAAGGTTGCACTAAAATTTTTATAGCTCTGTTCGTCTTCACATCTTTGTGAATAACTATCATGCACATGATCTACGACAGACTGCAGAAAGCTACCACTGAACTGGGGTAGAAGAGAAGATCATATCAATAATTTTAGTTTCTTCTTGAACATACCTAAGACATTTCCAACTTATATTATTATGTTCTAGATGCTGTTTTTGGGTTTTATTTATATTATTTTACCAAAGCTCCACAGTATTCTCTTTAGAGAATAGCAAATAAAAGTATTATTCTTATTTACAGACTTGGTGTCCACGGCGCACAGAGGTTTAATGTCACAAGTTAATAAGCAGTGGAGCTAGGATCCTATCCCAGTTTTTCTCACTCCATAACCAGCCCAACTATCATCTCTTTATCTGCAGGTCTTGTGATTTGTGAGGATTATGGACACATAAATGGAGTGTTTCAACAAAATAACATATTATTAAGTCCTAGACAAGCATAAGTTACTTAGGAATATAGAAAATTAACCATTGGCCTATTCTAAGGTTCAGAAAGAGCTTCTTTAAAGAGATGATGCTTGAGTATAGTCTTAAAGGATGAAGAAGATAAGAAGGGCATGCCTGAGAGAGAAAACAGCACTAGCGAAGGCATGGATAGATGAAAGCCATGTAGAAACTATGCAGCTTATGGGGAGTTCCATGTAATTCGAGAGTAACAAGTATAAAGGACTTGAAAGAGGTTTTAAAAAAAATAACACTAATATGCATGGAAGTTTACTATTATAGTGGAATTTGAGTGGTCTAAAACTTTGTTTCCTCCACTGTTTCCTGCAGGGGAATATCTGTAAGCAGGAGGATGGCTTTAGAGGACCAGACATCTGCATCATACCTTTTCTTTGTTTCTTTTCTCCTGAATTAATTAAATCAAGCTTTTAACAAACTTAACCTTAGACCTAAACATGCCTAGATATGGGAAAGGTGAAGAATATATACTTCCTTCTATTTGGGGTATTTATATTTAGGATTTTTATGGTTGGGCATGGAATTTCTTAGGGTACAATTGTTTCCTATTTGGCATATTAAAAGATGAGATGATGTCACTGGGAAAGATGGGTTCAGGAGCATCAACACAAAGACCTGGAGTCTCTCCTGATACAGCACCACGTCCTCCTATGGTGCACCACTGGGGGTGTTTACTCTGATGGATTGGGAAGCATTTTGAAATTATTAAGATGGTTCTTGTGAAGATGTGTTAATAGTGAAGCTATAATCAAGCTTGGTTGGGATTATTACTTTAGTCTTATAGCATATGGGAGACCATGTGGTCAATAACATCTGTTAAAATCCTGCTAAGGAGTGGCATCTATTTTAATTTAATGATCTTAGTACCTATAAGAGAGTAAGGGTCTGGTTTGTTATAGTTGCTAAGCAATGACACAATTGAGCAGAAGAGAGCTCATTTATGCATGGCCTTGCATACCATGTTAAGGAGCACACAAATGTTAGGAATCATTGGTGGATTTTAAGGAATAAAGTCGAAAATGGTCAGATGTGAAACTCAGTATTTTCACGTGACAGTGTGAAGGGTGGATCCTATTGGAAAGTCACTTCAATCTTTTCTAAGCCTTAGATTCCTCCACTGTATGGAGGAATGTAGGAAGAAGAGAGGTTTGTTGTAGGATTTAAGGGATCATTTGTGTAGAGTACCCCATTTAGCACCTGTCAGAGTAAATAAATAGCATTATCACATCTCATAACTGTTAGGTGTCCATCACATTTTTCCATTCTTATGCTAATGCCAAAAATTTCTTCAAAGCTACCGACCTCTTTGTGCAATTTATCATAAAACTTAGAGTGAAAATCTCTCATGAAGAGAGCTCATTGATTAAAATTAACCCTGATCAAGATGTAGATGGTTGACATGACGTCTCACCCTGAAACCAAGGAGAGTAACTCTCTGATGAGAGAAAAATGGGGCAATGAACAAACTGCAGAAATAAGAGGCTGGTTGGTGGTGGACGTGTTGAGAGAACAAGACAAACACTTTACCAAAAACGCTGGTCTTGCTAATTAGATGCATCTGTAGCTTGGCCCAAGCTAAACATGCTAGTCCTTTCTCCTTATCAACTCACCTGTTTTCAGATTTTATTCCCCTATCAAACAGTACTTTGTATCAAAATGAAATTCCCTGAATGCAATTTTTGAACAGGGTTGTGTTATTACTGAATGATCCTCTGGCTCCATTTTTTCCTACTAATAGTTTCAAAGTAGGGTCTTTCACTCTTGCAGGGGGTTTGAAGAGACTGTGTGGAGCCAGTCATACCCTTGCAGTTGATTGTATTTATTCGGTGGTGAAGCAATGGAGTCATTGTCATCCTCCAGAATGGCAGCTCAGATGTCTATCCTTTAGCAGAAATACTGTTACTGCTGCATTCAACAGTGGATTTAATAGGATACCTTTTGGTTAAAACTCTGGAAGAATGACTTTGAGAGACAGAGTGAAATAGTTGCCTAAGTGGGACTGAACTTATGAGTGAATTCTTTGACCTCTTTTGTGACCAAAACCAAAATTAGTTTTCCTTTATAGTTTTGGGCTGGGAAGCTTTCCTAAGCCACTAATTTATTTATTTATTTATTTCATTTTTCCAAAGTAAGTTGAGCACAGAAAGATTTGCAGTGGTGGCCACCCTCTGATAATAGATATAATTGAGATAAATATACTTAATCTATTCTTTTTTTTTTTTACAAATTACAATTGGTTTCTTCTCAAATCACATTTTGAATGAAATGTTTCTGTTATGATTTATAATGATTTGAAAACAAAAAGAAGATTAGTTTGAACAAAGAGTCCAATGAAAAAGTGATCCAGTTATTCAAATACAATCTATTTCTCTATGTCAGCACAATAGTTCCAAGATATAATAGCGTGGATTAAAAATATTTTATTACAAAAAACATTAATAAATGGGCATCAATAGGGTAAGCTTAATTATTTCCTTTAAGGAATATTCTCTGTGCATCGATAAAATTGATAGCTGCTTAATTCACAGTAACGTTTGAACGGCTCTGGAAGGTCCTTTTGTCCTCAGAGTCACCCTCCCCCAGCTTCCAGGTTATAGGATCTGTCTGTTTACAGGTTCACTGGCCCCTCTTTTGGGAGAAAGCTTTATGATGTGGATCAATGCCACTCCTGCTACATTTATTTAAAGAATATCACCTGTCGACAGACAGACAGACAGACTTTGCAGCTATGTCTCTACTTCTGATCCTCATTGGTCACAGCTGGACCAAAAATGGGCAAAAGCAGTATACTAGAAATAAATGACCTACGAGACCTGGCTCAAATAGGCATACTGGTTGCATCAGAGTTTCTTGTGGCTTTGAGTCAAGAAATACTGAGACTGTGACCATTAGCAGGTTGCCAGGAAGCTCTGCTGGGGCCCTGGCCACAAACTTCGCATATAGGTTGAGGAAATAGACAAGGTATTGGATACAGGATGAGGACATCGGTAAAGATGGGGGAAAAGGAACAGATATGCAGACAGAGAGGCCAAGAAGCAAGAGAGCATGAGCAGAGAGGAGCAGGGCCTCACCCCCTCCACTGGGGTTCCAGCTGTTGTTCAGCCCATATATCTTCATGATAACCACATACTCTCTCTGGTAACTTAAATTAGGTCTCTCTTTTTCTCAACCTAATAAGAAAAACACAGAAAATATCAAAAGTTTTTCTAATAGCAAATAAGTTCAGAAACACTGACATAATATTTTCCAAGTGCCCATTGCTTAATGAGGTTAAATAACAAAACTAATGAGCTGGTCATGGAATGGGCCTGCAGGAATGGGGCAGGAATTGAAAAGGTCCTTTGGGCAGGGAAGTCTTAAGGGGACACCCTGTGCTAGTTATTCTCCTGGGTGAGCTTTGGGCTGGGAGTCTAAGGAGGTGGGAAACAAACATTGCAAAGAACACGATTTTCTCCTCAATGGAATGACTTTCACTTAGTTGTGCTTTGGTATTATACCCTACACTTTCATTGAGGCATCAAGAAAAAGTGCCTTCTGAGGCTCACACTTACATTTCATAATGAGATATGGTTATTGTCACCACCCCCAACATTGCTTGAATTCCTTTTAAGAAGTTTCATACAGGGAATTCCCTGGCAGTCCAATGGCTAGGGTTTGGTGCTTTCACTGCCTTGGCCCAGGTTTGATCCCTGGTCGAGGAACTAAGAACCTACAAGCCACCTGGTGTGGCAAAAAAAAAAAAAAAAAAAAAAAAAAAAAAAAAAATTCCCTACAAGAAATTTCTTTCGGAGTGAAGTGGTAGGTAAAATTTTACTTCCTGTTATGAACTGTCATGATTTATCTTCATGGGCATTGAGAAACCACTCAAATGATTCTGTTACCATTTTTATTTTGGTTGTCAGGATGCTCAGAAGTAAAGTCCTGGTGGACCTTCTGGACCACATATTTGTCTTCTCTCTCTCTCTCCCTTTCTCTCTCTCTCTCTTTTTCCTCCAGGTTTTAGTTTCCAAGGTTTAACTCTATGTTTACTAGGTTTAATGTTTATGTTGTAATTAATATTTTACTATTCTACTGCATAATTAAGTAAGTAGTGCTGGAAAGATTCTAATTTTATTTTATTTTATTTATTTATTTTTTAAAATATTTATTTAGGCTGCGCCAGGTCTTAGTTGAAGCACATGGGACCTTCATTGGGACGTGTGGGATCTTTTTTTAGTTGTGGCATGCGAACTCTTAGTTGTGGCATGCATGTGGGATCTAGTTCCCTGACCACGGATTTAACCAGGGATCCCTGCATTGGGAGCGTGGAGCCTTACCCACTGGACCCCCAGGGAAGCCCCAAGATTCTACTTTTAAAAGCATGATAAATGAAGGATCATAGAGAAGGTGATATTTGATAAAGACAAGAAGGAGGTAAGAGAGGGAGCAATGTGGGGTGAAATAGCAAGGAGAAATGGCCCAGAAGAAAAGACAGCATGTACAAGTGCTCTCAGGAAGGAGTGGAACACACAGTCTTAAAGAACTGTGAGCCAGCCAGTGTGGACCAGTGGAGGGTTTGACGTAGAGAGGCATATGAGATAAGTGGGGCAGGGTTAAGATTGTGTCAGACCCTGTAGGCCATTTCAGTGATTTTGGCTTTCACTTGAAATAATGTAGAAAGCTACAGAAGGGGTGTAAGAAGGAGAGTGAGATGATATAACTTACATTTTAACAGGAATAGTCCAATTGCAGTGTCAAGAATAGACTAAAACATTGGGTAGTAGGCACGATAGAGTCAACAAAGACCGAAGCAAGAAGACAAATGAGGGGACTTCCCTGGTGGTGCGGTGGTTAAGAATCTGACTGCCAATGCAGGGGACACGGGTTTGATCCTTGGTCCGGGAAGATCCCACATGCCGTGGAGCAACTAAGTCCGTGGGCCACAACTACTGAGCCTGCACTCTAGATCCCGTGAGCCATAACTACTGAGCCCACATGCCACAGCTACTGAAGCCCACGTGCCTGTAACCCATGCTCCATAACAAGAGAAGCCACCACAGTGAGAAGCCCGTGCACCACAACAAAGAGTAACCCCCGCTCGCTGCAACTAGAGAAAGCTTGTGTGCAGCAATGAAGCCCCAATGGAGCCAAAAAAAAAAAAAAAAGACAAATTAGGAGACATTTCAGTAATCCATGTCAGGGATGATGCTGGCTTGTTACACGTTGGTAGCTGTGGAGGTGATGAGATGTCTTTGACTGTGGATGCATTTCCATGGCAGCACAGGTATCTGATAGAATTGATGTGCCATGTGAGAGTAAGAGAGAAGTCATGGACAGCTGGGCTGGAGCAGCAGGAATACTGAAGTTACCTACACCAAGATGGAGCTCTGTCTGGATCACACTCAGCTTAATGAGCTTATTAGAGTGTGGATGTTTAAGCAGAGAGCTGGAGACAGAAGTTCAGTTGACAGGTCCATGGAGGAGGGTCATCATTTGGGGAGACAGCAGCGTATAGATGGACTTCAATGTCATAAGACTGATGGGATCACGAAGGAAGTGAGTCTATTTAGAAGAGAGAAGATGTCCAAGATTGAGTCAAGGAAATGAGGTGGATCCATCAAAGAAGATGCAGAAGCAATGGGCCAGTGTGATAGGAGGAAAATTTGGAAAGGATGATATCCTGGAGTCAAACAAGCAAAGACTATTGAAGAGGAGGCAGAAATCCACCTAGTTAATGTGAATGGAAGCTGGAGAATCAGCAGTTGCATTTATAATAGCAATACAGGGCTCAGTGGTGACCTTGATTGGAATACTTCTTCATGAAGCAACAGGAGAAGTTAAAAGCCAAAGAAAGTGGGGCAGAGCTGCTTAAGAAAAAGAGGATGCCTAAGTATCAGGAGAGAAGGGGTCAACATCGTATCTGGAGAGTCTAAGTCAAGACTGAAGCCTCTGCCTACAGATTTTGGAGTAGGTGGAAACAGAACCTTAGTTCAAACAGGCTTACAAACAAGTAAAAATTTCTGGGAAATTACTTCGAGCATAAACTGGTGTTTTAGGCTGAACTTTACAGGACACGAATGCATGGTATTTGAATGTTTGAGGCTGGCTTATGGGGTTAAGCAACAAATGAACACAGACTCTTTCCATTTGGAGTATACAAGTAAATGTAAAGAAAAACATATTAAATATAATTGTTGGTATCTAATCCAAATTTTCACGAGACAACAGTTTTAAAAAGAAAAATGCTCAGATTAACTATATTGTGGTATTTAAAAAATGTCTTGGGTTGCTGTCATTTTATCTTTTAAAAACTATCCTTCTAGATTTGACCAATTCCTTATGTTTACAGAAAATCAATTTTACTTTTGGACTGCACATTAATTTCATTTCCCAGCATAATGAAATTCCACTGACCAATTTCATTAACCCTGAAAAGTGATTTGGTCATTTTGGGTCAGGAAACTAGCATTAGGCTGAAAGATAACAAATCTCCTGTTACTTTGCCTTAAAAAAAAAGTTTTCTGGTTTTACTGCATCTAGCGATCCTTTGAGTGAAAAAAACATTCTGTCCCAAATTCTGTGCCAAATTTCATCACATTTCCTTCACTGCACAGCTTGTTAAATGTGAACAAGTGCTTGGATTTCAAGGCAGTGCTAAGATACTCACTGAAATTGCCTTGGAACTTGGTGGCCCCTAATTAATCCGGTCATGGCTAGACATTTTGTGTGATATTGTTTACACAGTTGATAGAAAAAACACATCTGTGCAGCAAGGTCTGGGATGCATAGTGAAACAGGAAATACAGACTTTTAAATGTGCCCATTAAAATGTCCCAACGAGAAGCCTAGAGTATAGGTGTTACTCTTGTTATTTAGGTTATTTTTTAAGCGCTTACAAAGGAGGACTGTTTAAGGAGAGTTAAATACCAGGCTGACTTTGGACTTCATTCTCCGAGGGAGTTGTTGAAAGAATTTGAGCATGAAAACAGCATGATCACTTCACTCTTGTGGTTCTTTGGAGCACATACAGGAGGAAGATGACAAGGAACTAAGAGGTCACTGAAATCGTCCAGATGAAGACAATGCACAAGACCTAGGAGGAAAGAAACAACGGCAATGGCGATTGAGGGGATCTCACTGCATTACTTTGCATTTTGCTGTGTCTTTGAGTCTAGAAAATATAAGTACAGCCCATTTTTCCTAGGGTTTCCTATTCTAACATCTGTTTCCTTACTTTGTTTTGGTTAGGTGCTCCAATATTAAATGCGTTTTCTATTTCTCTGAGCTGACGAAATTGGTGCTGCTTCTTCCCATTTCTAAAGAGGAAGGGCTTATGAACCCTAGCAACTAGCCATTCCTTTACCCAATTCGGTAATCTGAAAGTTATCTTGGACAATCTTTGCTCACCGTATAAATCCATTTTTCTTTTGCCAAATCCCAGAAATAAGAGGAGATATCAAATTCCTTCCTAAGTGGTAATTATATGTATCTCGCTCCATGTGGCTCATCTTATGGTAAAATTGAGATGTTACCACTTTTATTAAGGAAACTTCTCTGGCATAGTTAACTAGGGTGGAATGTGGTAGACAAAGATTCCTGATATACTATTGGTTTGTGTTTTGAAAGTAGATATTGAAAATAGTTCTGCTCAGAAAGTCTAAGCCAGAGGGTAGTATATGGTGATGTATCTTACCCATAATTGTTTTAAGTAGAAATGAAAATTTTTTTGATTGAATTTTTGTAGCTGTTATGTTAATCTTTTTTTCACATTTATTTATTTATTTATTTATTTATGGCTGCGTTGGGTCTTCGTTGCAGTGCACAGACTTTTTATTGAGGGGCCTTCTCCTGTTGTGGAACACGGGCTCTAGGCATGTGGGCTTCAGTAGTTGTGGCATGTGGGCTCAGTAGTTGTGGCTGGCAAGATTTAGAGCGCAGGCTCAACAGTTGTGGCGCACAGGCTTAGTTGCTCCGCGGCACGTGGGATCTTCCTGGACCAGGGCTCAAACCTGTGTCCCCTACATTGGCAGGGGACCAGAAAGCACAGAACTAGTTTCCAGTTTATTGAATAAAGCCTTGTTTCCTGTGCTATGCTTTGTTTGATGCGCAGGTAGGCAACAGAAACCCATTATTCCTCTGTAAGTGCTCGCATGTTTTCATCTTCTGGCCCTGCTCCATGCCCAATCCTTAGGAGGCAACCAATAAATTAATGCTGAAACTGTATAAACTCAATAGCAGTCTAATTTGGCATATTAATATGTCATTAAAAAAAAGCTCTTACTCTTAATGAGTATACTAAATGAACCATTCATTTAGGAACAAAAAGTCCCACGTGTACACATTTATCATTTTCTGAGTTTCCACTGTGTGTGGAAAGCGATAATTACCACTGGGGTCTTCTGAAATGAGGACAGCACTGCTTTCATCCTCCAAGACTCACAGTCTGATGGAGGTGAAAACTGGATAAATTATTACAAATCAGTTTGAAGTGTTGCAATAGATATGTGCAAAGACTCATTATGGTATGCCTAGAAGGACCCTGTCAAGCCCATTTCAACCTAGAAACACAAAGTCATAGCATTGTTTTACTAGAGTTGGAGGCTGTTTCAGAGGTCATGATGCAAATTTTAGTCTCTCTTGCCAGACAAGTTAAATAAAAACATCTTTACAATGAATCACAAGAAGTAGTTTGGACAAAGACACTGTCATTTACCAGCTTAAATAAGCAATCATTATTCAGTAAATAATTATTGAGCACCTATTATGGCCCAGATACCTCTATTTACAGTAGATATCTCTAGATACAGTATCTGAGTTAAAGAACTCAAATACTATTACCTGAATTCAATGTATTGACTATCTGTTTATATATTCTAGTGTCTTATGTTCTAACTCTCTTACATTGATCAATTCTAGTTTTCAACTCTTATTTGCCTCTTCCCTTCCAAAATATTTCTTGCATGATAAGTTTCAACTTTGGATTGGAGTAGAAGTGACAAGATTTTTTTTCTTTTCATTTATTTAATTGAAGTATAGTTAAGTTAAAATATTGTGTTAGTTTCAAGTGTATAGTCAAGTGATTCGTTATACATATATATATTCTTTTTCAGATTCTTTTCTACTATAGGTTATTACAAAATATTGAATGTAGTTCCCTGTGCTATACAGTAGGTTCTTGTTGTTTACCTAGTTTATATATAATAGTGTGTATATGTTCATCCTAAACTCCTAATTTATCCCTTCCCTGCCTTTCCCATTTGGTAACTGTAAGTTTGTTTTCTATGTCTGTGAACCTGTTTCTGTTTTTTAAATAAGTTCATTTGTATCATTTTTTTAAATTCCACATGTAAGTGATATCATATGATATTTGTCTTTCTCTGACTTACCTCACTTAGTATGATAATCTCTGGCTCCATCAATGTTGCTGCAAATGGCACTATTTCATTTTTTTGTGGCTGAGTAATAGTCCATTGTGTGTATGTGTGTGTGTGTGTGTATATATATATATATATGTATATATATGTATATATATACATATATCACATCTTTATCCATCATCTGTCAATGGACATTTAGGTTGTTCCTCTGCCTTGGCTGTGGTAAATAGTGCTGCTATGAACATTGGGGTGCATGTATCTTTTCAAATTAGAGTTTTCTCTGGATATATGCCCAGGAGTTGTGTTGCAGGATTATAAGGTAACTTTATTTTTAGTTTTTTTTTCCATGGTACACGGGCCCCTCACTGTTGTGGCCTCTCCCGTTGCAGAGCACAGGCTCCAGATGTGCAGGTTCAGTGGCCATGGCTCACAGGCCTAGCCGCTCCGTGGCATGTGGGATCTTCCCAGACCAGGGCAAGAACCCGTGTCCCCTGCATCGGCAGGCAGACTCTCAACCACTGCACCACCAGGGAAGCCCTATTTTTAGTTTTTTAAGGAACCTCCATACTGTTCTCCATAGTGGCTGTACCAATTTACATTCTCATCAACAGTGTAGGAGGGTTCCCTTTTTTCCACACCCTCTCCAGCATTTATTGTAGAGTTTTTAATGATGGACATTCTGACTGGTGTGAAATAGCACCTCATTGTAGTTTTGATTTTCATTTCTCTAATAATTAGTGATGCTGAGAATCTTTTTATGTGCCTGTTGGCCATCTGTATGTCATATTTGGAGAAATGAGAACTGATCAGAATTTAAAAAAAGATGACTTTAGGAGCAGGTACACTGGTGAGTTGTTCACATTCTCAAGGATTTTCCAATCCAGAAATAATATTTTTCTAAAAATAGAAATGGTGACTGAATATTAATGAAGACCATGGAAACTCTAGATATTTATGAATAGCCTTTAGGTTCAATAGAAAGAACAGGCCCTGGACTATAGGCTCTTCTCAGTAAGGGAACAAGTGCCCACTTGGGGAAATAAAACAGAAGAGAGTGTTGAAGTAATGGCTGTGAAGAGGGCATCATGGATAGAAAAATGAGAAACATTCTTTTTCACATGAAAAATAAGCTCTGGTTACTTTCTTCCATTTTGGGAGAGTTAGAGTGGATTAGACTTAGTAAGTTGCAGTCATTATTATTAGGGCCACATTCTAGTAATTTGTTTGAAGACTCCTGTAAGAAAGAAAGCCTCATACACTCTTGAGTGAAGAATAGTTCTTCCAGATGGGGGAAAGTGACTCCTTGGTGGAACTCAGGCAAAGAGAGGATGGAGGAAGAAAAAACTCAGAAGTCACATAAGAAATCTGATTTCTGGTAGTGATAGAAGAGTTTAATTAGACTCACCCTATAACTTTAGATGATAACTATAAAATGTAGACAAATAATGTGGAAAATACAACTATTTAAAAGCCCTAGAGAACAAACAAGCAGAAACAGGAGTGAGATGTACAAGTTGGCAGCATCAGGCCGGAAGGTACCCTCTGCTGCCCCATACTTAGTTTTCATGCGGCTCCAGCTGCAGAAAGCTGCTCCTTATTGGCACAAGGTGTCAAAGGACAAAGTTCAGGCTGGCAGAATGATGATAAAATTATGGGGGAGTTCTTGGAAGAGGGGGAGCCCCACAGAGAGTGTGAATTCCCTGATCGGCACATAAAATCCACCCAAATTTGGGGGGCCTAGGAGCTATCTTACAAAGATGTAAGCAAAACTGCATTTTGCTCTAGAGAGAGACACTGTCTCTCTTCATCAAGGCTGTTCATTACATAAACATCCTTCAAAAGATGGTCCAGAACAGAAGGCAGCCAGTTCCTCTGCTCAAAATGTGCAGGAATTTGAGAGATCCATGAAGAATTTTATCCCTACAGTAATGTCTTTATAAGCTTAAATTCTTAAGAAGTGGAGTTGGAATAAAAAAAAAACTACTACTTAAAGTAATAATTATAACACTGTTGTATGGGGTTTATAACGTTTATAGGTATAATATGTATAATAATTATAGCACAAAAGATGGTGGTGGTGAATTGAACTATGATATTAGAAGATTTCTACATTGTTTTTACATGAAGTAGTAAAAATTAAGCCCACATAGATGGTTAAGATACCCACTGTAATTTCTAGTGAAACCAGTAAAAAATAATGCAAAGAGATTATAGCTAAAACATCAACAGAGGAATCAAAATGGAATATTAAAAATATTTGACTAACCAAATGGACTATAACATTACATATGTAATTGACATAAAAATAACACCTGTAAATCGATAAGAAATACATTAAAACCCCAGTAAATGAAAGAAGCAAGAAGTATAAAGAAAGCATCTACCAAAAAAGAAAATAAAGCTATCAGTAGAAATGGGATAGAGGAAATTTATGAAGGAAAATTTCAGAAGAAAGTTTTGAAATTATTAAAAGCAAAGCTGTGCTGTTATTTGAAAAGATAGCCAGTAAAAAGTCTCTTTGGAAGATATTTTTCAAAATTTCTAAGACGAGTGATGTCTGACATTGAATTTAAATTTTTTCTTGGCTTCTGCTAAAATGACCCTCTCCTACCTTCAAACCTTCAACAAAGGCCATCGTACTCAAGAATCTTGTGTTAGTTGTGTCTGGAGAAGTTTACTACCTCTAACAATGTAATATTTCCCAATACTTCTCTTCAATATTGACTACTGTTTAAGCCAATGTGAACTAGTGGTCTACTCCATGCTTATCACTGTGCTATGCCCTTCAGGTGGTTTATTTTTTTATTATTTATTATTTTTTTGCGATACACAGGCATCTCACTGTTGTGGCCTCTCCCATCGTGGAGCACAGGCTCCGGCCGCACAGGCTCAGTGGCCATGGCTCACGGGCCCAGCCGCTCCACGGCATGTGGGATCTTCCCGGACCGGGGCACGAACCCGTGTCCCTTGCATCGGCAGGCGGACTCTCAACCACTGCACCACAAGGCAAGCCCCAGGTGGTTTATTTTTAAATCTGGATTTACTCCCACTTTATGGAGGCCTAGGGAGCTTAAGTGACTTACCCCAAGTCACAGAGCCAGTAATTGGATGGGTGAGTTGACCCTTGGGTCTCTGACGTTAGTGTCAACACATGTAATCATGGCGTTAGGCTGAAGGAAGACAGGTGACACCACCACGGCACAAAGTAGGCTAAAACAGGAGAGTAGCTGCCTAAGGACCAAAGAGTCATGAATGGGAGCAAGTGTTAGGTGTGAATGGAAAACAAGATCACTGCATGCTGGAGAATGTTGAAATATCCAGGTAGCTGCTGTCTGGTTTACAAGAAGATTATGATTAACATGAGAGAATGATACAATTATAGAACACAGTGAGATACAAAATTGAGGCAGTATCCAAATGTGACTAACATACATTTATTTGATCTTGCTTGTACAAAAATAATGTAGGAATTCAAGTTGAGAAAGAAATAAAACCTGAAGAGTTAGTTACCCTCCATGTTTATACAATAGAATCATATTGATCTCTATTGTTCTTTATTCTGTTTCATTTTAAAATGTTCTACCATGAACATTTACTATCTTTGTAAGCAGAAAATATATTTCTAAAAGGAAAAAAAATAAAAATAAAAAATAAAGCCCCATCATTTTGACCATTCCAGGAAGAAATGTAAAAGAATAAACATAATTACATCAGTCTTTAAAGAATATCTCTCATGGCAACTGCTTCTGAGAATCTGATGATATATTCTCTGAGGGAAACTGCTCATTAAACAATTCTCGATAATGTGGTGAGGAAATACAGCAAAGTTATTAAAGATATGATGGCTCTCCCAGGGTACACCTTCCACAGGGGCTAGAACCACTATTTTAAATATATTTTCATTTGACTACTGCTCTGACAGACTGAAGCCATATTACCATACCTAATTTTTAAAACTCTTTTTAATAGGGGTCATTCTTCTTGCCTTGAGAACTGGCTCATTTTATTACTTTGGAACCTCTGTGGAGCCTGATGATTTTACATTCTTTTGATATTTTCATATGGTTTGGTTTTCACTAAATCAAAAGATATAGTAAGATTGTGATGACTTCAGGGGCCTTCTGACACCTTACCTGCTCAGTGGTTGCTGAAATTATCTAAAAGTGTATACTTGCTAATTATACAAATTACAGAAAAAACTTTAAGATACAAAGAACCTGGAAGAGGTCAGGCATGGCAGTAAATCATATTAAAGTAGAAATGTCTAATTATCTATCTATCTATCTATCTATCTGTCTGTCTGTCTGTCTGTCTATCTATCTATCTAACCTATCAGTCTATAATTTTAAACAATCAGAACTAGTGGGGATTTCAGGAAGCCCAAGGTTCCTGAAACAAAGATATATTATGGTGAGGGAAGTAAACAATAGAGATTTAGTATTCTTGCTTCATTGAGTACTAGTAATTATGTTGTCTATTAAACAGTTCTGCCTCAGTTTAACCCTAACCAAAGGAGTTTGTATGACTTGAAAGGCTGTGAAGAAATGGAGCAGATATACCTGGGTTAAAATATGCTCTCTGTCTCCTCTAGCTATGTGATTGAAGGCAAGGGATTCAATCTCCCTCAAGCTCAAGTTTCTTTACCTGTAAAATGCAGGTGATGTGAGCCATTGGTCTACTCTATGCTTAACACTGTGCTATGTATGTGTGACATGTGTTTCATTTTTAACCTGGATTCACTCCCATTTCATGGATGAAAAAGTAGGGAAGCTTATTGATTTGTTATGAGGGTTAAATTTGAGAAGTTTTCTGAAGTACAAGGCATAGGGTTTCATATCTCATAGGCATTCCATAATTATTTGTCCAGCCCTCCAAAGCTGTTTCACGAGGGCAATGCACCCCAGGAGACTGTAACTTCTTAAGCCCTATTTATTTGCTGCCTGTAAAGATGTGCTGCTGCTTCTCTCCCTGGTGAATTTATATCCCATATTTCAGGTGTGTATTTTATCTACCACATCAGTCTTACATATTCTCTCTATGAACATTGATTTTTCCTCCCATCAAATTTCTGTATCTAAGAATGTATGTCCCTTGGTCTGGCTCTATATACATCATTCAACCAGAATTTCGGTCTATTTTGTAAACTTTGGAGCCCTTGGCTTAGAGCCTAATTTTATAATTTACTATGTGAAGAGCCATATGGCAAAATACTGAAGCTCTGTGTGTCCTCATTTCCGTATCTGTAAAAGAGGGAGGGCCTTTGTTAAATGCACCTTGAGGACTATTGTAAGGATAAAATTTAAAAATGTGTGAAAACCCTCCATGCGTGGATGTACACAAGGGATCATCCACATGTGCTAGATCTTGTCCCTAATTGTCCTGAAGAACTCTAATATTTTTGAAGTACAGATAATTTCTTATTTTTTCTTTGTATGTCTCACATGCCCATTGTCATGAATTGTTCTGGTCATATTGAACTACTTGCAGTTTCCGACATGTGCCATTCTTTCCAACAGATGCATTTTGAAATTATTGACCTGACTCCTTTATGCTTCACCACTCAGCTCAGGCATCACTTCCTCTTGGAAGACTCCTGGGATATTTTAAGCTGGGGTTTCCCTCCACTCCTCAGGCACTATGCATGTCTGTCATTGTGCTTATTACACTTTATTACCTATGTACATATTTCCTTCCTCTGGTGGAACAGAAGCCTCTTGAAAAGTGATTTATTTGTCCCTTTATCCTTGGAGCATAGTTCAGGCCATGAAACATAGGTGCTCAATGAGTATTTGTTGAATGGATGAGTTGAATGAATGGGTACAAAGCAAGACTCTCAGGAATGGAGTGTTATCACTGGGTAGAGCCTCCAGCTGGACCCTGGGATGTCTGATTGCCAATGGGTACACTCAGCATTGAATTACCTAGCATGCTGTTGGCATTTTTGGTGATCCTTTTCTTCTTCAAACTTCCAGATATGGCAAAGACACATGACCAGTTGGCTCACTGGTCAGCCATCAAGATGACCTTTGGAAATTTAGCCACAAGGGATAACTTGCCATTTTGGGCTGGTGGTTTATGTAACTTACAGATACTGTAATGGTTCAGATCTCACTTATTTGTATGCATGCCATGGCTGATCTAGAAAACATATGGCATTTTGAAATATTGATCTTTTCAATGCCAGTGAGTAAGAGATATTAGTGTATCCTGGGATTCCATTTGTAACCGTGGGATTACAGTCAGAGAAGTGGAAAATTGGAATAGAGCAAAATTCATGTGAAGTGGAAAGTACAGCTGGCAGTGGCGCTAAAGAAGGAGAATGACAAATAAGGGAAGCATTATTTTTAAAGCTGACTCAACTATCAAGTGAGAAAGCACCAGTCAAATGAATAGGCTTTCGTTGTCTCAGCTTGCTGTGCCTCCAGGTTGGTTTTGCAGACTTAAATTCAGCACAACAGCTGGAAAAGGCAAAGCAGAACGATTTGGAAGGAGGGAAAGGTGACACCTCTATGGATTCCTGCCACTTTTGCCAAGAAAGTAAATGGGAAAATGAATTGGAGAAAGAAGTAACTGTGGTGAGGAAAGATTGAAAAAAATAATAGAACATTTTCCTAATGCTTATTATTATACCTAAACTGGACCTTTTACATCTTCCAATGTCACTTTCACCATGAAACCCTTCTAGATCCTTCCTGGCCTGTTCACTTGCAGAGCTAATCCTCTTTTTTTCATCACTAAGCTTGAAGATTCTGCAATAATGCCCTGGACAATTGACTCCATGTGTGTCTCTGTTGCCTCAGCTTTGTGCAGAACCTAGGTTTGATTTGATTTTGTGCATCCGGAGACAGAGAACCTAGCACATTATCTGGCACATAGAAGGCACCCCAAAATACTTTCTGATTGAATGGCTGGGTGAACACATTTAGAAGAAATATATGTAGTTGATATTCTATCCACTGGACCTTTAAAGTATCTCTGTCCAAGGATTTAGTCCTGTTCTCAGGTGGGACTGGCTCCTCCTTGATTGTAAGGAGAAAGTTAAACCCCAATGTCTTTGTCTTTAAAAAGGAGGAAATGTACTAGATAAACAGGAAAGGAGACTGATGGGAAAGAAGTACCTTAGGTAATAGATGCAAGATGGAGGCATGGCTCCTTGTTAGAAGTTCTTGTTTCTTTGGTTCTTCTTTCTCTAGGAACCTTTATAGGTCAGGGTCTATCTACCATGTTCCCGAAAACAAGTCATACAGTATCGCCTGAAGACTTGAAATATTTTTACATTAAGTGGCAGAGAATAACATTCAAAAAAAAATTAATTTTCTCTTCTACATTTCTCAGTCATGTTTGTTAGAGAGGGCCATGTGGGTACTTAGGTCGATGAGCGATTGGCAGGTGATGTGGCTCCGTTGCAGGCTGAGGCAGTAAGAAGTCCATGTGCAATTGGCTGGCCTTTTCCTCTTCCTTTTCCAGCAACTGAGGGGGATGCATATTATAAATGATGTTCTTTCTAAAAGAGGAGGGACCTCCCTCAGCCTGGATCCTCGAGTGATTTTTGTAATAGACCCCCCACCAATCCCCTGGGGATAACATAAGGGAGAATTAGGCTTGTGTATTAAGTAACCACACTTTTGGAGTTGTTTGCTGTGGCATCATAACCAAGGGTCTCCTGACTCCTACCCACCACTTATACATTTTCAGCAATATCTTTTTGCACGTGCTTTCCACTATATTTTTCTCTGCCAATCTGATCTTGTCTTTTCTCTATCTTTTATTATGTAATGTGTGGACTGATTATTTTTGAAATATGAATTGTCATTTTTAGGAATTTGGTGTGGGCAAGGGGGCAGACATATTTCCTCAGCCAGCAGTTTTAATGCAATCTCAGAATATACGTGGGTACATTTATGGATTTGGGTTCCTAAGAGAAATGAAGCTGCTTGAAGCACATTCCTATCATTTGAAGGAGACTTCACGATACAAAGTGACTGCTCTTCATATCATGTTATTTTGATTGAGCAAAATTATCACATACCTATTTAACACCTAACTCTGGGCTTGTTAGGGGTTATGGTGGGGAAGGGAGGGTGGCAAGAGGATTTTAAATCATAGTTGCCATTTTTCCTCCTCCTACCTAACCTTTATAGTTTTGAGAGGATGAAAAATGTTGTGCAGGTGAAACATTAATGTAATAAAGCAGGACAATTTTGAGTGATGTTGAGTCATCTTCTACTGAGGCTCAAACACATAGATAAAAGTGAATCTGCTTTGAAGTAATTGAATTTGACCATCTTATCTCCTTTAACCACCATGGTCATCCCTTGGACAATTGTTCTCAGAGACCCCCTCTATTTCTCTGCTGGCTCTAAAGTAATATGAGTCATAGTAGGTAAGGTGGATTCTGGGAGGGACTGTAATTTGAACTTGGCCTTCCTTGGTACAAGGAAGGGGGTGGGAAGCCTTTAAGGCTTTGCAAAAAAAAAAGATTAGAATGGAAAAGTTATGGAAATGGCTAACTGGGTGGACCCCTGGGGATATATGTTGGAAAACAGTAGAAATGTTCTAGGTTTTGGTGGGTCTTCTTATTCTCTTATCAGAAACATGACTCTTCATTATTTAACGTTTTTAGTTGCTTAATCTTGTGCATTCTGTACTGCCAATTTTGTAGTTTCTATGCAGTGAATAAAATGTAGGAAAATTTCAATTTTTACCAAGGTATCTGGCTTTCAGTCATTTCTATATCCATACAAAGCTACAAGTTTATTTCCTAATCTCCCTTTATCATCATCTATCCTTTATTCTTTTCTCTGTGACTTTTAGTCTGACTCTTGACACCAGGTAGACACACAGGCTGATGTGTAGCAACAAAATCTCTATGAGGATCACCCATCATCTGGATAGAACCATGCCAGGGTGTTTATCCTCTCATGTCAATTTCCCCATTTATTCCACAAGTGTTAACTGTCAGAGATTGTGCTGAATATTAGGAATATAAAGAAGAACAGTGTATTCTTTGCCCTCATAGTCTTAGAATGGAAATAGCCGTATAACATCCTGTAGCACGGTGGGATAATTATTTTAGAGTTAGGATTATGAAACAGCAGATGACAGCTCTTGAGAGCTCAAGTTTAAAACTGGCCTGAATTTCATGTGTTAACTGATCTGTTTATGACTTCCTCAACTTGACTGTACTGAAATATTGTCTTTTGGGTTAGTCTGATCCTGCTGCCTAAGAATGGACTCAACCTCTATCACTGGGGATGTTTGAACGAGCCACATACCACATGAAGTAAGAATCGGGATGCAAAGGCTCCTCAAAAGAGTTTTGGTAGGATTGTTACCAAAAGAAGAGGAAAAGGATATCAAGAGGCCAAAATTAGCAAATGCCTACAACTTTCAGTGAGCTTTTCTGAAAAGAATTCTAGGGAGTCATGGAGCAGACAAGTTCAGAAGGGAGAAACCTGAGGGTAAACTAGGCACATCCTGAGGGAAAAAGCAGGTATGTGGAGTCATGACAGATATTTCCTTTCTTTTCTCCAGATCCATTCTGCACCCTTCTCTCCACCCTGTTTTATGTTGGAGGAAAATGACTATCACAGGCTACACTAGCCAACCTCCCTTGTCCCACAACTTCCACAATCAGAAGATGGAAAGATGGGAATAGAGAGAGATTAAGGTATTGATTCCCTTTGCTCCTTCCCTCCTGTGCTCAGGTGGCAGTGACTGTGTTCTCCAGAAAGTCAGAGCTTCTGTCTCATTATCTTGTCCTACAGCTACAGCTACTGTTAAAATATGACCCTCACCAGGGTTTAGAATTTCTTCCCCCTCTCCTTGCCCTTTCAGCCTAAGAGGTAGAATGGCTCCCTGATCTTGCCTGCCCTGAGGTGCTTTACCACTCCTTGTTGGTTTCCTTTGACTTTGTTCTCAATATTTATGTAGGTGAAATATTATTATGGTTGAACACAGCCTGTCTCTTGTTGAGTCCTTGAATGCACAATGGGACATTGCTGCTGGTGCTGGATTAAGAAACAACTAAGGATAGGGAGCCCAATATTTGGAGACCATGGAACCAGATGATGGGTAAAACTGGGTTGAGTGGAGTGCCAGCAGGCTTGAGAAACATATTGAGAGGAGCAGACAACACATACCCAAGCAAGAGAGGGAAGGGCTGATGGAAAATAGTAGCAGGGCTACTGCACTGGAAAATTCCAGTGTTGACTTTTCACACAGTATTCTAAGTAAAACAATTTTTTTTCATTGGAGACCACCTGAGGGAGGGGATAGGGAGGGTGGGAGGGAGACACAAGAAGGAGGAGATATGGAGATATATGTAGATGTATAACTGATTCACTTTGTTATAAAGCAGAAACTAACACAGCATTGTAAAGCAATTATACTCTAATAAAGATGTTAAAAAAAAAGAAACCTAGTCTTAGGGTGGAGCCTGACAACATAAAGTGAATTACTATTCCTAGAACTACTGAGGTGCTGAAGAGCTTCTCCATGTAGGATGGTTGATTAGACAGGGTATTTGAAGTTACAAACACCACAATTGATGGGAATAACACTGCTTTTAAAAATTATGTTGAAAACATACCAACAGCTCTCCCTTCCCGGGAGTCCATGCAGCACACAACTGTCAGGGTCCCGTGATCCAGGGACAACTTCCGTGGGAGAACGCATGGCGCGCCTCAGGCTGGTGCAACGTCACGCCGGTCTCTGCCGCCACAGGCTCGCGCCGCACTTCGTGCCCCTCCCTCCCCCCGGTCTGAGTGAGCCAGAGTCCCCAAAGCAGCTACGTCTTTAACTCTCACTTGTCTGAGCAAAGAACAGACACCCTCAGGCGACCTAAACACAGAGGCGGGTCCAAATCCAAAGCTGAACCTCGGGAGCGGTGTGAACAAAGAAGAGAAAGGGAAATCTCTCCCAGCAGCCTCAGGAGCAGTGGATTAAATCTCCAAAATCAACTTGATGCACCCCGCATCTGTGGAATACATGAATAGACAACAAATCATCCCAAAATGAGGAGGTGGACTTTAAGAGCAAGATATATTATTTTTCCCCTTTTCCTCTTTTTGTGAGTGTGTATATGTATGCTTCTGTGTGAGATTTTGTCTGTATAGCTTTGCTTTCAGCATTTGTCCTAAGGTTCTGTACGTCCTTTTTGTTTTAAAACAGTTTTTTTCTTAATAATTATTTTTTATTTTAATAACTTTATTTGATTTTATCTTACTTTATTTTATTTTATTATATCCTCTTTCTTTCTTTCTTTCTTTCTTTCTCTCTTTCCTTTCTTCCTTCCTTCCTTTCTTTCTTTCTTTCTACTTTTTCTCCCTTTTATTCTGAGCCATGTGGATGAAAGGCTCTTGGTGCACCAGCCAGGAGTCAGTGCTGTGCCTCTGAGGCGGGAGAACCAACTTCAGGACACTGGTCCAAAAGAGACCTGCCAGCTCCATGTAATATCAAATGGAAAAAACTCCCAGAGATCTCCATCTCAACACTAACACAAAGCTTCACTCAACAACCAGCAAGCTACAGTGCTGGACACCCTATGGCAAACAACTAACAGGACAGGAACACAACACCATCCATTAGCAGAGAGGCTACCTAAAATCATAATAAGGCCACAGACACCCAAAAACACACCACCAGATGTAGACCTGCCCACCAGAAAGACAAGATCCAGTATCAACCACCAGAACACATGCACTAGTCCCCTCCACCAGGAAGCCTACACAACCCACTGAAACAATTTTAGTCACTGGGGACAGACACAAAAACAACGGGAACTATGAACCTGCAGCCTGCAAAAAGGAAACCCCAAACACAGTAAGATAAACAAAATGAGAAGACAGAAAAACACACAGCAGATGAAGGAGCAAGATAAAAACCTACCAGACCTAAAAAATGAAGAGGAAATAGGCAGTCTACCTGAAAAAGAATTCAGAATAATGATTGTAAAGATGATCCAAAATCTTGGAAATAGAATAGACAAAATGCAAGAAACATTTAACAAGGACATAGAATAATTAAAGAGGAAACAAGCAAAAATGAACAACACAATAAATGAAATTAAAAATACTCTAGAAGAGATCAATAGCAGAATAACTGAGGCAGAAGAACAGAAAAGTGACCTGGAAGATAAAATAGTGGAAATAACTACTGCAGAGCAGAAGAAAGAAAAAAGAATGAAAAGAACTGAGGACAGTCTCAGAGACTTCTGGGACAACAGTAAATGCACCAACATTCGAATTATAGGGGTCCCAGAAGAAGAAAAGAAAAAGAAAGGACTGAAAAATTATTTGAAGAGATTAGAGTTGAAAACTTCCCTAATATGGGAAAGGAAATAGTTAATCAAGTCCAGGAAGCACAGAGAGTCCCATACAGGATAAATGAAAGGAGAAACACGCTGACACATATTAATCAAACTATCAGAAATTAAATACAAAGAAAACATATTAAAAACAGCAAGGGAAAAACAACAAATAACACAAAAGTGAATCTCCATAAGATTGAGAGCTGATGTTTCAGGAGAAACTCTGCAAGCCAGAAGGGAGTGGCAGGACATATTTAAAGTGATGAAGGAGAAAAACCTGCAACCAAGATTACTCTAACCAGCAAGGATCTCATTCAGATTTGATGGAGAAATTAAAAGCTTTACAGACAAGCAAAAGCTGAGAGAGTTCAGCACCACCAAACCAGCTTTACAAAAAATGCTAAAGGAACTTCTCTAGGCAAGAAACACAAGAGAAGGAAAAGACCTACAATAACAAACCCAAAACAATTAAGAAAATGGGAATAGGAACATGCATATCGATAATTACCTTAAATGTAAATGGATTAAATGCTCTCACCAAAAGACACAGACTGGCTGAATGGATACAAAAACAAGACCAATATATATGCTGCCTACAAGAGACCCACTTCAGACCTAGGGACACATAAAGACTGAAGGTGAGGGTATGGAAAATGATATTGCATGCAAATGGAAATCAAAATAAAGCTGAAGTAACAATTCTCATATCAGACAAAATAGACTTTAAAATAAAGACAATTAGAAGAGACAAAGAAGGACAATACATAATGATCAAGGGATCGATCCAAGAAGGAGATATAACAATTGTAAATATTTATGCATGCAATATAGGAGCACCTCAGTACATAAGGCAAATACTAACAGCCATAAAAGGGGAAATTGACAGTAACACATTCAGAGTAGGGGACTTTAACACCCCACTTTCACCAATGGACAGATCCTCCAAAATGAAAATAAATAAGGAAACACAAGCTTTAAATGATACATTAAACAAGATGGACTTAATTGATATTTATAGGACATTCCATCCAAAAACAACAGGATACATATTTTTCTCAAGTGCTCATGCAACATTTCCAGGATTGATCATATCTTGGGTCACAAAACAAGCCTTGGTAAATTTAAGAAAGTTGAAATCGTATCAAGTATCTTTTCCATCAACAATGCTATGAGAGTAGATATCAACTACAGGAAAAGATCTGTTAAAAAATACAAACACATGGAGGCTAAACAATACACTACTTAATAATGAAGTGATCACTGAAGAAATCAAAGAGGAAATAAAAAAATACCTAGAAACAAATGACAATGGAGACATGATGACCCAAAACCTATGGAATGCAGCAAAAGCAGTTCTAAGAGGGAAGTTTATAGCAATACAATCCCACCTTAAGAAACAGGAAACATCTCGAATAAAGAAACTAAACTTGCACCTAAAGCAGTTAGAGAAAGAAGAACAAAAACACCCCAAAGTTAGCAGAAGGAAAGAAATCATAAAGATCAGATCAGAAATAAATGAAAAAGAAATGAAGGAAATGATAGCAAAGATCAATAAAACTAAAAGCTGGTTCTTTGAGAAGATAAACAAAATTGATAAACTATTGAAGAAAAAAAGAGAGAAGACTCAAATCAACAGAATTAGGAATGAAAAAGGAGAAGTAACAACTGACAGTGCAGAAATACAAAGGATCATGAGAGATTACTACAAACAACTCTATGCCAATAAAATGGACAACCTGGAAGAAATGGACAAATTCTTAGAAATGCACAACCTGCCAAGCCTGAATCAGGAAGAAATAGAAAATATGAACAGACCAATCAGAAGCACTGAAATTGAAACTGTGATAAAAAATCTTCCAACAACAAAAGCCCAGGACCAGATGGCTTCACAGGCGAATTCTATCAAACCGTTAGAGAATACCTAACACCTATCCTTCTCAAATTCTTCCAAAATATAGCAGAGGGAGGAAAACTCCCAAACTCATTTTACGAGGCCACCATCACCATGATACCAAAACCAGACAAGGATGTCACAAAGAAAGAAAACTACAGGCCAATATCACTGATGAACATAGATGCAAAAATCCTCAACACAATACTAGCAAACAGAATCCAACAGCACATTAAAAGGATCATACACCATGATCAAGTGGGATTTATTCCAGGAATGCAAGGATTCTTCAATATATGCAAATCAATCAACGTGATATACCATATTAACAAATTGAAGGAGAAAAACCATAAGATCATCTCAATTGATGCAGAGAAAGCTTTCAACAAAATTCAACACCCATTTATGATAAAAACCCTGTAGAAAGTAGGCATAGAGGGAACTTTCCTCAACATAATAAAGGCCATATATGACAAACCCACAGCCAACATCATTCTCAATGGTGAAAAACTGAAACCATTTCCACTAAGATCAGGAAGAAGACAAGGTTGCCCACTCTCACCACTCTTATTTAACATAGATTTGGAAGTTTTAGCCACAGCAATCAGAGAAGAAAAGGAAGTAAAAGGAATCCAAATCAGAAAAGAAGAATAAATCTGTCACTGTTTGCAGATGACATGATACTATACATAGAGAATCCTAAAGATGCTACCAGAAAACTAGTAGAGCTAATCAATGAATTTGGTAAAGTAGCAGGATAAAAATTAATGAACAGAAATCTCTGGCATTCCTATGTACTAATGATGAAAAATCTGAAAATGAAATCAAGAAAACACTCCCATTTACCATTGCAACCAAAAGAATAAAATATCTAGGAATAAACCTACCTAAGGAGACAAAAGAGCTGTATGCAGAAAATTGTAAGACACTGATGAATGAAATTAAATGTGATACATAAATATGGAGAGATATCGCATGTTCTTTGATTGGAAGAATAAACATTGTGAAAATGACTCTACTACCCAAAGCAATCTACAGATTCAATGCAATCCCTATCAAACTACCACTGGCATTTTTCACAGAACTAGAATAAAACATTTCACAATTTGTGTGGAAACACAAGACCCCAAATAGCCAAAGCAATATTGAGAATGTAAAATGGAAGAATCAGGCTCCCTGACTTCAGACTATGCTACAAAACTACAGTAATCAAGACAGTATGGTACTGGCACAAAAACAGAAAGATAAATCAATGGAACAGGATAGAAAGCCCAGAGATAAACCCACACATATATGGTCACCTTATCTTTGATAAAGGAGGCAGGAATGTACAGTGGAGAAAGCACAGCCTCTTCAATAAGTGGTGCTGGGAAAACTGGACAGGGACATGTAGAAGTATGAGATTAGATCGTTCCCTAACACCATACACAAAAATAAGCTGAAAATGGATTAAAGACCTCAATGTAAGGCCAGAAACTATCAAACTCTTAGAGGAAAACATAGGCAGAACACTCTATGACATAAATCACAGCAAGATCCTTTTTGACCCACATCCTAGCGAAATGGAAATAAAGGCAAAAATAAACACATGGGACCTAATGAAACTTCAAAGCTTTTGCACAGCAAAGGAAACCATAAACAAGACCAAAAGACAACCCTCAGAATGGGAGAAAATATTTGCAAATGAAACACTGACAAAGGATTAATCTCCAAAATTTATAGGGAACTCATGCAGCTCAATAACAAAAAAACAACCCAATCCAAAAACGGGCAGAAGACCTAAATAGACATTTCTCCACAGAAGATATATAGACTGCCAACAAAGACATGAAAGGATGCTCAACATCTTTAATCATTAGAGAAATGCAAATCAAAACTACATTGAGATATCATCTCACACCAGTCAGAATGGCTATCATCAAAAAAATCTAGAAACAATAAATACTGGAGAGGGTGTGGAAAAAGGGGAACACTCTTGCACTGCTGGTGGGAATGTGAATTGGTACAGCCACTATGGAGAACAGTATGGAGGTTCCTTATAGAACTACAAGTAGAACTACCATATGACCCAGCAATCCCACTACTGGGTGTATATCCTGAGAAAACCATAATTCAAAAAGAGTCATGTACCGAAATATTCATTGCAGCCCTATTTACAATAGCTCTGAGATGGAAACAACCTAAGTGTCCATCATCGGATGAATGGATAAAGAAGATGTGGCACATATATACAATGGAATATTACTCAGCCATAAAAAGAACTGAAACTGTGGTATTTGTAATGAGGTGGATAGGCCTAGAGTCTGTCATACAGAGTGAAGTAAGTCAGAAAGTGAAAGACAAATACCGTATGCTATCACATATATATGGAATTTAAGAAGAAAAAAAATGTCATGTAGAACCTAGGGTTAAGACAGGAATAAAGACACAGACCTACTAGAGAATGGACTTGAGGATATGGGGAGAAGGAAGGATAAGCTGTGACAAAGCAAAAGAGAGGCATGGACATATATACACTACCAAACGTAAGGTAGATAGCTAGTGGGAAGCAGCTGCATAGCACAGGGAGATCAGCTCGGTGTTTTGTGACCTCCTGGAGGGGTGGGATAGGGAGGGTGGGAAGGAGACGCAAGAGGGAGGGGATATGGGAACATATGTATATGTATAACGAATTCACTTTGTTATAAAGCAGAATCACACACACACACACACAAACTCTATGGGACTGGCATAAAAGTAGACACATAGACCAATTGAACAGAATTGAGGGCCCAGAAATAACCCCTTGCGTTTATAGTCAAGTAATATTTGACAAGGGAGCTACGAATACTCATTGGGGAAAGAAAAGTCTCTTTGATAAATGATATTGGATAAACTGGGTAACCACATGAAAAAGAATAAAATTAAACTCTTATACCACCCACAAAAATTAACTCACAATTGATTAAAGACTTAGACATAAAAACTGAAACTGTAAAACCCCTAAAAGAAAACCTAAGGAAAAATTTCCTTAATATTGGTCTTGGCAATGATTTTTTTGGATATGATACCAAAAGCACAAGCAACAAAAACAAAAATTAATAAATGGGACTACATAAAACTAAAAATTTTCCAAACAGCAAAAGAAACAATCAACAAAATGAAAAGCGCAGCCTACTGAATGGGAGATAGTATTTGCAAATCGCATGTTTGATGAGGGGGTAATATCCAAAAAATGCAAAGAACTCATACAACTCAGTAGCAAGAAACAAAACAAAACCCAAACAACCTAACTTGAAATGGGCAAAGGATCTGAAGAGACAGTTTTCCAAAGAAGACATAGAGAAAAGTTCTGTGCTCAGCATCACTAATCATGAGGAAAATGCAGATCAGAACCACAATGATATATCACCTCAAAGCTGTTAGAATGACTATCATCATAAAGACAGGATATTAAAAAGGCAACTGTTGTTAGTGTTGGTGAAAATGTAGAGAAGAGGGAACCCTTGTGTTCTGTTTAGGGGAATGTAAATTGGTGTAGCCACTATGGAAAACAGTATGGAGTTTTCTCAAAAATATAAAAGTAGAACTACCATATGATCCAACAATCCCCTTTCTGGGTGTATATCTTAAGGAAATGAAAACAGTATTTCAAAGAGATATCTGCACCCCATATTCATTGCAGCCTTATTTATAATAGTCAAGATATGGAAACAACCTACATGTCCATCAACTGTGACTGAATAAAGAAGATGTGTGTATATGTATAATGGAATAATATTCAGCCATGAAAAAGAAAAAAATATCCTGCCACTTGCAACAATATGGATGGACTTGAGGGCATTATGCTTAGTGAAATAAGTCAGACAGAGAAAGACAAATACTGCATGTTGTCACCTATATGTAGAATATAATTAAGAGCCAAACTCAGAAATAGAGAGTGGAGTGGTGGTTACCAGAGGTTGGGGGTGGGGTAAATGGGGAGATGTTGAGAGATGTTTAGTGAAGTGGCCAAGACCATTAGGTACACACTTTTAGGTATAATATTCTATTATATACAGATCTTCCTCTATTTTTGATGAGTTTATATTGCAAGTCAAAAATGCATTTAATACACCTAACCTACCGAACATCATGGCTTAGGCTTGCCTACTTTAAACATGCTCAGAACACTTCTATTAGCCTACAGTTGGGCAAAATCATCTAATACAAAGCCTATTTTATAATAAAGTGTTGAACATCTCATGTACTTTATTGAATACTATACTGAAAATGAAAAGCAGAATGATTGTTTGGGTACGGAATGGTTGTAAGTGTATTGGTTGTTTACCCTTGTGATTGTGTGTCTGACTGGGACATGCAGTTTGCTGACACTGCCTGGCCTCAGGAGTGAGTATGTACCGCCTAATTCTAGCCCTGGAAAAAACCTGAAAATTCGAAGTACAGTTTCTACTGCATGAGTATCCCTTTTGCACCATCGTAAGTAAAAATGGTAAGCAGGACCATCAGAGTCAGGGACTGCCTGTACTTGAAAGTTGCTGAGAGAGTACATCTTTAATGTTCTCACCACAAAAAGGAAACAGTAAATATGGGATGGGATAGAGATGTTAGCTAGTGCTGTGGTTATAATCATTTTGCAATATATAAGTGATCAAATCAACACAATCCACACCTTTAAACATACACTATATGTCAGCTATATCTCAATAAAGGTGGAGGGAAAATGGTATACAAACTCAGAGCCCAAATAATCATCAGGCTACCTTGTTTCTGAGTGAGCTGAATTAAGGAATCCAGGTACATTAAATTCTTCCTGAAGAAAGGGCTGAATCCTTCTCAGAATCTGAGCCTGAGTTTACTGGCCAAGACTGAAGGTAAAATATTGCAATGGGGAATAGGGCTTGTTCAGTCAGGTTATTATCATGTAGATTATATTATAGGGCCAAAACAAACAAACAAACAAACAAACTGATAAACAACCTCCTCTCTAGAATTATTCAGCAGTGCTGAAGAGCATCAACAGTTTAATAAGGCAAACCGGTTTCTCAGCATTGCTCTAATCTCAATCAAGCCATCAGAATCATTAAGCTCCATAAACCTCCATCAAAGTTCCTGTATTGTTTACAATATTCCGAGTTAGCTTGTTGTTGCATATGAATTTTGGATGACAATCCATGTAATCAACTTAAAAATTCATTCAGAATTTGGACTTGTGACTTTTTGTATTTCTTTCAAGATTCTCCTCCCGCGACCCCCAGAAAAATCAATGTTAATGAGATTACATTAAGAGTTACTTTTCGTGAAGTGTTTTATTGGAAAGATCATCTCAGTAAGGACATTATCTAAGGGGCTGAAAGGCCATTGAGAAAGTAAATTTGTGTACCAGCAATATCAGTTACAGACTTATGTAAAATAAATAATAATAATATCATAATGAGAATGAAATATTCCACTGCACACATGCTTTTAGAAGCAGCTCAGCATTAAAATATAACTGATGACAATCCAATTAAGCCAAATATTTCCTCCCTGGTTTAGGGTTACTTGTTTGAAGCACTCTATGGTTCCATCCGGACTTTTGTGTTGGCTCTGACCAGAATTGGTGTCATGGCTTATGGCTTACCATCATTTGCAATTTTATGGAAAATTACAATGCAGTATAACATGCTTTCAATACATAATGACTATGTATTTGGAGAGTAGAGTGAATTATTAAATCACAGGCTTTGAATATATGCTAAAATTGATATGTCAGTGAGTCAGTTTGTCAAACTTTGATAAGAAGCTGTGATGGAACGTCTTGAAGTAAGGTGAAAGGGGCAATAGACCAGCTGTATCCCCGTAATGTATGCTGAATATTTAATCAAGAAGGCAAATAGGGCCTGAAAATGCAAACCAGGACACTTAATCACTGCTTGGTCCCTGAGGAAGGTATGAGGCTAACATTAACCATGACAAAGATACTAGCATAGGGAATGGAGACAGGACATGGTGAAAGCACATTTAGAAGGTGAAATCCAAGACAGCTAATTTAATTGATATAATAATTTCTTCCTCCTTTATAAATATGCCGGGTCATCCATCCCAGTAGTCAGGAGCTCGAAATTAATGGATTTTGAGGCCGTGGTTTTTCATTCTATTAGTGCTTTTAAATTTACTGTGGAATAATGCACAAGCTCTGTTGAAAGCAGGAGTACCCTTGGCTTTTAAAGCCAAAAAGAAAACCAAAATGAAGCCTTTTAAACTGTTACATGTCAGGTCAAGGGTCTCATGTGCACCCTTTGAGTTACCACAGTGCCCTGTGTTTATTGCTTTTTGTGTTTATCATGGTGAATTGGAATGATCTGGTTGCTGCTCTGTTTCATTCTTCAGATTGATGTTTTAAGGGCAGAGATCATTTTCTAGCTGAGTTCAGTCCAACTGTAGAGTTTGCCATACACTCCTGTTCAAGCTGTTACTTGAAGCTTTAGCAATAAGTATATGTACAAGATGTAGTTCTGGCCAGAGTGTTCGGTGGGGAAACTTGCCACATTATCAATTCAGTAAGAACTCCGATGATGGTATGTCTGGGGCCAATGGAAACATAGATGAGATACACTGTATCTTTTTCAGCCTGGGGGAGTGAAAGGATTTGGTCAGGTTTTCCACAGTGGGGTAATAATGGAGGTGTTTTACAATGTTTCATCGTTATTCATCTTAGGTAAGGCCAACAGACAAGAAGAAAATTACCATTGAAGATACTTTGTTACTTACAGTTCCCAAGAGGAGGGGGCACATGTGCCACACAGGGGCCACAAAGGGAAGCACCAGGGTCAGTCAGGAGGCAGAGAGAGTGAGAGGAAAACATGGCAAAGTGTCTTTATTGTGGTTTCCACAGGAAGGAGCTGGTGAAGCAGGGTAAGTAGGTTTAGGATTGACTAGTTTGAATAATTTCAACAGGCTCTGGGGCATAAGGGTTGTCCCTAGTTGTTTGTTGTCGGGCCAGAGATGTTTAGGGCTGTGAAATAGTGGTTTGAAGTATGAGAGCTTGATAAAGTGGTGGCCTGGGTGTGTGCATTAGTTGGTTTGCCTACAAAAGATGCTCTCCCAGGTGAGTTGTTTACCACCTATGGGAATCGGCCAGTCCTCAGAAGAGCAGTCTCTCCACGGTCGGCAAGGCCCTGAATGTAAAAGCTTTAGAAATATGGAAAATTAAAAGGCATGATGAATACAGTGAGTTTTAGGGTAATGGGAAAGAATTATCCAAGCAAAGAGATGGCCAAGGGCACACCAAGGAGACAAAAAGCTTGAGCAGATAAGGTGTGGACAGCACATCACGATGTGTCCCCTGAATGTCTGTCTTTAAAGTTCACTAGAATTGCAGTATATGGATGACAAGAGATGAGACAAAAGAGAAAAGCCAGAGGAAAACTCAGGAAGAGCCTGGGCTTTCTCCTGGAGGACATGGATTCTGGAGAGAGGTTGATCAATTAGGCATGGGGAAAAAATGCATGAAGAGTAAAACAGACAGAAGGCTGTTGTCATCTATCCAAATGAGAAGATGAAGGTTGGAATTGAAGGTTGAAGGCAAGAATTTAAATCTGACTTATTTGACTCCTGAACTCGTGTTCTTTCCACTATGTTATTGGGTTTATTATTATTATAATCTTATTATTGTTTACTAATTGTAGACAATATGAACAACTATATGGCAGTGGGATGTAAACAAGGATGGACCGTGGATGTAAAATAGACAGGATTTGTTAGGGATTGACTATCAGGATGGCATTCTTTTTGTATTGTATCTCCAGATCTTGGCATGTAGCAGGGACTCAGAAGTCATTTGTTAAATACACTAATTTCTGGTTAAAAGGTATTTTTTTTTTGCAGAGTTTTATACAAACTACTTTATTCACCAGAAATCATATCCCTGAGGTTCATAATAGAGCCTGCATATTTTCTGAAATGGCTAAATCTCTTATAATCATTGTTACTAGCATCTCTCAAGAGAATAAAAACAATTTGGTCTAATTATCCCAGGTTTCCTGAGAGGAACCATTATCACACATGCATAGCATCAAAGAAAGCTCCCCTTCCTCCCCTTAAAGAATCAGGGAGATGATTTCCTAAGCTAGATCACACCACTTCTGATGGCAAGAGAATTTTAGACTTTTCAGTTCATTAGCTTTATGGCAGCTATCTACTATAAACATATCCTTTGCTAGTCTTTAGGCATTTTACTTTTACCAGGTGTTCAAGAGACCAGACAGGCCACTGAAAGTCTAACTGATTACCTTGTATCCAGGTAAAAAACCTGGACTCAAAGCACACCTGTCTGCCACTGGTTTTATGGTCACAAGCTTTGTTTTACATGGAGCTGATGTGCTCGTGTAGGGGACATTTCTGGTTTGGTATCCGACTTTCTAGGTAGACAAAGTCATGGCGTTATTTTTTTATTTTTTATTTTTTTGTGGTACGTGGGCCTCTCACTGTTGTGGTCCCTCCCGTTGTGGAGCACAGGCTCTGGACACGCAGGCTCAGCGGCCATGGCTCACGGGCCCAGCCACTCTGCAGCATGTGGTATCTTCCCGGACCGGGGCATGAACCCGTGTCGCCTGCATCGGCAGGTGGACTCTCAACCACTGCACCACCAGGGAAGCCTGACATGGCATTTTTGACTCAGAAAGATGTCTCAGCTTAGTTTTCAGTGATCAGCTTAGTTTACAGTGAAGCTCCTCCCATTTTGATAAAAATTTTACTATATAAGAAAGCAATGTGTGTCATGTGAGGTAATTTACAGAAGTTATTTTATTTAATTCTTACAACAGATCTGGGAGGAAGGTATTCTATAAGGAATTTGATGAAAAAGGTAACAACAGGGCCTTATAAAGGTGATGAGACTTGTCCACCGTCATATGGCACTAATTTAAATCATATTTATTTGATTCCTGAGCTCATGTTCTTTCCACTATGTTATTTGGTCTATTATTATCATCATAATTATACTATTAGTATCATCACAAAAGTGTCACTTACTAAATGTAGGCAATTTGAAAAAATAGAAAGAATAAAACCTCATCCATAACCCATCCTAAACATTTCAGTTTATTTTTTCCAGTTTTTTCCCCCCTAACCAGTTTCTTCTATCTTTGCATGGCTATTAATATACTTCATAGATTATTTTTTATCACTTGGAAAGATTTTAAATCTTTTTTGGGGGGTAGAGAGAAAAACGAATTTAAATGATATAAAAGTGGTTGAAAATAGGAGGAAATATGAGGTGGGAAGAGGCATTAAGAACTAAGAAGTGTCAATCATTATAATTTATCTTGAAACGTTTTTGCAGCCTTAAAAAAATAGCCTCCTGTCACTGCCAATACTCATACAAGACACCTGTACCACTATACAGCCAAACCTCAAGCATCCCAGTAAGTTCCCTTTTTCCAATACCAGTCAAATATAAAAATAACTAGGTTATTATAACTTTTGGATCCCTTTCTTTAGATAAAAAACTGGTCATTTAAGAGTGAAGTTGTGTAGACTGTATTTGTGAGAATTTAATTAATAATGAGATCTTGTTAAACTCATCCAATAATGGAACTATGATAAAACTAGGGAAAATATTTGATTTTATTCCATGAGATTTAGGAATTCCTTCTAAGCTTTCAAGATGGCAATCAGGAACAAACGACCCCCTGGTAAATCTGAACTAGAGTTAAATAATTATTTTCAAAGAGTTAATTATTATAATCAAATCATCAGCTTCATTTCCTCAATAAATGGATCACCTTATTTCAGCCATGCACTCTGGAATCCAACCCAGGGAGGCATTAGGGCTTGAGGAACCATGAGAAGTTCTGACAGCCTTTCTGCCATCTGACTGCCTTTACAGAGATGATATTTTCCTGGTGTACATTTCTTGTTTTAGCTGGATATAGAATCTTGTGATGGTTCAGCAACAGACTAAGTCAACACAAAGAATCGATCTATATTGTACCTGCCAAGAATGATCAGAAGTGTGATTTGAACTATGTAGGACTGATAACCAGAGTAAGTGGTCATGTGGATTGGTTTGTCCAAAGCCAGAAATGCAGGCTTGTGTGTCGGAAGTGGTGTCAGTAATGCATGCCCAACAGAGAAGGCAGAAATCACAGTTGATGGGTGAGGCCAAGTAGGGGACCCAATTGTTGGCCAGATGTTGGAGGAGACATCCAAATTTGTACATTGAGGGTAAAGTGGGCTCAAGAACCAAATATGGGCCACTGAACACAAACCAGAGCTGGCAGGAGATGGATACAACTTTGACAAATGTCTTCTTGTTATCTTAGATATCATTTTTTGTTCCAAGAGGGTGACTTTCACCCCTCTGGGACCATCGTAAAGGAGTTACACTGTTGGCATATGGAACCATCTCCAACCAATGACATAAATTTAGGTAATTGGATAAGGCCCGGATACCCAGGTTGATAAGTTACCTAAAGACAGGTGAGTGACAAATATTTTAAATAATACATGTGATAGGAACATACCAAAAATCAAGCCACAATCACTTGTGGGTCCAGGAAGTGATCTCAAATAACTTGAAGCAGGCTTTGGACTAACACCGTTCCTGCCAGCCTTCCTCCACCCAACCAGAGGCAATGTGTTTTTTAAACTCTGATTTCATTTTACCTGCTAGATATTACAGCAAAAAGTCTTTGAAATGCTCTTGTTTCCTCCACAGTTGTTCATCTTTTTAGAGAATATATTTTGTGACATATTTTCTGTCATTATGTACATCTCTCTTATTTTAGACTCTCCTGTTTATATCTTATTTCCCTGATTATAGTCTTCTTTCGAACTGAAATCAAGACTTGGAGTTTTGCATTTATCCACCCATGTTGATATAGTGCCCTGCAGACACTCATTGCTATAGGGATGGTTGTCAATTGGGTGAGAATCAACAACTACCTTTAAATGATTTTTTTGGTAGGTTGTCATCATTACACACCCATTTTCAATATAACATGCTCAGACAATTTTGTTTTTGTTGTTCTTTTATGAAGGAAAGGGAAGAGATCAATGTGCATAGATAGAAATTATGGGACCTGGGGTTAATCCTGCGACCTACAAAACTGTCTACTTCTTTAGTTTATGAGATAAAATAATTTATGTGTAGAGACTTTGTAAACCATTAAAGCCCTTTAGAAGCAGTCATTTTTATTTGATTAAAATTCTGGGAACTGATGGTTGCTTTGTAGAATTCTTTTCAATACCATTATTATTTGCACGATATTGTTTTTAAATTCAGATGAATATATTTTGTTCTTTATACGTAAGGACATTCTAGGTTCCTGTCAAAACAATGTTAGAATTGGAAGCAACTATAATAGTTTGCTAGAGCTGCCATAATAAAATACCACAGACTGGAGGCTTAAACAACCGAAATTATTTTCTCACAGTTTGGAGGCTGGAAGTCCAAAATCAAGGTGCTGGCAGAGCTGGATCCCTCTGAGACCTCACTCATTGACTGGCAGATGAACACCCTCTTGTTGTTTACTTATTTGGGCTTTTCCCTTCGTGTGCTAATCCCTGGTGTCTTTTCCTTTTGTTACAAAAGCACCGGTTCTACTGTATCAGAGCACCACCCTTATGACCTCATTTATCCTTGGTTACCTCTTTAAAGACCCTACATCCAAATATAGTCACATTGGGAGTTAAGCCTTCAAAATATGAATTTTGAGGGGACACAATTCGGTCCATAACAGTGAATTTATGGTTTAAGCCAGCCCCCACATTTTATAAATGGAGAAACTGATGTCTGGAAATGGAAAGTGCCCAGCAAATCAAGGTCAGAGCTGGGGCAGAGCTGGTGGCCCCGGCTCCAATCACACCATCTTCTGCCTTTCTTTCTCATGTTTTCGTTTCTCCAGCTTCCATCCAATTAGTACACAAGCAAAACAGGAGACTTCAAAGCATGTATTTTCATCCTCAGATCCTCAAGGATATCTTTGTAGAGAAATAACTTAAGTATCATCAAAATTATACTAGCAAATATAAAATTCTGTGGGTAATACTAGTGTGTTAATGATATTCTGTTTTTTCTTTTTCTTGACTTCCAAGGTGTAGTGTGTGTGTGTGTGTGTTTATTTGATAAAAGTATCAGATTTGGACATGACTACATGTTTGTTAGCCTTTTCCCACATTGTTTTGTTAGCCTTTTCTCAAAATATGAAAAAGGAGGATAGAAGGACAAAAGGAAGACAGAAATAAGAACGGAGTATGTTCACACAATTAAACACAATAATCTAAAGAGTAGACATATACCTTCACACACATATCTCTAGTTAACAAGACTCGTTAACCTTTGGATCAACGTAGGCATGGACATTTGGTTTGGGATGAGGTGAACACACGTGCAAATTGCTGGTCACCCCCTGCCCGTCCTTGTCCTCCTTCACTGACAGATGGTGCTCCTTTCACAACCAAGCTGTCCTGCCTACCACCCTCACCCCTGTGACCCAGGGACCCACACTCCCTTGCAGCTAAGTGTGGAAATGTGACTATATTCTGGCAAAGAGATAAAAAACATTTTCCCTATCTTCCTTTCCAGTGGCCGGAATGCAGAACTAATGGTTGGAACTCAAGCAATTATCTTGGACTATGAGATAAAAGGCACATTCTGAGGATGACAGAGTCAGCAAGTAGAAGGAGTGCATGCCCTTCATACTTCTATGAACCTGCTCCATCTACCTGTTCTACCTCTGGGGAGAGAGGGAAAAAAAAATCAACTTCTCGCTTACTGTTACTTTAGGTTTTCTGACACACACAGACCAACCCAACCTAACAAATTTGGCAGGACTTTAACATGTAGAGTAGTTGCAAGCAACAGACACTTTTTGTGTTTTTCCATATGAATGCAGAACATTTTCATTGCTTTAGTGGGTTAACGTGGGAGCAAAACCACCACTTAGTATGTTATTTATTTACTAAAATTTCAAGTGACCATTTTTTCTCCCCCATGGAAGTTTATTTTCTTGTGTAAAATTGTTTTGATACTTAGAGACCTGGAAATCATTTAAAATATTTTCTAAAGGACATGAGACAAGTAGATGTCATGTATTTGTCTATTTGAGTGGACAAAATATATACTTGTATAAAAAGGGCACAACATAAGAGAGATTGCGGTCAGTGGTTTTGTTTGGGGAAGGAGAATTCTGATCACATGTTTGGTCCTGCCAGCAAATTGGGGTCATCCCAATTTTGACAAGGGCTCCTTTTGAAAGATCTCATACGCATTTGTCTTTGGTTTGTTTACTACAGTACTGAGCATTTGCTCGATGTTAAATTATTTAATAGTTTTATTATACCTGATGTTTTTAGTTATTTAATACTTTGAGGTTTATTTGAAATAATCTTTGTTGTGCTAAAAGCTTCCTTAAAGTGTTTTGAGTGCTGGAGCTCTAGTCATTCCATCTGCGTTCCTGTCAGCAAAGAATGAGGCAAAGAATGACAACCCTCCCTTTAAAAAAATGACTGGAAATTATGCACAATACTTTTACAGTGATGGTTGAAAAGCACACCATAATTTTTGACATTCAGGTTGTTCTTCATCCATGTTGAATGTCATTATATAGTATATGCACTGTTTCTTTAGCGAATAACGACATTTTCTTCAAAACATTTTTTTGGGCATCTTCTTACTTAAAAGCAGCGTTTTAAAAAACTATGTCACTATACTGTACAAAAATATTGTTTTCTTTCTTTTTGTAATTGAATAAAGTGTCAACATAGTTGGAATTTTGAGTAGACCTAGTTAATGTGGAGTTAGACATTTAGATTTGCATTTACAGTGAAGCCAGAGATTAGCAAACCAGTAATGACGAACATCCAGCATTAATGAAGGCAAGACAAAGTACAGAAGACATGCTTAAAATAACTAGCTTCTTTTTTTTTTCTATATGCAGGTGTTGACCTTTGTTCTCCAAGTTTCTTTCTCCACAGGAGGGGAAGCCTGCAATAAATAATGGCAGCAAGATGGCATCTCCCACTGAGAGACACTTGTACCACTTAGAGGTGGGAAAGATGTTTTAATAAAGGTGGGCATTTCTGATGGGAGCCAGTTTGTGCAGGTCTAAATATATCCCACATCTGCACAGGCACACGAGATGCTCTGGCAGCATGTCTTAGCTGCAGTCTTTGTAGGAATTTGTGTTGAGCATATTATGAGAGACCCTTGACGTGAAGTTCAAAATCCATATTGACTATACTTTACACAAATAAACACATATAAAAATGAGGTTTGTTCATCTCATAAAACTAATACATTTTTTCATGGTACAAAAGTGATAAGTCAGGAAGTGTAATTTGGGGGATCCTGAGATTCAAGTTAGGAGACATTAAATCTGGTTAAATGGGTTCTGGGGCATGATCGTAGGTTTTCAGCAGAAAATAATTTAACAAAAGATGTAGATGAGAAAGACTGGACTGGCAGTAGAGTTTAAGATGGGTTGCAGGTGATACTGATCAAGGACAGTAAGCCCAGATAGAGCCTGTGAGAAGTCCCAGTGAGCCTAGACTTGCACCTCTCCTTTTTATGACACATTTTGGGAAGAAGTTTCAGTGGAGTTGTTGATGGGGAGAATAGGATATGAAAAGGTGGGGTTTGAATATGTAAAGTGCTATAAGATACTCTTGAAGGTGGCTTGGAAAAGTTTGGGATTTAGAACAGAGAGGAGAGAACGTGACCGAGGCATACCTAATGAAGTGGAAAGCGATGGGAATTCGACACTGTTCTCAAGACATTAGATCCTCAGAGAGAGGAATCAGTAATGAGAAAGAGCTAGGGAAAGTGGAATTAGAAGAAATCAAGGCTAAAGAAGCTTATTTGTGACAGATGGTAAGGAATCCACTGGGACACAAAAAAGTGGAACAATGATGGGGAAGTTGGCAGAGACAATGGGGATGGTTGGAAGCAGAAGGATTAACCACAGGGCAGAACAGAGGTGCCTCTTTGGCTAAAACATGGGTGGGGACAGGGAAGGCTAGAAAATACAGACACCACAAAAGGTCAAGAGGAGGGATGCCAACAGTACAGAGGGCTGGGTGAGCAGCTCAGGGATGGGGATTAGGGGTGCAATGACAGAAACTTTATCAATGCAGTTTGCACTTTCCAAGAGAACAAGGGTCAAGATTCCAAACAGATTCAGGTAGAGAGGAGAAAGCCTACATGGGTGTCCTCAGCAACAATAAAGTAGAAGATTCAGTCATTTCCTGAGATTGAATAGGACGGTGAAGTGTGGATGCCCAGGGACTGTGGGGAGGGTTTCAGAAGTCTCAGTGAGATAGGTGACAGCAATCAAAACAAAACCCCAAATACCAGGTAGTACAACAAAAACAGAACTCAGGTAGATACAATTCATGATCTTTTTTGTCACATGGGAAACAAGCATGTCAAATGGGTAGCGAGGATTACTCAGTTGGTGTAGAATTTGCACCAACTCATTCATTCAACAAATATTATTGAATATTTACTTTGTGTAAGGCATTTTCCCAAGTTCTGGGTGTTCAACAGAACCCAGAAAACAGTCTTGAGTCTCAGGCCTTCATAGACTAGAGATTAAAAGACAAGAAATGACAAGTAGGTGTGATAAGGAGTTGTGGGAACACAAGGCACCTGATCCCATCTGGAAGGGTAGGGATGATGAGAGGAAGACTGCATGGTGTAAGGTGAAGCCTGAGAATGATGAACAGATCATGCACAACAGAGCCAGGGTCCCATAAAGTCCAGTTAAAGTGTCTAGAAGGGAACTGGAGAATATTGACTGGGCTTGGTGACAGAAGTGGGATAGAGAATGGGAAAATGGGCTACAGAGGGTGCTTTGTCCCTACAAGAGGGAAGCACTGGGATAAGCTGGAAAGGCAATAAGAAAAGGAGATTGTTGTGTGGGCAGATACTGTATAAAGGAGAGAGGTAAAGAAAAGCAATTGGCCTTCTGGTTGCTTTTGGCAAATGGGAACTGGGGCAAGGGAAGAGCCAGTCCTGTGTCTCCTCCCTGGCTCTCCAAGAGGCTGGCTTGTATTGAAACAGAAAGAACCTAGATCTTGGAATCATACCCAGGCTTGAACCATGGCTCTGAATCAACTTTTCTGAACCTCAAAGTCCTCATCTTTATGATTACTGTCGTATTTAACTTTCCAAGTTGTTGTAAGGACCAAATAGGATAATTTAACAAAAAAGTACTTGGTAAACTAACTTGCAAAACAATTCTTATTTCGTCTAAAGATGCCTCCTAGAGCATTCACGAGCAGGATGCCTGCGTCCAGCTGTCAACAAAACTCTTCATCTCAGCATTTATTTTCCTTAAGAGAGTGGAGAAGCATTACCCCACCCCCGAATGCCAGACCATCAAAGAATCCAACCACTTTGTTGATTTCTGAAGCAACATTCAGGTGATGAGTTTTTAACACTTGTTATCTATACCTTGGAAGCTTTGTGATTTCACATCTCAAACATAAACCAAGACATCGTTGATAAGCATCTGTGCGACCAGCGGGAGGGCACTGGGCATTTCTCATCTGAGAAGAAACAGGTTAGTATGTCCCATACTATGGCAAGCCTGATCCAATACCAGTTAGAATTTAATGATTTTACAAGAGCATTCAGGAGTTTCATATAATCTTGACATGTTCATTCTGTAGAGTTGTTTTTCTCTGGAATTTGCTTTGCTGTCTCTACTTCCCTAAACCCCTTCTTCTCTCCCACCACCCACATATCTTACACCCCAAACTCATCCTCAATAACACGTCCAAAATTCTTAAAAATAGATAAAGTATGTACTTCATTGTCTTAAGCAACTTAAGTAAATTCAGAGTTGAGACTTAAACCCAGGTATTTCAAAATCATCGGGCATTAACTACAGCATATAGGAAACGTGTTTTATTTATATACAAACCAGGAAGTTGACCATAAATAGTTCTGGCTTACTTTAGTGGGTTTTTTTAGCTCTATGGTATGTTATTTGATTTTTTTTCTCCCTAAAACCCCTTGTTTATCAACTGATAGATTGGTTGATACATTCATTCACTCACTCAACAAATATTTATTCATGAAACAAACACTTGTGCTAGGGGATGTGGAGAGACATTCTAAGACTTACCTGGAATTCAAACAGCTTGCAGCCCAATGAAATGTAAGATTGAAAGAGGAAGGGCAGAGCCCAGAGGAAGGACATCAGTGGTGACTGTCAGTTCTGGCACAAGGAGGAGGATGTTTGGATGAGATGAGGACAAGAGAGGTGAGAGTTACTAGTTCAGAAGGGGCCAGGTGGGTCATGTGACAGGCAGAGTCCACAACTTCTGCCAAGTACTACAGGTGAGAGTTTGGTTGGTGTGTAGAAGCTAGATATCAGAATGGATTTAGGGGAGCACAGGGAACTATACTCAATGTAGTGGGGTAAACCATAATGGAAAAGAGTATAAAAGAATATATATATATATATTCTGAATCACTTTTCTGTACAGCAGAAATTAACACATTGTAAATCAACTATGCTTCAGAAAAATATGTTTCCTGGAGAATACAACCTGGGTCAGGTTGATATTTCAGTACTTCCAGTAAATCAATATTAAAACTAAATTATTGGAGAGACCTTCATGATGGCAGAAGAGTAAGACATGGAGATCACCTTCCTCCCCACAAATACATCAGAAATACATCTACATGTGGAACAACTACAGAACACCTACTGAACACTGGCAGAAGACCTCAGACATCCCCAAAGGCAAGAAACTCCCCACATACCTGCATAGATCAAAACAAAAAAGAAAAAAACAGAGGCAAAAGTGTAGGAATGGGACCTGCACCACTGGGAGGGAGCCGTGAAGGAGGAAAAGTTTCCACACACTAAGAACCCCTTCACTGGTGGAAATGAGGGGGTAGGCAGGGGGGAAGCTTAGGAGCCACGGAGGGGAGCACAGCAACAGGGGTGCAGAGAGCAGAGCAGAGAGATTCCTGCACAGAGGATCAGTGCCGACCTGTACTCACCAACCCAAGAGGCTTGTCTTCTCACCCGCCGGCTGGACAGGTGGGAGCTGGAAGCTGAAGCTTGGGATTTGGAGGTCACATCCCAGGGGGATGACTGTGGTTGGCTGTGTCAACACAGCCTGAAGGGGGCTAGTGCTCCACAGCTAGTCGGGAGGAAGTCCGGGAAAAAGTCTGGAACTGCCTAAGAGGCAAGAGACCATTGTTTCAGGGTGTGCAAGGAGAGGGGATTCAGAGTACCACCTAAACAAGCTCCAGAGACTGGCACAAGCTGTCGCTATCAGCACAGACACCAGAGATGAACATGAACAGCCACCAAGAAGCCTGTATGCAAACACAGGTCACTATGCACACAGCCCCTCCCGAGAGCCCATGCAGCCCGCCACTGCCAGGGTCCCGTGATCCAGGGACAACTTCCCTGAGAGAACACATGGCATGCCTCAGGCTATTGCAACCTCATGCTGGCCTCTGCTGCCACAGGCTCACCCCACATTGCGTACCCCTCCCTCCCCACGGCCTGAGTGAGCCAGAGCCCTCTAATCAGCTGCTTACTTAACCTCGTCCGGTCTGAGCAAAGAACAGTCACCCTCAGGTGAAATACATGCAGAGGCGGGGCCAAATCCAAAGCTGAACCCCAGGAGCTGTGTGAACAAAGAAGAGAAAGGGAAATCTCCCCCAACAGCCTCAGGAGTAGCAGATTAAATCTCCACAATCAAATTGATGTACCCTGCATCTGTGGAATACCTGAATAGACAAAAAATTATCCCAAATTTGAGGTAGTAGACTTTGGGAGCAACGAGATATATATATATATATATATTTATATCCTTTTTCTCTTTTTGTGAGTGTGTATGTGTATGCTTCTTTGTGTGATTTTGTCTGTTTAGCTTTGTTTTTACCATTTGCCCTAGGGTTCTTTCTGTTATTTATTTATTTTTAGTATAGATTTTAGCACTTTATATCATTAGTATATTGTTTTGGTTTGGCTGATCTCTTCTTTCTTTTTTTAAAAATTACTTTAAATTTTTAAAATTTTTAATAATTATTTTTTATTTTAATAACTTTATTTTATTTTATTCTTTTGGTTTTTCTTCCTTTTCTTCTGAACCATGTGGCTGATAAGGTCTTGGTGCTCCAGACGGGTGTCAGGTCTGTGCCTCTGAGGTAGGAGAGCCAAGTTCAGGACATTGGCCCACCAGAGACCTCCCAGCTTCACGTAACATAAAACAGTGAAAGCTCTCCCAGAGATCTAAGACTAAGACTAATGCTAAGACCCAGCTCCACTCAATGACCAGCAAGCTCCAGTGCTGGAAACCCTATGCCAAGCAGGCATAGGAAGACAGGAACACAACCACACCCATTAGCAGAGAGGCTGTCCCAAATCATAATAAGGTAACAGACAACCCAAAACACACCACCGGATGTGGTTCTGCCCACCAGAAAGACAAGATCCAGGCTCATTCACCAGAACACAAGCACCAGTCCCTTCCACCAAGAAGCCTACACAACCCACTGAACCTAACTTAGCCACTGGGGACAGACAGCAAAAACAACAGGAACTACGAACTTGTAGCCTGCAAAAAGGAGACCCTAAATATGGTAAGTTAAGCAAAATGACGACACAGAGAAACACACAGCAGATGAAGGAGCAAGGTAAAAACTCACCAGACCAGAAAATGAAAGGAAATAGGCAAAAGAATTCAGAGTAATGATAGTAAAGATGATCCAAAATCTTGGAAATAGAATGAAGAAAATACAAGAAACGTTTAACAAGGACCTAGAAGAACCAAAGACCAAACAAACATTGTTGAACAACACAATAAATGAAATCAAAAATTCTCTAGAAGGAATCAATAGCAGAAAAACTGAGGGAGAAGAAAGGATAAGTGACCTGGAAGATAAAACAGTGAAAATAATTAGTGCAGAACAAAATGAAGAAAAAAGAATGAAAAGAATTGAGGACAGTCTCAGAGAACTCTGGGACAACATTAAGCACACCAACATTAGAATCATAGGGGTCCCAAAATGAAAAAAGAAAAAGAAAGGGACTGAGAAAATATTGGAAGAGATTATAGTCGAAAACTTCCCTAATATTGGACAGGAAATCGTTAATCAAGTCCAGGAAGCACAGAGAGTCCCATACAGGATAAATCCAAGGAGAAACATGCCAAGACACATATTAATCACTCTATCAAATATTAAGTACAAAGAAAAAATATTAAAAGCAGCAAGGCAAAAACAATAAATAATATACAAGGGAATCCCCATAAGGTCAACAGCTGATCTTTCAGCAGAAATTCTGCAAGCCAGAAGGGAGTGACAGAACATATTTAAAGTGATGAAAGGGAAAATCCTACAACCAAGATTACTCTTACCAGCAAGGAACTTATTTGGATTTGACAGAGAAATTAAAACCTTTACAGACAAGCAAAAGTTACGAGAATTCAGCACCACCAAACCAGCTTTAAAACAAATGCTAAAAGAACTTCTCTAGGCAGGAAACACAAGAGAAGGAAAAGACATACAATAACAAACCCCAAACAAATAAGAAAATAGTAATAAGAACATACATATCGATAATTACCTTAAATGTAAATGGATTAAGTGCTCCAACCCAAAAGTCATACACTGGTTAAATGGATACAAAATCAAGACCCATATATATGCTGTCTACAAGAGACCCACTTAGGACCTAGGGACACATACAGACTGAAAGTGAGGGGACGGAAAAAGATATTCCATGCAAATGGAAATCAAAAGAAAGCTGGAGTAGCAATTCTCATATCAGAAAAAATAGACTTTAAAATAAATACTATTACAAGAGACAAAGAAGGACACTACATAATGATCAAAGGATCAATCCAAGAAGAAAATATAACAATTGTAAACATTTATGCATCCAACACAGGAGCACATCAATACATAAGGCAAATGCTAACAGCCATAAAAGGGGAAATCAACAGTAACACAATCATAGTAGGGGACTTTAACACCCCACTTTCAGCAATGGACAGATCATCCAAAATAAAAATAAATAAGGAAACACAAGCTTTAAGTGATATATTAAACAAGATGGACTTAATTGATATTTATAGGACATTCCATCCAAAAACAACAGAATACACTTTCTTCTCAAGTGCTCATGGAACATTCTCCAGGATAGATCATATCTTGGGTCACAAATCAATCCTTGATAAACTTAAGAAACTTGAAATCATATCAAGTATCTTTTCCAAACACAATGCTATGAGACTAGATATCAATTATAGGAAAATATCTGTTAAAAAATACAAACACATGGAGGCTAAACAATACACTACTTAATAACCAAGAGATCACTGAAGAAATCAAAGAGGAAATCAAAAAACACCTAGAAACAGATGACAGTGAAAACACGATGACCCAAATCCTATGGAATGCAGCCAAAGCAGTTCCAGAGGGAAGAATATAGCAATATCATCCTACCTCAAGAAATAAGAAACGTCTCAAATAAACAGCCTAACCTTACACCTAAAGCAATTAGAGGAAGAACAAAATACCCCCCAAAGTTAGCAGAAGGAAAGAAATCATAAAGATCAGATCAGAAATAAATGAAAAAGAAATGAAGGAAAAAATAGCAAAGACCAATAAAACTAAAAGCTGGTTCTTTGACAGCATAAACAAAACTGATAAACCATTAGCCACACTCATCAAGAAAAAAAGGGAGAAGACTCAAATCAGTGGAATTAGAAAGGAAAAAAGAGAAGTAACAACTGACCCTACAGAAATACAAAGGATCATGAGAGATTACTAGAAGCAAATATATACCAATAAAATGGACAACCTGGAAGAAATGGACAAATTCTTAGAAAAGCACAACCTTGCGAGACTGAACCAGGAAGAAATAGAAAATATGAACAGACCAATCACAAGCACTGAAATTGAGACTGTAATTAAAAATCTTCCAACGAAAAAAGCCCAATAACAGATGGCTTCACAGGCAAATTCTATCAAACATTTAGAGAAGAGCTAACACCTATCCTTCTCAAACTCTTCCAAAATATAGCAGATGGAGGAAAACTCCCAAACTCATTCTATGAGGCCACCATCACTCTGCTACCAAAACCAGACCGAGATATCACAAATAAAGAAAACTACAGGCCAATATCACTGATGAACATAGATGCAAAAATCCTCAACAAAATACTAGCAAACAGGATACTAACAGCACATTAAAAGGATCATACACCATGATCAAGTGGGGTTTATTCCAGGAATGCAAGGATTCTTCCATATATGCAAACCAATCAATGTGATAAACCATACTAACAAACTGAAGGAGAAAAACCATATGATCATCTCAATAATACAGAAGAAGCTTTTGAGAAAATTAAACACCCTTTTATGACAAAAACCCTCCAGAAAGTAGGCATAGAGGGAACTTACCTCAATATAATAAAGGCCATATATGACAAACCCACAGCCGACATCATTCTCAATGGTGAAAACTTGAAATCATTTCCACTAAGATCAGGAATAAGACAAGGGTGCCCACTCTCACCACTGTTATTCAACATAATTTTGGAAGTTTTAGCTAAAGCAGTCAGAGAAGAAAAAGAAATAAAAAGAATACAAATTAGAAAAGAAGTAAAACTGTCACTGTTTGCAGATGACATGATACTATACATAGAGAATCCTCAAGACTCTTACCAGAAAATTACTAGAGCTAATCAATGAATTTGGTAAAGTATCAGGATACAAGATTAATGCCCAGAAATCTCTTGCATTCCTATACACTAATGATGAAAAATCAGAAAGGGAAATTAAGGAAACACTCCCATTTACCATTGCAACAAAAATAATAAAATACCTAGGAATAAACCTACCTAAGGAGACAAAAGACCTGTATGCAGAAAACCATAAGTCACTGATGAAGGAAATTAAAAAGATACAAATGGAGAGATATACAATGTTCTTGGATTGGAAGTATCAACATTTTGAAAATGTTGTACTACCCAAAGCTATCTACAGATTCAATGCAATCCCTATCAAACTACCAATGGCAGTTTTCACAGAACTAGAACAAAAAAATTCACAATTTGTATGGAAACACAAAAAAACCCCAAATAGCCAAAGCAATCTTGAGAAAGAAAAATAGAGCTGGAGGAAACAGTCTCCCAGACTTCATAGTATACTGCAAATCTACAGTAATCAAGACAGTATGGTACTGGCACAAAAACATATAGATTAATGGAACAGGATAGAAAGCCCATAGATAAACCCACACACATAGTGTCACCTTACTTTTTATAAAGGAAGCAAGAATATACAGCTTCTTCTATAAGTGGTGCAGGGAAAACTGGACAGCTACATGTAAAAGAATGAAATGAGAACACTCCTAACACCATATACAAAAATAAACTCAAAATGGATTAAAGACCTAAATTTGAGGTCAGACACTATAAAACTCTTAGAGGAAAACATAGAACACTCTATGACATTAATCACAGCAAGATCCTTTTTGACCCACCTCCTAGAGGAATGGAAATTAAAACAAAAATAAACAAATGGGACCTATTGAAACTTAAAAACATTTGCACAGCAATGGAAACCATAAACACAACAAATAGACAACCCTCAGAATGGGAGAAATTATTTGCAATTGAAGCAATTGACAAAGGATTAATCTCCAAAATTTATAAGCAGCTCATAAAGCTCAATATCAAAAAAAAAAAACAATCCAAAAATGGGCAGAAGACCTAAATAGACATTTCTCCAAAGAAGATATATAGATTGCCAACAAACACATGAAAGGATACTCAACATCACTAATCCTTAGAGAAATGCAAATCAAAAGTACAATGAGGTATCACCTCACACCGGTCAGAATGGCCATCATCAAGAACTCTACAAACAGGGACTTCCCTGGTGGCGCAGTGGTTGAGAGTTCGCCTGCCGATGCAGGGGACACAGGTTCGTGCCCCGGTCCAGGAAGATCCCACATGCCGTGGAGAGGCTGGGCCCATGAGCCATGGCTGCTGAGCCTGTGCGTCCGGAGTCTGTGCTCCTCAACAGGAGAGGCCACAACAGTGAGAGGCCCACATACTGCAAAACAAACAAACAAACAAACTCTACTAACAATAAATGCTGGAGAGGGTGTGGAGAAAAGGGAACCCTCTTGCACTGTTGGTGGGAAGGTAAATTGATACAGTCACTATGGAGAACAGTATGGAGGTTCCTTAAAAAACTACAAATAGGACTACCATACGACCCAGCAATCCCACTACTGGGCATATACCCTGAGAAAACCATAATTCAAAATCATTTACCACAATATTCATTGCAGCTTTATTTACAATAGCCAGCATATGGAAGCAACTCAAGTGTCCATCGACAGATGAATGGATAAAGAAGATGTGGCACATATATACAATGGACTATTACTCAGCCATAAAAAGAAACGAAATTGAGTTATTTGTATTGAGGTGGATGGACCTTGAGTCTGTCATACAGAGTGAAGTAAGTCAGAAAGAGAAAAAAATACCATATGCTAATACATGTATATTGATTCTAAAAAAAATTGGTTATGAAAAACCTAGGGGCAAGACACGAATAAAGATGCAGACATAGAGAATGGAGTTGAGGACATGGGGAGGGTGTAGGGTAAGCTGGGACGAAGTGAGAGAGTGGTATGAACTTATATCTACTACCAAATGTAAAATAGATAGCTAGTGGGAAGCAGCTGCATGCACAGGGAGATCAGCTCGGTGCTTTGTGACCACGTAGAGGGGTGGGATAGGGAGGGTGGTCGGGAGATGCAAGAGGGAGGAGATATGGGTATATATGTATGTGTATAGCTGATTTACTTTGTTGTAAGGCAGAAAGTTACACACCATTATGAAACAATTATACTCTAACAAAGATGTTAAAATATACTTTATATAAAAATAAATTATTTTTCTGTCTGTAAAAAAAATGGATTTAGGGGACACTGAAGTGGGAGCACCATTGGGAAGAGCCTTCTTCTCTATGCTAAAAGGCTTGAACTTTTATTGAACATGGGAGTGTGTGTGTGTGGGAATCCATTACAGTGTTCAAGGAAATCATTTCATGGTTCATGAAATTAGTGTGGTAGGTTCTAGTACCAGGGTTGCTGGAGTGCTGAGAGTCCCCTTCCTAATATATATATACATATATATATATATATATATATATATATATATATATATATATATATATATATATATATATATATATATATATATGTATATATATATTAGGGCCACCTGAATTTCCTACTGAAATTAAAATAAAGGCAAAATTTGGTAGATTTTTTTTAACAAATCAACATCTGGGATGACTTTCAAAACTTTCCATCATTCAGATCTTAGTGTAAATGGGTCCCATCCTTCTGCTATTCTCCCAAGCTTAGAAGAAACAGTGGCTTGGTGGGATGTTGAGTTTCAGCAGTGTGATGATGTGAGCAGTATCTTTTGGAGCCCGAGTCATTGAGAGAACATGTTGAAGTCTGAAAAGCAGAGGGCAGGATGAAGGTGTGCATGAAATGTGTTAGGAAAGGGGTAGGGTCCAGCCAGATCTAGCCCACCCAGCATTTCTCTGCAGACTCAACCATGCTTGGTTGAAATGACTTGTTAGGGTGAATTTTATCACCACTAGGAATTTCATTAACATTCTCAGAAGGCACCCCACTGAATGCTGAGGATAGGGAATTACAGGCTAGGGAGGTGAGGGGACAGCATTCACTTCTCAGGGTCCTGAACACCCACAGCAGCTAGGAAGCAAGAACTTACTTGCCCTGTCCCTGAATTAAAGCCATCTCTCAAGTGAAGCTGAGCAAATGGATGTTCACCTCTTTCACAATAGAGGTTTCCCTATTGGGCACTGTAAGAATTATAGAGACCAGGTTTACCTGTAAGTTCAAAGACATTTAACAGTGTAGAAAAATGTGCACTGGATAATGTCCAGGGGTTGGCCTTGCACCCGTGACATGAGCAGGCTCACATAGCACATGACCTTTCCCAACACACAACCAGCGCTTTTTACACTCATCAGTTCAAAGAATTAATACGGAATTATCTGAAATGAAGTTGACATACATTGTGACTTAATCAACTCACCAAATGAGTTGTAATGGGTATTCTTAGCAATCAAGCAATTCATTCAATTGATTAATTCACTTACACACTCATTCTGTGGATATTTGTTGAGCATTTTCTTTGTGCTGGGAACTAAGATATATTGATACTCCTGTCTGATTCTAAAATTTATTTTACAATAATTTACTTCTTCATTCCTTTGTTCAGAAATAACTTATCACCACCTACCATGTGAAGAATGAAAACATTCTTGGATCTTTCGATCAAGAACCATGAGTCGGAAGGGTCATGAACAGGGTGACTCTAAGACAAGGGAGAAAAAGGAGGCTCAGATGAAGTGCTGCAGGGGTGCCAGTGATGAAAGCATTGTTACAGAGTGAGGGAATCAGGTTAGGATTGCAAAAGGGTAATGTTTGTATTGGACTTTGAGGAATGTGATGATTTTGACATTTAGCAAAAAGGAAGAAGGTTACTGGTGGGAAATCAGTATGGACAAAAAGCAGGGAAATTGAAAAGCAGGGACTGGATAAGGGGAACAGTGAGTTTGTTTGATATGTCCTGGGCATAGCATGTAGGAAGAAAAGTAATAGGAAATAAGTTTGGAAAAGTCCATTGGAGAAAAAACGTTGAGACCTTGACTATCAGGCTGAAGTATTTAGATTTCACACAAGTTTTTCAGAATGAAAACTATTTGGCTAAAGTTATGCTTCATGAAACTTGGCATGGAAGGAGGCATTGGAGACTGGAAAGGGTGGCCACCAGAGAGTGGAGGTAAGTAAAGACCCTTGCAGAATGCCTGCATTTTTCAGAGTCAGAGTTAAAGCAGGGTTTCCCAACCTTGGCACTACTGACATCTTTGGGGGATGCTTCTCTGCTTTCGCTCTGTGTGTTGCACAATGTTTAACAGCATTGCTGGCCTCTACCCACTGAATGTGAGTAGTACCCTTCCCAGCTGTGACAACCAAAGTGGTCTCCAGACATTGCCAAATGCCCCCTTAGGCCAAAATTGTCCCCAGTTGAGAACCACCAGAGTAATGGATCCAGAAGCAGTCCAAGAGGTCAGGAGTGAATAGTGGAGCTAAGATTCAAACCTGGACCCTTCTAAATGTAAGAGGCTAGGGCGTTTCCAAAGGTCAACACTGTCTCTCCCACCTCAACACTCACTGCCAGCACTCCTGCACATGTATACACATAAATGCACACAAACACACATGTTCTCAACACATACCTATGAACACAAACACACATGCATAATGCACACATGTGCATATGCACACACCAGTACAAACTTGCATGCAAGAACACACATGTGCACACACACATAGATATAACCTAGATTAAAATGGAACCTATAGGACACTAGGAAGCTGGGTGGGAGTGAGTGTGGGGATCAGGCCTTTGGTAAGTGAGCTGTGTGTTGAGGGCAGGGCAGGGGAGGCGGAGGCGCAAGGCCGGCTGGGGTTCTGTTTTGGAGATTTCACTCTTTTCTTAACCAGTCCCAAACCCTGGAGAAGACAGCAGCTCTGTGTCCGTGGTTATGGGGAAGCAGTAGCTCAGCTCAGAACTCTGGGGCAATGTCAGGGGTGACCGGGGGTGACCAAATCTGCTCCCTTGACACCTGCCCTTTGGCAGATGGTCCCTTTGCAGAGAGAATGGTAGAAATAATCAAGAGTTTAGGGAGAGTTTCAAGATGGATTAAAGACCAAAATGTAAGACAGAATACTATAAAACTATTAGAAGAAAACATAGAAGGGACACTTTTTGACATAAATCATAGCAATATTTTTTGGATCTGTCTCCTAAAACAAGGGAAACAAAGCAAAAATAAACAAATGGGACCTAAATAAACTTAAAAGCTTTTGCACAGCAAAGGAAAAGACAACCTACTGAATGGGAGAAAATATTTGCAAATGACATGACCTAGGAAGGGTTAACATGAAAAATTCATTATCAGCTCATATAACTTAACACACAAAAAAACCAATGACTCAATTAAAAAATGGGCAGAGGAACTGAATAGACATTTTTCCAAAGAAGACGTACAGAAGGCCAACAGGCACATGAAAAGATGCTGCTCAACATGGCTAATCATCAGAGAAATGCAGATTAAAACCACCTTACACCTGTCAGAATGGCCATCATTAAAAAATAACACAAATAACAAATGTTGGTGAGGATGTGAAGAAAAGGGAATCCTTGTACACTGTTGGTGGGAATGTAGATTGACACGGCCACTATGGATAACAGTATGGAGGTTTCTCAAAAAAATAAAAATAAAACTATCATATGATCCACTCCTTGGTATATATCTGAACAAAACAAAAACACTAATTTGAAAAGATACTTGCACCCCAAAGTTCATAGCCGTACTATTTACAATTGCCAAGATATAGAAGTTACCTTTATCCATCAACAGATGAATGGATAAAAAAGATGTGATATCTATATATCTATCTATATATATAATATATCACATATATATATATATATATATATATATATATATATATATATAATGAAATATTACTCAGCCATAAAAAAGAAATGTTGCCATTCGGGAAACATGGATGGACTTGGAGGGCATTATGCTATTTGAAATAAGTCAGACAGAGAAAAACATATATTGTATGATATCACTTATATGTGGAATCTAAAAAATACGACAAACTAGTGAGTATAACAAAAAAGAAGCAGACTCACAGATATAGAGAACAAACTAGTGGTTACCCAGTAGGGAGAGGGAAGGGAGGAGGGGCAAAATAGAGGTAGGGGATTAAGAGGTACAAACTACTATGTTTAAAATAAATAAGCTACAAAGATATGTTGTACAACACAGGGAATATAGTCAACATTTTATAACTATAAATGGAATATAACCTTTAAAAATTGTGAATCACTATATTGTAAATCTGAAACTTATATAATATTGTACATCTATACCCCATTAAAAAAAAAAAGAGTTTGGGGAGAGTTTAATCTCATCTCACCACTTTCTAGATCTTTGACTTCAGCAACTTAAGTTCAAATTCTCTGAGCCTGTTTCCTTATCTGTTAAATGGGGATAATGCAGTTGTTTTTATTACAAGAGTTAGGGTATTATAAAGAGCCTAATAGCATCTGTCAGTGTAAGACCTTGATAAATGGTAGCTGTTATTATTATTATTATTGTTATAAGTTTAAATGCTATAGACACATTATATCTAAGTTTTTTTTTTTATTATTTAACAAGCAGCCTGGAATCATCAAGACAGTTGACCGAGAACATTTATAAATTTATGCATTTATACATCTACTCTTTTCTTTTGTGTGTCTTTAATGGTTATTGCTTGTCAGCATTTTTCAATATACTTGAATTATTTCAGTGTAAAGTTTCTAACTCCTAAGAAAACCCCTATTTCATATTGAAAATTAAAAATATAGTGTTTATCCCAAGTTTCTAGGTTATTAGTAAAAACCTCACATCATACTGACCAAATTAAGTATCTCTATGGTTTTCCCCTGAGTGACAGTGTCCCAAGATAGTGGTCTTTTAAACATATTTAAATTAACTTGTGTGTCTATCAAACTGATTTTAATGAAGTCTTTTGTGAGTTTTCATAGTTCTAAATCACATTTCAAATATGTATGCATATAAGATTATATGGAGTTGTGTATAATATATATGTACACACATACCCACAATCACAAACAAATGTGCACATCCTTTGCCTTTTCCCCCATCTACAAATCCTACCATCTTATCTAGAAAGCAACTAGATTTGTCTGGCATCCAATGACGAACACAATCCACTATTTCTGTTTTCCTCTGTATAGTTCAAGTAGAAAAAAATCTGTTATTTTCTTGCATTTTTCCCCCAAGAACCACATCTAGGCTTTTTGTGTGTTAATTGCTATATTTGATTTCCTCGGGTTGATTTCTAAGGTGATGAGCTTTTAAAGACATTTCCCACAGGACATTTGTCTCCTTCGACATAGTTTTGCTGTTAGACTCTGAGTGTTTTTGTTACGCAAGACCATGATCATTGCTGATTTTATTAATTGTTTGATGCATAAGGATTTATTTTGAATAAATACTGCCAAGCTTGTTAGAGCATGTGTCTTTCTCCTAGGTCATTTTGTAGGTTATCATCTTATCTGGTTTCTACGAAGCAATTAAGATAAGAAAGTCTATTAAACACTAAACTCTGAACAAAGATTTCAGTCATCAACATGTAATAGGATAATTGCTTTTCAAAAGTATCAATGGATTACTTTCAGATCTTTCTGACAGAGCACGTCTGTTATGACCTTGGAATTATCATTAGAAACATTTACCGTTCCTATACGTTTCTAAGTAGTTTCATGGAACACAGGTAGCAGTTACTATTGTTATTTTTATGAAAAGAGCTTTGAAGTCAACATACTTGTATTTAATCGTGGCTTCATCACCTAAGACCTGGATGGACTTTTTAAGCTACTCAGCATCTGTGTGACTTGTATCCCTCGCCTGTAAAATGGAGATAGTAATACCTCTTCATCCAGTGCCTAGAGGGCCAAGTGCACCTGCAGAAAAACAAGAGTGCTGGCTAATCAGACTTCCATTCATGATCACAACCGTCCAGTTGCTTCTATCTCAGATCGGCAGTTTCCTGTTAGAAGAATCTGACCTTCTTTCCAAGATGAGTCCTCAACCCTCCCCTTTGCTGTCCCACCTCTGTTTTCAACCTGGGACCTGGCCTCACACTTCAGTGGGAAAAGAAATATTCCGATTGCAAAGCCCCAGCCTCTCCCCTGCTCAATCTCCCAACAGGCTTACATCCATATTCACACATCCCCCTCCATGGTCTCTCCTGCTGTGACCTGGACCAAGAGGGCTGACACCCTCACCACCTCCTGACTCAGTTCTTCCTCCACACTTAAGGTCTCTGCTCCTTCAGATTCCCTCTCTTTCCTGCATCTTCCACTTCTTCTCCATGTGTCATTCTCATTGGTGTAAAAATAAGTAACTAACTGTGATAATAATAATAATCTAACTGTGAATAAACCCTTCAGTGATCCAATGTCCCCCTGTATCGATTGTTTCATTTTTCTGTTGTCCTTTACAACTAATCTTTTCAAAGGAGTTGATACACTCACTGCCCTCTCTCTTCTCTTATATCCTCTCTTCTCTATTCTGCATGGCTTATAGCCTTACTACTCTAACTCCTGGGTCGAAAGTATCCTTAACTTCCCTCTGGCCAATTCCAATGGACATTTTTTGCTGTTATCTTCCATGACCTGTTAGCAGCATTTAATATAATTAACCATCCCCTTTGGAAACACTCTATTCTCTCTCTCCTCTCTCTCTCTCTCTTTTTTTAAATTACAGCATCTTTTTATTTATTTATTTATTACCATTTTTTAAGTTCAAGTATAATTAATTTACAATGTTGTGTTAGTTTCAGGTGTAGAGCAAAGTGGTTCAGTAACACACACACACACACACACACGTATATATATTCTTTTTCAGATTATTTTCCACGTAGGTTATTACAAGTTCCCTGTGCTATACTGTAGGCCCTTGTTGCTTATCTAGTTTATATATAGTAGTGTGTATATGTTAAACCCCAAACCTTAATTTCTCTCTCCCTCCTGGCTCCCTGTTATCCCTTGGTAACCATAAGTTTGTTTTCTATGTCTGTGAGTCTATTTCTGTTTTGTAAATCAGTTCATTTGTATCATTTTTAAAGATTCCACATATAAGTGACATCATACGATATTTGTCTTTCTCTGACTTATTTCACTTAATATGATAATCTCTAGGTCCATCCATGTTGCTGCAAATGGCACTATTTCATTCTTCTTTTACTTTATATATCCATCTTCTTTATCTGTCAGTGGACATTTAGGTGGCTTCCATGTCTTGGCTATTATAAATAGTGCTGCTGTGAACATTAGGGTGTATGTATCTTTTTGAGTTACAGTTTTTTCCTGAGATATGCCCAGAAGTGGGATTGTTGGATCATATGGTAACTCTGTTTTTAGTTTTTTAAGGAAACCCCACACCACTCTCCATGGTGGATGCAAAAATTCATGTTCCCACCACCAGTGTAAGAGGGTTCCTTTTTCTCCACACCCTCTCCAGCATTTGTTATTTGTAGGCTTTTTTTTTTTTTTTTAAAGAAGATGTTGGGTGTAGGAGTTTATTCATTAATGTATTTATTTTGGCTGTGTCGGGTCTTTGTTTCTGTGCGAGGGCTTCCCCTAGTTGTGGCAAGCAGGGACCATTCTTCATCGCGGTGCGTGGGCCTCTCACTATCGCAGCCTCCTTTGTTATGGAGCACAGGCTCCAGACGCGCAGGCTCAGCAGTCGTGGCTCACGGACCTAGTTGCTCCGCGGCATGTGGGATCTTCCCGGACCAGGGGTCGAACCCGTGTCCCCTGCACTGGCAGGCAGACTCTCAACCACTGCGCCACCAGGGAAGCCCCTGTAGGCTTTTTGATGATGATCATTCTGATTGGCGTGAGGTAATACCTCATTATAGTTTTGATTTGCATTTCTTCAATAATTAGCGATGTTGAATATCTTTTCATTTGCCTGTGGGCCATCTGTATGTCTTCCTTGAAGAAATGTCTATTTAGCTCTTCTGCCCATTTTTTTTGTTGGGGTTGTTTGTTTGTTTGTTTTTTTGATGTGAAACTGTATGAGCTGATTATATATTTTGGAAATTAATCCCTTGTCTGTAGCATGACTTGCAAATATTTTGCCTCATGCTGTGGGTTGTCTTTTCATTCTGCTTATGGTGGAAACACTCTATTCTCCTGTCTTTTGTGTCCTTAAGCTCTTCTAGTTTTCTTTATGTCATTTTGGACTTTCTCCATTCATTGTTTCTTGAAGGTAGCACTACCTTCTTTGTCTCTGCTGCTGGATTCTCTTTCTCTGCCGGCTGTCAAAGGAGTTGAGAATAACATGGTAAAACGTAGGTGTCTTCCTTGATTCTGCTCCTTTTCTTACCACCATGTTGAATCTATCACTAAATACTGTAAGTGCTCTGTGGTATATCAGACATCTATCTACTACCCAGGTCCACCTCCACCCTAATCCAAACCATCATCATCTCCTGGTGCACTACTGCAACCAATTCCTGATGGGGATCACTGTCTCAATTTTGCTCTTCTGAAACTGGGTCTTCACCCACCAGCCAAAATGATCTTTTAAAATCATAAGTTATAGAATTTTACTCCTTTACACAAATGCTGCCTGTGACTTTCTATTGTCTTTGGAATAGAGCCCATTCTCCCTAACATGGCTGAGACAACTTCAGTTCTCCCTTTTCCTTATATCACTCAGTCCTCACCCATCAAGTTACAGCCATACTGACCTTCTGATTCTCAAACTCACCAAGCTGATTAAGTTTTGGCCTTTGCATCAACTTATTTACCTATAGATATTTGGGATCTCAAAAATGGCCACTATATTATTATTAATTTACATATATATATATATATATATATATATATATATATATATCCACTTTCCAATTTCATTTGGAAACATTGTTTTGAATCATATTTTTAGGTGATGTTGGGTAATTGAAGTCAAGGTCCATTTTGTTCTCAGCTCTTTGGTATTATAAGCTTAAGCCTGGAAGGTTTGGGCTGTGCAGTTGATGTAGTGAAAAGGGAGCTAAGATAACACCACTATATAATAGTATATTTGGAGAATAATTTGGAGGTAATTCAATAAGATCTTTTGCTAGAGAAGAGAATTTACAGGTAAAATTCTCAATAGATATGAAACTGTTCTGCTATGCATATCATAGGAAACTATTATTAAATGTTTTCTAACTTCTTTAAGGCATAGAAGGAAAAGAATACAAAGATTAATACAAATCTGTTTCAAATTTAATTCTAAATTAACTGTTCTAAGTACTTTTTGTGATGTTGCAAATAAACATTTAAAATTATTTTCCTAATATTTTTCTACAAAACTGATTTTATTATACTCATTGCTCTGCAATTTACATTTTTCACTTAAAATATAAAATAAACAGCTTTCCAGATTAGTATTTAAATATATAATTCATTATGTTAATGGCTTCAAATGATTTAAGTGAGGTTTCATACTTTAGTCATAATTTTTCTATTTATGGGGTGTTTAGATTATTTTCAGTCTTTTGCCATTATAAATAGTGCTGCAATGAACGTATTTGGATACATACCTCCTTTGGGTACTGATATTTTTATTTCTATAGAATTAGTTCCTAAACTGAAATTGCTGAGTCATAAATTCTGAAGTTATCAGTCTCTAACACTTTTTGCCAATCTGATTTGTGAAATTTGTACTTATTTTAATTTGAACGTCTTCACTTGCACATGAGGTTTAGGACTTTTTCATTCAAGTAATATGTACTGAGCACCTACTATATGCTCAGTGGTGTGCTGGAGCAGGCTCCTAGTGGCTTCTGACAGCTGATTGGACATAACTCTTTCCAACCCCATGAAGTGACCTTGTTAATTTGGTTGCTTGAAATCTGCCAAGCTGGGAGAGTTTGAACCTTATCATCATCAAATGCTTTCCACTCCCCCCCACCCCCCATTTCTTAAACGTTTACTAATATAACATTGTATGTTCCAAATGCTGTTCCAGGTGATTTGAAGACATCAGTGGTCAAACAAACAAATATCTCTGCTGTTACAGAGCTTACATTCTTGGAAAGGAGACAGATGATTCAGAAAATAAACAAATTGTAGAGTAGGTTAAAAGATAATAATATTACAGAAAAATGAAACAGTAGAATGAGGGAAGGGGGAACAGGAGTGTGTGTGTTAGGAAGGCATGCAACTTTACATAGAGTGGTCAGAGGCTCAAGAAAACATTGGAGCCTGTGTGGAGGAAATGAGGGGATATAGCAAGTGTGAAGGGAAGCAGTCAAGGTAGAGGATACCTCCATACAAAAGCCCTATTTAAGAGTGTGTCTGGGTTTCTAAGGATCAGTAAAGCAGGTGTTGTGCTTGAAGTGGAATGAGCAAGACAGAGGTTAACAAGGGAGAAGTCCCAGAGACAAGGGGGCCTGGTGGGTAGTGTAAGCTCTGTTCCGCTCTAAGTGAAGTGGGAGCCTTCACCAGGGGAGCTGAGGTGTGACTTGACCTTACTTTTTTAAAATTAATTTTTATTGGAGTATAGTTGATTTACAATGTTGTGTTAGTTTCTGCTGTACAGCAAAGTGAATCAGTTATACATATACATATATTCACTCTTTTTTAGATTCTTTTCCCATAGAGGTTCCCTGTGCTATACAGTAGGTCCTTGTTAGTTATCTATTTTATATATAGTAGAGTGTATATGTCAATCCCAATCTCCCAATTTATCCCCCACTCTTACCCCCTGGTAACCATTTTGTTTGTTTTCTACATTTGTGACTCTACTTCTGTTTTGTAAATAAGTTCATTTGTACCATTTTTTAAGATTCCACATATAAGCAATAATCATATGTGGAATCTAAGTGACCTCACTTTTGAAGAGCACACTTTCTTAAGTTTATTGGTATTTAGAGTTTCTTCTTTGGAAAACTGTCTTCTTATGTCCTTCACAGATATATCAATTGGGTCATGTTTTCTACTTATCATTTTGCAAGAACTCTTTATATATTAGATATATTTCTCCCTTTTGTGCCATATACACTTGCAAATATTTTCTCTGTGGCTTGTCTTTTGACTTTATTTACAGTTTCTTATACTCTACTCTTATATAACTATGCAGTAAATATGTAAGTCATTTCCTTTCTATTATCTGGGTTTCCCATCTTGTTCAAGAAGACCTCTTCACTCTGAGATGAGGAAACTTTCCTTCTTTTAATATCGTTGGGATTCATATTCTTTGTTTTCATTTTTGACATTAGATCTTTAAGTCATCTTTAATTTATTTTTGTGAGATTGGAAATTCACTTAAATTTTTCTGGTCAGGGGTTGGCAAACTATGGACCATAAACCAAATCTGGTTCACTGCATTTTTCTAAAGTTTTACTGGAGCACAGCCAAGTCCATTTATTTACATATTGTCTATGGCTCTTTTCTTCTTACAATGGCAGAGTTCTTGTGAAAAGTACTAGATGGGCTGCAAAGCTGAAAGTACTTACTATCTGGCTATTTACCAAAAATAGCTTTTTTAAACTGATGGACAGGTGATTATTTCAATGTCATTATTTTTTTAAAAAAATCATAATTGTCTTATTAATTAAAATGTCATGTTTACTATATATTAATTTCTAATTACATATTTTGTTTTTACCAGCACTATTTTTTGCATTCACTGGTCTATCTATTCCTGGGTCAATACCACTACTATACTACCTCTGTGTAGATGTAAAACCATGAAAGGCAAATTATCTGTGACTGTTAACTTTCAAATTTTACTACGAAGAAATTTTTTATACCTTATTTTCCACATAAACCTTAAAAAAATTTCCAGTTAAAAAAACTGGAATCCTTATTGCCATTCTAGTAGGGTGACTTATTGGTTTGGTACAATTGTCCTTTTTATGATATTAAACATCTTCCAACCCAGGAAAGTACTATGCCTTTCTTTTTACTTATGTTTCACTTTATATCCTTTTATAAAATTTTATAGCTCTTTTCATATAGGCCCAGTAATTTTAAGTTAAATTTAATCTACATTTTGTGGTTTTTACAACTTTTGATAACAGGATTTTCCTCTTTACATACCCCTTTCTAGCATGGAATTGTTAGCATTAAAATCTATCTATTGAACTTGTATTCAGCCCACTTACAAAATTATTTTATTATTTCAAATATGTTTTTAATAGCCTTTTGTATTTTCTGGCAAACCATCAAATAAAGATATTTTTGTTTAGTGACTGCTGGAATAGCTGCTGTAAATCATGACAACTTATTTCACTATTATTGCTATGCTTCTTGTTGGATATTGTTAATTAGACTTTGTGGTGTTTGGAGAATTTCATTTTATTCCTATTTTGCTAATAGTTTTCATGACACATGGCTTCTAAGTCATGTTAAATGTTATTTTATCACATGGTAACAAAATCATGTATTCTGCTTTTTTCTTTTTAATTAGTTGATATAAAGTTATATTGATAAATTTGCTGAATATTGAATCAGTAGTCAGGGGATAAACTTTTCTTAGTTAAAACGTGACATTTAAAAATATGGTGCTGTGTTTAGTGTGACTATAATTTATCAGGATTTTTTTTTTACTATTTATAAGAGAAATTTGCTGCAGTTTTCTGTCCTATGTCAAGTTTTGATATCTTAATCTATATCCTGGGATAGTTAAGATAATTAAAATAAAATGTTGGTGATGGCAATGATGATGATAATGATGTTTAGAAAGTTGGATGGAATTCAGCTATAAAACCTTGTGTATTTTGTACCTTTTTAAGTAGCAGATCTTTATAATCTGTTAATGTTTTCTTAAAATAGATTAATCTTAGAAATTTATATTTGCATAAAAATAACAATTTTCTCTATAAAGTTGAATGTGTACTCTTCTATGACTATGACTTCGATACACTTGTGGGACTTTCTCACTCTTGGTGTTGAACATATTAAATTTCTTTTTGTTTCTATTAGAATTGCCAGGAGGTTATAGGGTTCCCCCCCCTCTTTTAAAAAGGGCTAGGTTTGGGAGGAGTCAAGATGGCAGAATAGGAGGAGGCAGAATTTGTTGCTCCTCACAAGTTCATCAAAAACGCATTTACAAATGGAATAATTCCTACAGAGCTCCTGCCAAACAGTAGTCGTAGACTTTGGATTCTGAAAAGAATGAAAGAAAGAAGAAAAAAGAAAAGAGAAATCAAAAAAGAGATCAAAAACCCTGGTGGGAAGCTGAAGGCAAGGAGAGCTCTCCACATTAAGAAAGACTCCCTTATGGAGGGGAAATCAGCTGGAACAGCAAAGGAACTTTAGGACATCAAAGGAGAATGTAGCAGATGGATGGTCTGTGGAAGGCAAGACAAAGTAAGAACCTCACGCATGATCTATAACACAGCTCTGTGCATTCCAGCCTGAATTGTGAGCTGCCTGTTGCAAAGGGGAGCTGGGTGCTGGAAAGAGGGGTTTGTAATGCAGACCCAGGGAGAGGACATCTCTTGGCTGAGAAACGACAGCCTGAATGGACAGGAGCAAGGGGTGCCACAACTGGGAAAGTCTGTGGAAAAAGCCTGAGACACCATAGCAAAGCGTCATAGTCAAGCGGCATGCTGGGGAAGAGCCACACTTATAAACCCCTTCCCCACCCACTGGTTTCTTCTGCCTTTGTGGGCACTGGGAGGGGCTCCCACCTGAACGAACCCACCCGCCCCTCAGGCTGGACTCGACTCTGCCTGTGTAGGCTCCAGGGGCTTGAGCACCAGCCATCCCAAAACCTCCTTGGGAATCAGCCCTGGGTGCCCCTGCCTGGAACGAGAGTCCACCAAAGCTAGCAGGGTCAGAGGGCTAAAGCGTGGGATTGGAAGAACAGATGCAGGGAGAGAAACGCATTTGGCTGCATGGATACTATAGAAGGGATGAGAGTGAGGGGATGCGTGGCCAGGAGTGTCCCTGGAGGAAGAGAGGTCTGCCTGGAAAGCGAGGCACCATTGTTGAGAGACACGCAGGTGGCGGGGAGGACAACACTCCCATATGTCAGCTCCTGCTGCTGCAGGTACTGGGAGTACCTGAGTGTGCTCCAAGCAGCCACTACTTTTGATCCCACTCATCTGGGCAAGGATCAGACGCCTGAGTGTGGCACACATGCAGAGGTGGACTTAAAACCAAAACTGAGACCAAAGGGCAGTGCAACTAAGGAATAGAGACACAAATCTTTCTATGTAACTGTACAAGCTGTGAATTAAATCCCCAAGATCAGCTGGGTAAACTGCATTTGTGGAATACCTGAAGAGACAATGAGCCTTTCAACATCTGAGACCAGTCTAGCCTTCACAGCACTGGACTTTGTGGGCAAATACACACAGGAATTGGGCCAGGTCAGAGTATAAGCTGGCCCCACAGTGTCCACAGCAGGTCCAGAGACCTACCTAGAGGTGTATATTCTATGTTTTATTCTCTTTGTTGTTGTTGATGATGTTGTTTGCTTGCCCCCATATCTGTTTTATTTTTCATTGTTTTCATTAGTATAATCCTTATCAACTGTTCTCATATTAGAATTCCCTTGTTTGGTTGTCTGTTCCCTTGTTTTGGGGGGTTCTTTTTTGTTTGTTTGTTTTCTCTGTGTAGGTGTGTATGTGTGTGTGAGTATGTGTTGTGTTGCTATTGCTGCTGCAGTTCTAGCTATTTGCCCTGAGCTTTTTTTGTCTATTTTTTTTTGTTTTTGTTTTACAATTTGTTTTGTTTTTCCTTTTTCTTTTCTTTTATCTTCTCTGTTTTTTATCGGGCCACATGGTGAGGCTTGCAGGTTCTTGGCTTCCTGGTCAGGGGTCAGGCCTGGGCCTCCGGGGTGGGAACATAAAGTCCAGGAAGCTGGAACACCAGAGAATTCCCAGGCCCAGGGAATATTATTTGACATGTGCATTCCTGAAGATATCCATATCAACCCCAAGACCTGGCCTCACACAACTGCCTGCAGGCTCCAGTGTTAATCACCTCACACCAAAAAATCAGCAAGACAGGAACTCAGCCCCACCCACCAGCAGACACATTGCCTAAAGTCATACTAACCTCACAGACACCCCAAAACACACCACCTGATGCAGCCCTGCCCATCAGAGGGAAAAGACTCAACTCAACCCAACAGAGTGCAGACACTAGGCTCTCCCACCAGGAAAACTACACAAGCCCCTTGACCAACCTCACTCAGCAGGGGGTAGTCAACAGAAACAAAAGGAACTATGACTGTGCAGCCTGAAGAAAGAAGACTATAAACACAGTAGGTTACACAAAATGAGATGACAAAGAAATATGCTGCAGACAAAGGAGCAAGGTAAAATCCCACAAGACCAAATAAATGAAGAGGAAATATGCAAGCTATCTGAAAAAGAATTAAGACTAATGATAATAAAGATGATACAAGATGTAGGAAGTAGAATGGAGAAAATACAAGAAATGTTTAACAAGGACCTAGAAGAACTAAACAACAAAATATCAATGATGAACAAAACAATAACTGAAATGAAAAACACATAAGAAGGAATCAACAGCGGAATAACTGAGGCAGAAGAGCAAATAAGTGAGCTGGAAGATAGAATGGTGGAAATAACTGACGAGGAACAGAATAAAGAAAAAATAATGAAAAGAATTAAGGACAGTCTCAGAGACCTCTGGGACAACATCAAATGCACCAACATTCAAATTATAGGGGTCCCAGAAGAAGAAGAGAAAGTGAAAGGTCCTGAGAAAATACTTGAAGAGATTATAGTCAAAAACTTCCCTAACATGGGAAAAGAAATAGTCAACCAAGTCCAGGAAGCACAGAGAATTCCATACAGGATAAACCCAGGAGAAACACACCGAGACACACATTAATCAAACTAACCAAAAATTAAATACAAAGAAAAACTATTAAAAGCAGCAAGGGAAGAGCAACAAATAACATGCAAGGGAATCCCCATAAGGTTATCAGCTTATTTTTCAGCAGAAACTTTGCAGGAGAGAAGGGAATGGCAAGACATATTTAAAGTGATGAAAGGGAAAACCTACAACCAAGATTACTCTACCCAGCAAGGATCATATTCAGAATTGACAGAGAAATCAAAAACTTTATAGACAAGCAAAAGCTAAAAGAATTCGGCACCACAAAACCAGCATTACAACACATGCTAAAGGAACTTCTCTAGCAAAAGAAAAAGACCTACAAGAAGAAACACAAAACAATTAGGAAATGGTAACAGGAATATGCATATCTATAATTATCTTAAATGTAAATGGACTAAATTCTCCAACCAAAAGACAAAGACTAGCGGAATGGATACAAAAATAAGATCTGTATATATGCTGTCTACAAGAGACCCACTTCAGACCTAGGAACACATTCGGACTAAAAGTAAAGGGATGAAAAAAGATATTCCATGTAAATAGGAATCAAAAGAAAATTGGAATTGCAATACTCATATCAGACAAGATAGACATTAAAATAAAGACTATTACAAGAGACAAGGAAGGACACTACATAATGACCAAAGGAGCAATCCAAGAAGAAGATATAACAATTGTAAATATCTATGCACCCAACATAGAGCACCTAAATACATAAGGCAACTGCTAACAGACATAAAAAGAGAAATCAATAGTAACACAATAATAGTGGGTGACTTTAACACCCCACTTACACCAATGGACAGATCATCCAAACAGAAAATAAATAAAGAAACACAAGCTTTAAATGACACAATAGACCAAATAGATTTAATTGATATTTATAGGACATTCCACCTGAAAGGGGCAGAATACACTTCTCAAGTGCTCATGGAATATTCTCCGGGATAGACCACATCTTGGGTCACAAATCAAGCCTCAGTAAATTGAAGAAAATTGAAATTGTATCAAGCATCTTTTCCAACCACAATGTTATGAGATTAGAAATCAATTACAGGAAAAAAATCTGTAAAAAATACAATCACATGGAGGCTAAACAATATGCTACTAAATAACCAAGAGATCACTGAAGAAATCAAAGAGGAAATAAAAAAATACCTAGAAACAAATGAAAATGAAAACACGATGACCCAAAACCTATGGGACTCAGCAAAAGCAAAGGAGACCATAAACAAGACAAAAAGACAGCCCTCAGAATGGGAGAAAATATTTGCAAACGAAGCAACTGACAGAGAATTAATCTCCAAAATATACAAGCAGCTCATACAGCTCAATATAAAAAAAACAACCAACCTAATCCAAAAGTGGGCCACCTAAATAGACATTTCTCCAAGGAAGATATACAGATGGCCAAAAAACACATGAAAAGATGCTCAACATCACTAATCATTAGAGAAATACAAATCAAAAGTACAATGAGGTATCACCTCGCACCAGTCAGAATGGCCCTCATCAAAAAGTCTACAAACAGTAAATGGTGGAGAGGTTGTGGAGAAAAGGGAACCCTCTTACACTATTGGGAGTCTAAATTGATACAGCCACTATAGAAAACAGTATGGAAGTTCCTTAAAAAACTAAAAATAGAATTACCATATGATCCAGCAATCCCACTACTGGGCATATACTCAGAGAAAACCATAATTCAATAAAACACATGGACCCCAATGCTCATAGCAGCACTATTTACAACAGCCAGGACCTGGAAGCAACCTAAATGTCCATCAACAGAGGAATGGATAAAGAAGATGTGGTACATATATACAATGAAATATTACTGAGCCATAAAAAGGAACGAAATTGTCATTTGTAGAGACGTGGATGGACCTAGAGACTGTCATACAGTGAAGTAAGTCAGAAAGAGAAAAGCAAATATTGTATAATAATGCATATATGTGGAATCTAGAAAAATGGATAGATGATATTATTTGCAAAGCAGAAATAGAGACACAGACATAGAGAAGAAATGTATGGATACCAAGGCGGAAATGGGTGGGATGCGAGGAATTGGGAGACTGGGATTGACACATATACACTATTGATACTATGTGTAAAATGGACAACTGATGGGAACATGCTGTATAGCACAGGGAACTCCCCTAGTGCACTGTGGTAACCTAAATGGGAGGGAAGCAGAAAGGGAGGGGATATCTGTATGTGTATGGCTGATTCATTTCTTTGTGCAATGGTGGCTAACAACATTGTAAAGCAACGATACTCCAATAAAAATATTAAAATAAAATATTTGCTAGTTTGATGAAAAAAAGGCTAGGTTTTATAAAATCTTTCTTTTTAACATTTTGTTTCTTTTATTAATTTCAATTTTATCACTATTAATTCCTTTTCCTAGATTATATTAGTTTGATTAGTTTTTTCCAGCTTTTCCTCCTCCTCTTTATTAATTGCATACCTATGAAAATAATAAATACTTTTAGTACTACAGATTGTCTGAGTACTATTTATCCCACATGTTGAGATATAAAACAATCTCTTCTTTATAAATTTTCCTTCTTGACTTGCCCAGGTTCTGGTATACTTTTGGGGGCCATGAATAAATTAATGAAAAAAATCTATAATTTCACCTTAAATTTCCTCTTTGAGACTGGGTTTTTTTAGAAGAATATTTCTTTGTTTACAACTGGAAGATTTGCTTTGATCATTTTTTGTTGCTGTTGAGGACTTCTTGGTTTATTATGTGTAAAAAAGACAGGCTTTATAATTTCTTTCTTTTAAAATACCCTATAGACTTAATCCTTGTTTTGTTACTCTTTTCAGATAAGAAGCCAATCAGAACAGGGCCAGGGAGGGAGGACTGTTTTCTAGAGTGCTCAGGGAGGGTCAGATTTGGAACCCGCATTATTTCTCATGTGGCTTATAGAGAGAGGCCTGTTCGGTCATGTGCTCTAAGCCCAATAATGTAATCCTCTCAGTACTGTTGGTGTCACCTGCAGGTATCTCTACTCCGAGGGCTCCCCATGAGCCCATCTGACCTTCTGGGCAGCTGAGCCATCTTCACCTTAGAGGCAAATGTCTCCCCACTTAGATGACATGAGCCAGCAGGATCTTGCTTAGACTCCAGCAGGCAGCCATAGGGTGGAGATGGCCCAATAGGGAGGTGGATGAAGGGATACCTGAGCATCTCCTGCTATCTTCATTCTAATGCAATTTAAATGGGGAATTTTGTCCTTTGGTGTACCTCCTGGTTGAATAGCTTCTCCTCCTCTTCCTTCCGTTCTTCCCCCTCCTCCCCCTTCTCCTCCTCTTCCCCTTCCTCCCCCTCTCCCTCCTCCCTCTCCTCTTCCCCCTCCTCCCTCCTCTTTTCCCTCCTCCCCTTCCTCCTCCCCCTCCTCCCTCCTCTTCTCCCTCCTCCCCTTCCTCCTCCCCCTCCTCCCCCTCCTCTTCCCCCTCCTCCCCCTCCTCCTCCCCTCCTCCTCCTCCTCTTCCCCCTCCTCCCCCTCCTCTTCCCCCTCCTCCCCCTCCTCCTCCCCTCCTCCTCCTCTTCCCCCTCCTCCCCCTCCTCTTCCCCCTCCTCCTCCTCCTCCCCTCCTCTTCCTCCACCTCTCCTTCCTCCTTCTTCTTCTCCTCACCCTCTTCCTTTTCCTCCCTCTTTTTCTGACATGCTATCCTGCTTGAATTGACTGGTCGATTTCACTATTTTTCTGGCTAATCAGCCTGCCTGGGTTACGCTTATATGTTGTGTCACATTGAGTCAGATGTTGAACCCTCCTAGGTTTCAGTATCCCCATCTCCACTTTTCCAGTTGTGAGAAGTAGTAGTGATATTTGCCACATGTCTAGCAAGGTTCATAAAGGGGAGTTGCTGGTGTCATTATTATTATCAATTACTTAGTCATTGCTTTGGAAGTCTGCCTTGGTTGAGCTGTCTCTATAATTGAGCTAACCCTAATAATAAAGGATCCATACCTCCTCTTTCCCTTGGAAATGCTGTCCAACATTCCAGACTAAATGTGTTGATATGTGGAAAGGGAAGCATCTGACCTTATCCTGGCTGCTGGCTCCAGTTCCTTGACAAAAATCAAACAAAGCATTGCCCCCCACCCTCCAAAAAAAGAAAACCTGTCAAGAAAATTCTCTATAGAGCTCATTTGGAAATACAATGCCGCAAACAATATCATAAAATGGATATTATTTAAATTCTGGCTTGGCCAGTGTTAGAGTTGCAGTGTTATTTTAGCAATTTCAGCAGACCCAGGAGTGCAAATAGTTGTAATTAAAGGATTCCAGTAACAACCCTGTCAAGTCCTTGTGTGTATCACATTTGGCACATGTTTCAAAGCTGAGAGCAATATTGAATAGACCATCTGTTGGTTTTCATTAGGTTTTCTCTCATCAACAGCACTTTAAATATAACTGAACTCATTTAAAAAAAAATCCTTGACATCTGTGCTTTCATTTGGAACATTGATCAATATTAATTACAATTCTACTTCACCTGAATTTATTATTAATGAAAAGTTAAATACAGCATAAATATAAATGTTTGTCCTACAATACTTTTGATAGTACTTAGTCACAAAAAGCCAAAGAAAGCACCCTGTCTTATGAGTAGAAGTGATGAAAATACCTGGATATGAGTATTCCACTGAATCCCACTGGTGGCCAGCATACCTGTAGCATCTGGGCTTGGAAATTTCTCTCCAGAAAGCCTTTCCCTGCAAATTTTACCTGGCAAACTTTTACTATCCTTCAAGGACTGTCTTAGGCATGACCTCCTCTTGGAAGACTTCCTTGTTTTTATCAGTGTTGACTTACCCTTTCCTTTCTCTTCCTCCAGTCCTTGAACAAAAGACTTTGATCAAATTTCACTTTCTTTCATGTTTGTCTCCCCAGGAAGAGCAGAATCATGACTAACATTAAACCTTGTGCATAGTAGGTGCTCAGTTGAAATTTACTGAATGAAGAAATAAATGAAGGAACAAATGAAATGCAACTCTAGTAGACATGGGAGAGAAAATGTAACTGAACTCAACAGTTGGTGAAGACTTTTCCCCAGCACACAAACAAGGAGCATGGCAAAGGTAGAAAGATTTATAGAATGGGCACGAATATTAACTCTCAACTGAAGAGTCTGCCTTCTTTCTTGTTTCTGTTCCTCTGTCTTGCCCTGCAGCCCTAGACTAATGTGTCTTGACTGTCACATTGTTCCTCTTTGAGGATATAAAAGACATTTTGATTCAGTGGAGAGTTTTGAGTCCAGATGATTGACCTGTATCAGCATGCTTACGCTAGTGTATAAACTCCTCCCCTGGATTATCAGCCACTTGAGGGCAGGGATTGGGTGTAATTCAGCTCTGGACTTGCACAGTGTCTGCTTCAAGAAAATGCTGCAAAACTGATTTGAACACGGCAGAGACAGCTACCTGAGTTCAGGTATGCTTGATAGGTCCAGTAAGTTCTCCTCATTTACTCATTCATGGTTTTCTTATATAGATTTTATGACTATGTAAGGTTTTTTTTTTTTTTTTTTTGTGGTACGTGGGCCTCTCACTGTTGTGGCCTCTCCCGTTGCAGAACACAGGCTCTGGACGCACAGACTCAGCGACCATGGCTCACCGGCCTAGCCGCTCCGTGGCATGTGGGATCTTCCTGGACCAGGGCACGAACCCGTGTCCCCTGCATCGGCAGGTGGACTCTCAACCACTGCGCCACCAGGGAAACCAGACTATGTAAGCTTTGAAAAATTATTATTCAGGTATTGCAAGGCCTACAGATGAAGAGATGATAGTCATTGAAAAGATAATTTCCTATTCACAGTTCCCAGGAGGAGAGAGTGTGCTGCACCAGCAGGGCCACACAGTGAAGCACCAGGGTCAGCCAGGAGGGAGAGGGAGGGAGGGGGAAACATGGGTAGAAGCATTTATCATGGTTCCTGCAGGAAAGTATGGGTGAGGCAGGGTAAATACGTTTAGTATTAGATGGTTTGAACAATTTCGACGGCCTCTGGGGTGCTGGTACCTTGGTATCTGGCTCCAGGGTGATAAGGTGGGCAGGTGGATGGCAGCCCAGAGTGAGAGCTCAATAAATGAGGTATTTGGGGTGTGGCCTCTGGACCTGTTGGTTTGTGTATGGAAGTCACACCCACAGGTTAGTCATTTGCTGTCTCTAGTAGGGGCAGTCTCCTCAGGGTAAGGCTCCAGATGCCAAAACACCAGAATCAAAAGACAGCCAAATACATTCATCTGTTTGTTCAACAGGTATTTCCTGAATGACTGCTACCACCAGGCCATTGTGCTGGGGGCTCAATGTTGAGTAATTCATAAGCCCTCTCCTTGAGGAGTTCATAGTCAAGCAAGGAGAACAGCTGGGGAGATAGCCACCATACAGAATGATTGAGCTGTGACAAAAAACAGAATAGGGTCACCCAAAGTGGACTAAGGATTAAGAGCAGTGAAGCTTCCTAGAATAACTGAGCTGAATGTTACAAGTAAGGTTTTGCCAACAGTGTGGGTTGGAAGGCAGTAGAGACAGAAGTCATCCAAAAACAAGCATGCCTTAATATCTTAAGGTTTCCTTAAGGAACAGGTGAATGTCTTCACTGGGGCAGGTGCTGGGAATAGAGACTGTAAGGGAAGGCCCTTCACATGAGAGGCAGCCTTTTTTCTTACCCAGGTCTGGTTGATTTGCAAGGTGTCATGAGAAGGTGCATGTCAGGGGATTTCAGCAACAGCGTGTATTCATCTAGTGCTTTCTTTATGCTTCATGCTTATTTTCTTGTGTGCTTCCTACAAGCAACTTGTGAACGGGGAGAAGCACATCTCATGTATGTATACTTCTGTGCTGTATTTCATTATAACTCCATGTTTAAGAAGACGCATATACAACTAAGTGTGGGCTCCTTGATGGAGCTAATGAACTTTGTTGTTTTCTTCATCTATTAAATCTCACACTTGTCACATAGTCAATTTCAATTGGCTATAAATACTCCCATCTATGAAGATGGAGAGAGAGAAGGAAGATGGGCCATTGGGGTATGGAGGGTCAGGGAAAGGAAGTGGGGATATGGGCATTGGTTCTTCCCAACTTTGCTTTGGCTCCAGAACCCTTCCACAGCATAACATCTCGTCAAGCTGAGAGTGTCTGCTATGCAAAAGCTCTCTGTTATTTATATGGAAGCTCCTCACCAAGACAATGGGGGGGATAATATTTAAAGATCATTTTGTGGTTACAAAATAAAATGACATATGCAACATACTTAAGAAAGTGTCTGGCACTTAATAGCTGCATGATAAAATGGTAATTGCTATTATTTCATTATTGTCAATATTGTCCTTACTATCTTTTCATATATGGACATCTACTACATACACAAAAGTCGATGTGCTCATTTTCTGGAGGAGATGAATAGGCACTGCAAAGATGCAGTACAAAAACAAAGAATCTGTAATCAAGATGCAGGATTTAAGGCTTAGATTTTGAAAGTTTCTTTAATGAAGGGACATAGCGTTTGATACAAGGTAAATCAGGGCATGTGTAATAAGTGACAGTGTTGATGGAGAAGACAGCTTATAGTTGAGCGGTTAGGGAAGACTGGTGCATTTAGTATATACCCTGACTTGCTTCAACTCCTTTGTAGAAAAAGATGCAAAGGAAGGAAAAGAAAACACATAGGTTCTAAATAAAATTCAGATTGTTTCATATGAGAGTTATTGTTTGTGTAGAGAAGGTGAAAAATAAAGATACTGGTGGAATGTAGGTCCAAACAGGGAAGGCTAAGAAGTGTGTTGTGAGGCCTCTGGACTTTGTCCTGAATGTCCAACCACAAGAGGTCACAGCAGGAACACTGAGTTACCCACCACCCACGGGTTAGCCTTTTGAACGAGTTAACAATGCTCAAAATAGAGCAAAGAGATATGTCTGATTTGGTAATGGGTATTAATTGGAAAGTTGGAAACAAAATAGTTTGTCTTTAAGATCACATGTATTAATTGTTAACACAGCCTCTCTTTAGTTTAGGGTGCAAGTGTTGATTTGCTACTTACATGGTGTCTCAAGTAATGCCCTTCCACATTTGATGTGTTTTTCAGTAAGATTTAAAAATGGTTCTTTGGCATGTTAATAAGGCAACAGAGACACCCCCTAGTGTCAATGTGAAATTCTCTGATGGGACCCAGCACCAATAAAAGGTAATGTCTAAATGTTTTTGTGAACTTTCTACAACTGAGCACACAATCACAAATACGGTAACCACTTTATAAAAGTTATGTGCTTCCTAATAAACCTTCTTCTTTTTTGATGGAGAAATTGAGTTAAAGAAAAAACTATTGACAGAGCACATAAAGTTATTTTAGTGGCATCCATCATGTCTTTTGGGGTTATGTTTGTTTGACTGTGTTCTTATAACACCAGGGTTGGATTAACTTTGATAACACATATTTTCAATTGAGGACAATACAATCATATCCTAGTTTGCCTTGTATTAGTTATTCCAATAATTGGGATAAAAAGGTTTTTGGACTCTAATTTCCCTGGGTGATAGTTAACCTCTCACTTTCATTTGAACATGGAAAAGGGGATTTCCTGAGATCCTAAACTCAGTACCATCACAAGTGTGGGGTTGTGTAGAATGATGGTGTTTGGGTCTGCTGGTGGGTCTGTTTACATAGGGTTTCAAGAGCTGCAAAGAAGAGCAACTAACTTGCTGCTTAGAGGCTGGATACAGAGTTGAGTCTTGGGACAAACATCCCCAAGCCCTAAGGAGTAAACTGGGCACTCTTAAATCAATAATTCTGAAGCAGATATACACATCAGCCTCAAATGGGGAGTATTTTAAAGTGCAGCTTTCAGGATTCCAGATCCTAAAACATTCTGATTCTGTAGGTCTGGAGGTCGGGGAAGTGATACTCTTCTAAGAGGATGCCACGAGCAAGTCTTCTATGGAGTTCTAGTTGCTAATGACTCTAACTGCACCTCTCAGGTAAGGACTAAATGCGGAAGGTAGTTTCCTGAAGGGAGGGGACAGTAAGCGTTCATGAACTTGTGAGATGTGTATGTACAAGTCCCCACTCATGACCCTCTGTGTTGCCTTCAGGCCCTGCTCCCTCTGAAACATGTCAGAGTCCTAGAAATGTCTCTCAAAGGCCAGTAGAGAATCATACTTTCTGTAGTTCCCCAGCTGTGGCAGGAGAGATTTGGGGAGTCCAGTATCTCACCCTAGAGGAGAGCCTTTGTTTGGTTCTTAGAGCCAATGGAACAGGTGTGGGAGGGTTGAATATCTAAGGGTGTGGCCTGTGGGGGTGAGCTGTGGCCACTATGTAGAGCTGCTTTCCATTTTCTTAGGCCAGTCCCTTTGCAAATATCTGCTACCAAGGTATTTCAGTTGGAAGCAAGGGTTAGTCAAGAGTCAAAGACATCAAACAAATGCAAATCAAAATGCAAACTTTCATGTTAACTTCTTTAACTAAAAACACTTAAAAATCATAACAATAAGAACTCACATACACTCACATCATTATGTACCAGATACTGAATGTTCGTATTCTTTAACCAGTAAATCCAACTCTAAAATCTACCATAGGAAAGAAGCTGAAATACAAATATTTATGTACTAAGATATTCTCCAAAATGTTATTCATAACACTGGAATAATGGAAACAGATGTCCTAAATTCTTTGGTAAATTGAGGAGTGCTCTATGAGAAAATACCAAAAACCACTAAAAATATGTATTAAAATATAGGATATGAGAGATTGATCGTGACATGCTGAGTAAAAGAAGAAAAAAGCAGAGGATGAGAAAGCACTCTAGACTGTAACACACACACACACAAACACACACGGACACACATGGGCACACACATGGACACACACATATACACATGGACACACACACAGCCACACACAAACACACATAAACACATGGACACACATGCACACATGGACATGGACACACACACACATGCATACATGGACACACACGGACACGGACACACACAGATGCACACACGGACACACACATGGACACACATGTGCCCATGCACACACGGACACACATACACACATAGACACAGACACACACACATGGACACACATGCACACATGGACACACATATACACACAGAGACACATACACATACATACATGGACACACAAACACACACACACGACACACACATGGACACATACACACATACACACACGGACACACACAGACATGCACACAGATACACACACGGACACACACATGCACACAGATAAATGATTGGAAGAAATATGCCAAAAAATGCCAAGGGATGACTTTCTTCAAATTTGACATGGTGACATTTTCTCACCCATCGATCTCACCTTGATATAGCCTCAGAGAAGACAACACTTATCCCTCTGTCTGTAGTAAGTTCCCAGCATTACCCTGATTTTGTTACTGAATTAAGTTGTATGGATTCTGCCTTTTCTGTTCAGGTTTGTGTAGCCAAATAAAGAAACCAAATTTGAGATAGTTTGCAATCTTTGCTCAATGGCCAAAGAATGGAGAATTGGAGAAGTGGGAACTAAGTTCACAGATCAACTTCTGGACCACGTGGTGAGAGGGATTTGATTTTAAAGAGTAAAGACAAAGGCTATATCCAATCTCCTGAGATATACCATAATAGAAAAGAATATTAAAAAAAGAATGTATAAATGTGTAAAACTGAGTCACTTTCCTGTACAGCAGAGATTGACACAACATTGTAAATCAACTACGCTTCAATAGAAAAAAGAAAAGAAAAGAAAAGAAAAAAAAGACAAAAGGAGGAGGAGTGAAGCTAATGATGGGGAGACATATGCATTAGTCTACTGGGGAAAGGGCAGGGCGTTTTGAGGGAGTGGGTGCCACCCTCTTTTTATCTTTTTTGGTTTTAATTTCTGGTCCTGGCTGCCCATAAGTGTGTCATTTAATTTGCTAATATAGTGAAATCATCATATAATGAGACTCAGGTTCTGTTGGAGGTCAGATTCATCACTATCTTGGTCCCAGCTGGTTCCACCTGGTTTTTGTTTGTTTGTTTGTTTGTCTCTCCCTATAGCTTCCTTTCTTTTCTCTGGACCCTGTGACTTAAAGATTTATGTTCATTCCTGCTAAAGGTGTGGGTTGAGGGTTTTGAGCAAGGACCTGGTGCAGCAACTCTGGCAACAATTTTACTCTTCAGAGCACTGTTCTTTTCATTTATAAAAAGAAAAGTACCTGTTTATTTGCTTATATAATAGGTCTCACTTTTGGAAAACTGTGCTTCTTAAGATGAGGAGCACCTCTGCTTTACTTACTACCATTTATTTGGGGGCTGGTCCTGGTTGGTCCTGGAGCAGTAGACACTCAGTAAATTAGTATTTTCTATATTACATTAGCTGATAGAGTCTGTACTCTCTATGTATTTCATATGTATTTGTATGTATATAAATACACACATGTGTATATAATTTTCCACTCAATTCCACAGTGTCTGATATTTCATATTTGAAATTTTAGATTTACTTCATTGCTTTACTTTTCTTTACAGCTTTTTAAAAAAAAGTACATTCCTCTGATAAACAGTGGATGGGTAGGGTAATACATGACATAGTTACTTATACCTTAGTAGGAAATATTTTCTCAATAAGTTTCTTTCCTGGTAAATGGTATTCGGCTATTAAAGAAATGACCACTCTGATGATACAAGGAAGGGATCTTACTGGACTTCAAGTTTGCCCCGATGGCCTCAGACACAACTGGGCCCTGCCAAGGGAAGCCAAGCAGCCCCAAGAAGTGTGGCCAGAAAGGGAAGATGGAAGGGGTCAAAGCAGATATTTATTTTCTCAACTTTGGTTGGGGGCTAACCCTGTCTGCAGATGTCTGTGAAAGAGAAAAAGAAGGCACATGCTGGTGGTGAGTGGGGAAAGAGATAGAAAGGGACAGAGAGGTAAAGAGATAGAGATTGTAAAAATGCTCAATTTCATCCTAAAAATTGTTCTGAAATAAGTGTATTCCCAGTTGTTATTTCCACTTACCAAAAATATCCAGTCTCACTAACATGCTCATTTATTTTTCTCAAGCTTATTTAAAATTTCTTTCCCATAATTTGGAGTCTGACTCCAGAAAAGATGCCAATCCAACTTTATGCAACTCAATCCCACGGGAGCATTCTGATTTCCTTATAGAAGCCAAGCACAAAGGACTCATTTTGAGGTCACATCGGTCTGGTTCCTAGCTTACCTTTTCTTATGGAAACACAAGGGCAAACACATTGATGTATTTGGATTAATCCCTCCCCTTCTCTCTCTCTCTCCTTCCCTTCCTTTCTCCCTCCTTCCTTCTCTCTCTGCCTTATTCTCCTTTCTTTTCCTTTTCAACTCTCAGGTTGGAGCTAAGATTTAGGTGGAAGCAGGTGAGCAAAACAGATTGGAGACATTAATCTGGAGGCTGTCTTTGCCTCTGAAATTAGCATCAACTCTGGGTGTGAATGACTGTTGATCCCTATTTTAAAGGAAGCTGCAATTTCTTGAAAATTGGAGGGATATTATGAGTATCTGAAACCTGCAGGGAGCCCCACTAATTACATATCCTGGACAAATATTTCTTACAGTAAAATCGACACATACAGAAATACTAATTTTAAGTCTTCCAATGTTGATGCTTAATGTCTATTTTCCTTCTCTAATGAAAGAGCTCATGTGTTAATTAGGCTGGATTGCAGAGATGATTCACCTCTTCCCTGCTAGAAGGTAAGGCATGTTTCCTGCCAAAGAGGCAGGAGAAGTTTACTTTTACCTACTTCCCCCTCCCACCAAAGCCTTCTGGCATTTAGTTGTGAAACATCAATCTCTTCTAATGTTGTATCTCATCTAGTTTCCACAATAATCTTCTAACAGGCTTTCCTCTCTCCAATTCTCTTGTTTGCTAGAGTCAGTGCTGATTTATGCCTGTTACCCCAGCATAATTATTAAAATTGTTCCCATTTTTGCTCAGACGTGTCTTGGTTTGGATGATAATTGTATAGTCACCCAGCGTGATATGAACCATACCCACCTATCCAAGCTCATCTTTCACTTTACTTCTTTTCACTTGCTGCACTTTCTCTTGTTCCCTTGGATCATTTCATGTTTTCTGGGGCCTTTTGGTGTATGTTCCTTTAGCCTTGCACACTGTCTTCTTCACCTTCCTATCTCAGCTCTGAAATTCTTCCAAAGTTTTCCTGACCTTACCAACCTAAATCAAGGCTTGTTGTTCAACGTTTTCTTAGCGTTTATCGGAACTATCATTCTACAATCATTTGGCATGATTGTTTCATTAATGTGGATTCCCCCATTAGATTCTGTCAGCCTCAAAATTATATTTTCTCCTTTATAGGAGGCAAACATGTTTTAGAGAGATTAAAAATTTGATGTGTGATAACTGAGTGTGTATCTGAACCTCAGTTCCACCTAACTCTGACATCCATGAAGGGAAGAGCTTATGGGATGCTTGTGGTGGGCCTCTCCACTCTTTTCTTTCTTATAGGATCATACTTGACTGGCAGATTTGGGTGATGGCTGGGGATAGAGCAGCAGGGAAAAGCAAATCTTTTTGAAAAGGGTATCTGAAGCAACTACAAATTGAAGGAGGATTATCTTGGATTACTTGATATATTTTAAGATTTATTTTTCCTCTTTTTAATGCCCTTATTTTCTTTCTATAAAAATATTCATTAGCAATAAAAACATGGATCATAGTTTGAAGGAACCTTAGGGTTTATGCAAATGAATCAATTATTTTTTAATAGATGAGGGAAAAGGATGTCAAGAGAAATTACAAAAATTATCCAGAGTCACACAGCTGCTACCCAGAGGTCCCGTGGAACTGAGTTCAGATCAGTTATCTTGGATTTTTTCACCTGAGGTCTTGCTCATAATAGAACTCTATATACATCCCCTTGACCACAAGGTGGGGGTGGGTTGTGAGTGCTGTACAGGAGAATCTAACTCTAACTTGGTTATCACAGAAATTGCTGCCCACTTGGGTCAGTATCCTGCACCTCCTCTGCTACTCACTCAACCCTGGATCCATACATATAGAAAGAAGTGAAAGAATTATCTCAGACAGCACACAGGAAGTAATCTGAGACATGATCAGTTATTTTCAAACCAGCTCATATGCCACATACATGCCACCAGCCTGTTACATATAACATGTGTTATGAATGAATGCTTGTGCACTGCTCAAATTCATAGGTTGAAGCCAACACCCTGATGTGATGGTGTTAGAAGGTGGAGAATTCGGGAGGCAATAAGCTTTAAATGAGGTCTCGAGAGTGGACACCCCCATCACCAGGATGGAATTAGTGTCATTATAAGAAAAGGAAGAGACACCAGAACTCTCTCTCTCCACCAGATAAGGATACAGAAAGAAGGCAGCTATCTTCAAGTCAGGAAGTGGGCCCTCTCTAGAAACCAACCATGCTGGTACCCTGACCTTGGACTTCCAGCCTCCAGAATTGTAGGAAATAAATGTCTGTTGTTTACACCACCCAGTCTATGGTATTTTGTTATAGCAGCCTGAGGTAACTTAGATAGTATATTTACAGAAGCATTTTAAAAATAATTAAAATGTTAAACATAGTTAAGAAATTGCTGTGATCTCCCAGGGAAGACAGTAGAGAGTTTAGAGGGATGAAAACATCCTTAAGATTTAAATAAGCAGGTGGAGAAAACTCTTATTTTACAAAGAAGACACAGATGTGACCTGACAATTAAAAATATCTCTGTAGATAGGTACCTGTTAATAAATGGGCTGAGATATGCAGCCCCATTTGTATTTCCTTTAGAAGACTTTAGCAGGAAGTGCTAAAGGTGAACTTGACAAGGACTCTGTCTTGCAATATCTTCAGTTTCTCTTTGGTATAAAAAATAATTTCCAATCAATATTTTCAAGTTCTGGAAAGCCTTAAGATTGGTTGGCTGGAAAATTCAGTTTTGAGTGATGTCACTATGCATCCCCTATTACCTGGGGAATCTCTTTATTTTTTTTATAGTTCTTCTCTTGATGGCATACATATCCTAACCCCTTACTAATGGATGCTTGAAGAGGAAAAGTTTTTTTTATCCTTTAGATTCATTTTGTTTATTCATTTATGTTATTTATTTATTTATTTTTTTACATCTTTATTGGAGTATAACTGCTTTACAATATTGTGTTAATTTCTGCTGAAGAGGAGAACTTCTGGTGCTGGAAATGCGAAGAAAGATTTGCCCCGATGGACAAAACCTAAAGAGGGAGGAGAAAGTGAGGGGATCATATGGGGCTTTAATCACATGGACTCTCTGAGAAGTCTCATGTCCAGCAAATTCTGTTTCCTGTTCCTCCTCAGAACCTGGTTAAGCTACATTTCCCAGTTTCCTTTACAGTGAGGGGAAGCCCTGTGACTGAATTCTGACCAATGGGATATGGTGAGATATGAGGTATGTTATTTCTATACTATAAAATCTTGCATGCAATTTTCTGTATTCCATTTGCTGGTGTCATAATCAAATTGATTGAATACATTGACCAAATCCACAATTCAAAATCCCAATTTCCTCTCAATTTGCCTGTATGGACAGTTGAAAGTTCTGCTCACCTCCTCTTACACCTGGTTTTAGTCATCCTTACTCCCAACCCTGGATTCTGCTGTTAGTAGAAGTATAAACTGATGCAATATTGCGGGACAATTCTTTATGGGCTTCTTGCATTTCTGTAACTTTTGTGAGCAGAGGCATTGCTGGCTTCTGTTTCAGACAATTTCTTCAAGGATACTTATAGAGCAAACTTGGAAAATGGGAAGATGCCAGATTAGTTTACCGTCTGAGATAATAAAGATATTATCTCCTTTCAGCTCAAAGACTGAGCAGGGAGGCTTCCCTGGTGGCGCAGTGGTTGAGAATCTGCCTGCTAATGCAGGGTACACGGGTTCAATCCCTGGTCTGGGAGGATCCCACATGCCATGGAGCAACTAGGCCCGTGGGCCACAACTACTGAGCCTGCGCGTCTGGAGCCTGTGCTCCACAGCAAGAGAGGCCGCCATAGTGAGAGGCCCGCACACCACGATGAAAAGTGGCCCCTGCTTGCCACAACTAGAGAAAGAGCTCGCACAGAAACGAAGACGTAACACAACAAAAATAAATAAATTAATTAATAAACTCCTACCCCCAACATTTTCTTAAAAAAAAAAAAAAGAGTGAGCAGGTTTGTTGTGAGCCTTTTAAAAGTTTGGGGGTTTCCTAAGCTCAAAGTTCCACTGCATGCATAGAACTTACCTGGACCACTCTGCATTGCCCCTGTGGGCTTTTTTGGAGAGGGGGGTCAGGGGAACCAACTTGAACATGAAACCCATACTGCCTGTTGTGATGTGATCAATAGGTCCTTTGTCTCTGACTCAAGAGTTTCATGTCTTCTTCCAGCATCTATGAAACTGTGGCAGGATGACCTGTTATTAGGGTAAAATCTCAGACTCTTCACAGTTCTTGACAGCATTTGTTGAGAGTAATTTGAATGTATCTATGAATTTAAAATCCTTTGATATTACAGTTTCATCCTTAGAAATCTATCCTGAAGAAAAACTTGTATTCAAATACAAGTACAAAACTGTCTATTTCAGAGGAGAGTCTGATAGTGAGCAATTTAAAAGAACCTGAACATTTATCAGTAGGAACATACTTACTTTCATGATAGGCATTCATATTCTTTTCTTTTCCTTTTTTTTTTAGTTTTTTTTTGATATGGACCATTTATAAGTCTTTATTGAATTTGTTACAATATTGCTTCTCTTTTATGTTTTGGTTTTTTGGCGAGGAATCATGTGGGATCCTAGCTCTCCAACCAGGGATCAAACCCACACCCCCTGCATTGGAAGGCAAGGTCTTAACCACTGGACCACCAGGGAAGTCCCTAGGGATCCATATTCTGACAACAATTCAGCAACTAGAAAACAGGGAGCTCTTTATGTGCTGACAGAGGACTTTTTCCATGATTCATTTTTTCATGTGAAAAAGCAAGTTATTCCATGATAATGTGAATTATGAACTCATTTTCTATCCATCTATTCACTTACCAAACATTTATTGAACACCTACTATGTGCCAGGATACATGATAATATAATCATAGGTAACATTAGCACCGCCCCTACTTTCATATTGTGGGGAAACTAGAGAGTAAACAATAATAGAAACAAAAAATAAGGCAATTACATTGTTGTTAAAATGATATTCAAATAATAGAAAGCCAGAGAGGCTGCTTTAGATGAGGTGGAAGTGGAAATCTGTAGTTTCAGAGAGGGGTCTGGGGAGGTAACATTTAAGATGATACCACAGGTTTGGGAATAAGCTAGCCAAGCAGGGATTGGGGGAACTTTTGAGTCAGAGACTCAGAGAAGGAAAAGGTTTCTTATCTTTGAGGATGAGAAAGGAACCCACGATGACCAGATGATACCGGTCATGAGGGAAGATGGTGATGTTGAGGGTCATGATAATGTATTTGGAAGGAGCCAAAAACCATGTTAGGGCAGTGATAGGCTCTGGTTTTCTGATTTAGATAGTCATCCTGACTGCTGTGTGGAAAACAGAGTTTAAGATATTCTCTCTTTCTGTCTATATATGTGTATGTATATATGCACATATACACCCATATATGTGTACACACATACACATATACATGCACATATGCATACATACTTATAAACATACATGTCTATATTTTATGTAGAAGTGACATCTTATGGTTTTGGGGGGAGAATTGGGGGAACTTTGCTACTTATTTTTTATAAAAAATATAAGGAAGCACATTCTGATTGTTACTAGGAAAAGATGGGAAATGCCAGAATTTCTGGAGCCCGGTTATATACAAGAACAAGATTGAATTTTCCTCCCGCAGACATTATTAAAATCTTTTAAAAATTTTGAGTCTACTTTCAGACAGAGAAAGTGAAATATCATATGGTATCTCTTACTTGCAGAGTCTAAATTTAAAAAGATACAAATGAACTTATTTACAAAGCAGAAACAGATGCACAGGCTTAGAGAATGAATTGAAGGTTATGGGGAGGGGGAAGGGGGAGGGATAGTTAGGGAGTTTGGGATTGACATGTATACCCTACTATGTTTAAAATGGATAACCAACAAGGATCTACTGTATAGCACAGGGAACTCTGCTCAATATTATGTAACAAACTAAATGGGAAAAGAATTTGAAAAAGAATAGATACATGTATATGTATAACTGAATCAGTTTGCTATACACCTGAAACTAACACAACGTTGTTAATCAACTATATTCTAATATAAAATAAAAAGTTAAAAAAACCTTAAAAATTTTTTAAAATGTTGACCTATTTATTTGTTTCTTTATCGCCAGAGATGATGATATTAGCATTGCTTAGAAAATAATTGTCTGTGTATATGCATGTACATGTTAACAAACATCCATTGGTTTCTAGCATATGAATATTAATTGCCATCTCTAAAAAGAGATCAAAGGAGGAAAAAGGAGCCACAAAGAATGTAGTCATGCAATCTTGTTTTGGATGAGTTAATAACTTGGAAGCTTGACCAAAATGACCTGGTCAAGGAAACATTTATGAGCTCTTCTGATAAACTCTGCCAAAGATGATATTAAGGGAAATATCCTTTACAATTGAAGGATTTTAAAGGTTGCAAAATAGAAATTCAATGTTTTTCCTACTGTCAGTGAACAAATAAATCAATATATATCTTCTTTCATAAATACATAATTCTAGCAATTCATTGTTATGGCCATTTCTCACTAAGCCATCTTTCAATATGATAGCAAAATTATAATGGAACAAAATTTCCTTATTGATGTTGAGACCTCATTTAAGCATCTACAGGCTCCCTATTTAGAATGAACCTTGTTCTTGATTCAAATTCTGCAAGACTATGAGAGCTATCCTAGGAGAAGTCTCACTAAACTATTTACTGAAATTTTATTACCACAAACTGTCATAGACACAGCCACTGCCACTCTCATTCTCACTCTGAGTTAGTGACTCACTTCAGGGAGAAAATGTCATATTCTTCTTTTTAAGCAATGGAATTAAAAAAACCCACTAATTAATATGGAAGTAAATTGGCTAATCACCAACGCTTGAATATATACAGGCAATGTTGGGAGCTTTTGGCTAGCCCAATGATAAGGACAGATAACTCTAGGAGATGTCACTGGTTTTGTACTTTCTTCTGATGCTGAAGGTGGGGCTAATTATATTCAGGATTGGCAGGAATAACTGTCGGAGCCTTGGAATTTATTGATGGATTCATTAGAAAAACTACTGAACATCTTCTACGTTCCATGCACTGTACAGAATGAGTGAAATATGTTCTTGACTCTTTTCTGTTGTCTAATCATCTTTCATTTGTTTTTTCCACCATGTTAGATACGCCACACTTACTTTTTCAAAACTTATAGGTCCTCAAAAAGTACTGTGAAATTATATCTCCCTCCACAGGTTCTATTTGACTTTTGCTTGGTTGTTTGGAATTCATAGAAATTGTTGTTGCATTTGAATAGCATATTTCCTATTGTTTTAGGCAGAGTGATTTATAACAGTGCATGGGAAGGTTTGATTTTTGACATGTTTAACACTGATTAATTAGGTGAAATATTTCTCAATCACAGGTTTCTGCAAGCTTCTTCTGAAGTGAAGCCCAAGTTCTCTCTGGGGAGACTAGAGAGGAAGGAGCAGGTGAATTAAATAGCACCGTCCTCAGACTAGCAAAGCTTCTACCCACATCTTGGCTGTAGAATCTATACCTTATTTTGCCTTAATACACATCTGGTCTACATTTTTGTCAGTTAATCCCTGACTCTCCCTGGATTGTTGGAGCAGGTTAACAACTTTCCTTGCTTTTTCAGGGAAGGAAGAAAACTATGGCTCTTTCCCTTAAAGATTTTACTGGTTCTCCTCCCTCCCTGTCTCAGTGTGGCTTAGAAAAGCCCACTGTAATTTTGTCAACCTTCTCGGAGGGGATATATACTTCCTGGATTCTCTTGACCAAAGTCAAGGATGTTCCCTGAATTCATGCATCAGAAATCACTTATTTTAAGAGCTGCAGGTAGACCCTCCTGCATGAGGTTTAAAAAGCCCTGTGATATAAAAACTGCCCATTTTCTTGTTTTACACTACTGATGCCAGAAGGTTAGCCTTTTTTGTTTTAAATTTTTTACTGGAGTATAGTTAATTTACAATGTTGTATTAGTTTTAGATGTACAGTTTCAGCTGATATATATATATATATATATATATATATATATATATATATATATATATATATATATATAACAGATTCACTTCATACACACACACACACACACATATATATCCATTCTTTTTCAGATTATTTTCCTTTATAAGGTATTACAGAATACTGAGTAGAGTTCCCTGTGCTATAGAGGAAGTCCTTGTTAGTTATCTATTTTATGTATAGTAGTGTGTATCTGTTAAACCCAATCTCCTAATTTATCACTTCCCCCCACATTTCCCTTTTGGTAACCATAAGTTTAATTTTGAGATCTGTGAGTCTGTTTCTATTTTGTAAAAAGGTTCATTTGTATCATTTTTATTAGATTCCACATATATGTGATATCATATGATATTTGTCTTTGTATGGTTGAGTAATTTTCCATTGTCTCTATGTTCCACATCTTCTTTATCCATTCGTCTCTTAATGGCCATTTAGGTTTCATTTAGATCTTGGCTATTGTAAATAGTGCAGCAATGAACTTTGCAGTGCATGTATCTTGGTCGAATTATGGTTTTCCCCAGATATACGCCCAGGAGTGGGATTGCTGGATCATATGGTAGTTCTATCCTTCCTGACACATAACTATCTTCTTCATGACCTCCTCAACTCAGAGACAAGATGGGTGGTCTGGCCTTTGGCATGAACAGCTCCAGAAGCCTCATATTCACATAGGTTCCTATGGCAACTTCAGGGCAATTTTTTATAAAGGCAACACATCTTAAACTTTTGAGTGTTTTGGGATCACCTGGGGTGCCTATTAAGAATTGCAGACTTGGGATCATTGTCATGAGAGATAATGACTCTGTAAATCTGAGGTATGTCTCCTAAAACTGATCTAGTAATAATGGTCATTACAGTGCAAGTAGTGTTGAGTTCACGCTTTGAGGAAGATTGCACTGTGATGACAAACACTGGCTTGTGAATTGACAAACCTGGTTGAATTTCTAGCCCTACAACTTAGTAAAAGCATGACTTTGGATATGTTAATTTACTAACCAAAATTTTAAATCTAGCTCTCATACTTCTCATTGGTTTTTAATGTTATTTAGTTTCACCAAGCCCATAATGACACATAGTATAGATACAAGGATCAGATCATTCTAGGGAAACTTATAAGTGAAGGTCAACAAGAAAAGGTACATAGTTACTCAGATTGCCTGGCTTTCTGCAGAGGTGTATGCTGGGGATGGTGCTTGCTGGATTTACTGTGGCTGTGTTCCAGGGAATGGACCTTGCCGTCTGTTGTTCTCCCTTTAATGGGATGAGCACCAGAAAGACATTGACAGTGGGTGACACGATGATTTGTGAGTTCACCTGGTATTGTATGTAATTATAATGTAATAACAGCTTAGATGCCACTGTTTAGGAGATTGATGGGAAATGTCACCTGCTTAGTACCTGGAGACCTAGGGTACAGCTGTAGGAAAACGCAGCTTCTCCCTCTTGGGCGAGGGTAGTTGTTTCTGGTTCCCTCTAATGCATTTCTGGGTAATTTTTATAAAGACTGTTCCCAGGTAACTTTGCAGATAGATGACACAATATCTCACAGGGCTTCTGTGAACATTGGATGTGATAATATATGATGAAAAGACTTAATTCAGTTCTGATCCACAGCAAAAACTGTTTATCCTTTTTTCCTTTCCTGCATCCTACAGGGCCCAGGACACTTAGAAACTGCATGTTTTATACTCTTTTCTTCCAAATGGGCTAATAGTTTATAACTGTTGTTGATGTTTTTCTTATTATTAATCTCATTAATCTGAGTTGAAACTTTTTTTATTTTAAAAATATATTTACATTTTCTGCCTGTATTACTTCTTGTGGGGTAACTTGAGGTGGATAAATTTGTTTTTCACTGTTGGCTGAAGAATTCCTTTAATTTGCTCTAAACTACCTGTCTCGAACTTTAAGGGGGTGCTCATCAGATTCTGGGATTTGGTGTTCACTTTTCCTATGTGAGTCATAGTGTGTTTTTTTTTTTAACATCTTTATTGGAGTATAATTGCTTTACAAAGGCGTGTTAGTTTCTGCTTTATAACAAAGTGAATCAGTTATACATATACATATGTTCCCATATCTCTTCCCTCTTGCATCTCCCTCCCTCCCACCCTCCCTATCCCACCCCTTTAGGTGGTCACAAACCACCTAGCTGATCTCACTGTGCTATGCGTCTACTTCCCACTAGCTAGCTATTTTACGTTTGGTAGTGTATATATGTCCATGCCACTCTTTCACTTTGTCACAGCTTACCCTTCCCCCTCCCCATATACTCAAGTCCATGCTCTAGTAGGTCTGTGTCTTTATTCCTGTCTTACCCCTAGGTTCTTCATGACATTTTTTTCTTAGATTCCATATATATGCGTTAGCATATGGTATATGTTTTTCTCTGACTTACTTCACACTGTATGACAGACTCTAGGTCCACCCACCTCACTACAAATAACTCAATTTTGTTTATTTTTATGGCTGAGTAATATTTCATTGTATATATGGGCCACATCTTCTTTATTCATTCATCTGCTGATGGACACTTAGGTTGCTTCCATGTCCTGACTATTGTAAATACAGCTGAACATTTGCTGTATACAGCAATGAACACACAGCAATGAACAATACAGCAATGAACATTTTGGTACAAGACTCTTTTTGAATTATGGTTTTCTCAGGGTATGTGCCCAGTAGTATGATTTCTGGGTCACATGGTAGTTCTATTTGTAGTTTTTAAGGAAACTCCATACTGTTCTCCATAGTGGCTGTACCAATTTACATTCCCACCAACAGTGCAAGAGTGTTCCCTTTTATCCACACCCTCTCCAGCATTTATTGTTTCTAGATTTTTTGATGATGGCCATTCTGACAGGTGTGAGATGATATCTCATTGTAGTTTTGATTTGCATTTCTCTAATGATTAATGATGTTGAGCATTCTTTCATGTGTTTGTTGGCAATCTGTATATCTTCTTTGGAGAAATATCTATTTAGGTCTTCTGCCCATATTTGGATTGGGTTCTTTTATTTTTTGTTATTGAGCTTCATGAGCTGCTTATAAATTTTGGAGATTAATCCTTTGTCAGTTTCTTCATTTGCAAATATTTTCTCCCATTCTGAGGGTTGTCTTATGGTCTTGTTTATGGATTCCTTTGCTGTGCAAAAGCTTTTAAGTTTCATTAGGTCCCATTTGTTTATTTTTGTTTTTATTTCCATTTCTCTAGGAGGTGGGTCAAAAAGGATCTTGCTATGATTTGTCTCATAGAGTATTCTGCCTATGTTTTCCTCTAAGAGTTTGATAGTGTCTGGCCTTACATTTAGGTCTTTAATCCATTTTGAGTTTATTTTTGTGTATGGTGTTAGGGAGTATTCTAATTTCATACTTTTACATGTACATGTCCAGTTTCCCCAGCACCACTTATTGAAGAGGCTGTCTTTTCTCCACTGTATATTCTTGCCTCCTTTATCAAAGATAAGGTGACCATATGCATGGGTTTATCCCAGGGCTTTCTATCTTGTTCTATTGATCTATATTTCTCTATTGTTTTTGTGCCAGTACCATACTGTCTTGATTACTGTAGCTTTGTAGTTTAGTCTGAAGTCAGGGAGCCTGATTCCTCCAGCTCCATTTTTCGTTCTCAAGATTGCTTTGACTATTCGGGGTCTTTTGTGTTTCCATACAAATTGTGAAATTTTTTGTTCTAGTTCTGTGAAAAATGCCAGTGGTAGTTTGATAGGGATTATATTGAATCTGTAGATTGTTTTGGGTAGCAGAGTCATTTTCACAATGTTGATTTTTCAAATCCAAGATCATGGTATATCTCCTCATCTATTTGTATCATCTTAAATTTCTTTCACCAGTGTCTTATAATTTTCTGCATTCAGGTCTTTTGTCTCCTTAGGTGGGTTTATTCCTAGATATTTTATTCTTTTTGTTGAAATGGTAAATGGGAGTGTTTTCTTAATTTCGCTTTCAGATTTTTCATCATTAGTGTATAGGAATGCCAGAGATTTCTGTGCATTAATTTTGTATCCTGCTACTTTACCAAATTCATTGATTAGCTCTAGTAGTTTTCTGGTAGCATCTTTCGGATTCTCTATGTATAGTATCATGTCATCTGCAAACAGTGACAGCTTTACTTCTTCTTTTCCAATTTGGATTCCTTTTATTTCTTTTTCTTCTCTGATTGATGTGGCTAAAACTTCCAAAATTATGCTGAATAAGAGAGGTGAGAGTGGGCAACCTTGTCTTGTTCCAGGTCTTAGTGGAAATGGTTTCAGTTTTTCACCATTGAGGACGATGTTGGCTGTGGGTTTGTCATATATGACCTTTATTATGTTGAGGAAAGTTCCCTCTATGCTTACTTTCTGCAGGGTTTTTATCATAAATGGGTGTTGAATTTTGTCGAAAGCTTTCTCTGCATCTATTGAGATGATCATATGGTTTTTCTCCATCAATTTGTTAATATGGTGTATCACATTGATTGATTTGCATATATTGAAGAATCCTTGAATTCCTTGAATAAACTCCACTTGATCATGGTGTATGATCCTTGTAAAGTGCTGTTGGATTCTGTTTTCTAGTATTTTGTTGAGGAGTTTTGCATCTATGTTCATATTGGCCTGTAGTTTTCTCTCTTTGTGACATCTTTCTTTGGTTTTGGTATCAGGGTGATGGTGGCGCTGTAGAACGAGTTTGGTAGTGCTCCTCCCTCTGCTCCATTTTGGAAGAGTTTGAGAAGGATAGGTGTTAGCTCTTCTCTAAATGTTTGATAGAATTCGCCTGTGACACCATCTGGTCCTGAACTTTTGTTTGTTGGAAGATTTTTAATCACAGTTTCAATTTCAGTGCTTGTGACTGGTCTGTTTATATTTTCTATTTCTTCCTGGTTCAATCTCGGCATGTGCATTTCTTAGAATTTGTCCATTTCTTCCAGGTTGTCCATTTTATTAGCATAGAGTTTCTTGTAGTAACCTCTCATGATCCTTTGTATTTCTGCAGTGTCAGTTATTACTTCTCCTTTTTCATTTCTAATTCTGTTGATTTGAGGCTACTCCCTTTTTTTCCTGATGATTCTGGCTAATGGTTGATCAATTTTGTTTATCCCCTCAAGGAACTAGCTTTTAGTTTTATTGATCTTTGCTATCGTTTCCTTCATTTCTTTTTCATTTATTTTTGATATGATGTTTATGTTTTCTTTCCTTGTGCTAACTTTGGGATTTTTTTGTTCTTCTTTCTCTAATTGCTTTAGGTACAAGGTTAGGTTGTTTATTTGAGATATTTCCTGTTTCTTAAGGTAGGATTGTATTGCTATCAACTTCCCTCTTAGAACTGCTTTTGCTGCCTCGCTTAGGTTTTGGGTCGTCGTGTCTCCATCGTCTTTTGTTTCTACGTATTTTTTGAATCCTCTGATTTCTTCAGTGATCACTTTGTTATTAAGTAGTGTATTGTTTAGCCTCCATGTGTTTCTATTTTTTATAGATCTTTTCATATAATTGATATCTAGTTTCATAGCGTGTGCTTGGAAAAGATACTTGATACAATTTCAATTTTCTTAAATTTACCAAGGCTTCATTTGTGACCCTAGATATGATCTATCCTGGAGAATGTTCCATGAGCACTTGAGAAAAATGTGTATTCTGTTCTTTTTGGATGGAATGTCCTATAAATATCAATTAAGTCCATCTTGTTTAATGTATAATTTAAAGCTTATATTTCCTTATTTATTTTCATTTTGGATGATCTGTCCATTGGTGAAAGTGGGGTGTTAAAGTCCCCTACTATGGTTGAGTTACTGTCAATTTCCCCTTTTATGGCTGTTAGTATTTGCCTTATGTATTGAGGTGCTCCTATGTTGGGTGCATAAATATTTACAATTGTTATATCTTCTTCTTGGATCGATCCCTTGATCATTATGTAGTGTCCTTCTTTGTCTCTTCTAATAGTCTTTATTTTAAAGTCTAATTTGTCTGATATGAGAATTGTGACTCCAGCTTTCTTTTGATTTCCATTTGCATGGAATATCTTTTCCCATCCCCTCACTTTCAGTCTGTATGTGTCCCTAGGTCAGAAATGGGTCTCTTGTAGACAGCATGCATATGGGTCTTGTTTTTGTATCCATTCAGCCAGTCTGTGTCTTTTGGTTGGAGCATTTACTCCATTTACATTTAAGGTAATTATCGATATGTATGTTCCTATTCCCATTTTCTTAATTTTTTGGGGTTTGTTATTGTAGTTTTTTTCTCCTCTTGTGTTTCTTGCCTAGAGAAGTTCCTTTAGCATTTGTTGTAAAGTTGGTTTGGTGGTGCTGAACTCTCTCAGCTTTTGCTTGTCTGTAAAGGTTTTAATTTCTCTGTCAAATCTGAATGAGATCCTTGCTGGGTAGAGTAATCTTGGTTGTACGTTTTTCTCCTTCTTCACTTTAAATATGTCCTGTCATTCCCTTCTGGCTTGCAGAGTTTCTGCTGAAAGATCAGCTGTTAACCTTACAGGGATTCTCTTGTGTGTTATTTGTTGCTTCTTCCTTGCCACTTTTAATATGTTTATTTGTATTTAATTTTTGATAGTTTGTTTAATATGTGTCTTGGCATGTTTCTCCTTGGATTTATCCTGTATGGGACTCTCTGGGCTTCCTGGACTTGATTAGCTATTTCCTTTCCCATATCAGGTAAATTTTAAACCATAATCTCTACAAATATTTTCTCTGCCCTTTTTTTTCTCTCTTGTTCTTCTGGGACCCCTATAATTCGAATGTTGCTGCATTTAATGTTGTCCCAGAAGTCTCTGAGACTGTCTTCAGTTCTTTTCATTCTTTTTTCTTTATTCTGCTCTGCATTAGTTAGGTCCACTATTTTATCTTCCAGATCACTTATCCGTTCTTCTTTCTCAGTTATTCTGCTATTGATCCCTTCTAGAGTATTTTTTAAGTTCATTTATTGTGTTGTTTATCATTGCTTGTTTCTTCTTTAGTTCTTCTAGGTCATTGTTAAATGTTTCTTGCATTTTCTCTATTCTATTTCCAAGATTTTGGATCATCTTTACTAACTTTATTCTGTATTCTTTTTCAAGTAGACTGCCTATTTCCTCTTCATTTGTTAGGTCTGGTGGGTTTTTACCTTGCTCCTTCATCTGCTGTGTGTTTTTCTGTCTTTTCATTTGTTTATCTTACTGTGTTTGGGGTCTTCTTTTTGCAGGCTGCACGTTCATAGTTCCTGTTGTTTCTGGTGTCTCTTCCCAGTAGCTAAGGTTGGTTTAGTGGGTTGTGTAAGTTTCCTGGTGGAGGGGATAGTCCCTGTGTTCTGGTGGATGAGGCTGGATCTTGTCTTTCCGGTGGGCAGGTCCATGTCTGGTGGTGTGTTTGGGGATGTCTGTGGCCTTATTATGATTTTAGGCATCCTCTCTGCTAATGGATGGGGCTATATTCCTGTCTTGCTGGTTGTTTGGCATAGGGTGTGCAGCACTGTAGCTTGCTGGTCATTGAGTGAAAGTGCGTGTTGGTGTTGAGATGGAGATCTCTGGGAGATTTTTGACTTTTGATATTACATGGAGCTGGGAGGTCTCTTTTGCACCAGTGTCCTGAACTTAGCTTTCCCACCTCAGAGGCACAGCCCTGATGCCTGGCTGGAGCACCAATAGACTGTCCTCCACATGGCTCAGAATAAAAGGGAGAAGAAATGAAAGAAAGAAAGAAAGAGGATAAAATAAAATAAAGTAAGATAAAATAAAATAAAGTTATTAAAATAAAAAATAAATATTATGGAAAAAAATTTTAGGTAAAAAAAAAAAAGGACATACAGAACCCTAGGACAAATGGTGAAAGCAGAGCTATACAGATGAAATCTCACACAGAAGCATACACATACACACTCACAAAAAGAGAAAAAGGTGAAAAAATAATCTATCTTGTTCCCAAAGTCCACCTCCTCAATTTGGGATGATTTGTTGTCTATTCAGGTATTCCACCAATGCAGGTACATCAAGTTGACTGTGGAGATTTAATCCGCTGCTCCTGAGGCTGCTGGGAGAGATTTCCCTTTCTCTTCATTGTTCGCACAGCTCCTGGGGTTCAGCTTTGGATTTAGCCCCACCTCCACATGTAGGTCAGCCGAGGGTGTCTGTTCTTCGCTCAGACAGGACGGGGTTAAAGGAGCGGCTGCTTCGGGGACTCTGGCTCACTCAGGCTGTGGGGAGGGAGGGGCATGGATGCAGGGCGAGCCTGTGGTGGCAGAGGATGGCGTGACGTTGCACCAGCCTGAGGCACACCGTGCTCTCTCCCGGGGAAGTTGTCCCTGGATCCCTGGACCCGGCAGTGACGGGCTGCACAGGCTTCCGGAAGGGGGGCGTGGACAGTGACCTGTGCTCACACACAGGCCTCTTGGCGGCAGCGGCAGCAGCCTTAGCGTCTCCTGCCCGTCTCTGGTGTCTGCACTTTTAGCTGCAGTTTGTGCCCTTCTCTGGGGTCCGCACTTTTAGCCGTGGCTCGCGCCAGTCTCTGGAGCTCCTTTAAGCAGCATTCTTAATCCCCTCCCCTCATGCACCAGGAAACAAAGAGGGAAGAAAAAGTCTCTTGCCTCTTTGGCAGGTCCAGACTTTTCCCCGGACTCCCTCCCAGCCAGCCGTGGTGCATTAACCCCCTGCAGGCTGTGTTCACACCGTCAACCCCAGTCCTCTCCCTGCGCTCTGACCGAAGTCCGAGCCTCAGCTCCCAGCCCCGCCCACCCCGGTGGGGGAGCAGACAAGCCTCTCGGGCTGGTGAGTGCCGGTTGGCACTGGTCCTTTGTGCGGGAATCTCTCCGCTTTGCCCTACCCAGGTACGTGGGGAGTTTGTTGCCTTTTGGGAGGTCTGAGGTCCTCTGCCAGCATTCAGTAGGTGTTCTGTAGGGATTGTTCCACGTGTAGGTGTATTTCTGATGTATTTGTGGGGAGGAAGGTGATCTCCACATCCTACTCTTCCGCCATCTTCTCCTGAATCCCCTGAAACCTTTTTTGTAGTTTCTTTTTTTCTTCTCCTGAGGGAAGTTCCGTCTAAGCAAGAAAAAATTTTTTCTCCTCCGAAGCCTAGGTTTTAGCCCATTATAATTCTAACAATCTGCCATAGAGTTTTCCACATTCAAATTGTTAGAAGCATTGTACGAGTAGCTGAATTGCTAAACTGCATTTCTAGGGAACAAAAGGACTGAAATTCACAGATTTTGATTATTTAAAATATTGCTCTTTGAAGTACTTGCTGTGAAATTGTTTTAATATAATCACATACTTCCATTAATATGTGCAAACTTTATACATGAGGCTTTGTGAGTTCACATGGAATTACACATAATAAATAATATTAATGCATACAATTCAAATTATTGTAAGTTCAAATTTCAACAATATTGTAAACTATTATATACACACATATGAATGTACTCTATTTCTGCTGAGATAGGGAATGTGTAACTTTGCCAGAGTACAACTTTGTACAGATTATTAAATAAAGCTGTATATGTCTTATTATTTTTAAAAACCCCAGCAAATGTTATGTACTCTCTCTCTCAACATCTATCTATTTTATACATAGCACAATGCCTGCCATAAACAGAAACCCAATCAACGCTTGTTAAATATCCAGATTATCACCATCATTTGTGATTTGGACATTTTCATTATTCAGAAAGAATCAGTGAGTAGGGAATGTTGAATTTAGTCTCCACTGATAGTGCTATATGTTTGTAACATGAGTGCTATATTAGAAGATGTTTTGTTTATCTTCAGTTCCCGAATATCTCCCTATTGTTTACAAGGCCATAGTTGTAGTTTCTCAAATCATTCTGAAGCCTGGTCCATTTTGTCTCAGAGAGGTATTCATTCAACATGTGAAGGGAATTACCAAGGGCTGTATTCATTCGAGCCCATTGACCCTTCTCAGAAAACACCAAGACCTGCTAAAGAGAAAACAGGAAAAGGGACGAAGGGAGAATTTCTGTACTGGAGAAGAGCATGACGTAGATGAACCCCTTCATCTTCCACCATCATAGGGAAGCAGGTTTCTGTTACACTATTTGAAGACAGAAGGAGAGAGCAGGAAAACCTCAAAGCACCCAACTCCTCCTCCCAATGGAATCATCTCTAACCATGTGCTTTTGCCAAAATGTAGTCCCAACCCTTCTACTATCTTACCTCCCTTATTTTTGAATTAGTTGTTATTTTCCTAAAACACAAGTCTGACCATGTTGAATTTCTTATCAAAAACCTTCCCTGTATTCCATTTCTTCCAGAATATAAATTTAAACTTGGCAGCATAGAATTCATTCCCTCTGACCCCAGTTTCCTCCATGCCTCTTCACATTCTTTTCATTCTGGTGAAAGGGAACTACCTACTTGGCCAAACACATTACACAGTTTCACACTTAGTGTCTGTGTGTAGTATACTTTCAGCTCACAATAAACGTGACCCCGCTCCGTGCTTTCCTTTTAGGGCCATCTAGTGCCTACCTTCCCTGAAGGTTTTCCAACTCTTCTATAGATATTCCAATCTCTCAGTCTCCTGTTCTATTTGCTGGCACTTTTACCACATTACTGACATGATGAAGCAGGCTGTTTCCATGTCATTTTCCCTCCTTTCACCCTCTCTGGCCTTTAAGCATCTGTAGGGCAAGGACTGTGCATTCTTTACTCTATAACTCCATGCCCTGCAAGCTTAGTATGTGGAATTGCATGGAGAGAAAAGAGAGAAGGCGGGATTACATTCAGTGCAGGAAATGCTTTAAGAATCCTCAGCTCTTTGGAGCCACTAGTGCAACTGTTGCTATACTAGGGGCTAAATAAAGAAGAAAAACATGAGAACAAAGGGAAAGAAGACACTTAATAAATCAGTCAAGTCTATAACATAGACTTCATTCCTTAAAGAACTCAAAAATGATGCATTGCTTGGACATTGAAGAGAAAATTAGGCAAAATTTGAGAGAATATATGTTATGGTCTTATTTGCTCACTTGTTTAGATAGGCTGCTTTATGGGTCTAGTTCACTTTGAAAATGTGAATAACTGAGTATTATTTTATTGGTATTCAGCAGGTATCACTATGTAGTGCACAGAGCTTGAGTTCTGGAGTCAGACAGTATCTGGTTAAACTGTTAGTTTCTCCCCTAATTCTCTGTGTAGCCTCAGAAGCAATTTGACCCTCAATTTTCTCATTTCTAAAATAAACATAGTGATAACTGCTCCAAGATTTAAAAAATGCATGGCAAGTATCTGGCACATGAACCATGCCATTTATTATTATTATTAGTGATTACAGCAATATAAAGTCAATACACAATTTATTGAGTACTCATAAGTGTACTTAGCTTTTGTAGTGTGTTTTTCCAAAGGCTCTAAAGAGCCAGCCTTTCTCTCTGTCTCTCCCTCCTTACCCCTCTCCCCGTATATATACACACACACATATATATTCCTGCCATATGCAAAAACTCAATAAAAGTTTGTTAAATATTCAGAGCATCACCATCATTTGTGATTTGGACATTTTCATTATCTAGAAAGAATCAGTGAGCAGGGATGTTGAAAAATTTAGTCTTCATCTGCCACCCTCACCTTCCAGTAACCCCACCTCCACACTGCCCCTCAATAGAGCTTTGAGCATCTGTATATCTGAAGTACAATACAGTACAATACAGTACAATGAGCACAATCATGCCCAAGACATAATCTCTCTACCAAAATTTTTCACATCACTTAAGGTGTTGATAGACATTTATGAGATTATTAATATAAACTTGAATAAACTGATAATATGAGACTAAAAATGTCCATGAAACCAGAAACATTTAAAACTTGGCATCAACTAAACTGTGCTAACTGAAAATTGGATGGGAAATTATCCTTTTCTCATTTGACATTTTGAAATCCATTGACCTTTACCTCACTTGCAGCAGTATTCTGGTTTTATTTTATGTGCTTTCTCACTCTATTCATGGCTGGTTCTTCTTCCTCCTGATTCCAGAGTACAGAAGATGCCTGTTGCTCCTTGACATTAGTCTTCTCCGAGCAACACAAACGTTGACTTAGAGGCTGAGGGCAGGGCATGAGCTGGCACTGGTGCGCCGGCGTTGTAATGCTCGCTTATTTCCCCAAGAGGGAAAAGCCTGAGATGGAGTTTTTGAGTGAGGAAAAGGAGGGGAAGCCAGAGTCTATATAAGAGAAGAAAAGAAGGAAGGACTAGGAAGTGTTGTTGAAACAGAGAATTGTCACTGAGTGATCCTAGGTAGGGCACCATGATATTGGAAAGTGGCTGCCTTAACAAGCTTTTCTTTTTTCTTTTTTTTTGGGGGGGGGGTGGGGACCACTGCCTCCCTTCCTTCCCCCAACCCGTGGGCACAGGGCTCACCAGCTGGCCCCCGAGCCAGCTTCCCTGATCGTCTGGCTGCCTCGATGTCACTGGGGATTAGAGTGCATTTGTGGCTTTTAGCGGTCATTCCCCTCCCTGCTGCAGCCTCACCCTCTGGAGCCCAGGGATGGGCTTGGTCTTGGTCCTGGGAGCCCCCTGAATCAGGGAGCAGCTCTGACTGCCCCTTTCTCTTTAACAAGCTTTCTATACTGTGAACAGAGAGTTCACCTGCCTGCAAGGAGCAGACGTTCTAGTCATGACCACAAAACATACCTATAAAATCAGTTGCTATACACAGGTCTCGGGATCCTTGGTCTATGCAGTAGTAGTTTCTGGTTGCCATTTTTTTTTCCAGGCTTCAGAACCCTTTGTACCTATGAAAATTTATTTTTAATTACAATAAAAAGGAGCTGCCCTGGATGAAAGCAGGCAGGGCTCTGATCACTGTCTACTTGCAGGTCCTGGACTCCTGGAGGGACTTACTTCCCAAGAAACCCTGGGTTTCTGGGGTTCAGCACAAAGCCTGCTGCCCCAGAGGATGCTCCTGGTTCCTGTCAGCCTCTTCTGCCTGTCATTCTGTTCTTCTCCTCCCTGTCACCCTCCTGGGTAAGAACCGTGTGAACCTTGGTTGTAACCTAGACACCCCTTGACTCATGAGCTTCTTCTCATCCTGCAATCATTCTAGAATAATCTTTCCTGCTTCATCTGCCCGGTCAATGAAGGTCGTCTTTTCTTACCAGATCTTCCAGGACTCCACTAGGCAGCCTCCTCCACCCTGTGAGAGCTGGTCTGTCTGCAGTGTTCCTCCTTGTCTGCTGTGCTTGGCAGTGACAGGTTCATGGGACCACCTTCCCTTACAAGTCCTCTGTTTCTCTAGATTAGAGAGTTTTCTCCAATCACTCTCCCCAACAGGGAGGACTAGGGATTTTCTTTTCTGGCTAAAGAAGGTGGTGAGAGACTGAAGATGGTCCATATACCACCAGAAATTGTCTAAAAAGCAGGAAACAAGCCCGCTGTCCCCTCTTTTGCTGCCTGTATCTGGGTTTGGTGAGGAAATCCAGCCCAAAGTTCAGAAAAGCCCAGGGACTGGGGCCAGCCTCCATCTCTTAGAGCAGACTGGGAGGCCCAGCTTCCTCCTCTTTGTTCCCCATTCTGCTGGCCCCTGGTGTGTGCTGAGTGACTGTGACCCCTTGCATGAATCAGTGCATTCACTACTTGGATTTGTGAATAGAACTTTTTCAAAAAATAGTGCCCAAAGCTGGACTTGGGGCCAAGGTAACAAAAAAACCTCACGTTGCCTTCAGATTCAAATCCCATTTTCCAACTCGACTTTACAAGAGAACCCTATAAAGTGGGGCATCAGCCAACCCTTTAAGACATCTTATGCTGAAATTAAATCCCCATTGGACCTTTTGCATGTTTTCGGGCAGAGAGTGTAAGTGAGTAGTTAACACCTGCAACCTCCAACATCTATAACCTACTACAGTGACAACTATAACCTTTTGCATACTTATATCTTTATCCCATAGCCCAAAAATGATGTGATGCACTTATCAATTCAAGTTGAAAGGCAAGAAGTATGATCTCTGGAGAGACCTAGCAACTTATCATAGTACATAGCAGGTACTCAGCAAATACTTTTTGACTGATCACTGATTGACTATCTGAAAGAAGAAGAAATCACTGATCCTGTTTACATTTTCCTGAGGTCATTAAACCTGAGGTCATTTCCTTACCTATTAAACAAAGTCAAGGACCTTAGTTCCTCCTCAAGGGCTATAGATAATATTCAGAGACATGTCCTTTGAGCTGTTTTGCAGATACTGAAACCCCCACCAGGTGGAAAAAATTAACTGTATGCTGCCCACAAACACATAGACCCCAGACTGGTTGGAACCAGAAGGTTGATGATGTTGACTCCGTATTACCTTACCACCAGCCAATCAGAAGAATGTCCATGAGCTGAGCACATCCCCCCAAACCTCCGTCCCTTACCCTGTCTTTAAAAACCTTTTCCTGAAAGCCTTTGGGGAGTTTGGGCCTTTTAAGCACTAGCTGCTTGGATTCCTTGATTGGTGTCCTGAAATAAATGCTGTACTTTCCTTCACCACGACCCAGTAGATCAGTAGACTGGCTTTACTGTGCATGGGTGAGCAGACCCAAATTTGGTTTGGTAACGTGTGTGTGTTTCTATAGTCTGAGAGAAACCATGACTGCATTACATGCATTTTAAACTGTCTGTATTAATGAGCATGCACAGGTGAGATTTGCTCCTCTCCCCTAGCTGAGGAAATGTGATAGAATGTGTGGTGCAGGGTTCAGTCTTGAGTTGGGCTCCACGGGGCAATATGTCCCATATTCAGGGCAGAGGCTCTGTGTTCTCCAGGCTTGAATCCAGCTCTACCACTTACTAGTCATGAGACACTGGGCAAGTTGCTCACCTCATTAAGATTAACTAGGTAAGACTGCCAAAGTACTTAGACTAATGCTTAGCACTCAACAAGTGTTAGCTAATATTACTGAGAATGTTGATGTCATTTTTTAAATGTGAGTTTCTAACTAGCTATAAGTTTCTGAATTTTTTCGTGTATACTATTTGGATTGTCTCATTGTCATCATTAATATAATATTGTACTACTAATGTAGGCAACAATAATAAAAACCATTTCTGTAAATGAGCCAATTCTATAATCTCTAATGCTCTTTTATCAATGCACTCTTTTTAAAAGCCTGGTCGAAAAAATATTGCAGATATCCTATTCTTATTTATGCAGAGCCATGGAAATGAACTGCATTATGGGGCTGAGAGTATTACTAGCGTAGCAGACGTCAGAGAGAGGGCATTCTATTGAAGCTAATGGTCTTCACTAAGAGTAAAAGATACACGTCCCATGTTCCTGAAGGAAGACCTCCTACCACAGAACAGGAGCTGTTCATCAGCTAAACTTTTCAGGTATCATTTAATTTGAGAAGTGAGAGAAATTATTCCAGGAAGGGCAATGAGAATCCCACTGAAAGTAATGGGATGAAACACTGCTTTAATTCAGAGCTATGTGTGGACTAAGTTACACCATACTCCCAATGACAAGGCAGAAATCATGGGGTGCTCTACCTTTATTGATTTTTTTTGTAATTCTAAAGCATTAACTCCTTTTGTACTACTGGAGGGTGCCGATAGCAAGAAGACAATACTTAAAAGAAATGTTTTAGAAATTACATAGTGAAGAGGATTGATTGCCGAATACTGTAGGATAAAGAACTCCATATGGGAGTCCGAAGATGTGTGGACTGGTTGTGATTCTGGATGAAGAATTTAATATTGCTGGAACTCAAGTCCTCATGTAAAAAGGAGTAATTTCTGCTTGGATAACAGCCGTTAAGGTACATGCTTTACAACTTAGCCTTGGAAAGAGAAAGTATATTGTTGTCATCGTATCCTTCAATGTTAACATTGATAATGATAGGTGAATCCTTAATTTTTCCCACCTACAGATTGAGTGCTTGTGATTATGGAGACTAAATGAGGCTGCACATGTATAACATTTAACACAACATTTAATAAACATGATTGTTAGTTACTATTAATATGATACTAAGAGAGGATGCGTATGCCTCCATATTCTAGAGTGTTCTAGAAGAAGGAATTCTGGGTGGAGTGGAGCCATCAAGTCCTATGGTTAGTGGGAGAGCTGTGAGGAGAAATACTATTGGGTGTCTGTGGAGCATTTCCTCATAGACAATCCAAGCAGAAAAAGCTATTAGAGGTTGCTCAAACTTTGGTCACAAAATATGAGCAATTTGAATTTAATAATATATAAACAGGATCATACACCACGATCAAGTGGAATTTATTCCAGGGGTGAAGGAATTGTTCAATATTTGCAAGTCAATCAATGTGATATACCACATTAACAGAAGGAAGTATAAAACTCACATGATTATTTAAATAGATGCAGAAAAAGCATTTGACAAACTTCAACATTCATTCATGATGAAAACTTATCAAAATTGGTATAGAGGAAACATGTCTCAACATAATAAAGATCATTTATGACAAACCTACAGTGAGTGGTAAAGTAAGACTCTTAGGCTGGTATGAAAAAACTCAGGTAAAACTACTATGAAAGAGATGCTATATTGCTCTACTTTCATATTCTATTACCTTCTTTTCATTCCCAGAGTAGATATTTTTGGAACACACTTTAATTTTAGGAGAAATAGACATCAGTTGTACATTTTACATTTGTGAAAGGACAAATGGGAGAAAACTGAAAACTAAAATTTTTAAATGTATTATGCCATCCCTGAGACTAATTGGCTTAATGATGAAAAACTCTAAAATCAGGGACAAGTCAAAGATGGCCTCTCTTTCCACTTCTACTTAACAAAGTTTTGAATTCCTAACCACGGCAATCAGAGAAGAAAAATAAATAAAATACATCCAAATTGGAATTGAAGAATTAAAACACTATTGCAGACGACATGATAATTTATATAGAAAACTCTGAAGTCTCCACTAAAAACTTATTAGAACTAATAAATGAATCAGCAAAGTTTCAGGATACAAGATTGTATAGAAATCTGTTGCTCTATACACTAATAATGAACTATCAGTAAGAGAAATTAAGGAAACAGTCCCATTTATAATCACATTAAAAAGAATAAAATACCTTAAACTTAATCAAGGAGGTGAAAGACCTATAATCTGAAAACTAAAAAAAACTGAAGACGGATTTTGAAAAGGTTACAAAAAAATGGAAAGCAGCTAAGCCCATATGCCACAACTACAGAGCCTGTATGCTAGAGCTTGTGAGCCACAACTACTGAGCCCACCTGCTACAACTACTGAAGCCCACATGCCTAGAGCCCATGCTACACAACAAGAGAAGCAACCTCAATGTGAAGCCCATGCACCACAATGAAGAATAGCCCCTGCTGGCCAAAACTAGAGAAAGGCTGCACGCAGCAACAAAAACACAATGCAGCCAAAAATAAATAAATTAATTAATTAAAAAAAAAAACACACCAACTTTTGGTTAAATAAATAAATAAATAAGCCAGACAGAATGGAACAAGTACTGTATGAGTCCTCTTATATCAAAAGTCCCCAAAGAGGCAAAACTAATATGTACTGTTAGAAATCAGTCAAATGGTTACCTTTGCATGGAGAGTGGTGGTAGCTACTGGGGCACCAAATACTCTTCTGAGATACTTGTTATTGTTATTTTCTTGATCTGAGGGCTAGCTACACAGATGCATTCACTTTGCATAAATTGTTCAGACTGTTCACTCCTGATTTGTGTACTTTTCTATATTCATATTGTACTTCAAAAATATTTATTAAAAACAATTTTAGTATTCCAAGCAGGTGGGTCAAGTTAGAGACTGCTCCTTATTGAACCCTGTAATTATATGTTGTGCTTCTATCTGGATAAACTAGCCAGTCCAACTCTTCTGAGTGAAGAATGAATCAAGAGCCACAGGATCGCTACAATTTCTTCAAGTTGAGGGGAAAGCCTATCAACCAATCCATAGAAAAAAAATCAGAGTCCCAATTAAGACTGTTTCTTCACTCAATTGGGAAACTATGTGACATGAGGCTTATGTCACAGGACCTAAGAACTGAAGGGCTAGGTATAGGCCAGTTTGGAGACTATAATATGTATACATAGTCTTTGGTTTTACAATGTGAAATTGTTAGTATTAGAAAATAAATCTCACCATAAATCTCACCTGAGGGACTCAGTACTATAGGGGAAATGGAAAATGAATAACTACGATAATAACAACAATTATATTAATTTACATAATGGGGTAATGTCAGTGAAAATGGCGGAGTAAGGAACTTTGAAAATCCATACTTCCATAAGCAATAAAAAAGCTGGCAAAAACACTTAGAATCATTTTCTTTTTTTAATCTCTGGAAATCAACCAAAGGCTTGCAACAATCTGAACTGTCTGGTAGTTCCCTGGAAAACTGGCATGAAAGTCTTGTCTGATTCAGAACTTGCCCAGTGCTAAAGCCACCATCTAGGGAGTATTTGCTGAAAATATTTACAGGCAAATGTTTTAGCTGCTGCTGCTGCTGGCAATAGAAAACAGTTGGGACAAACATTAGACTAATCAAGAAGCTCATGGGGAAAAACTATGGAATGAGATAGCCATAAGGACTTTGAAAATCTCTAACATATTCCTGGGAACCTGGAAGACCACATGTATGTGTAGGGCTGTGCACATGCTCAGGAAAGTCCTGAGACTCTCACCTCTTGCTGACCTTGAGTCTTTGTGCAAATGGAAAATGAAGGCTAAGTCATAGCTCTAACTCCCTGGCTATGTGTCAAAGGAGTGCTCCAAATGTACACAGAACCCTCCTGAGAAAGACTGAGTGTTTTTTGGTTTCAGAGGAATTCTCTGTTCAATCATTCATTGACCACTAAGGTAATGGACAGAGAATTCAATGGCTCACTTGAAAAGGAGTACAGACTTCATAAAATTAATTTAGGAAAGACACTAAACAAACAACTACAAGTATAGTAAACAGTACCAACCAAAAAACTGGGAGGTGTGACTTGATTTCCAGAGTTGTACATTATAATATTCAAAATACCTACAGTTTTCAACAAATATTACAGAAATGCAAAAAAAAAAGTGTGAATCATACACACACACCCAGAAAACAAAACAAAACAAAACAGTGAATAGAAACTGCCCCTGAAGAAAGCCTAGACCTGGAAATTTCTAGACAAGGACTTTAAATCAGCTATTTTAAATACATTCAAATTATAAAAGCAAACCATCTTTAAAGAACTAAAGAAATAGACAAGAACAATGTCAACCAAACAGAGTGTCTTAACAAAAAGATAGAAATTATTTTTAAAATATAAATTACAGAGTTGAAAATACAATAACTGAAATGAAAATGAAACATTTATTTTAGTAAATTTAGTGGTTCAACAGCACTTGCAAGCAAGCAGAAGAAAGAGTTGGTGAACTTGAAGATACATCAGTTGAGATTATCAAGTCTGAGGAATAAAAAGTCAAAAATGAATAAAAATGAACAGACCCTCAGAAACCTATGGAACATCATCATAGGTACCAACTATGTGTAATGAAAGTCCCAGAAGGAGAAGGGGGATAAAAAGAAGTAGAAAGAATGTTTTTTGGGTTTTTTTTGTTTGTTTTTTTTTTTACATTTTTTTAATTAGTTTCTGCTTTATAACAAAGTGAATCAGTCATACATATACATCTGTTCCCACATCCCTTCCCTCATGCATCTCCCTCCCTCCCACCCTCCCCATCCCACCCCTCCAGGCGGTCACAAAGCACCGAGCTGATCTCCCTGTGCTCTGCGGCTGCTTCCCACTATCTATCTACCTTACGTTTGGTACTGTATATATGTCCATGCCTCTCTTTCGCTTTGTCACAGCTTACCCTTCCCCCTCCCCATATCCACAAGTCCATTCTCAAGTAGGTCTGTGTCTTTATTCCCGTTTTACCCCTAGGTTCTTCATGACATTTTTTTTTTAATTCCGTATATATGTGTTAGCATACGGTATTTGTCTTTCTCTTTCTGACTAACTTCACTCTGTATGACAGACTCTAGGTCTATCCACCTCATTACAAATAGCTCAGTTTCGTTTCTTTTTATGGCTGAGTAATATTCCATTGTATATATGTGCCACATCTTCTTTATCCATTCATCCGATGATGGACACTTAGGTTGTTTCCAGCTCCGGGCTATTGTGAATAGAGCTGCAATGAACATTTTGGTACATGTCTCTTTTTGAATTATGGTTTTCTCAGGGTATATGCCCAGTAGTGGGATTGCTGGGTCATATGGTAGTTCTATTTTTAGTTTTTTAAGGAACCTCCATACCGTTCTCCATAGTGGCTGTACCAATTCACATTCCCACCAGCAGTGCAAGAGTGTTCCCTTTTCTCCACACCCTCTCCAGCATTTATTGTTTCTAGATTTCTTGATGATGGCCATTCTGACTGGTGTGAGATGATATCTCATTGTAGTTTTGATTTGCATTTCTCTAATGATTAATGATGTTGAGCATTCTTTCATGTGTTTGTTGGCAGTCTGTATATCTTCTTTGGAGAAATGCCTATTTAAGTCTTCTGCCCATTTTGGGATTGGGTTGTCTGTTTTTTTGCTATTGAGCTGCATGAGCTGTTTATAAATTTTGGAGATTAATCCTTTGTCAGTTGCTTCATTTGCAAATATTTTCTCCCATTCTGAGGGTTGTCTTTTGGTCTTCTTTATGGTTTCCTTTGCTGTGCAAAAGCTTTGAAGTTTCATTAGGTCCCATTTGTTTATCTTTGTTTTTATTTCCATTTCTCTAGGAGGTGGGTCCAAAAGGATCTTGCTGTGATTTATGTCATAGAGTGTTCTACCTATGTTTTCCTCTAAGAGTTTGATAGTTTCTGGCCTTACATTTAAGTCTTTAATCCATTTTGAGCTTATTTTTGTGTATGGTGCTAGGGAATGATCTAATCTCAAACTTTTACATGTCCCTGTCCAGTTTTCCCAGCACCACTTATTGAAGAGGCTGTCCTTTCTCCACTGTACATTCCTGCCTCCTTTATCAAAGATAAGTTGGCCATATGTGCGTGGGTTTATCTCTGGGCTTTCTATCCTGATCCACTGATCTATCTTTCTGTTTTTATGCCAGTACCAGACTGTCTTAATTACTGTAGCTTTGTAGTATAGTCTGAAGTCAGGGAGCCTGATTCCTCCAGCTCCGTTTTTCGTTCTCAAGATTGCTTTAGCTATTCGGGGCCTTTTGTTTTTCCAAACAAATTTTGAAATTTTTTGTTCTAGTTCTGTGAAAAATGCCATTGGTAGTTTGATAGGGATTGCATTGAATCTGTAGATTGCTTTGGGTAGTAGAGTCATTTTCACAATATTGATTCTTCCAATCCAGGAGCATGGTATATCTCTCCATCTATTTGTATCATCTTTAATTTCTTTCATCAGTGTCTTATAGTTTTCTGCATACAGGTCTTTTGTCTCCTTAGGTAGGTTTATTCCTAGATATTTTATTCTTTTTGTTGCAATGGTAAATGGGAGTGTTTTCTTGATTTCATTTTCAGATTTTTTATCATTAGTGTACAGGAATGCCAGAGATTTCTGTACATTAATTTTATATCCTGCTACTTTACCAAATTCATTGATTAGCTCTAGTAGTTTTTCGGTAGCATCTTTAGGATTCTCTATGTATAGTATCATGTCATCTGCAAACAGTGACAGCTTTACTTCTTCTTTTCCAATTTGGATTCCTTTTATTTCCTTTTCTTCTCTGATTGCTGTGGCTAAAACTTCCGAAATTATGTTGAATAAGAGTGGTGAGAGTGGGCAGCCTTGTCTTGTTCCTGATCTTAGTGGAAATGGTTTCAGTTTTTCACCATTGAGGACAATGTTGGCTGTGGGTTTGTCATATATGGCCTTTATTATGTTGAGGAAAGATCCCTCTATACCTACTTTCTGCAGGGTTTTTATCATAAATGGGTGTTGAATTTTGTTGAAAGCTTTCTCTGCATCTATTGAGATGATCATATGGTTTTTCTCCTTCAACTTGTTAATATGGTGTATTACATTGATTGATTTGCGTATATTGAAGAATCCTTGCATTCCTGGGATAAACCCCACTTGATCATGGTGTATGATCCTTTTAATGTGCTGTTGGATTCTGTTTGCTAGTATTTTGTTGAGGATTTTTGCATCTATGTTCATGAGTGATATTGGCCTGTAGTTTTCTTTCTTTGTGACATCCTTGCCTGGTTTTGGTATCAAGGTGATGTCGGCCTCGTAGAATGAGTTTGGGAGTGTTCCTCCCTCTGCTATATTTTGGAAGAGTTTGAGAAGGATAGGTGTTAGCTCTTCTCTAAATGTTTGATAGAATTCACCTGTGAAGCCATCTGGTCCTGGGCTTTTGTTTGATGGAAGATTTTTAATCACAGTTTCAATTTCAGTGCTTGTGATTGGTCTATTCATATTTTCTATTTCTTCCTGAGTCAGTCTTGGCAGGTTGTCCATTGCTAAGAATGTGTCCATTTCTTCCAGGTTGTCCATTTTATTGGAATAGAGTTGCTTATAGTAATCTCTCATAATCTTTTGTATTTCTGCAGTGTCAGTTGTTACTTCTCCTTTTTCATTTCTAATTCTATTGATTTGAGTCTTCTCCCTTTTTTTCTTGATGAGTCTGGCTAATGGTTTGTCAATTTTGTTTATCTTCTCAAAGAACCAGCTTTTAGTTTGGTTGATCTTTGCTATCGTTTCCTTCATTTCTTTTTCATTTATTTCTGATCTGATCTTTATGATTTCTTTCCTTCTGCTAGCTTTGGGGTATTTTTGTTCTTCTTTCTCTAATTGCTTTAGGTGCAGGGTCAGGTTGTTTACTCGAAATGCTTCCTGTTTCTTAAGGTGGGATTGTACTGCTATAAACTTCCCCCTTAGAACTGCTTTTGCTGCGTCCCATAGGTTTTGGGTCGTCGTGTCTCCATTGTCATTTGTTTCTAGGTATTTTTTAATTTCCTCTTTGATTTCTTCAGTGATCACTTCGTTATTGAGTAGTGTATTGTTTAGCCTCCATGTGTTTGTATTTTTTACACATCTTTTCCTGTAATTGATGTCTAGTCTCATAGCATTGTGGTCGGAGAAGATACTTGATACAATTTCAATTTTCTTAAAATTACCGAGGCTTGATTTGTGACCCAAGATATGATCTATCCTGGAGAATGTTCCATGAGCACTTGAGAAAAATGTGTATTCTGTTGTTTTTGGATGGAATGTCCTATAAATATCAACTAAGTCCATCTCGTTTAATGTATCATTTAAAGCTTGTGTTTCCTTATTTATTTTCATTTTGGATGATCTGTCCATTGGTGAAAGTGGGGTGTTAAAGTCCCCTACTATGATTGTGTTACTGTCGATTTCCCCTTTTATGGCTGTTAGTATTTGCCTTATGTATTGAGGTGCTCCTATGTTGGGTGCATAAATATTTACAATTGTTATATCTTCTTCTTGGATCGATCCCTTTATCGTTATGTAGTGTCCTTCCTTGTCTCTTCTAATAGTCTTCATTTTAAAGTCTATTTTGTCTGATATAAGAATTGCTACTCCAGCTTTCTTTTGATTTCCATTTGCATGGAATATCTTTTTCCATCCCTTTACTTTCAATCTGTATGTGTCTCTAGGTCTGAAGTGTGTCTCTTGTAGACAGCATATATATGGGTCTTGTTTTTGTATCCATTCAGCCACTCTGTGTCTTTTGGTGGGAGCATTTAGTCCATTTACATTTAAGGTAATTATTGATATGTATGTTCCTATTCCCATTTCCTTAATTGCTTTGGGTTCGTTATTGTAGGTATATTCCTTCTGTTGTGTTTCTTGCCTAGAGAAGTTCCTTTAGCATTTGTTGTAAAGCTGGTTTGGTGGTGCTGAACTCTCTCAGCTTTTGCTTGTCTGTAAACGTTTTAATTTCTCCATCAAATCTGAATGAGATCCTTGCTGGGTAGAGTAATCTAGGTTGCAGGTTTCTCTCCTTCATCACTTTAATTATGTCCTGCCACTCCCTTCTGGCTTGTAGGGTTTCTGCTGAGAGATCAGCTGTTAACCTGATGGGGATTCCCTTGTGTGTTATTTGTTGTTTTTGCCTTGCTGCTTTTAATATGATTTCTTTGTGTTTAATTTTTGACAGTTTGATTAATATGTGTCTTGGTGTATTTCTCCTTGGATTTATTCTGTATGGGACCCTCTGTGCCTCCTGGACTTGATTAACTATTTCCTTTCCCATATTGGGGAAGTTTTCAACTATAATCTCTTCAAATATTTTCTCAGTCCCTTTCTTTTTCTCTTCTTCTTCTGGAACCCCTATAATTCGAATGTTGGTGCGTTTAATGTTGTCCCAGAGGTCTCTGAGACTGTCCTCTGTTCTTTTCATTCTTTTTTCTTTATTTTGCTCTGCATCAGTTATTTCCACTATTTTATCTTCCATCTCACTTATCCGTTCTTCTGCCTCAGTTATTCTGCTATTGATCCCATCTAGAGTATTTTTCATTTCATTTATTGTGTTTTTAATCGATGCTTGATTCATCTTTAGTTCTTCTAGGTCCTTGTTAACTGTTTCTTGCATGTTGTCTATTCTATTTCCAAGATTTTGGATCTGGGAAATAGAATCTTGGATCAGCTTTACTATCATTATTCTGAATTCTTTTTCAGGTAGACTGGCTATTACCTCTTCATTTGTTAGGTCTGGTAGGTGTTTATCTTGCTCCTTCACCTGCTGTGTGTTTTTCTGCCTTCTCATTTTGCTTATGTTACTGTGTTTGGGGTCTCCTTTTTGCCGGCTGCAGATTCGTAGTTCCCGTTGTTTTTGGTGTCTGACCCCAGTGGCTAAGGTTGTTTCAGTAGGTTGTGTAGGCTTCCTGGTGGGGGGGACTAATTCCTGTGCTCTGGTGGTTGAGGCTCGATCTTGTCTTTCTGGTGGACAGGTCCACGTCTGGTGGTGTGTTTTGGGGTGCCTATGGCCTTATTACGTTTTTAGGTAGCCTCTCTGCTAATGGGTGGGGTTGTGTTCCTGCCTTGCTAGTTGCTTGGCATAGGGTGACCCGCACTGTAGCTTGCTGGTCGTTGACTGAAGCTCGGTGCTGGTGTTGGGATGGAGATCTCTGGGAGATTTTCGCTGCTTGATATTATGTGGAGCTGGGAGGTCTCTTGTGGACCCGTGTCCTGAAGTTGGCTCTCCCACTTCAGAGGCACAGCACTGGCTCCTGGCTGCAGCACCAAGAGCCTTTCATCCACCCGGCTCAGAATAACAGGGAGAAAAAGTAGAAAGAAAGAATTAGTAGAAGAAAGAAAGAGAGAGGGAAAGAAAGGAAGAAGGGAAGAAAGGAAGGAAGGAAGGAAGAAAGAAAGAAAGGAGGGAGGGAGGGAGGAAGGATGGAAAGAAAGAAGGAAAGAAAGGAGGGAGGGAGGGAGGAAGGAAAGGAAGAAAGACAGGAGGGAGGGAGGAAGGAAAGAAAAGGAAAGTGGAAAGAAGAAGGGTGGGAGGGAGGAAAGAAAAAGAAAGAAGGAAAGGAGGAACGGAGGGAGGGAGGGAGGAAGGGAGAGTAGGAAAAAAAGAAAGAGTAGGTAAAGTAAAATAGAATAAAGTATGAAATATAGTACCGTTATTAAAATTAGAAAGTAATTATTGAAAAAAAAAAAAAAACCGGACCGATAGAACCCTGGGACATATGGTGGAAGCAAAGCTATACAGAGAGAATCTTACACAGAAGATTACACATACACATTCACAAAAAGAGAGCAGGGGGAAAAATCAAAAATCTTGCTCTCCAAGTCCACCTCCTCAATTTGGGATAATTCGTTGTAAAAAGAGGAAAAGGGCGAGAAGTCTGAAATCTTGCTCTCTAAGTCCACCTCCTTAATTTGGAATAATTCGTTGTAAAAAGAGGAAAAGGGGGGAAAGTCTTAAATCTTGTCCTCAAAGTCCACTTCCTCAATTTGGGATGATTCGCTGTCCATTCATGCACTCCACAGACGCAGGGCACATCAAATGGACCGTGGAGCTTTAATCCGCTGCCTCCGAGGCTGCACAGAGAGATTTCCCTGCCTCTGCTCTCACAGCTCCCGGGTCTCAGCCTTGGACCTGGCCCCGCCTCTGCGCGTAGGTCGCCGGAGGGCGTCCGTTCTTCGCTCAGACAGGACGGGTTTAAAGGAGCCGCTGATTCGGGGGCTCTGGCTCACTCAGGCAGAGGGGAGGGAGGGGCGCGCAGTGTGGGGCGGGCCTGCGGCGGCAGAGGCCGGCGTGACGTTGTAGCAGCCCGTGGCGCTCCGTGCGCTTTCCCGGGAAAGCCGTCCCCGGGTCTCGGGGACCCCGGCAGTGGCGGGGTGCACAGGCCCCCCGGAAGGCGGGGCGGACAGTGACCCGCGCTCGCACACAGGCCCCGCGGCGGCGGCGGCAGCGGCGGCGGCGGCGGGCCGCGGCGGGCGGCGGTGGCGGCGGCGGCGGCGGCGGCGGCGGGCCGCGGCGGCGGGCGGCGGCGGCGGCGGCCCACGCCCGTCTCCGAGGTCCGTGCCTTACCCGCGGCTCGTGCCTGTCTCCGGCGCTTCCCCAAGCAGCCCTCTTAATGCCCTCTCCTCGCGCACCAGGAAACAAAAGGGAAAAAAGTCTCTTGCCTCTTCAGCAGCTCCAGACCCTCTCCCCGGACTCCCTCCGGGCTAGCCGTGGTGCACTAACCCCTTCAGGCTCTCTTCCTGCCGCCAGCCCCAGTCCTCTCCCTGCGCTCCGACTGAAAGCCGATACCCGAGCCTCAGCTCCCAGCCCCGCCCGCCCCGGTGGCCCGAGCAGACAATCCTCTCGGGCTGGTGTGTGCCTGAGGGCACCGGTCCTCTGTGCCAGAATCTCTCCGCTTTGCCCTCCGCACCCCTGTTGCTGTGCTCTCCTCCGCTACTCCGAAGCTTTCCCCCTCCGCCACCTGCAGTCTCCGCCCGCGAAGGGGCTTGTAGTGTGTAGAAACCTTCCCCCCTTCACGGCTCCCTCCCACTGGTGCAGGTCCCGTCCCTATCCTATTGTCTCTGTTTATTCTTTTTTTCTTTTGCCCTACCCAGGTATGTGGGGAGCTTCTTGCCTTTTGGGGGGTCTGAGGTCTTCTGTCAGCGTTCAGTAGGTGTTCTGTAGGAGTTGTTCCACGTGTAGATGAATTTCTGATGTATCTGTGGGGAGGAAGGTGATCTCCGCGTCTTACTCTTCCGCCATCTTCCTCCGGGGCCCAGAAAGAATGTTTGAAGAAATAATTGCCCAAACTTCCCAAACATTAATCTATACATACAAGAAGTTCAATAAACTCCAACTTGGGGAGTAAACTCAAAGAGATCCACACCCAGACCCAACATAATCAATCTACCAAAAGCCAAACCAGAATCTTCAACTCAGCAAGAGAAAAGTGATTAATCACATACAGGGGATCATTAATAAGATTAACAACTCATTTCTCATCAGGAAGGATAGGCTTAGAAGGCATTGTGAAGACATATTCAAATAACTGAATGAAAAAAAAATCAACAAGAAATTCTGTATCTTGCTAAGCTATCCTTCAAAAATGAAGGATAAATTCTGACATACCAGATAAACAAACACTGAGAGAATGTTAAGGTAGTAGGAAGTCCATAGAAGAAATTCCATAGAGTTCTTCAAGGTAAGGTGAATGGACAGTAGAGAGTAACTCACATCCACATGAATACATAAGAACACTAGTGAAGGTAGCTATATGGATAAATATCGAAGACAGTGTGAACTCATTCTTTTTTATTGTAGCTCCTTTTCCCTATATGATTCAAAAGATAGTTACATAACTCAGTAATTATAAGTCCATGTTGATGGGCACACAATGTAAAATGATGTAATTTAAAATATTAACACCACCATTAAAATGTGAGGGAAATGGAGCTATGTAGAAAAAAATTTTGTGTACTATTGAAGTTAAGGTAGTATTAATCTGAAATAGATTAAGATGACAGTTGTAACCCCCAGGGCAACAACCAAGAAGATAACTAAAATGTATATAGTAAATGAAATGGCAAGAGAATTAAAATGGTATACTAGCAAATTTAAGTTTAAAATTAACACAAAATAAGGCAGTATATTTGAGGAACAAAAAATACATGGCATGTAGAAAACAAATAGCAAAAGGGAAGAAATAAATCCTTTCTTACATCAATGTAAATGAAGTAAACTTTCCAATTAAAAGGTAAAGATGAAAGAATGGATTAAAAAACAGGATCCAACAATATGCTATCTTGAAGAGACACAAATATTTGAGAGTAAAGGATGAAAAAAGATATACTATGCAAATAGAAACTAAAATAGAACTGAAGTGTCTATGATGATATCAAACAAAATAGACTTTAAAACAAAAGTTGTCACTAGAGATAAAGAAGTATATGTATTTTATATAACAATACATCATGATATAAGAGTTATAACACATATACACCTAACAATAAAGCTCCAAAATATATGAAGAAAAACTGACAATTGAAAAGAGGAATAGACAATTCAATAATAATAGTTGAAGATTTCAATATCCTACTTCCAATAATGAAATTAGAAAGAAAGTCAGCAAGGAAAAAGAAGATTTGAGCCACACTATAAACCAAGTAGACCTAACAGAAATCTATGCAACACTCTACCCAACGGCAGCTGAATACACATTCTTCTCAAGTAAATATGGAACATTTCACAGGATAGACCATATTTTAAGCTTACATATTAATAAATTTAAAATGATTGAAATCATAAAAAGTATGTTCTCTGAGTACAACAAAATGAAATTTGGAATCAATAACAAATACATTTGAAAACTTCACAAAATATGGAAATTAAACAGCACATTCCCAAATAAACAATGAGTTAAAGAAGAGATTACAATGGGAATTAGAAAGTGTTTTTTTGATGAATATATCAAGACACAACCTAACAAGACATATAGAATGCGGTGAAAGCTGTGCTCAGAGAGAAATATACAGCTGCAAATGCCTCAAAATGAAAAAAAAAAAGGAAGATATCAGATAAAATTCTAATCCTTCCTCTCAAGGAAAAAAGAAGAACCAGTTTAACCCAAAAGAAGCAGAAGAAAGGAATTATTAAAGATTACAGTAGAAAGAAATTATCAGAAAACAATAGAGAAAATCAACAAAACCAAAAGTTGATTCTTTAAGAAGAGCAACAAAATTGACAAACGTTTAGCTAGTCTGATCAAGAAAAAAAGAGAAAAAAACTCAGATTAATAAAATCTGGGATGAAATAGAGGGCGTTAATAACAACCTTACAGAAATAAAAGGGATTCAAAGGAAGTGCTATAAACAAGTGTATGTATGTATCCAAACAACAAATTAGACAGCATAGGTGAAATAAGCTTCTAGAGCCACAGAAATGATCAAAAGTGACAAGAAAAATCAAGAATCTAAATACATCTATAACAAATAAAGAGATTGAGGTTTTTATTATTATTATTATTTTTTTGCAGTACGCGGGCCTCTCACTGTTGCGGCCTCTCCCATTGAGGAGCACAGGCTCCGGACACGCAGGCTCAGCGGCCATGGCTCACGGGCCTAGCTGCTCCGCGGCATGTAGGATCTTCCCGGACCGGGACACGAACCCGTATCCCCTGCATCAGCAGGCGGACTCTCAACCACTGTGCCACCAGGGAAGCCCAGAGATTGAGTTTTTAATTAGAAAACTTCCAACAAAGAAAGCCAGGACACAAATGGCTTTGTTCTTGGAGGGACAGCTGTCTTGAAGCAGGATCTGAGTTCCCTGTCCAGGGATTGAACCTAGATGCTAGTCCACCTGAGGCTAGAGGCTAGAAGCAAAGTTCCCTGGCTCTTGCCCCATTTGAAAACAAGAATATTTCATGGAGGTAAAAACTGCAAAAACAGGTACAGAGTTTATTATTAGAGACACAGCACAATGTATGGGTGAGCACACAGAGAAACAGTTTATTTATTTAAGTCAGAAGCAAGGCAGAAATACCTGGGGAGGAGTGTGTACATCCTGAATGAGAAGCACACTAAAGAGGTGATTTAAATCACTTATACAAGACATTCCTTCCAGGTCTTTGTTTACATTTGGCCAATTATCTTTTTAAAAAATCAATTAATTAATTTTTTGTGGGGGGCTGTGTTAGGCCTCCTTGGCTGCGCGTGCACTTGCTCTAGTTGCAGCGATGGGAACTACTCTTCGTTGTGGTGTGCAGGCTTCTCATTGTGGTGGCTTCTCTTGTTGTGGAGCATGGGCTCTAGGTGAGCAGGCTTCAGTAGTTGTGGCACGCGGGCTCAGTAGTTGTGGCTTGCGGCTCTGGAGCGCAGGGTCAGTAGTTGTGGTGCACGGGCTTAGTTGCTCTGTGGCATGTGGGATCTTCTCGGACCAGGGCTGCAACCCGTGTCCCCTGTAGTGGCAGGCAGATTCTTAACCACTGTGCCAACAGAGAAGTCTTTGGCCAATTATCTTGTTTCTTTTTTCACAGCTGACCTGTCCTAGGGCTTCCCCAGCATGCACGTGCAACTTTTTGCTAAGATGGATTCCACCTATCATGGTGTGGCACCCACCCCTTTTTGACCCCCAAGGAGTCTTTCTGTGTCTGTGTAGTCAGGGAAGTTTCATTGACCTCAGGAGTGGTCATCTTATCTCTTTATTCCAGCAGAGCTCAGCTTCTGCTTTGTCCTTGCAGTGTCTGGGGGAAGACAAAGCTCCAATTTTACTCCACTTGACAAACACCAGTTGTCCAGCCCAGGAGCTCATCTACCTCCTACCTCAGCTTTACTGGTAAATTCCACGGAACGTTTAGTGGAGAGTGAACAACAGTAGTTTTCAAACTCTTCCAAAATATAGATGAGGAGGAACTACTTCCTTATTCATTCTAGAGACCAACATTCTCTTGATACTAAAGTCAGACCAAGATATTACAAGACGTGTAAACTGGGACCAATACCCTTTATAAATACAGATGCAAGAATCCTCAACAAACAGTAGAAACTATATCTGACATCATATGTAAAGTATTGTACACCATGTCCAACTTGGATTTTTCCTAGGAATGCAAAGTTTGTTCATTATATATGAATCATTCAACATAATACAACATACTAATAAGGGACAAAAACTACATGATCATCTCAATTTAAGCAGAGAAAAAATTGGCAAAACCTGATACCATTTAATAATTTAAACATTCAGTCAACTAGGAGAGGGGAACTTCTTCAATCTGATAAAAAGCATCTATGAAAAACTCACAGCTATATCATACCTGATGGTCAAAGACTGAAAGCTTTCTTCATGAGATCAGGAATAAGGATTTCCACTCTCACCCAGTTTATTTAACATTGTGCTGAAGGTTATATCCATGGAAATTAGACATGAAAAATGCATCCATATTGGAAAGGGAGAATAAAACACTCTATTTCAGATGACATGGTCTTATATATAGAAAACCCTGAAGAATACATACACACACACACACACACACATACACACACAACCACCAGAGCTAATGAATGAGTTTAACAAAGTTTCAGGATGCAAGATCAATATACAAAAAATCAGTTTCAGCCCTCTACACTAGCAATGAATAACCTGCAAATGAAATCAGAAAATAATTTCATTTGCAATAGCATCAAAAGGCATACAATACTTAGGAATAAATTTAACCAAAGTACAAATCTTGTACACTGAAAACTATAAAGCACTGTGAAAGAAATTAAATACCTAAGTAAATGGAAAGGTATCTTGTATTCATGGAAGACTTAATATTGTTAACATGGTGATATTCCGCCAGCTGATCTATAGAAATAATTCCTATCATAATTCTTGCTGCCTTGAAGATAATCCTAAATAGAGAAATACAAAGGACTCTGAATTGATATAATTTTGAAGAAGAAGAACAAAGTTTGAGGACTGACACTTTCTGACCTCAAAACTTACTACAAAGATACAGTGATTAAGAAAATGGCAGAAGAATAGATACATAGATCAGTGTAATAGAATTGAGAGTCCAGAAGTCAACCCATATATCTATGGTCATTGCATTTTTCAACAATGGTGGCAAGATTATTTAAGCAGGAAAGAATAGCCAAAAGTGGAAACAGCCCAAATGTCCATCAACTGATGAATAGGTGAACAACATGGTATATCCATATGACAGAATATTATTGCCATAAAAAGGAGTGAAATATTGATTCATACTACAACATAGGTGGTCCTTAAAAACTTTATGCTAAGTAAATGAAGCCAGACAAATGGCCACATATTGTATGATTCCATTTATATGAAATGACCACATAGGTAAATCCATAGGAACAGAAAGTAGATTATTGGTTGCCAGGGGATGAAGAGTGTGGTGAGTGACTGGTAACATTACAGGGTTTCTTCTCAGGGTAATGGAAGTATTTTGGAAGTAGATTATGGTGATGGTTGCACAACATCGTGAATATCCTAAAAATCTCTGCATTGTACACTTTACAGTGGTGAATTTTATGTGAATTACATCTCAACTTAAAAATGCAAATATATGCATATATGGATATCCATATAGATCTCCAGTGCAAGCCCTTTATATGCATTAACTCTTTTTATCATAATAATAATCCTAAAGATTATTTCTATATTTCCCCCCATTTTCCTTATGGGGAAATTGAAGTAGAAAAAGCACAGAGAAGTTAAGAGACTTGCCCAGGGACATCTCTGGTGGTGCAGTGTTTAAGAATCTGCCTGCCAATGAAGGGGACATGGGTTCGAGCCCTGGCCCGGGAAGATCTCACATGCCACAGAGCAACTAAGCCCGTGTGCCACAACTACTGAAGCCCGCGTGCCTAGAGCCCGTGCTCCACAACAAGAGAAGCCATGACAATGAGAAGCCCGCGCACTGCAATGAAGAGTAGCCCCCACTTGCCACAACTAGAGAAAGCCGGCACGCAGCAATGAAGGCTCAACGCAGCCAAAAATGACTGACTGACTGACTGACTGAATGAATGAATTTATTTTTTTTAAAAAAAGGAAACTTGCCCAAGGTCATACAGTTTATGAATGGTGAAGTCAGGACTTGAAGACCAGTGGTCCAATTTCATTGTCCATTCTGTTGACAATTGTGGAAGCCCACTCTAGAAAGCCACAGTATTGAGTACTTTATGGTATCCTGTTCATTCCTAGCAAGAACCTCATGATACAACTATACTTGCTTATGAGATGAGAAAAGTTAGGCTGAAGAGTGGTAATCTTGTCTATGGTTATATCCAACTAAGATGCAGCTATACCTAAGCAATAAAACCAGATCAAATGACTAATATATGGAGATTGTTAGATTGTTTTTATACTCTGAAAGTCCAAATCCTTCCTGTTTTCTTGTACTTCAAGACTTGTTGTATTTATGTCCCTATCAATCTGCCTGACTCTCAAAGGTCTATTCGCCTGCTAAATAAATTTACATTATCAAATAGGGCAGGGCGATGCCTACAATTGAAAGTAGTTTTGCAGGCTGCTGATAAGGAGGCTGACAACAGGAAGTAGCTTTGTATTAAACCACTTAGTTTTATCTAAGTCAGAAGGAGGGGTGGCAGCATCTCTAGCGCAGGAGCCAATCAATCACTCAAATGTAATTTGTCAAAAGAAACTTTCTTTTAAGACAGTTCCCAACCTAACTGGGTCTGTCAATTAAACAGAGTGGTGTACAATCTTAGGTCTGTAAAGGAAAAGAAAGAAAATGACAAGGTATTTAATCAGAAATGACTGAGATGCAGAGAGACAAGTTTTCCATTATTTGAGGATAGAAGAACCCCAGTAAACGCAGAGGGAAAGAATGGATGAGAAGTCATTTGAAGAAACAAAGAAAATCAGTAGATAGCAAAACTTAGATGGGCCCAGCTAACCTCTCGTTCAGCCATATCCCTAGAACTCAGTGAAGTGAAAGGAAAAACATACATGTCGAAACCTGATAGATGCCTAGTGGCCTCTGCCTATCTTTATGAACTTGAGCAAGTTACCTAAATTCTTTGATTCCTAGTTTCAGTTTCCGTAACATGGAAATAATAACACTTGCTTACCAGGGTTTTTATGGAACTTAATTAACATAATGGAAAACTTCTAGTGCACTATATGGCAATGTGCCCTAGGTGCTTGGTAAGTGAGATTTGCTTCCCTCTTCACCCATATGTCTTGACTTTGTAAAGTATGCACTTGTTGCTTATGCCTATGTCACTACTATCCCACCTTTTTCCACTTTTTGGCTCCCTGATGTACATAATGACGAGTTTCCTAGGTTTCCCCATATAAAATTTACTTCAAGAATAGGGTTAGGGGCTTCCCTGGTGGCGCAGTGCTTGAGAGTCCGCCTGCCGATGCAGGGGACACGGGTTCGTGCCCCGGTCCGGGAAGATCCCACATGCCGCGGAGCGGCTGGGCCCGTGAGCCATGGCTGCTGAGTCTGCGCGTCCGGAGCCTGTGCTCCGCAACGGGAGAGGCCACAACAGTGAGAGGCCCACATACAGCAAAAAAAAAAAAAAAAAAAAAAAAAGAATAGGGTTAGGTGTGTACTTGAGATATTCTTTCTTTTCAGGTATTTTAACCTTCCTGCTACGACAGGATTCCCAGACACTCTGCCATTCAAGCATTTTTCAGGATGCGTTTGTAACCATTTTATTATCATTCAGCTATGGTGAGGCCAACTATTGGGAAGAAGAGGGGTGCACCAAGAAGAGGGGCACACCATGCCACCCCATGCAGGGCCACAAGGCAAACATCAGGGTGGGTCAGGGGGTGGAAGGAGTGGGAGGAAAATGTGGGCAAGGACCTTCATTACGTTTTCCACAGGAAGGACCTGGCAATGCAGGATAAGCAGGCTTAGACTGGTGAGTTTTGGTAATTTCAGTGGTCTCTGGGGCATGGAAGCTATCCCTGGTTGTCTGGTTCTTGGCCCTGGGATGATTAGGGGTTGGTGGATAGTTGTCTGAGTTCTTTATTCAGTTCTTAAACAAACAATAAAGGATGTCGTTGGGGTGAAGACTCTGGACTGGTTGGTTTGCATATGAAAGGTACACCTCCAGGTGAGTTGTTTGCTGTCTCTAGGCATCAGCTAGCCCTCAGAGGGGCAGTCCCTCCAGGGTCAGCAAGGTCCCAGATGTTAAAACATCAAGGACAGAAACTAGAAAACATGGTAATTACAAGGTCATATCCTAGAGATTTAGACTATAAATCCAAATTCTAGATCTAACTGGTAGAAGATACATGACCATGGACAAGTTATGCAGTTTCTCTGAACCTCAGTTTTCTCAAGGGCAAAACAGACTTACTACCTAGGACTGTCTTGAGGATTAAATGATATGAAGGATGTACATTTCCTGATGCAGTACTGATTCCAGGACAAATGACTGGAACAACGGATGGGAACACAGTGCCTGTTATATTCCAGGTACTCTTCTAGGTACTAAGGGCACAGCAATGAAACATTCAGACAAAAGCCCCCCTCTCATGTAGCTTACATTCTGGAGGTGGTATGATAAGCAGTTAATAAGTAAAATATGTAGTGTGTCAGCTGACAGTAAATGCCATTGGGAACATTCGGGCAGAGAGTGTTGGGAGGTGGAAATTACAATGTATATGGGGTAGTCAGGAGAGGCCTCACTGTGTAACATGAAAGGAGCATGAAGGAGCAGGAAAGAATTGAGACAGCACCATCTGGGATGTGGAGGTAAAAATCACACTATACCAAGCCATCTTTACTCCCCTGGGGATTCCCTACTGATGAATGACAGGCTTCCTCATGATGTACCTTACATAGAAGTATCAAAACCACAACCCCATAAATTCTCTCATCCAAAGAGCATTCATGTTCACTGTCAAAACTTAGTCTATGCTATAAACTAAGTACACTTGGATTTTGAATTATTTTAGTGAAAGAAAAAACTAGAAACACATTTAATTCATGATGATTGAAGGCAATTAAAATAGAACATAATACACTTTATAAAATCTACAGATTACCTAGAATTCAAGTGGATAGTAGAATTGGGAAGAATGACTGATTTATCCCTCTACAGCAAAAAGAGTTGGAATAAGAATTTGCAACCAGTTACCATTTAATGAATCAATATTGTTCTGTGAGTTTCAAAGTAGTCAAAAATATTTCTTCAGCTGCCTCTCTGTATGTAACATGGTGTGATATGATGAAAAGAATAGCAACGTGAGAGGTGGCCCGTGGCCTCAAATAGATTGCAATATATAGTTAGATAAAAGGATCGGGTGACATCTATTCATTCATGCATTCATTTTGCCTCTATTGTAAACCTGAAGCTGTGTTATATTCTGGGAACACAAACTTAAACAACACAGGGTCCGAACCCTAAAGGATTTCGTATTTCAGTGAAGGAGGCAGTGATTTATGAGAAAATAAGTATAAGTTGAAGTAGAATGATTGTGCAAAGATGAAGTGGTAACAGTGATGAAGATTAGCAAAAATCTGAGGAAGAAATAATGCCTTCATTGAATCCTAAAGGAAGGTCACCAGGTGGATGAGTTTGGTGGACAGGGAGATTCTGGGCAGAAGGAACCAACCGTTCGCTCCTACAGAGAGGTATGACACGGCATGGGACAGTGGGGAGCTATGAGTCGTTCAGTATGACTGAAGCCTGAGGCTAGAGAAGTAGGCAAGGGACAGATGAACAAGGGCCCTGAATGCTGTGTGTTTAATTTTTTTAATTGAGTTATATTTGCCATGCAACACTGTGTAAGTTCAAGGTGTACAACGTATTGATTCGATACGTTCGTGTCGCGATATGATTGCCGTAGCAGTGCTAGCTAAAACCTCTATTGCGCCACATAATTATATATTTTCTAGTGTTGGGAACCATTAAAATCTAGTCTCTCAGCAAGTTTCACGTGTATAATATGGTTTTGTTAAATGCTGTGTTAAAGAATGTGGACTTTATGCTGAGTCATGCTCTACACGGACGATGCTCTATTTGGATTGTAATTACTGAAACCTCCCGTCATAGGTGCTTTTGTTGATCGTGAAGGATGGCCACTTTATGTGTGTTGTGCCAGGTGGTGGAGGAGGGTGACCTTTAACTTAGAGTTTGAAGAAAAAAAATACACCAATGAATGCCTGTCAAATTAAAGTGAAAAGCTCAAAAATAACTGTTAGATTGGGTGGGTGCCACCCTGGAGCCAGAGGGGCAGAAAGGCCTTCCTGGCTGTTTGGGGAGGCCCATTCCTTTTGGAGTAAGCAGAGCGACTCAGCTAATGGGGAACGTGAGGAGATGGACATTATGGCTCAGGGAACTCTGCTCAATATTCTGTAATGACCTATAAGGGAAAAGAATCTGAAAAAGAATGGATATATGCATATGTATAACTGAATCATTTTGCTGTATGCCTGAAACTAACACAACATTGTAAATCAACTATATTCCAATAAAGTTTTTTAAAAAAGTATAAATAACTAACGAAGGAAGTTGAGGGATCCAGCCAGGGGATCATCCTAGAGACCTATAGACATAGTAAACTATTCAAGGATCTTGAGAACAATTCATTGAACTTAGTAAATAATAATGGGTAGGGCTTCCCTGGTGGAGCAGTGGTTGAGAGTCCGCCTGCTGATGCAGGGGACACGGGTTCATGCCCCCGTCCGGGAAGATCCCACATGCCGCAGAGCGGCTGGGCCCGTGAGCCATGGCCGCTGAGCCTGCGCGTCCGGAGCCTGTGCTCCGCAACGGGAGAGGCCACAATAGTGAGAGGCCCGTGTACCGCAAAAAAAAAAAATAAAAAATAAAAAATAATAATAATAATGGGTAGCATTTATTAATCTCTTACTATGAACAAGGCACTATTCTAAAATCTTTACAGGAATCAACTCATTTAATCCTCTTAACACCTCTATGCAGTAGAAACTGTTATCATTCCCATTATACATAGGAGGAAACTGAGGCACAGATGAGCTAATCAACTTTCTCAAATCCACAGAGTTAGTGTGTAGTGGAGTCAGTATTTAAAACCAGAAAATCTGAGCAATTAGCTATTGTATTAATACTATACCTGCCTCAGAAAACATACATCCTGGAATTGGATGTGGATATACACCCATCCATATTCAGAGTTGTTTTTTTGGTGATGAGGAAAGTGCTTCCCCTAAGTGCTTCCTTATTTGAAGGAAGTTCTCTTGTTTTGTCTCATCAGACTCTTGGGAATATTTGCTGAGAGTGTCCTCTATGGCTGTGTAAAAAATTGACCCAAAACTTCATGGCTTGAAATGACAAATATTTATTATCTCACAGTTTCTGTGGGTCGGGAATCGGGCATGGCCTATGTCTGTGCTTCTGACTAGAGGTCCTTCACAAGGTTACGTGTGCCCATGGGCAGTATAGTTTCATTGGAGGACTGGACTCTGGGAGGATCTGCTTCCAAGCTTACTCACATGGTTGTTGGAAGGATTCGGTTCCTTGTGTGCTTCTGGACTGAGGGCCTCAGTTCCCTGATTACTGCTGGCCAGAGGTCTCACTCCATTCCTTGCCATGTGGGCCTCTCCAAGGGGCAGCTCACACGTGGTAGTTGGCATCTATCAGTGCCAATGAGAGAGAGGTTGTCCCTAGCTTATGCCACAGTGTTTTGTAACCTAATCTTAGCTTGACATCCTATAACGTCTGCTGTATTTTATTAATTGAAAGCAAGTCAATAAGTCAAGTGCACAATCAAAGGAAAGGGAGTAGGTGAAGGCATAAATTCCAGGAGGTGAGGATCCTGGGGGCCACATAAAGGCTACTTAACCACAGTGTGGACTCTTACTTTATTCAGAAGACTTGGTACAATTTACTGGTCCCAAACTAAGAAGCTGTCTTGACAAATGTTCTGGATCTCTGAGAAAACTTATGGGAGGAGAGTTGAAGAGGTAGGGTCCTGGATCCTCTGAGCCAGGCCCTCCAGGCACTTGTCTGTCGTGGGAAACAAACTTGCCAGCAGGGACGGGAGACACGCACAGTGTGTGTGAGGCATGGTGCCTGATGAAGGGTTCCAAAACTCAGCGCCATCAGGGGTGCACTGCCGTTCTGTTAACCCTGCAGGAAAGCCCCAGGGCCTGGCTTTTAACAGAGGGAAGGGGGCCACAGCTCTCCTGCAGCATGGAACGGAGTCTCCTCCCTCTCTGGTTCCCTTGCTGATGTTCTGCATAATCTCAGGTCACAGTGCATTTGTTCATCTTAATTTTGCGTTTGTGTTTTTCAGCTCCTACTAATTCCTGAATGGATAAAGGAGACATAGAGTTCAAATCAGATTCTCTATTGAGAATTAAGTGGGTTTACTGGGGCTGATGAAGAAGACTTTGTCAGCAATGGTAACCAATTTTTCTGGGTTTCTGGACTCCTAAGATTTTGCCCAAGCTTTCAGTCTTAACCTATTATATGTAGACAGGAGGGACATGCTTTAGAGTGCAAAACTGAGATGTCATTTAAGAGCACCTCCTACACTCCCAGCAATGTTCAAGGAGCACTCAGGTCATTATTTCAGTTAACACCTTCAAACACTATGCATAACCAGAGTTATTATCATCAGTTGGCAAATGTCAAAAGTGAGGTTTGGGGAGGTTAGGTCAGCTGCTCAAGGCTTCTCTGGCCACAGGTGGGGCAAGGGCAAAGGCTTGGTGCAGGCTTGGTTGACTGCAGAGCCCCTGTTCCATGGCATGTCTGTATTCTTCACTGGGGAACATAATCACAAAAGTGATACTGAGCAGGGCCCTGTGGGGCTCCTGGGCACAAAGTCTTTCTGTGTCCCCCATTTCTTTGACTACAGGAAACAGCCTTCATTCAGCCTCCACGACCTTCCCTGAGTTCCAGTGGGCAGATCCAAGCAGTTGTTAATTAGAGAAGGAAGGAGATGTGAGACCAAGGAGAAACCAATGGTCAAGAGTAGTCTTGGGGCAAGGTCCTGTTTGCCCATCAACAATGCACACAACCATATCTTTGAGCTATTTTGCAGATGCTGAAACCCCCTCCAGTGGGGGAAAAGTTAGCCATTTACAATGGTATGCTGCCCACAGACATGTAGACCCCAGACCAGTTGGACCTGAAGGTTGGTGATGCTGACTCCTACTTACCTCCCCACCAACCCATCAGAAGAATACAAAGCCTGTTTCTGCCTTGATTCTTATCGCATACTCCTGACCACAAGCCCCGAGGATAAGACCTCTCCCTATTCCCCAGGGAGGGGGCCACAGTTCTTGAGGCACTAGCCTACTGTGTTCCCCCTTTCCCTGGCAACTTAATAAAGCTCTCCTTTTCTACTTCACCCAAAATTCTGTCTCCAAGATTCGATTTGGCACCGGTGTACAGAGAAGCTGAGCTTATAGTATCAAAAGCAACAAGCAAGCAAACAAAAACAAAACACTTCATACCCTTGGATGGCTTGTACTTAGAAGTCAGGCTCATGTTTCTTCACCTTTCTTGTTACTAGTATAACTGCTATTGCTGCTATAAATGATGGGGCTGGCACTGCTAGTGATGCTCATTCAGTATGTTGAGGGAAATTCAGTAAATCAAGGGCTCTGGAGCATGGTACACCTGAGTTCAAATCCTAACTGCTTTTTCTACTACCTGTGTGACCTTGATGAAGTTACTAAAACTCTCTGAACCTCAATTTCTTCATCTGTAAAGTGGAGTTAAAAGCACCCATCAGTGTGTTGTTCCTAGGAAGAGCAGGTGTTTGACACATGGAAATTGCTTTCTTCCTCTGGAGTAAGGGACGTTTAAACATTTGGTGCTCCTCTGAGGGTTTGCCTAGATTCCTTCATCCAATGGAAGTTTCCAAGCTGTATTCATAAGTCGTCTTATAACTTTAAGGGAAATAGTTACATTCAAGCTTGGTTATTAAGGTTGGTCTTTGTGCGAAGCATCACTAAAATTACTTCTCCTTGGAATGTGTTTCCATCAGACTATTATCCCCTAAACATGGCGGTGCATTGATGAGGGATGCCACCATGGCCAAGGTGCCAGCAGCGCATAATGAAAGGGAATGGCCACTGAATCAGAAGCAGATCATCTTGTTATAGCCCACTCAAAATGGCCTGATTCCCCGATATTACTTTATGTCATTGAATTAAACAAAAAATCACTCTACCATTTTAAGTAAATTTTATCTGCAGTTCAAGATCTAAGGAGAGGGAGGCTGGGAGGGAGATGCAAGAGGGAGGAGATATGGGGATGTATGTCTATGTACAGCTGATTCACTTTGTTCTACAGCAGAAACTAAGACACCAGTGTAAAGCAAGTATACTCCAATAAAGATGTGAAAATAAAATCTAAGGAGAATTTGAACAAAATGTAGACATATGCAGACTAAGAACGAGAATGCAAAATTCAATTATGTAGTACCACTTAAAGAAAGTGTTTCAGGAATAGGAAGGCCCCCATAACATCGAACACACAGATTCAACTAGGAGGAAACGGAATGTCCCAGAGGTCTGTGAGCTAGTTGAATGGACATTGATGGATTTGTTGTCCTTTCAGATTACAGTGAGCTTCTGATGCAAAAGTAGCTTACCAGCTTCCGATCTGGAAACAACACTTCTTTCCCCTCTAACTCAATTTCTTTTGTTGAGGTGTCATAGCTTTCGAGCAGCCTGAAAAGGGGTGCACCAGAGTCTCAGAAGATTCAGGAGAAATTACTTACTTAAAACATGTTGAGAGAAACACAGAACGTGGCAAACTTTACTTGCCCTCTGGTAAAGTGGTGTCTGGCAAATGGACCCTACGTTGGGCTTGAATATTTTCTCTCAGGATCAAATGCCCAAAGATATGCAAAATAATGTTGCAGCAATGTTTCATGGCTTGACAAGACAAATATTATCAGAACTGAATGTGAACATTTCTGTGAATGAGGGCTGGCCTTTAAGGATGGAGCTAGTGCAGAGGAGTGCTAAGTAGATGCCAGCACTGGCTGTTAATTAGATAATGTCTGGGCTGAGAACTCATTTCCCTTAGCATCTGTGGACATAATCTCATCTTCAGGGTTAACTGATTTAGGAAAGGATATCTTATGCTAATTTATTTCTCAAGAAAATATCTTAATTTCTGACATTGACAGATAAAATATCTAGACATGGCAGAGACTTCCACACACGTGTAGAATAAATGCTACTGTTCATGTGTCATTGCTATTTTTCCCTGTCATCATCTTCAATTGCATGGTACATTTGTCAAAACTAAGTAATCAACATTGGTACATTACTACTAACTAAATTCCAGACTTTATTTGGAATTCACCTGTTTTTCCATTAATGTCCTCTTGCTATCTCAGGATGAAGACCAGGGTACCATAATGTGTTTAACTGTCATACCTCCTGAGTTTCTTCTGGCCTATGGCAGTTTCTCAGCTTTTACTTGCTTTTCATGACCTTGGCAGTATTAAGGTATGCTGACCAAGTATCCTGCAGAATTTCTCTCAGCCTGGCTGTGTCTGATATTTTTTTCTCATGGTTAGACTCAGGTGAAGGTCTCTATGGTCACATTATATGATGGGGTCATGGTATCCATATGACATATCTGATGAGGCTACTGTTTTTTCCTTTTCTTACTAAAGGATACACTAAAATGCTAAATACTAAAGAGTATTTTAAATGAGATTTTTGCATACTGGGTAGGAAGAATTTGAAGTGAAAGGAGGGAGTTTCGTTAAAAAGTTCTCTGGATATATCTAAGCCCTTCTGCGTATCTACACTGAGATGGAGTGGGTCAAATGAGGGAACATCTGGGCTATGCTTTTTTTCTTTTTTTTTAAAGTAATTTTCTTTAGGAACTGTCAGCATGCTGTTGGTGAAGTGTGGAGTAGTAACTCTGCGTGAACTATGGACAGTCAGCAATACGCACTTAAAAGTTGCACTATTGAGGTATGGGTGTTTTATCCAGTACTCGTACACTGTTTTTTTGTATGGCTGGTCCTGTGCCAGAAACACTTTCTTTTATTGTTTCTTGCTTTTTAAACTTTGTGTTAGCCACTTAAAGGAAATCTGCTTATGGCACAGTTTGCCTCAAATCCATTCCAAGTTGTATATGTGTTTTCCAATTAAAAAATTACAGTTAAACAAAAAATAATAGAGGGGCTTTCCTGGTGGTCCAGTGGTTAAGCCTTTGCCTTCCAGTGCCAGGGGTGCGGGTTTGATCCCTGATTGGGGAGCTAAGACCCCACATGCTTCGCAGCCAAAAATCCAAAACATAAAGCAGAGCAATATTGTAACAAATTCAATAAAGACTTTAAAAATGGTCCACATCAAAAAAAATGTTTTAAATAATAAAAATAAAAAGTAGTCATAATCTTGAGTGTGTGCTTATGTGGGTGTGAGCTAGAGAGATAGCTGTAGTTTAAAAATAAGAGGAAAATTTGAATGAGGAAAATTCAGTAGAACCCAGTGATTATCTTGAAGGAGAGGGTCAAGGATGATTTCCAAGTGTTAAGCCTGCACCAGGTGAATGACAGTATCTCGGACAATAAGGTCTATGTAGGAAGGTAAACTTGGATAATGACTTCCATTTTACTTGGATTTCAGTTTCAGAAGGTATTATTGTTCTTACCTGTGGGGCCATCAAAGAAACAGTTGAAAATGTGGAATTGAATATCATAAAGAAGGTCAGGGTTAAAGAGAGAGCCTGTTTGAAATAAAGTATCATTAAAATGGAAGCTATTTTAGAGATTGCCAAACATATTCACTCCTTAATCACTGCAATTTATTCAGTGGCACCAACCTCCCACGCCAGACATGTCTTTGACTATACTCCTCGCAGCCTTTCATTACGACTTTGGAATAAAAGCAAACCAAGGTCAAATATCAGATCCCTGCAGGGAGATCACCTGGGCCCTTTGTCAGATGAAATCTCAGCACCTGATAGCTCACTGCTCTTCAGGGAAATCCAAGGCGGCTGCTTTCCTTAACATTCGAAATTCAGCACTTTGGACTGATTCAGGTGTTTTGCTGCTCCTCTGGCCGCCTCTCCAGTGGTCCAGCAAACTGAGCATTTGCTGGCAGCCTTGACTCACTCCTGGAGTTTCCACACCCACGAAGGCAGGAGCTGCAAATGATATTTCTCTTTATTTTTCAAAGTACTTGGCATGGAATAGGAAGTGTACCACTCATATCATAGGAAGAAAACATGAACTAGAAAGTTAGGTAGGCTTGAGTTCAAAATCTTGCTCTGCCATTTACACTTGAGCAGCTAGGGATGTTGTTTAATCCTGCAGAGCTGCAGATTCACCCTCTGACATGCTAGGAGAAGTGCCCACACTCTGTGAGTGGGGTTAGAAGCTTTGTGTGGGGTGATGTATTAAAGCTCTTAGCACAGAGTCTGGACCTAATAGGCATTTGATAAAGGTTAAAAATAAGAGACACCTATATAACATTTACTAAATGTCGGGCACCCAAGTCCCATCTGTGTTGTCACAAATGACAGGATTTCCTTCATTCTCATCGTTGAATAATATTCCATTATGTGTATATATATATATATATAAAAATATATAAAAATATATAAAAATAAATAAAAATAAATATAAATATAAATATAAATATAAATATAAATATAAATATAAATATATATATATATATACCATATATTCTTTATTCATTCAACCATTGATGAATAGTTAGGTCGTTTCCATGTCTTGACTATTGTGAATTGTGAATAATGCTGCAATGAACATGGAATGCAAATATCTTTTCAAGATCCTGTTTTAATTGCCTGTGGGTATATACTCAGAAGTGGGATTGCTGGATCATATGGTAATTCTTTTTTAAATTTTTAAGGAACCTCCATACTGTTCACCTTAGTGGCTACACCAATTTACATGCCCACCAACAGAGCACAAGGGTTCCATTTTCCCCACAGGCTTGCAGCATTTGTTATCCCTTGACTTTTGGATGACAGGCATTCTACAAGGTGTGAGGTGATAGCTCGCTGTGGCTTGACTTCCCTAATGATTAGTGATGCCGAGTACCTTTTCATAGACCTGCAGGCAATTTGATATCTTCTTTGGAAAAAATGTCTATTCAGCTCCTCTTCCCATTTTTTAATTGGATTGTTTAGGGGTTTTTGCTATTGAATTGTATGAGGTTTGTTTTTTTTTTAATATTTTGGATATTAACTCCTTATCAGATATATTATTTGCAAATATTTTCTCCCATTCAGTGGGTTTCCTTTTTATTTTATTGATTGTTTCCTTTGCTGTGCAGAAGCATTTAAATTTGATGTAGTTCCACCGATTGATTTTTGTTTTTGTTGCTTTTGCTTTTGTTGTCAGATCCAGAATAGTCGTTGCCAATACTGATGTGAAGGAGCTCACCCTGTATATTTTCTTCCAGGAGTTTTATGAATCCAGGTCTTACATTTAAGTCTTTAATCCATTTTGACTTGACACTTGTGATGGTGTAACGTTGCAGTCCAATTTCATTCTTTTTCATGTGCTGTCCAATTTCCCAACACCCTTTATTGACTGCCTTTTCTCCACTTATATTCCTGACTGCTTTCTCCCACATTAATTGACCATATATGCATAGGTTTATTTCTGGGCTCTCTATTGTGTTATATTGACCTCTGTGTCTGTTTTTATGCCAATTCCACACTATTTTGAATACTATAGCTTGTAATGTAGTTTGAAATCAGGAAGTGTTATGACTCCAGATTTATTCTTCTTTCTCAAGATTGCTTTGGCTATTCAGGGTCTTTTGGTTCCATACAATTTTAGGATAGTTTGTTCTATTTCTGTGAAAAATACTGTTGGAGTTTCGATAGGAGTTGAATTGACTCTGTAGGTTGCTTTGGGTAGCACAGACACTTTAACAATATTAACTCTTCCAATCCATGAACATGGAATATCTTTCCATTCATTTGTGTCATCTTCAATTTCTTTCATCAGTGTCTCAGTTTTCAATGTACAACTCTCCACCTCCTTGGTTAAATTTATTTCTAAGCATTAATTTTTTGATGCAATTGTAAGTGGGATTATTTTCTTAATTTCTCTTTCTGATAGTTCATTGTTAGTGTATAGAAACTAAATTGATTTTGGTATATTGATTTTGTATCCTACAACTTTACTGAATTCATTTTTTAGTTCTAATAGTTTTTTGTGAAGTTTTTCAGGTTTTCTATATATAATACTAGAAACAGAGACATAATACTCTATCTTTACTTCTTCCTTTCAATTTTGGATATCTTTCATTTCTTTCTCTTGACTAATTGATCTGGCTAGGACTTCCAGTACTCTGTTGAATATGGTGAGTGATTATCTTTGTCTTGCTCCTGATCTTAGAGGAAAAGATTTCCGCTTTTCACTGTTAAATTTGATGTTAGCTGTGGGCTTGTCATATACAGTCTTTATTATGTTGAGGTACATTCCCCCTATACGCTGTTTATTGAAAGTTTTTACTATGAAAGGATGCTGGATTTTGTCAAATGTTTTTTTCCGAATCTATTGAGATGATCATATGATTATTGTCCTTCATTTTGTTAATGTGGTATATTACATTGATTGATTCACATATGTCAAAACCATCCTGACATCCCTGGAATAAATATCACTTGATCATGGTGTATAATCCTTTGACAGTATAGTTGCATTCAGTTTACTAATATTTTGTTAAGGATTTTTGCATCTATGTTCATCTTGGATGTTGACTTGAAATTTTCTTTTCTTGTAGTGTCCTTGTCTGGCTTTTTTACTGTTGGGCTTGTAAAATGAGTTTGGAATTCTTTCCTCCTCTTCAAATTTTTGAGAAATTAATTCTTCTTTAAATGGTTAGTAGAATTCAACTGTGAAGCCATCTGGTCCTTGACTTTTCTATGATAGGGTTTTTTTAAATTACTGATTTAATCTCCTTCCTGATAATTGGTCTATTCAGATTTTCTATTTCTTCATGATTCAGTCTTGGTGGGTTGTATATGTCAACAAATTTATCCATTTATTGTAGGTTGCCCAACTTGTTGGCATTTAATTGTTCATAGTAGTCTTATGATCCTCTGTATTCCTGTATTTTCAGTTGTAATATCTCCTCTTTTATTTCTAATGTTATTTATTTAAGTTCTCTCTCTCTCTCTTTGGTAATTCCAACCAGTGTTTTGTCTATTTTGTTTAGTCTCTATTTTGTTTATTTCCCTTCTGATTACTGTTATTTCCTTCCTTCTACTAATTTTGGGCTTAGTTTGTTCTTTTTCCAGTTCCTTGAGGTGTAAAATTAAGTTGGTTTTTGAGACTTTTTTTTTTAATGTTTGCAGCTATCACTATAAACATCCCTTCTAGAAGTGCTTTTGTTGCATCCCATAAGTTTTGTTATATCGTATTTCCATTATCTTTTGTTTCAAGATATTTTCTGATTTTCCTTTTGATTTCCTCTTGACTCATTTGTTATCCATGATCATGCTGTTTAGTCTTCAAATATTTGTGAATTTTCTAGTTTTCTTCTTGTAACTGACTTCTATTTTTCATGTGCCTATTAGCCATCTGCATATCCTCTTTGGATAAATTTCTATTCAGTTCTTCTGCCCATTTTCTAATCAGGTGTTTTGTTTTTTTGATGTTGAGTTGTATGAGCTATTTATATATGTTGGATATAGTAATCCCTTATTGGTCATATCATTTGCAAATATTTTCTCCCATTCAGTAGATTGTCTTTTCATTTTGTCAGTGGTTTCCTTTGCTGTGCAAAAGCTTTTAAGTTTCATTAGGTCCCCTTTGTTTAGTGTTGTTTTTTCCCCTTTGTTTTAGGAGACAGATCCAAAAAAAATATTGCTATGTTTTATGTCAAGAGTGCTCTGTCTACGTTTTCTTCTAGGACTTTTATGGTATCTGGTCTTACATTTAGCTCTCTAATCCATTTTGAGTTTATTTTTGTATATAGTGTTAAAAAATGTTCTAATTTATTTTTTTTACACGTAGCTGTCCAGTTTTCCCAACACCACTTATTGAAGAGACTGTCTTTTCTCCATTGTATATTCTTGCCTCCTTTGTTGTAGACCATAAGTGTGTGGGTTTATTTCTGGGCTCTCTATTCTCTTCCATTGATCTATGTGTCTGTTTTGTGCCAATATCACACTGTTTTGATTACTGTAGCTTTGTAGTATAGTCTGAAGTCATGGAGCATGATTCCTCCAACACTGTTCTTCTTTCTCAGGATGCTTTTGGCTATTCAGGGTCTTTTTGTTTCCATACAAATTTTAAAATTATTTGTTCTAGTTCTGTGAAAAACACTGTTATTATTTTGATAGGGGTTGCACTGAATCTGTAGATTGCCTTGGGTAATATGATCATTTTAACTATATCAATTCTTTCAATCCAAATACATGGTATATCTCCTCATCTGTTTGTGTTGTCTTCAATTTCTTTCATCAGTGTCTTATAGTTTTCTGAGTATAGGTCTTTTACATCCTTAGGTAGATTTATTCCTAGGTATTTTATTCTTTTTAATGTGATGGTAAATTGGATTGTTTCCTTAATTTCTCTTTCTGATAGTTTGTTTTTAGTATGTAGAAATGCAACATATTTCTGTATACTAATTTTGTATCCTACAATTTTACTGAATTCATTGATGAGCTTTAGTAGTCTTCTGGTGGAGAACCTTCTTAAATTTTAAAACTTATTTTGTGGTCTAAAATATGATCTATCCTGAGGAATGTCCCGTGTACATTTGAGAAGGATATATATTATTCTGCTTGTTGGATGTAATATTCTGTAAATGCTTGTTAAGTCCATCTGGTCCAATGTTGCATTTAACTCCAATGTTTCCTTATTGATTTTTTGCCTGCATGATCTACCATTGCTGCAAGTGGGGTAGTGAAGTCCCATAATATTATTTTATTGCTTTCTATTTCCCCCTTCAGGTCTGTTAAATTTTGCATTATATATTTAGGTGCTTCTATGTTGGGTGCATAAATTTTACAAATGTTATATCCTCTTGTGCGATTGACTCTTTTATTATTATATAATGCCCTCCTTTTTCTCTATTTACAGTCATTGGCTTAAACTCTATTTTGCCTGGTGTAAGTGTAGCTATCACTGTTTACTTTTGTTTTCCTTTTGCATGGAATCTCTTTTTCCATCTTTTTACTTTCTGTGTATGTTTCCTTAAAGCTGAGTTTTGTCTCTTGTAGGCAACGTGTAGTTGGGTCTTATTTTTAAAAAGTTATTCAGCCATTCTATGTCTTTTGATTAGAGAATTTAATCCATTTATATTTAAAGTCGTTATTTTTACGTAGGTACTTACTATTGCCTTTTCTTTTGTATTCCTTTGTTCCTTTCTTCTCTTGTTCTCTTCCTTTGTGATTTGATGATATTTTTGTAGTGGTATCTTTAAATTCCTTTCTCTTTATTTATTTATTTTTTTGTATCTACTATAGGTTTTTGCTTTGTAGTTACGAGGAGGCTTACATAAAATATCTATATTTACAACTGCCTATTTTAAGCTGATAACAACTTAACTTCAAACACATATTAAAGCTTTATTTTTATACACTACCCCTTTCCGCTTTGCTTTTGATGTCACAATTTATATCTTTTTATATTGTGTATCCATTAACAAATTATTGTAGTTATAGTTATTTTTAATACTTTTTTTTTTGGTGGTACACAGGCCTCTAACTGTTGTGGCCTCTCCCATTGCAGAGCACAGGCTCCAGACACGCAGGCTCAGTGGCCATGGCTCACGGGCCTAGCCGCTCCGTGGCATGTGGGATCTTCCCGGACCGGGACACGAACCCGTGTCCCCTGCATCGGCAGGCAGACTCTCAATGACTGTGCCACCAGGGAAGCCCTATTTTTAATACTTTTGTCTTTTAATCTACATGCTAGATTTATAAAAGATTTATCCAATACTGTTACAAAATTAGAGTATTCTGAACTTAATTATGTATTTATCTTTGCCAGTGAGATTTGTACTTCCGTATGTTTTCTTGTAATGAATATCTTTTCATTTCAGTTTGAAGAAGTCCATTTAACATTTCTTGTATGACCAGATTAGTGAGGATGAACTCCTTCAGCTTTTGCTTGTCTGGAAATCTCTTTATCACTCCTTCAATTCTGAAGGACAACTTTGCCAGGTAGAGTAATCTTGATTGGTAGCTTTTGTTGCTGTTGTTTTTCTTTCAGCACTCTGAACGTATCATGCCACTCCCTTCTTGACTCCAAAATTTCTGCTGAAAAAGCAGCTGATAGTCTTATGGAGGTTACCTTGTACGTAACAAGTTGTTTTTCTCTTGCTTCTTTAAAGATTCTATCCTTGTCTTTAACTTTTGACAATTTAATTATAATGTGTCTTGGTGTGGCTGTTTTTGGATTCCACTTACCTGAAATTCTCGGGTCTTCTGATTTGGATGTCTAACAGATCCTACCTTATGATGGGTTCTGGCCACATACTCACTTGTCCCATAGTTAGGGACTTCATCTCTAATAGAGTCCAACAGCACATCAGGAGCTGTTCTTGAAAAGTGTATGATGGCCTAAGGGCAAAATTTATGATGTGTCTCTTCTATTGGGTCAACACCATAAACTTCACATGGAATATTTTCCCACCATAGATAAGTTCTTGACTGTAACCTCAAGTGACCCTAAGCAGAGGTTCCATATAAACTGTGCCCTGATTCCTCCACAGAAACTATGAGGTAATAAATTGTAATTAAAACAACCTGATGTTGCTGTAGAGTCCTTTCCTGTTCTAGGCATGTGAGGATCAGTTATACGTGTCAACTCTGCCAGGCTATTAGTCCCTAATTATTCAATAAAACATGAATCAAGGTATTGTTATGAAGGTGTTTTGTAGATGTGAGAGAGTTTTCAGCCTGTCCCTCCTGATGGCTTGCCTACCAGATGGATGTCAGACTTAATTAGCCAGCTTCCTAATTTCATAAGCCAATTCCTTGCAATAAATTTCATATATATGAATGTACTTACATGTATGTATGTGTCTATATATACATACACACACACACACAGAGTGATGTATGTATGTGTGTATATCTTACTGATCTGCTTTGCAGGTGGAGCCCCGACTGATAGAAAGTCCTACTAAAATGTGGCAGCTTTTGGTTGTCCCAGAGTCCATTTCTTTCTAATGAAAGTCCTTATCTTGCCATAGCAGACCTGCTAAGTTTGAAAATTCAATATCCTCTCTACCTCTGTTGCTATTATAATTAAACCTCGAGCAGCACTCTCAGCTTTTTCTTCTCTCTCATTGTAGAAGATGGGAATCTCTTTATATACTGCTAAAGAGATGCTCTAGCCTTAATCTATGGCTGGAAATTAATCAACTCATTCTTTCATTTCATTTTTATCTTCAAAGCATTCATTGACCACAGCAACATCCTTTCAGTGCCCTTTTCCTGGTATGCCATCCTAGTTCATCACTGGAGAATGTGTTAACAATTACACTGCTCCTACATGCCAAGGACTCTCCATGCTCCACCAACCACCATTTTGGGGTCCTCATTGCCTGACAGCCTGTAGGTGATCTAGCTTAGCTGCAGAATTTCAGTTTAGAGTCTTTTCTCTTAGGCCACTCCTGGTGCCATCTATTATATCTTGGGTTTCCTTGTAAGCAGGCTCTGAGATGGGGATTTGCAAGCAGTGAGTGTGTTGGGAGGTGTGCTTTCTGAATCAACACCTCTGGGGGAATTAAGGAAGCAGAAATGGGCAGAGCAAACATGGGACAGAGTGATACAGTAAAAATAAGTCTTTAGTCAATCCTATCTGTAGTTATGGAGCTGGTTGCCTCTTCAGAGTTGTCTGAGGCTAGACAAGGAAGCTGGGCATTTATATCTCTGCACTGACCAGTCATTGGATGTAGGCTAAACCAAGAAAAGTGGTAAAACTTGAACAAGGCAGCTTTCTTTACCTGAAGGAAAGTTCTAGAGAAAGACAGTAGAGAGTCATTAGTTGCTAAATCTCTCAGCAGTAGGAAAATGAGGGTTTCGATCTTGGACAGGGCTTCTAGGAGGTGCCCCATGGCATCCACTACAATCTAGCATCAAGGTCTATTGCTATCAGAAACAATCTACCAGCTGAAATCAACATTCATGGATCATGTCTGTGTAAATATTCTGGTGTAGGTTACTAACAAGACTTCATAGGAATGTAATATCCTTTCAGTTGACTGTGGTTTTAAAGTAGTTGTATTGGCAGAGAAATACAATCTTGTCAAATGTATTTTATTAATTTCTAAGGCACCCCCAAGTTCCCTACAATTGTACCTATAGAAAGTGGGCTTCTAAACTGATAGAACTTCTAGAGTGTAAGTTATTTCTGTGTCTCTGTCAGGCATAGAGGAGAACATGCCAGAGAATAGAATTGGGGCAGCCAGATTGACTAATCAAGGATTTCGTCCCTCCACTAGCAGAGAGAGATACTACTCTTCTTGCCTAGTATTTCATGTGTGCTATAGATCAAGAACCTCTCTATATTACTGCCTTTTCTCTGAATTCTGAATGAGAACATTTTGGATTATTAATTTATTTTCCTTTCACTTTTAAATTGGTATGTTTGGGATGATTAAATTGGTTATGTGTTCTGTGCATAGACTACAGAATATTGAAATGAGATTTCAACAGGCATAGAGGCATAATGAACATTCCTTGGATTGTAAACCCAGTGGACTCATGACATGACATGACTGTGTAATGTCTGGAAGTGACTTGAGGCTATAACTCTTTGGGAAGTGTTGAGCAGGATTTAACTGCCTGTGGATACTTGTAATTTGTTAGGTGGAAAATGGAAATAAATGTTTGAGAAGGGTGTGTGTGTGCTTGCTGGTCAGCAAAGGAAAACTCAAGCTATTGTTTTTATGTTTTAGCATGTTTCTTCCCTGTTTCTTCCATTTACATGTGCCCTTCCTTTTAAGATACTATTATCTTTTTCTATGCTCCTATTAGTCAATTAATCATAAAATCCCTCTGTATCACATCCAGTATAATAGTGAAATGTGACCTAAATATGGCGAATCATATTCATCAATTTCTTGAATCTAGGTTTCACGTATGACCCAGGCAGGGCAAATTAAAGTTTTGCCCCATGATTAACATCTGAACATTGGAAGAGAGGCTTCTTTTTCAACTGAGGTTGCTAAACTGAGAGGATATGAGTACAGGTGGGCCATTTCCTCATCACAGGGGAAGATACTACATATAGAAGAGAATGAGACCAACACAGAGAGCTAAGATCCAGAGCTCGAGAGAAAGCACAGATTGTCATTTGGTGACCTGAGTCCAGGTGTACTTGAAATCACCTCTAATTTCAGGCCTCTTGGTTACATAAGGATATAATTTTTCTTTTAGCGTGAGATCATTTTAGATAGCTTTCTGCCCCTTGTGACCAAAAGAGTCCTGACTAGATTATCAACAATCTGCTTACAACAACCAATGACCTTTCATCAGCTACCACTCTTCTTCAGCTCTTCTTGGTATTTCCCAAGGATGATTGGTCCCTGGTTCCCTGAAGCCCTCTGTCTTAGTCTGGTTGGGCCGCTAGAACAAAATTCAACAGACTGGGTAGCTAGTAAACAATAGAAATGTACTGTTTACAGTCCTGGGGGATGGAAGTTCAAGATCAGGGAGGAAACGTGGTCAGGTCACAGACTTTTAATTTATCCTACCATGGTGGAAAGGGTTTGTGAGCTCTGTGGGATCTCTTTTTGTAAGAGTACTAACCTCAATCAGGAGGCCTCCACCCTCATGACTTAATCATCTCCCAAAGACCTTACCTTCAGGGGGCTAGGATTTCAATATATGAAGTTTAGGGGAATGCAAACATTTAGACCATAGCACTCTCTCTTCACTTGACCTCTGTTATTCCTTCCCCCTCCACCCCGGTGGCCACCACCAACATCCACACTTCCCTATGACTGCAGAAGAAGCTTGGTCCTGTTTTTGCCATTAACTTATGGTACACCCATAGGTAAGTTACTTTACCTAGGCCTTTATTTCCTCATCTCCAAAATGAGGATGTTACGCTAAAATTACTCTTAAAATATACCATTCAGCTCTAAAATCCTGTGCTTTTATAACAGGAGGAAGTGAGGAGAAATCACTGTGCAGTTAGAAGTTGCATAAATTTTAGCATATGCTTGATTCAAATGCAGATGCACTTAGGTGAAATAATTTTTAATTTACCTTTTAACTGTTGGGTACGGTCATGATGCTCTATAATATGTACGTTATTTTCCTAGAGGAAGGAAGGAGACCTTTTGAAAAAAGCCATAAAGGATTTGACAATGCCCAGTAGTATTGTTGCTGGAATCCAGTTACTGGGGAAGCATTCTACATATCTTTACACATCACATTTGAACATGTCATCTCCTCTAAGTGAAACGATTTCATTAAAGTTGTTAGGAAACTACAGTAATCCTCCTCCCTCCAGTAAAAATGTAATCATAAAAAATTTAAATGTACATATTCATTTTCCTCCCCTTCAACCAAGCAAGTACACTTCGTCAGTATTCTCTGCAAAAGTGATTACAGTGTCTCTGTTCATGAAAACCTTAATGGAAAAATTAGATGGTCAACAGACTCCTGCTAAACTAAACATCTGATTCTGTTACTAGCTGGTATTCATTTTTACATCTGCCACCAAAAATCTTTTAGCTTTGCTATTTTTCCTCCTCTGTATTTTTTACTTTCATTATGTGTGTGTGTGTGTGTGTGTGTGTGTCTGTGTATTAAAGAGAAGAGAAGGTAAATATTTTCCAGATACTCAAGCTAATACTGTACCAAATATTGAAACTGCATATTTTCAAGATTATATATATTCACTGAAAGGGTTTTAATTTACTTACATCCAAGAATATTTCATTGCTTTATTTCTTCCAAATCAAATTAAATCTGACTCCAACTCTTTATTTGTCAAAGTAGTTAAGAAATGTAATGTCTTTTTGTTTTGAAGAACTCTTACGCACTTGGGAATCACTTCAGAGCTCTTAGGGCCTGCCACATTCCAGAAAATTTGGTTCAGGTCTTCTGGTCTGTCCACAATGGTCAGCAGGAATGTATTGTGTCCAAATCTACATGATTCCTTGAAGTTGACAGCACTGTACACTTTTGTGTCATACTTGTACAAAGAGGCTATTCATGAGGCTAGGAGCCTTTACTTATGCCTTGTCCTTCTACAGTGAAGTCTTGTTCTCCGAAGTTCTACCATCTTTCCCACGTGCTGAATTAGGAGCAGAGTGATTGATTCTTTCACCTATGGGATTTCCCCCACTTCTACAGAGTCTTTCTAGTTTGTGCAGAAATTTAAAAAATATCTATCTATTATCATCTATCTATCTATCATCTATCATCTGTCTATCTATCTATCTAACTATTTATCTATCTACAGTCTAACCACCTACTATCTATCTATCTATCTCTCTATCTCTCTCTCTCTAGCTCTCTATCTATCATCTATCTACAATCCATCTATCTACTATCCATCTATTTACCTATCTGTCCTCAACCTGTGTATCTACAATCTGTCTACTATCTATCTACAATCTATCTATCTATTTATGTATCTATCTATCTACCCACCTACCTACCTATCTATCATCTCTCTACTTTGACCACACCTAAGTAAGGCTTGGCTCTCAGCAGGGGAAACTTGGTGTCCCCACCTTTCCCTGGGGACTCTGGTATGTCCTAGCACAGCACAATGCAGACTCCTGTCCTCAAATCTAGGGGATCAGGTGTAAATATAGCTTTCTAGATTTTGAAAACAAAGGCCAGAGAGGATTATCAGAAGTTTGGGAACTTCTGCTTTGAACCAAGACAGAAAAAAGTAATTAATTATCCACCCAAACAAAGGTCTAACCACATTTTGGGGAAAGGAGGAGTGAATATTACCAGTACTATTTAATACAGTATAGTGGGCAAGAAGAACTATCCTCATCTGTGTTCAAATCCCCACTCTAGTGTAGTTGTGGGACTTTGGGCTAATTACTTAAACTCTCTGCACACTAGTTACCTTATTTGTAAAGTGAAAATATATTAGTAACTAATAATTTATGGAGTTGCTATGAAGGTTAGATGAGTTATTATTAGAAAGATGTTGGATTACCCATGAGCTCTATGTAATAAGCCTGTATTTTATGAACTCAATAACCCTCAACATCTAATGTCAAATACAACTTGTTCTTCAGAATCAAAGGCTTAAATCTTGATCTTATCAATTGTCTGACCTTGGGTCATGTAACCTCTCAGCTTTGGTTTCATCATCCAGAAAATGTAGTTATTAGTATCTACTTATAGGATGGCTGCAAGTATTAAAATAAATGATGTCTGTGAATCCCTTAGCAGAAAGTTAAAAAAAAATTCTTAACTCTTGACCCCGGAAGGGAATTTATTTCCTGGTCTGATTACACACTGCCCAACTCTAATATGATGTCTGCCAAAGTTACCTTACTTCTCCCATGTTCCAGACCCCAGGGCTAGACACAAGGTAGGCACACAACTACATATAAATCCTTGTTGAATTTAGTTAACTCAGCTGGGACTGAAGAGGTAGGTCTAAGTTATCTTTCTATTGGCTGTCACCTGTCATCAGCAGCGTACCATCTGTTGTCCAGATCTGACAGCAGGACTCAACCCCCAGTTACGTTCATTTATCATGAAGTGGAGTCGCGCTGAGAGAGTGTTCATCCTTGCCATGGATGCTCTGTCTTGTGCCAAGCAGCCAGGCTGCCTGAATGGAAGCAGATGCAGAGTGCCTGGCCTGGAGGAGCCGTCGGAAGGGCTCACAGGTTGCCTGGGAGGATGCATCTGATGCCCATATTGGGCCAAGTCTAACACATGGACTGTTAGCAATATTAATGACTGTCCTCAAACGGGCCCAGCCAAAGGTTATTTCTATTCAGTAGTCTTCCAACTCACTCTGTGTAGCAAGGCTGAATGGGAAGGTGAAGCTATGTGCTCTTGATGGCAATAGCAGCTATTCTTTGACAGACCAAGTTTGTTTGCTTTTCATCATTCAGTAAACTGCCAGAGACTTTTGGTTCTTCTATTGTATGCTCATCCTTAGCCTAAGCACGTTGTGGAGCTCCGTAGAGAGCTGTTTTAAGCCTCTGAGAAACTTACCATCTAATTGGGAAGAAACGAACTATATTTATTAACTAAACAGGGAATTAAAATAGTGAGCTCTGGCATATTGATTTAACAGACATCATTCATGTGTCACATAGTTATCAAAGAGTGACAATTGATGGTATGGCTGTGGACTGGACTGTAAGTGAAGAAAGCAGAGCGAACAATGTAGCTTGAAATAGCCACAGGACATTTCACAGAGGAGAGAGAGATCGAGCATTGACTAAAGGAGTGGACAGATTAGTATGCTGATGTCTTTCCTGGTTTGGCGCCTTTACATAAACCCAGCCCATGGGTAAAAACCATCAGAGGGGTAATTCAAAATGTTCCCTGGGTCTCAGTACTTTTCATGTTGCTTACCAGTTGTTAGAGCTGAGACTTGAGTGTATGAATGTCTATTTCCCAGACCTAAGTTTGTGTTCGGGGGTTGCAGTAAGCATTAGGGCTAATGGTAAATACTGTGTTCTTGTTTCCTTCTTTCTGAGCACATGGTAGAACTGAGTTTTCTTCTTTTGGTGCTGTGTGTGCCCACATGACTAACTCTGGCGAGTGAAATTTGAATGCAAGTGGACTGTGTTACTTCTAGATGGAAGATGAGAGTAACTGTTATTCTCCATGATGCTTCTCCCATTACAAACATACAAGCATGTGTCAAAATGGAACTGCCCTCAGTCTCTGTCTCTAGTGACCAAAGCTACTGGCCAATCTGTATTGGACAATGTGGGAGGGAGAGATGCACTTTTTTTTTTTTTTTTTTTGTGGTACGCGGGCCTCTCCCTGTTGTGGCCTCTCCCGTTGTGGAGCACAGGCTCCGGACGCACAGGCTCAGCAGCCATGGCTCACGGGCCCAGCCGCTCCACGGCATGTGGGATCTTCCGGGACCGGGGCACGAACCCATGTGCCCTGCATTGGCAGGAGGACTCTCAACCACTGCGCCACCAGGGAAGCCCGGAGAGATGCATTTTTGATACATTAAGATTTTGTGTGAAATTTTGGGGCTGTTTGTTACTGAGGCATAACCTGGACCATTCTGACAGAACTGGAAGCATAAGACAAATGCCAATTATAATAGAGACCAGCCTAATGAAGGGCAAAGAGGATGTCTACCTATCCACAAGGATGAGGGGAGTCTCAGAATCCCCTTAATTAAAAAATGATTTCCCCTACCATGTGATCACAAAAACCCAGTAATCCCCCCTTCTTCTGTCTCCTTTAAGTTATGGCCAAATGCTTCCTCTTAGAATGCAAATATGATCCCCTGCAGCTGCTAATTAGGCAGCCACACAGATCGAGTTTGCCAGCTGTGTTTCTTTCTAGCCCAGTGGTTTTCATCCTCTGTTTTTGCATAAGCCTGGTGGTCCAAAGCTACAGTCAGATTTAAACAGCTTTTTTTTTTCTTCTCAACTTTCAATGTGAAAAAGTTAATGGGAATAATTTTTCTTAATTAAAAAAAGTTACATCATGAATTGCATTTAAATCTCTTTTACATGCTACTGCTTATTGTTAGTAAAAATGTAGTCCCAGATTCCGTATAGACTAATTTCAAATACAAATATTTGCATTCCGACATTTCTCATGGTGTCATGGAAAGAACAGAGAGGTGTTTAGGTCTTCTGTGACCTTAACCAGGTTCAGAAACATTGAATTATTACTCAATTCTGCTCCCTGGTTTAGGGATTCACAACCCTCATTGTGCCTGTCTCCTAGAAAAGTATGTTAAAATGGAGGGTTCTAGGAGGAAACAAAAGCTCCCCAGGGAATTATAATATTGAAGAAGGCAGAAGGTGGTCAAGGGAAAGGATACATGACTTGGTATTAGAGGAGAAGGGAGACAGCCTGTGTCCACAGGGCTTCACCATCAGGAAGAAGGATGGGGGACTCCTGTGTCCACACAATTTAACTATACCTTCCAGGAAATTATCACTTGGAACGATAAGGATGTAAACCAATAAATAACTTTGCTGTTGCTTCAGGAAATTTCTACAAATCAATATGTCTGGGCAAATGGTTTGCTGATTAGTTCACCGATTCTACATAATTTATTCCTCAGACTCACTTCAAGACCCCACCTCACGGTGTTACCTGGAACAAATTCCAATAACGATCGACTCCTTGCCTAGAAAGATCTGCCTAATACCACTTGAGCAGAAACTCCAAATCTCTATAAATATCCTCCCAACCTTCTCCTTTTGGGACAGTACTAAGGTTCTGTCAAGGTAGCATTTCCTCTTACAGCACTGAGTAAGATTTGGTGAAATATGGTAGATTAGGATCATATGTCCATCCATGTCATACATCGACTTCCCCTTGTTTAGAAATGGAATATTTGAATATATGTCACCAAAAATGGCAAAACACATTCTAAACAGCAAATTTATTTTCCATCAAGTATTTATTTATTCTTGGTAATTAGCCCAGTAACAACTGCACACGGATGATACATTTGGACAAACTAAAAAGAAACAAACATGCATATTTTGGCCAAGGAGCCCAAATTTCAAAGTGAGTCTCTATTGTATCTCTCCTCAAAGGAAATTCAAACGACTCTGTAAAGAGAAGTATAGCTAGTACAAATGAAACTTCTACTGCCTTATATGCTGGTGCTCTCTGCTTAAATGATCATTTAAAGTTTCATCACTGTCAAAGAAGTAGATAATTTTGCTGGCAATGATGATCCTGTCCTAGCAAAATACGAATATGGGTTTGTTGTATTTGGACTTTTCTGTGTCAGTGCTTTAGCTGTAACAAAATTTTGTTTGCAAAGGAAGACTGCGTTTCGGTTTTCATCCATTCTAAAATTAATTAGCCTTTTCATACTTGTAGCTGGCATATCTCACACTCCAGCAGATAGCAAGTCTGCATTTCCACTAACTACCCATCTTGCAATTATTTTTGCACATCAGATTCGTCTCCAGGGAACCAGGCACCAGCTTTAGCATTTTGCTCTCTAAACACAAAGAGAAGAACTATCCCTTCCAACCCAGCAACAAAACATCTAACACTCACTAAGCATCAACCCTGGGTGGAGTGGAGACTGTGCTATGCACTTACATGTCTTAACTCATGAAACCTCTCAATAGCCCTATGAATTAGTACTGTTATTAGCCTCAGTTTAAGATGATAACATGTAAGTAAAGAGAGTTTAAGTTGTCCAACAACGGCAGCTAGAATGTGGGAACTGGAGTGAGATCTCTACCTGCTCTTTCCACAACCTGTGCACTTAACCACACTCCCTACTAAGGCCCAGAATTAACACACACCAGAATTTATCTTACTAAACAAACATAAAATATTTGCATTAGGATTACTTCACTATTTTTTTTCTTAAGAGATGGGAAAAGAAATGGCTCCTCATTTTACATTGCGTAACCAAAGGGTGGCTTCTTCCGAATAAAGGAGTCGCCTGTCTACAGATACATGGAAGCTTCTACTTCTGGTGATTGACATATATTTCAGGCTCCATAAGAGCTTGTGAAAATGTGAACAAAGTTGAGCTCCACCTGCTAAGAGGGCTCCCCTCATCCTCTTAGGTCCCCAAATTACCCAGACCAGAGACACCTTCAAGCTTGCTATTACCTTTGTTTTTATCAGGACTAGATGTCAACTGGCCCTGACTAGTCCTTCTCCTCATTCCTTTCATGCTCCAAACTGGCTGGCTGTTGCCATATCCTGGAAAGTTTTCTCCCTATTTACCCCATTTTTCCATAAGGAGATGCTCTATCTCATTCCCTTTTTCCAAAATGGTGTGCCTAGCAGTTTTATACACATTTACAATTCAATTTTTTCTTCATGTACTATAAGACTAATCCATTCCTTTTACTTATATTGGATTTGCTTGTCCACTAGCACAATAAAAGTGAAAGAAATATGAGACTGAATTAACTGTACATGTGGGATTATAGTGAAGTCTGAAAATCTTTAAGAAGAAAACTGAAAGATTATTGTTTTTTATAACTGGGAATATTTTCCAAGTGGCTTAGACACTCTAGGAAAGAGGAGGAAGTCATTCTACTTTGACCATACACCTGTTGAGGCTAATAAATCACTGTACTGCACACTTTGGTTCTCATCCTTTCCCCACACCCCACCTTAATTTGTAAAATGCAAATATACATGCTTCATCTGTGGGTGAATGAGTCTGTTTAATTGGCAAGTTGTCATGATTTCTTGTAATTTTGGTTTTTTAACTATGTGAAAAAAGCCAAATGATAAATTATAGTACCATCATTTGTCACTTGATGTAATGATGATCTCTGAATTATAAGTGCTGTGTGCACTAATGCATCTGTTATTTCTCTGTGACAAAGAGGATAATCAAAACCTTTAATAGAGTGTACTCTTTTCTCCTGACAGGTTTATTTATTCTTTTTTCTGTGTTTACAAGATCCCTTCCCACTCATTATCTTCTACTTGCACCCAAAACAGGGATCCAGAACCAGGACCGAGAGCAAACCAGGATTTTTCTGGTAAGCAGACCAAAGTAAAACTACCATCCTGACTGGTGTATGGGAGGTTCTTGCAGGCAACTTGGGGAGGGCACTTGGATAACTGAAGCCACTGATAACTTAGCACCAATTCTTCACTAGATATGTATTATTATTCTTGTTATCTCCAAGAATCCTTCAGGAGCATTCTCTCACTTCTCCCTCTGCTGGTTCCAGCCTCATTCCCCCAGTTGCTTGGTTCTTAGGAGAAGCTTCACTCCCCACTATAAATTCCATCTGCTGTGGAATAGGGTGACCTGCATATCACCTAGGTGCTCTCTGATGGTACTTGGAAGGCTGAGGAACTTGGTGGCTTCTCTAGTGATTGGTATTTTATCTCTTATCTTGCCTTTTTATTATTTCTTGCTGTCTTCTTTAGAGATTTATAATCAGTAATCTTTAAACTGGGCACACATATCCCTATGGACATAGAAATATTTTCTAAGGAGCATGTATAGATGAAGGAAAATAAATTTCTGCATACTCAGCTCCCATTTGCACCCTTCTCTAAGATTATTCTGCCTGGGAACCCATCTGACCGTTCTTTTCTTCATTCCCCTTTACTAAATGCTTTTTCCAGTTTCCAGGGAAAATAAGGAAGCATCTCCCTCAACTATCTGGAATTTACTAAAGTGTTATGATTCAGAGCGTAAAAACCTCCTGAGCACTCAACAATAGGACACCTCAAAACTGTTCCCCTCTCAAGAAAGAGAGCTTGTTTCAGCCAGGAAGCACCCAGGCAACACTACATCCCACTGCTAGCTAGTTAGCATCTTAGAATTAAAACTCAGCAGTGAGAATTTCATGGAGGGGATGTGTATTCACAAGTTTATTTAAATTTTAAAAATGAACTTGGGCTTTTTCTCTCAGAATTTAAGCCTCTTAGGCTGATTGGTTTGACAGTGAGGACGGGAATTAATGGACTAAATCTGCAGATTTTAATCAAATTATATTTAAAGCATTATAAAACATGTAATACGTTGGAAAACACATCTTTGGTAATTATGAGAATTATAATAAAAATTTTCAGATGTCGACTTAAAAATGTCAGGAGTCCACGGGTTTCCAAGCTGTCATGTGGGAACAAAACTGTTCTCACCGTTCAGTCTCCTGTGCCCATTCAACATCCATCTTTCTCTTTCTGTATTTCCTCTATCTGTCTCAATGTATGGAGAGTAGCAGTTTCTCAAAACTTGCATATGAGATAGAAATAAAATGATTTTTTAAAAAAATCTGAGTTCTTAGAATACTGCAGTGGACTTGTTCATCTGAAATGTGATACAAGTTCTTTATGCAGATGGATCAAATTTGATTTCATGGCTCCTTTTCATATCCTGGCACGATTTACTTTTACAGACATTATACTTATGGTATTAAATGTATGTTTTCAAGGAATCAAAGCCTTAGGGAATTAAGTGGTTGCATAAACTAGTGAATTTTGAATGAGCCTGCAGCTCAGTGGAAAGATAATTAAGAGAGAGTTAAGAGAGAGACCCAGTTCAGGGCAAGAGCCCAAAAAACAGCAGCATCCATTCAGCCCTTAAGTCCTGAACAAAAGGTTTCCCTAAAATGTTTCTGGATGAAAAAAAAATCCAGAATCAAGTCAGTTTTCAGAAATATCATAGCTTAAAGGAAAGTTCTTTTTAATGTGTATCTTGTAATATTTATATCTAAGTGTCAAAGGGAGAGTTTGGATACTAATTCAGTCACACACTTGAGATGAAATGGTCCCCAGGAATATAGCTGTCTGTTGAGATCTATCAAAGCCTTGGTACCAGGGGGCACACCTTCCCTCCTGGTCAGCAATATGACAAATGAACTCCTGAGATCAGAAATATTGCTGAGATGGGACATGAGGCATGCTATAATTACATATTTCCCCCTGCTTTGAACTTTGGGACTAGGTATGCGCAAAGGAAATTTATCTTAATACGTGAAAAAAAAAGCTTATGAGCAGGAGGAAGACATTCAAACAGCATATGAGCACACAACACTCTTGTGCAGTCGGAAGTCATTTTGGCATGGGGTGCAATGGGACCCCCGAGGATCGTGGAATGTGCTCAGAAAGGCAAAGATGTAAGAAAGACCTGAGAAGGGAGGGACAGAGAATAAGGAAAAATACAGGGAAAGAGAGAGTGGAAGGGAGAGAGAAAGAAGAGTTGATTTAGAATGCCAAAAATATTAGTACAGATATGTGCGAGGGATGAATACAGACATGACTGCAAAAATACATAGGTGATTAGAATCTAGAAAGACCAAAGGGATTTGCTAAAGGATGAAACAAACAATTTGAAGTCACCACGATGACAATATGATCCAGGGCAGGGGTCAGCAAACTATGACAATGGGTCACTGTCCCACTGCCTGTTTTTGTGTGGCCCAGGAGCTATGAATGGTTTTAATATTTTAATTTTTTTAAGGTTTAAACTGTATGTTACTATTTTTATTATTTTAAAAAAGTCAAGCATAGGTGAAATAATTTTAGATGACAGAAAAGAATCAAAAAAAGAATATTTCACAGTGATAATAACTATGTGATTTTCAAATTTCAGTGTCTATAACTGAAATCTAACTAGAACACAGCCATATTTGTGTATAGCTACAGCAACAGAATTGCATAGATGTGACAGGGTCACATGACCTGCAAAGCCTAAAATATTTACTGTCTGACCCTTTATAGAAAAGTATTTCCAATCCTTGTGTAGAGAACTTATACTGGGCTTTTGGCCAGAAACACATTTTTGTTCTACTTTTCCTCTGTGTGTCACCGGGTTGGTTAGTTAGACTTTCTTGGCTTTGGTTTCATCATCTGCAAAACTAATAATATATCTTGGTGGATTTATGGTGATAATTGGGAATAATCTCAAAGTGTATTCATTAACCTGGCAGAAATGGTTAAAAGTCACCATGCAACATAAACAATGCATAATCCTCCTATCTAAGGCTAATTTCTTTCTCTTTACATTGGGTTCTATCACCTTTTTCTTTTTTTCAGGAATTCTAAATATAGAACTGAACCACTTTGCTGTACACCTGAAACCTACACAACATTGTAAATCAACTATACTTCAATAAAAAAAACTTAAAGTGCTCTCTTTTAAGTAAGTTGGAGTCTTTTGATTGCCTTGTTACATCTCATGTTGATTTACCCACCATCTTCATGCCCACTATGCCCTTGACATAGTAATACTGTTACAAAACTAATACTTCACGTTAAAGAAAAAAGAAGGAAAACATATATCATCATATTTTCAGCAAATTAACATATTAATTTTGGATATCAGGTTCACAGTAGTTTATACATCTCATATTATGGTTCATCATCATCACTGATCTAAGTTCATACTCTTTTCTATTTATTTACTTTTAATTTATTCTTAAAATTTGGTTCTCTGTACCTCTTATTTCCTATTCTAAACCCTCCACATTTTACTCCTCTCCACAGGCATCCGTGGTTGGTATTTAATGTGTGTCCTTCCTTCCATTCCACTTTTCATAAAATTATTTGCATTTAGGCATCTATGAGCTATTTATAGTATTTTGGGGGGGCATGTTTTACTAATCTGTTTAAGGAGTACTGTAATTCCGATTTTTTTGCTTATAATGTTTTTGTGACTCATCCCTGATACTTACTTAGACCTAGTTCTTTCCTTAGACTGTTGCATTATATTCCCCATTTGCATATGATAGTTTAAAAATATTATTCCCTCATTCCCATTTGACTTGCTTTCCACTTATAATCATTACAAATCAGGCTCTGATAAATATCCACATAAATAACTCTTCTTGTACCAAATGAGAAGTTTTACTAGAGTATATATCAGGAGTGAAATTTCTGTAAGATAAAGTTTATCTTATTTTAAGCAAATACTTCCAAATTTATCTGCAAAATGGCTGCACCAATCTTCGCTCCCATAACCAATAGGTGAGGGTTTCCCACATTGTCAACATGTGAAATTATTTTACTTGTAAATGTTTACCTTTCTGATTTCTTGTACAGTGGTTGCTTGTTATTCCTTTTAAGTAGATTTTTCTCTTAGCTAGTGAGGTGTAACTTTTTAATTCATATTCTTTGTAGCCATTTGGGTTTCACTATTATTGAAATATCTGTTCATCTTTTTTGCTCAAATTTTTAAAATTTGGTTACCTTCTCTTTTCTCCCTAAATAATTTAAGATCTACATACACACATGGCCCCACCTGACACATATTCTTTATGATTTGTCAGCAGGAAGCATGACAAATATATTCTTTTTATAAGTTATTACGCCTTTAACTATGTTTATGTTTCTTAATCAGAAATCTTTAACAGCAGTACTGAAGTGTAATTGACATCAATAAACTGCACATAATTAAATTATGTGATTTGATAAATGTTGACTTATTGAAGTGGGTGCTATGCGTACCCATGAAACTAACACCACAATCAAGAAAATTGATATAGCCATCACACTCAAAAGTCCCCAAACCCCTTTGTAATCCCACCTTCCAGGGTCTCCCTGCTCACCTCCCTTCGCCCACCCTATTCTCACACAACCACTGATCTGCTTTCTGTCTCTACAGATATTTTAAAAACATTTTTAGAATATTATATAAATTTATATTAATGAAATCATTTAGCATGTATAAATCACACAGTATATATATGCAGTATGTATGATTTTTTTGTCTTTTTTCATTTGGCTTAACTAGTTTGCAATTTATTTATGTCATTGCGTGTATCAATAATCCATTCCTGTTTATTGAGAAGTAGTATTCCATTGTAGTGATATACCACAACTTACGTATTCATTCACTGATTATTATGTATATTTATGTTGTTTCCAGTTTTTGCTTATCACCCAAAAAACTTCTATAAATATATGTGTAAAATATGTATTGACATAAGCTTTCTATTTTTTAAGTAAATACGTAAGTGACATGCCTTCTTAATATGGCCGATGAATGTTTAAGCTTTCAAGAAAGTGCTAAACTATTTTCCAAAGTGGTTGTACCATTTTACATTTTTCCCAGAAGTATAAACTTACTGTTTTCACAGTATATGGTTTTCAATCCTTTTGCTTTTAACATACTTCTGTCAGCATACTTCTGTCTTTATATAAGTGGATCTCTTGTAAACAATATAGAGTTGTGTATCTTTTAGTTATTCCAGGCCAGCCATCTTGTTCTTTCATTTGCAATGTTTAGTATATTTACATTGATGTAATTACTTATATATTTGAGGTTAAATCTTTCATCTTACTAATTGCCTTTTATTTGTCTTATTTGTATTTTCTGCCTTTATTTATTTGTTCCTACCTTCTTTTTCAGATGAATCAAATAATGTTTTATTATTTCATATCATCTTCCAATTAGCTTTATAAATCTAGCTAATTCCATAATTTTAGCTAATATAATTCTAACATATAAATATATATATTTAGTATTCACTGTAAAGATTTCAGTACATATCCTTGACTGATGTCTCTCTTCAGTTAGTGCCATTTCCACTTGCTAAACAATCAAAGAATATTTGAGATTTATTTGTATTTTCTTTTCAATTACTAATTTATCGTTATGAAATGTTTTACTTATTTTTCAAAGTTGTTTTGGCAATTATGGGTCATTTGCATTTCCATATGAATTTTAGAATCAGCTTGTCAATTTCTACAAAGAAGATAACGAGGATTCTGATAGAAATTACATTAAATATGTAGGTAAATGTGGGGAGTATTACCATAATATGTTTTCCAATTCATGAGTATAAGATACTTTCCCATTTATTTAGATCTTTTAAAAATTATTATCAAAAACATTTGTAGTTTTCAGTGTACAGATCTTGCATTTTTTTGGTTAAGTTTATTCCTAAGTATTTTATTCTTTTTGATGCTATTTAAAAGGGAATTAATTTCTTAACATTGTTTTTAGGTTGTTCCCTGCAAGTTATAGAAATACTGTCAATTTGTGTATATTGATCTTGTATCTTGCAATGCTGATGAACTTATTTATTAGTTCTAATAGTTTTTTTTTTTTACTGGATTCCTTAGGATTTTCTGCATATATTATCATATGATCTGTGAATGGAGATAGTTTTACATCTTTTTCAGTCTGGATGCTTTTTAATTATTTTTCTTGCCTAACTGCTCTGGCTGGAACCTACAGTACAATGTTGAACAGAAGCATCAAGAATGGACTTCCTTATTTTCTTTCTGATCTTTTGGGGAAATCATCAAGAATTTCACTATAAAGTAGGATATTAATTGTGGGCTTTTCATAGATGATCTTTATCAGACTGAGAAAGTTCCCTTCTATTTATAATTTGCTTAGTGTTTTTATCATGAAAGTCTGTTGTGTTGTATCAGAGCTTACTAAGGTAATCATATGCTTTTTGATTTTTATTTTGTTAAGATGATTCTGGATGATAAACTGTGCTTGCATCCCTGGGATAAATTTTACTTGGTAATAGTATGTAATTCTTTTTATACAATGCCAAATTGATTTTCTGGTATCTTGTTGTAGATTTCTGTGGTCCATATTTTATAAGAGGTATTGGTTTGTCATTTTCTTTTCTCATTATGTCTTTGTGATTTTTTGGAATCAGGAATATGCTGGCCTCATAGAATGAGTTGAGAAGTTTTATCTTCTCTTCAATTTTTTTGGAAGAGTTTGTGAAGAACTGATATTAATGATTGTTTAAGTGTTTGGTAGAAATCACCAGTAAAGCTACCTATACCTAGGCGTTTCTTTATGGGTACCATTTTGATTATTAATTAAATTTTTTAACTTTTCTATTCAGAATGACTATTTCTTCTTGAATCAGTTTCAGTAGTTCACTGCTTTGGAATTTGTCAATTTCATCTACATTCTCCAATTCATAGGCATAAAACTGAATACAGTCCCACTCACTAGCAAGCAGTCTGTCTTAAGACCCCTTGAGCCCACAGCTGTCCTGGGACCTGGCTACGTCCACAAGAGGGTGCATGATGTCGCCCCACACACCAGTTTTCTGGCACTAGCCTCAGCAGCCCCAGCAGCCCCAGAGACCCTGGGATCCAGATCGACCCACTGGTGAGTTGGCAGTAGCCCCAGGACACCCTGGGCCCCAGCCCCACTCACTAGTGGGCCATCACCAGCTCTGGGACCCCTGGGCCCTGCAGCCAGAGACTATAGAAAACAGTATGGAAATTCCTCAAAACATTAAAAATAGAACTACCATATGACTCAGCAATTTCACTCTTGGGTATATAGCTGAATAAAATGAAAACACTAATTTGAAAAGATCTATGCACGCTTATGTTCATTGCAGCATTATTTATAATAGCCAAGATATGGAAGCCACCTAAGTGCCCATCAACAGATGAATGGATAAAGAAGATATGGTATATATATCACTTTGAAATGTATAGAAATATCAAATCACTATGTTGTGTAATAGAAACTACACAGAGTTGTAGGTCAGTTATAATTCAAACACCAACCAACCAACTAACCAAGAAACTCACAGAAAAAGAGATCAGACTTGTGGTTACGAGAGGTGGTGGTTGGGAAGAGGCGGAGTTGGATGAAGGTGGTCAAAATGTACAAACTTCCAGTTATAAGATGAATAGGTCTTAGGGATGTGATGTAAACATAATTAACATTGGTGTATATTATATATGAAAGTTATTGAGAGAGTAAATCCTAAGAATTCTCATCACAAAGAAAATTTTTGTTTTCTATTTCTTTAATTTTGTAACTATATGAGAGGATGGATGTTCAGTAAATATATTGTGATCATTTCATGATGTATATAAGTCAAATCATTATGCTGTGCACCTTAAACTTATACAGTGTTGTATGTATATTATATCTCAGTAAAAGTGGAGGGAAAAAGCAAGTTTGCTTACACACATGTCTGATATTTTGTCTTTTTAAAAAAAAATTCTGTGCCAAAAATGTATTGTTTAACTTATCATGGCCTAAAAATGAGTCTGATAATTTGATAGAGACAGTGTGAAGAAATTACTTTTTTATTTTTTATGTTCAATTATTTCATATATATTTTAAAGTTAAGAGTTTCAAAGCCACAATGTATCATATTGTGATTTTTATTGGAAGAACATTAAGTTTATAGATTAACTTGGAATAAAGTTGACATCTTTACATTAACCCTTATCATATACACAGTGTAATCTCTCTAGTTATCCAGGTTTTCCTTTATGTTAATAGATTGAAATTTTTTTCTTTATAGAGTTTCTATCCACCTTTTTCTTGTTTTTAGGTTAATTCCTTAATACCATATTGTTTATTTTGTTGCTGATATTGTACATGATATTACACATTTCCTTTTCAAAAAATTATTGGTGTTGAGAAATACTGCTGAATTTGATATTTTGTTCCATTACATAGCAATTTGGCTAAACCTACTCTACTAGTTTTAATGTGTTGTCAGTTTTGCTTTCCTGTAAGTGATCATATCATCTGCACCTACAGAAATTTACTTCTTTTGTTTCAATCTTAATAATTATTTTATCTTACTGCAGGAATTCTTGTTTTCTTACTTTAAATAAAATGCTTCTTCAGTTTTTAATAAGCTTGATGTTTGCTGTAAAGTTTTTGTAAATACAATTGTCAGATTAAGGAAATTTTATTATATTCCTCCTTACATATAGGTATTTTAAATTCATTAATATATATTAACAAATGTATAAATATATATATATATGTTATATATATATATATATATATAACATATATATAACATATATACTTTGTCAAATGTCTTTTGCCCTCTATGTTGGGATGTTGTTTTTCTCCTTAAATCTGTTAATTTGGTGAGATAAATGATAGGCATGTAATTACTTCTTTAGTTTTGCATTCCTAAGGTAAATCTATATGAATTTGAAATTACATTTTGCTTAATATACTCTTGTGTTGCATCAACTATAATATATTATTTAAGATTTTTGCATCTATGCTCAAAAGGAAAATGAGTCCACATTTTTTTTTTTTTTTTTTTTTTTTTTTTGCAGTACGCGGGCCTCTCACTGTTGTGGCCTCTCCCGCCGCGGAGCACAGGCTCCAGACATGCAGGCTCAGCGGCCATGGCTCATGGGCCCAGCCGCTCCGCAGCATGTGGGATCCTCCCGGACCAGGATACGAACCCGTGTCCCCTGCATCGGCAGGCGGACTCCCAACCACTGCGCCACCAGGGAAGCCCAAGTCCACATTTTTTGATCTCTTTGAATTTCATTATCTGACCTGTGTCAATGATATACTAATTTCTCGGGTGGAGTCAAGATGGTGGCAGGGAAGGATGCAGAGTTCACGTCTCCCCACAACTAGGACACCTGCCACAGGCTGGTGGGTGACCTTGACGCCCATGAAGATGAGAGGAGCCCCTGAGCAACCGGATTGGACGTGGGGGGAGTGAAGGGGAAGCAAGGAGGGTGGAGAAGTGGAAGCTGGACAGTGCCCCTGAGGGGTGGCTGGGAGCGGGGAGGGGTTCCCATGCCTGGAGGGACCTTGGGGGCTCAGAGGATCAAGGCTGAGTGTGCCTAGCATTTCCCCCCACCCACACGGCCCAGGAAGCCTGCTGGGATCCCAGGCCTGATCCTTTGTCCTCTGAGGACCCCTCTGGCTGTGGGAGTCCTAGGGACATAGGATGGAGGGAGGAGGGGGAAGAGAAGGAGAGGCAGATGGAGGGGACCCTCTAGGGCCAGGGGATTAGGGTAAGTGATGTGGGCTTTTCCCCCACTCATGGCCCTGGGAAGACTGTTGGGCTTCTGGGTCTGGTTCTCTGCATTCTGGGGTCCCCACTGGTCACGTGGGTCTTAGGGGCATAAGAAGAAGGGAGGAGGGGAAGAAAAACAGAGAGGGGTCTTCTGGGATTGGAGGATTGGGGAGAATGTGCCTAGCATTTCCCCTGCCCACTCAGGCCCAGTGAGCCTGCTGGGGTCCTGGACCTGGTCCTCCACCCTCCAAGGCCAGGGGCACTCCTGGGCCCCTCCTGCTGCATTGAGCTTAAGCCCCATACCCCAGACCCCCCAGGCCCTTTTCTGGCCCTGTGGATCCCAGACATAGGCCACACTCACCGCCTAAATCTCACCCATGCCTAAGCGCCACCCCCCTCAGCCAAGGCCTTTTCTGGCTTTTTTTTTCCTCCTCTTTTTTACTATTGTGGTTCTGTTTTAACTTTCAGTTGATGTTTCATCTATATGTTTTTTTTATTCTTCCTAACATATCTGTTAGTTTTCTAATCTTATTTTATTTTTTACTCTTGTTATTGTTCTTATCATTTTTTCCTTTGTTTATTTATTTATTTGCTGCCTGATGTAGCCTGAGGGATCTTAGTTCACAAGCTGAGGGTTGGGCCAGAACTCCTGTGGTGGGAGCTCCGAGTCTGAACCACTGGACTAAGAGAGAACCTCAGACCCCAGGGAGTATTTTATATTCATTGAAGTGAGTTCTCCCAGTTCTCCCATTGGAGTGAGGTCTCCTCTTCTTGGCACTGAGACCTAGCTCTATCTAACAGCCTACAAACTCCAGTGTTGGAAGCCTCTGTCCAAACAACAAGTAAGACAGGAACACAATCTCAGCCATCAAAAAATAAAAAAAAAAATGAGACAACAAAAAATTATGTCACAGATGAAGGAGCAGGGTAAAAACATACAAGACCAAATAAATGAAGAGGAAATAGCCAACCTACCTGAAAAAGAATTCAGAGTAATGATAGTAAAGATGATCCAGAATCTCAGAAATAGAATATAGGCACAGACAGATAAAATACAAGACATGTTTTAAAAAGATTTAGAACTAAAGAACAACAACCACAAAAAATACAGAGATGAACAACACAATAACTGAAATGAAAAATACACTAGAAGGAAGCAATAACAGAATAACTGAGTCAGAAGAATGAATAAGTGAGCTGGAAGAAGACTGGTGGAAAAAAATGCCAAGGAGCAGAATAAAGAAAAAACAATGAAAGGAACTTAAGACAATCTCAGAGACCCCTGGGATGGCATCAAATGCACCAACATTTATTTTATAGGGGTCCCAGAAGAAGAAGAGAAAAAGAAAGAATCTGAGAAAATATTTGAAGAGATTATAATGGAAAACTTCCCTAATATGGGAAAGGAAATAGTCATCCAAGTCCAGGAAGCACAGAGTCCCATACAGGATAAACCCTAGGAGAAACACACCAAGACACATATTAATCACACTAACAAAAATTAAATTCAAAGAAAAATATTAAAAGCAGCAAGAGAAAAGCAAAAATTAACATACAAGGGAATCCCTATAAGGATATCAGTTGATTTTTCAGCAGAAACACTGCAGGCCAGAAGGGAGTGGCATGATATACTTAAAGTGATGAAAGAGAAAAACCTACAACCAAGCTACAACCAAGATGACTCTACCCAGCCAGGATCTCATTCAGATTCGACAGAGAAATCAAAAGCTTTACAAACAAGCAAAAGTTAAGAGAATTCAGCAGCACCAAACCAGCTTTACAACAATGCTAAAGAAATTCTCTAGGTGGGAAACACAAGAGAAGAAAAAGACACACAATAAGAAAGCCAAATCAAATAAGGGAATGGTAATGGGAACATGCATATTAATAACCTTGAATGCAGATGGATTAAATGCTCCAACCAAAAGTCACAGATTGGCTGAATGGATACAAAAAACAAGACATATATATATATATATATATATATATATATATATATATATATATATATATATATATATATATATGCTCTCTACAAGAGACTCACTTCAGACCTAGGGACACATACGGACTGAACGTGAAGGGATGAAAAACGATATTCCATACAAATGGAAATCAAAAGAAAGCTGGAGTGACAATACTCATATCAGATAAAATAGACTTTAAAATAAAGAATGTTACAAGAGACAAGGAAGGACACTACATAATGATCAAGGGATCAATCCAAGAAGAAGATATAGAAATTGTAAATGTTATACACCCAACATAGGAGCACCTCAATACATAAGGCAAATGCTAACAACCATAAAAGAGGAAATTGACAGTAACACAATAATAGTAGGGGACTTTAACACCCCAATTACACCAATGGACATATCATCCAAACAGAAAGTAAATAAGGAAACACAAGCTTTAAATGACACAATACACCAGATAGATTTAATTGATATTTATAGGGCATTCCACCCTAAACTGGCAGAATACATTTTCTTCTCAAGTGCGCATGGAACATTCTGCAGAATAGATCACATCTTGTGTCACAAAACAAGCCTCAGAAAATTTAAGAGAATTGAAATCATATCAAGCATCCTTTCTGACCACAATGGTATGAGATTGGAAATCAATTACAGGAAAAAAAAAACTGTAAAAAACACAAATGCATGGAGGCAAAACAGTGCACTACTAAATAACCAAGAGATCACTGAAGAAATCAAAGAAGAAATTAAAAAATACATAGAAACAAATGACAATGAGAATGCGATGACCCAAAACCTATGGGCCACAGCAAAAGCAATTCTAAGATGGAAGTTAATAGCAATTTAACCTCATCTCAAGAAACAAGAAAAATCTCAAATAAACAATCAAACTTTACACTTAAAGCCACTAGAGAAAGAATAACAAAGAACATCCAAGGTCAGTAGAAGGAAAGAAATCATAAAGATCAGAGCAGAAATAAGTGAAAGAGAAACAAAGAGAATAACAAAGATCAATAAAACTAAAAGTTGGTTCTTTGAGAAGATAAACAAAATTGATAAACCTTTAGCCAGACTCATCAAGAAAAAAAGGGAGAGGACGCATCAATAAAACTAGAAATGAAAAAAGAGAAGTTACAACGGACACCGCAGAAATACAAAGCATTATAAGAGACTACTACAAGTAACTTTATGCCCATAAAATGGACAACCATGAAGAAATGGACAAATTCTTGGAAAGGTACAATTTTCCAAGACTGAACCAGGAAGAATCCGAAAATATAAACAGAGCTATCACAAGTAATGAAACTGAAACCATAATTAAAAATTTCCAACAAACGAAAGTCCAGGACCAGATGCCTTCACAGGTGAATTCTATCAAACATTTAGAGAAGAGTTAACACCAGTCCTTCTCAAATTCTTCCAAAAATACAAATGAGACTTAATTAAACTTAAAAGCTTTTGCACAGCAAAGGAAACCATAAACAAGATAAAAAGACTGCCCTCAGAATGGGAGAAAATATTTGCAAATGATGCAACAGACAAGGATTAATCTCCAAAATATACAAACAGCTCATGGAGCTCAATATCAAAAAACCAAAAAATCCAATTAAAAAATGGGCAGAAATGGCTTCCCTGGTGGCACAGTGGTTGAGAGTCCACCTGCCGATGCAGGGGACATGGGTTTGTGCCCCAGTCTGGGAAGATCCCACATGCCACAGAGTGGCTGGGCCCGTGAGCCATGGCCACTGAGCCTGCACGTCCGGAGCCTGTGCTCTGATATGGGAGAGGCCACAAGAGTGAGAGACCCACGTACCACAAAAAAAATAAAATAAAATAAAAGGGCAGAAGAACTAAATAAACATTTCACCAAAGAAGACATACAAATGGCCAAGAGGCACATAAAAAGATGCTCAACATCACTAATTATCAGAGAAATACAAATCAAAACTACAATGAGGTATCACCTTACACTGGTCAGAATGGCCATCATCAAAAGATCTACAAACAATAAATGCTGGAGAGGGTGTGGAGAAAAGGGAACCCTCTTGCACTGTTGGTGGGAATGTAAATTGATATAGTCACTATGGAAAACAGTATGGAGGCTCCTTAAAAAACTAAAAATAGAACTACCATATGACCCAGCAATCCCACTACTGGTCATATACCCTGAGAAAACCATAATTCAAAAGGACACATGTACCCCATTTTTCATTGCAGCACCATTTACAGTAGCCAGGTCATGGAAACACTTAACTGTCCAATGACAGATGAATGGATAAAGACAATGTGGTACATATATACAATGGAATATTACTCAGCCATAAAAAGAAATGAATCTGGGTCATTAATAGAGATGTGGATGAGAGTCTGTCATACAGAGTGATGTAACCAGAAAGGGAAAATCAAATATTGTATATTAATGCATATGTGGAATCTATAAAAATGGTACAGGTGAACCTCTTTGTAGGGCAGGAATAGAGATGTAGACATAGAGAATGGACATGTGGACACCTTCGCCTTTGGGGGAAAGGGAAGGTGGAATGAATTTGGAGATTAGGGTTGACATAAATACACTACCATGTGAAAAACAAATAGCTAGTGGGAACTTGCTGTATAGCACAGGGAGCTCAGCGCCATGCTCTGTGATAACCTAGATGGGTGGGATTGGGGGGAGGGCTGGGATGGAAGTCCAAGAGGGAGGGGATATAGGTATACATATAGCTGATTCACTTCATATTACAACAGAAACTAATACAACATTGTAAAGCAATTTTACTCCAATAAAAAATATGATATATTATTTTTATTTAAAAATCTGGGAAGTTTTCCCCTTTCTCTAATTTGATAATGAATTGTTTGTGAGTGTGCCTTTGCCCTCTGATGTGTGGGAAAATCCACCAGTAAGCCATTTAGGCTTGGGAATGTGGGAAGTTGGGAAATTCTTGACAATTTCTGTTTTAATAGTTACTTTTCTGTTTAATTTTTCTATCATTGTGCCAATTTTGGCAGTTACTGTGTCTTTGATCTTATATACTTATCAATGTTAAATAGAGCTTCGGTTTGTTGCTTATTCTTTTCCAAAATGTTCTTCTAATATTTTTGAATCTCTTCTGTATTTGTGGTTAGTTCCCCATCCCCTCTCTCTTGTTTTTGTAACTTCTCCCTCTCTCTGTTGTGAATGTTTACTTGTGTTTTACTGATCTGTCTTTTCAGAAGTTTATCATATTTTATGTTTGTAATCATTCTTATTGTTTTGTTGTTCTCTGTTTTGTGGATTTGTGATATCTTTCTTGATTCCTTTTCTTATTCCTTTAAGTTTATGTTTTTAATTTATTTAATTTTTCGAGGCCAATACATAAGCTCATTCATTTTTGACATTGTTTTCTGACACATTTAAAATTATTATTTTTCCCTCTAAGTAAACATTTTGATATTTTGAAATTTAACTGCTATTTAGCACTAAGTACCTTAGAGTTTTTTTGTCATTTCATCTTTAATCTATTGTTTAAAGGGAGTATGCTTTTAAGTTTTATAAACTGTTTTAATTATCCATTTGCTACTAATTTGCAAATTTATTGGATTGTGGTCAGAGAAAATATTTGGATGTTGAAATGTGTTGAGATGTCCCCTGTGGCTTATTTTACTGTTCCCCATGCTTTGGAGAGGAATCTAGAGTCCTAATGAATATTACAAAAAAATGGAAACACATCAATTAAATTGTACTTGTTAAGCATGCTAGTCAAGTCCTCCATAACCTAGGATAATTTTGAGGATACTATGTTTTGAGGGGTGTGTGTGTAACTTCCAATTACATTTGTAAATTACATATTTTTCCTAATACTTTGTCATATGATATATTACATAGTTCGAGGCTATATATTTATATGATATATGATTTTAATTATTGTCTCCATTTAGTATAGATTTTTCCTTTAATCAGTATGCAACTTGCCTTTCTATCACACTTTCATTTTTATTTGAATGCTATTTTTTCATATTAAAATGACCAGCTTGCATTATTTTAACAATTGTTAGCTAGTCCTTTGTTTTCTAATCCTTTTAAATCAAATTTCTTGTGATATTTTTTCTTCATCTTTTAAATACATATCATTAGTTCTATTTTATTAAAACCTATGACTGCATCCTTTTAATAAATAAATACATTTGTGTATAACATAACAGATAAAAACGAACTTATTTTGCCATCTCCCTTCATATTTTGTAATTATCATGCTTTTTTTGGTTTTGATTTCTTTTTCTAATTATTATTGCAAAGATGATATTTTTCTTTTTCTACTGCTGATTTGTAAGCTCTATGTGGTTTTTTTTATAGTAACACTTAATTTTTAAGGCCTTTATGCACCCACATTTTCCCTAATTATTTAAGATTATCAATACCTGTATCCTCTTTTATGGGCAACAGCAATTGTTTTTATCATGCTTTGTCACTCACCTATCTTTAACCTTCCCAAACCATCATGTTGATTTTCAGATTGTTGCAGATATTCTTGGTGAGTTTGATGACTTTATAGGGGAAAAGCTTGGCACTCTATAAACCCTTTTCAACAGAAATCTAGTGTCATTTAAAAACACATATATTAATTTAAAAATATTTTGTTTTTCCTTTGTCCCTATTTCCTCTCCTCTTTAGACAGATTGGCTCTTTTTCTTTCACATTTTTCTTAGCTTATCACTTAAAAATTTTATTCTCTATCTCTTGATATTACTTTTGAAAAGACCTCCTTCATCTTAATGTTTGGTTTATTAATTTGCTCTCGGAATCCATTTATTCTATCATTTAACTCATTGTTATCATTTTGAGAACTTTATTTGCAGGTAGAAAAAAATCCAGTTTCATCTTAAAAGGAATTTAATGGCATATGCAAACAAATATGTCTTCAGCTATAGTATGAACAGGGCTCCTACCTCTGATCTTTATATGTAGACTTGATGCTCAGACTCACTTCCATTATGAAAGGAAGACAGTTTTAGGTTTCAAACAACATCATCCAGAGCAATCTAGAAGCATCTGTGTCCCACAACTTCCCCACAGAATCCTGACAGTCACTTGAAATTGACCACCTTAGGTTACACGCCAACACACAGATCAGTCACTGTGGACAGGGAAGCAACACATATTGTTCAGTTTTTCAAGACCATAGGCTCTTTGAGAACCACACATGTCCCAGTGTAAATTATGGGCCATTGAGAAATGGGAGTGGTGATGTTAGGGAGGCCACTAATTGGTGTTATAATTCTTTTGAAAATGTTATTTTTAAGACAATATCACCAATCATTTCTCATGCACACATCTTGTTCTTATTTCATGCTTGCAAATGCCTTTTAAAAAATTTCTGAGATAATAGTTGTTTAAAATCCCTCCTCAAACTGCCATATTGCACTTGTCTCTTCTGTTACAGATAGGTCACTTTTTGCTTTTTTTCCCAATGTTTTTTTTTTTTTTTTTTTTTTTTTTTGCTGTACTCGGGCCTCTCACTGCTGTGGCCTCTCCCGTTGCGGAGCACAGGCTCCGGACACACAGGCTCCGCGGCCATGGCTCGCGGGCCCAGCCGCTCCGCGGCATGTGGGATCTTCCAGGATAGGGGCACGAACCCGTGTCCCCTGCATCGGCAGGCGGACTCTCAACCACTGCGCCACCAGGGAAGCCCTTTTCCCAATGTTTGACCCTCATCAATACTTTAACTGTTTTGCCCCAAGCTCAGGTTTGTTCTCTCTAGACTGTCAGCTGTCTAGGCTTGTCCTCCTTTTGGTAAAATTTACGTCTAGAAAGCAAAACAGATGTCTGAACTCAGTACCGTAGTGTGGACTCAAACATCTCTTTTTGTTCATGACATTTTTTGCACCCAGGTCAACTTCCTCCCATGTCAGAAGGTACCACTCTTGTCTGATGAACTCAACGTTAGTTTCAAGAGCCTGGTCCAAGGGGAAGGGGTGTAGATGCACACTAGCTAGTCTATGTGCACCTGTTCTCAGCATGATTTTGGCATTGTCTTCCTTCCTCCTTCCTGCCATTGTCTTCCTGCTACTGCTCTCTCACCAGGGACCAGGACAAGGTGGACCTTCAAGTGTTGGCACACTTATGTACCTGTTTGTAGGTCCCCCTATTCTGAGTGTTTACCTGGACAGCAACACCAGCCTGTGTCCTTACATGCCACCAAAGGGGTTCTAATCAGTTCTTGCCCAGAGTACTCTGTCAGAGACAAAATTTGTTGTTCCAAATTTTAACAGGTGTCCTACTCAGCTGGGCTCAGTCTCCTATCTCTGTCCCTCTTCCAGACACCAATCTTCCTTACAGTGAGATCCAACTATCTTTAGTCTTCCAAGTTTTCCTTTAAGTTTTTTTCCTACAGGAATCCATTCTGACCCCCTGTGTTTTCTCTAGTGTCTCCAGGCTTGGTGTGAAGGACTATGCAGAAAGCTGGAGCATAATTTGTCACCTAGATCTAAGCTGTAAGCCTTTCTTTATTCCTCTGTGATAAAATGGAATCTCTCTTATCATTTACACCCTTTCCTTCAATTGACAAGATGGATGACAAGAGTTTGATTCCTTACCACTCCATGGGAAGTGATACTTTTAAAGAGACATTTTACTCAGAGAGAGGAAAAAAATATTTATATAATGGTGGGGAATTTCAGGTACAAAATCAAGCCAGATATATATGTATGTGTATATATATATATATATATATATATATATATATATATAGGGTAAATGTGGCTCCTAAGTCTCACAATAGAGAAGAATACCTAACTCACTTACTTGTGAGATCATCCTTCTATAACATATAATAACATACAAGGTTAGAATTGCCCTTGTTCTCTATACTGGACATGTAAAAAAAATAAAATTAGTAAGATACATATTCTTATAAACATTGAAGAACATCTGACAAGGGCAGAGATTATCAAAGAGCTTTTGTCATAAGGGTGAACTGAAATTTACAGTGGAAAGAGTTAATATGTTAGTCATATGATACCAGAAAATGTTATACCAATCATAAAATGTGTTGCTATTTTCTATTCTCATTGTTAGTTTGCTTTGAAAATTTTATTCTCTTCATTGCTGATATTTAAAGTCAGTTCTTTAAATAAAATATTAAAATAAATGTGATTTAGAAATGAATTCAATGACTTAGCAAATCAAGGTCTGTGTGTTTTTTAAGTTTTACATTACGTTGAAGATGCAAGTAGCATTAGTGAAATTAATAGTACAAAGACTTTCAGTACTTTTTAAAATGCAAACATTTTATCAAAGTTTTTGTGATTTTCCTTCTTTTTTTCTCATTCACATATGTGCACACACACTTAGAATATTATATCAAGCAGAAGTAAGTCCTCTCTTAACAGTAATTACTTTAAGTGTAAACTCTCCAATCAAAGACAGAGATTTTCAGAATGGGTAAAAAATACTCATGATCCAGCTACATACCGTCTCTAAGGGACTCAATTTAGATTGGCACATAAAAGTAGTTTGAAAGTGAAATGCTGGTAAAGATATTCCATGCAAATAGTAACCAAAAGACAGCAGAGGTAGCTATACTGATATCAGAAAAATAGACTTTAAATAAAACATTCTTAAGACACAAAATAGGACAATATATCTTAATAAAATATTCAATATAGCAAGAAGATACAACAATTGCAAACATTTACTCACCTTGTAACAGATCATCAAAATATATGAAGCAGGGCTTCCCTGGTGGCTCAGTGGTTGAGAATCTGCCTGCCAATGCAGGGGACACGGGTTCGAGCCCTGGTCTGGCAAGATCCCACATGCCACAGAGCAACTGGGCCCATGAGCCACAACTACTGAACCTGCGCGTCTGGAGATGTGCTCCACAACAAGAGAGGCCGCGACAGTGAGAGGCCTGCGCACCTCAATGAAGAGTGGCTCCCACTCGCCGCAACTAGAGAAAGCCCTTGCACAGAAACGAAGACCCAACACGGCCAAAAAAAAATTAAATTAAATTAATTAATTAATTTTTAAAAACACGAAGCAAAAACTGACTGAACTGAAGGGAAAAATAGACATTTCTTCAATAATAGTTGGAGATTTCAACATCCCACTTTCAATAAAGGACAGAACAACCAGACATAAGGTAAGTAAGGAAATAAGGACTTGAGCAACACAATAAACCAACTAGATGTAAAAGACATATACAGAACGCAGTAACATGGGTGTACTTAGTAACAACGAATTACACACTTAAAAATGGTTGAGATGACAAATTTTGTGTTATGTGTATGTTACCACATATAAAATTAAAAATATTTAATATAACTATGAGGAGTTATGTTTTCATGGATACAATGTTTCAGTTTTGCAAGATGAAAAATAGTTCTGGTGATGGATGGTGGTGATGGTTTCACAACAGTGGGAACGTACTTAATACTACAGAACTGTACACTTTAAAATGGTTAGGACAGTAAATTTGTGAGTATTTTACCACAATAAGAAAACAAAAAAAATCATCATAAAAAACCTTCATGTGATAAGACCAGGGTTTAAAACATGTGTCTGGCATAACTCCTACAATCATGTTAAGACAGACATTTGCTTTACACCAAATTCAAGGCTAGTAACAACCACAATAAGGAAGCAGTATGGACTTCTCTGCAGTATGGACTTCACTCCCATTTCACTGTATAAAATATGTGGAGTGAGAAGATTTGGATGTTGCCACACATTTCAGTCTTACCAGAAACAGCATTCATCACTCTGTCTTGTATAAAATACATGGGAAACATGTTCCCCTTTGCCAGAGTACAGCATGAGAAACCTTGTGAATTTTGAAGCTCAGAATTTTGCATAAGGCTCTGGAGGCTGTTAATCACCTTATTAAAAATATGAGATTCCTAAAAACAAATTTCTGTCACCAAATAAATCTAAAGAAAATCATGGTGGAGATATACAAAAATAAAGTCATTTCAAGTTCAGTAGGACTCCAAAATTTTCCAAGTTTATTTAAAGATGCGTGTTTATTAAAGAAATTAGGGAAAACCATCCAAAAAAGTAGAAATATTTTCATAGCTCTACACTTCTTTCTCTGCATTTTAAAGTTGTTTTAAATATACTATAAAAGGTGGAATTATTTCTGGTTTATTCACTTAATATAATAACTGTTTCTCACAAGCATTTACGTTTGGGCCTGTGTCATGTATGTGCTTAGATTTGTTAATTAAAAAATTCTTAAACACCCAGTCTGTTCCAAATCAATCTATATGCTGAGAAAGATATAAGAAAAATGGAAGTCAAGAAATTTAGAGTCCTGAATATATAATGCAGATGAGCAGATGAGGGTCCAAACTCCAGGAGAGCTTCCAGAAGGAAAATCTTTTAACATTCCCAAGCAACGTTAATCAGTCCCTCCCACTGGACTTTCCAGTTCAGATCTTCATTCTTTTATCTTCATGTCTAAAGTCTTCCGAAGCTCTTGACTGGGTGGTGAAACTCAAGCTGACCTGAACTCATTTGGGAGCCAATATGATCTGAACAGATGTGAGTCTATTTTTAGTCTTTAGCATATTTTGTGTGAATATTCACAGATTCCCTGAAGAATTGTCAGCATGTTTGCTTATTGAGTGCTGCTTTAGACAAAGAGTATGATACATTATGTCATATAAACACTGTATTACCTTTTCTAAAAATTGAAAAGTTTTGGATTCCAAAATAAATCTGATGTGAAGGTTTCAGATAGATTATGGGCCTGCACTTAACCACGGAATTGTAATGCTTACATGCCATGTTTATAGATTCTGAACTTCTGGAAAGGAGACTTACTTCACCTTTGTATCCCCAATACCTTGTGAAAAAATAGATGCTCAATTAATGATTTTTGTGTCCTGCTGTATCTGACAAAGGAATTAGGCTCTGGAGCATGAATAGCAAGCATAAGAAGATGAATTTCAGTACCCCATTTTTGAGACTAGATTCCCAGGGACCATCCTATGATGAATTTCAGGGTATGTCTATCATTATCTTATACACATTTTGATTCCTTTAGAAGTTGAACCCCAATCTACATTGTAGATTTTTAATGTTACATAACAACAGTGTTGAAGGATGTGAAATCCTCATAGACTTCCATAATTTACCAGGTTTTTTGATGATCACATCAACTGGTTTGACAAACATTGTATGTTGGGCTTTTTCTTTTTACTGCGTCTTGAATCCATGACTTGAAGTCAGGGACTCATGTTTGGATAATCTTCTATTTTCTTGCTCAGGGTCATGCAGGTAGGGTATTCTTTCTAAATATAAACCTGAACCTGTTTTGTTTTGTTTTTTTGTCCCCAAACACAAACACATCTCCTTTGATTCTTTTTTTCTTTCTTTCTTTCTTTTTCCTTTCTTTCTTTCTTTCTCTCTTTTTCCTTCTTTCCTCTCTCCCTCCCTTCGGTCAATAGATCAATTTCATTGAGTCATAGAGAATGTGAAGAAAAGCAGATGAATTGAGATATGCTGCTAGAAAGATACGATGGAACAAGTTTTCAAATAGCCCCAAATTTAGCAGTAAAAAGGCAGTGTTTTATTTGGTAAAGCCAGGGAAAGCTTCTCTCATGTAAGTGAATATAACTGCAGCTCTGTGGTAGAAGATTACACTTCCAGAAAGCAGTGATTGAGGGAGACTGAACTGCAGAACAACACAGAAGGGAGACCTGCCCCCCAAGACATTGGCCCTGGCCCAGAAAGAGATTATAAAGACCCTAAGTGGAGGTGAGAATGCAGGTATGTGGGAGAGGAGGCAAGAGAGGGAGCTAAGAGTGCAGTTCAGGATGGCAGCAGAGGAAGACCTAAACACAATAGAAAACCTCCTCCCATGGACACAATATATCTACAGCTACAAATAATTTTCCTCTGAAAAGGACCTGAGAACTGGAGGAACAGCCTCTCCACAACAAAAGACCAAATAAAAGCATTGAGAAGGATGTGACAGGTGGAGACACAGCTTTGCCCAGGACCCCACCCCAGGTGTGGTGACCTCACAACTGGAGGGATTCCCCAAATCTGGAACCCTTGAGGAGTGAAGGGATTGTACCACACATCAGGCATCCTGACTCTGAGGGACAGCATTGGAAAGATGTGCCCCCCAGACGTCTGGTTTTGAAAATCAAAGGGGAACAGACCAGGAGAAGTACTGAAATGTAGGAAACAGAGATCCCACTCTTAAAGGGCTTGCTTGAAAACCTACTCTCCCTGAGACCTAGTGCAGCAGTGATAGGTTGAAAACCTACTATAGCATAAATGAGGGAGACCCACTTACTAATTTTAAAGCAGTTGCTGCAGGGACTTTATCCAGAGATGGGAGCACTGCCAGACACCATTTTTGCAATCTCATCCTAACTTCAGGAGATGGAGCCAATGGACACAATTTTTAGTGCCCTCCCCCGATCCTGCACTGGATAGTGTGCTCTGCCAACCCTGGACCACAGCCAGGCTGGTCAACTGCTCTGCACCCCATCACCTTGGCAGAACTGAAGCAGCAACTGCCTGCACCAGTGCCCTGAGCTGTACCCTCTATGCAAAGCAGCTGAGCTGCACCTGCACCCTGCTCTCCCCAGGAAGCAGCTGAGCCCTGGTTCATCAGGACTGGGTGCCCTGACCTCTGCCTGACCTGCACAGAGACCAAGCTTCAACTGGGATGGGTAAGTCACTTAAATCCCACCCTTCTCATGCAGCAGCCATGGCCCTATTACAAATGGTGGGCACATACAGCCCACGCAGCCCACAGTATAACCATAGTGTTCCTGGCACTGGTGGCCTGAGGAGATTGCACTCTGGGACACACAGAACAGTTCCTACGTGAGACCACTCCTTGGAGACTGAGGGAGGTCACCATTTCACCTAATACTTACAGACAAACACAGAGAAACAGGCAAAATGAGGAGACAGAGGAATATGTTACAAACCAAAGAACAAGGCAAACCCTCAGATAAAGATCTTTATTTAATGAAATGGTGATAAGCAGAGTACCTGATAAATAATTCAATTGAATGGTCATAAAGATGCTATCAATCTCAGAGAAGAAAGGGTGAACACAGTGAGAAGTTCAAAAAAGAGATAGAAAATACAAGAAAATACCAAACAGAAGTTATAAGTGAACTGAAAAATACACTAGAGAGGTTCAACAGCAGAGTGGATAAAACAGAAACACAAATCAGAGAGCCAAAAGACAAAGCAATGGAAAACACACAGACAAAACAGCAAAATGAGGAAAGAATTAAAAGAAGTGAGAATACCTTCAGGGACCTCTAGGACAACATCAAGTGAAATAACATCACATTATAAGGGTCCCAGAAGGAGAAAAGAAAGAGAAAGGGCCAGAAAAAAATTGTTTGAAGAAATAATGACTGAATACTTTCCTAATCTGGGGAAAGAAATAGACATCCAGGTCCAGGAAGTCCAGAGAGTTTCAAATAAGATGAACCCAAAGAGATGCTCACTGAGAGACACTATAATTAAAATGACAAAAGTTAAGTTTAAAGATAGACTTTTAAAAGCAGTAAGAGAAAAGCAACATATTATGTACAAGAGAAACTCCAAAAAGCTATAAGCAGATTTTTTCAGCAGAAACTGTCCATGACAGAAGGAAGGATATGACATATTCAAAGTGCAGAAAGGAAAAAATTTCCAACCAAGAAGTCTACCTTTGCAAGGTTTTCATTTAGAATTGAGGGAAAGATTGAGTTTTCTAGATAAGCAAAAGCTAAAGGAGCTCATCATCACTAAACTGGCTTTATAAGAAATGTTAAAGGGACATCCTAAGCTAAAAAGAAAAGGCACTAATTAATAATAAAAAAAAATAATAAGTGAAAATCTCACCAGAAAAGGTAAACAAATAGTAAAGGTAGTGTTCAACATCCATTTATGATTTTAAAAACTCTCAACAACATGTATATAAAAGAAACATACATGAAGATAATAAAGGCCATATGTGGCAAGCCCACATCATACTCAACAGCGAAAACCTAAAAGCATCTTTTCTGAGATCAGAAACAAGAGAAGGATGCCCACCCTCACCACTATTATTCAAGATAGTATTGGAAGTCCTAGTCACAGCAATGAGATAAGAAAAAGAAAGAGACTCCAAACTGGAAAGGAAGAAGTAAAACTGTCACTTTTTGCAGCTGACATGATACTATACACAGAAAATCCTAAAGATGCCACCATAAAACTACTAGAACTCATCAAAAAATACAGTAAGATGCTGAATACAAAATTAATATACAGAAACCTGTTGCATTTCTATACACTAATAAACAATCAGAAAGAGAAATTAAGAAAATAATCTGATTTACAATCCCATCAAAAACAGTGAAATATCTAGGAATGAATCTACCTAAGGAGGTAAAAGACCTGTACTCAGAAGACTGTAAGACACTTCTGAAAGAAATTGAAGGTGACACAAACAAATGGAAAGGTACACTGTGCTCTTGGGTTAGAAGAATTAATATTGTTAAAATGACTGTAATACCCAAGGCTATCTACAGATTTAATGAATTCCTTATCAAAATACCCATAGTATTTTTCACAAAACTAGAACAAATAACCCTAAAATTTGTACAGAACCACAAAAGACAATGAATAGCAAAAACAATCTTGAGAAAGAAGAACAAAGATGGAGGTATCACAGTCCTTGATTTCAAATTATACTACCAAACTATGGTCACCAAAACATTGTGGTAATGGCACAAGAACAGATACACAGATCAATAGAACCAAATAGAGAGCCTGCAAATAAACCTTATTGATATGATAAGGTCAATGAATTGACCTTATATGATATGGTCAATTAATGTATGACAATGGAGGGAAAAGGTATGATATGGTCACTTATATGATATGGTCAATTAATGTATGACAACTGAGGGAAAAGACAGTCTCTTCAATAAATTGTGTTGGGAAAAATGGACAGTTACATGCCAAAGAATCAAACTGGACTACCTTTTCACACTGTATACAAAAAATTAACTCAAAATGGATCAAAGACTTAAATGTGAGAGCTGAAACCATAAAATTTCTAGAATAAATCAGAGGTAGTATGCTCTTTGACATATTTTTTTGGATCTGTCTCCTCAGGCAAGGGAAACAAAAGCAAAAAATAAACAAATGGGATCACATCAAAGTAAAAAGCTTTTGAACAGTGAAGGAAACCATCAATAAAATGAAATGGCAGCCTCCTGAAGGGGAGAAGATATTTGCAAACAATACATCTGATAAAGTTTTAATATCCAAAATATATAAAAAACTCATACAACTCAACATGAAACAAACAAGCAACTAGATTAAAAAATGGACAAAGGACTTGAATAGACATTTTTCTGAGGAAGATACACAGGTGGCCAACAGGCACATGAAAATATGCTCACCATCACTAACCATCCAGGAAATGCAAATCAAAACCACAATGAGATAACGCCTCACACCTGTCAGAATGTTATAATCAAAAAGACAACAAAGACATGTATTGGCAAAGATGTGGAGAAAAAGGAACACTTCTACACTGTTGGTGGGACTGTAAATTGGTGCAGCCACTATGGGAAACAGTATGGAAGTTTCTCAAAAAGTTAAAATTAAAACTACCATACCATCCAGTAGCTCCACATCTGAGTTTTTATCTGAAGAATATGAAAACACTAATTTGAAAACATATTTGTACCCATATGTTCACTGCAGTGTTATTTACAGTAGCCAAGATATGGAAGCAACCTAAGTGTCCTTTGATAGATAAATAGATAAACAAACTGTGGTATATATACCTTGGAATGTTAACTAGCCATAAAACAAGTGAAATCTTGCAGTTTTTCACTGCATGGTTGGACCTAGATGATACTACGCTAGGTGAAGTAAGTCAGGCAGAGAAAGACAAGCACTGTATGATTTCACTTATATGTGGAATCTAAAAAATAAAAGAAAGGAACAAAACAAAAAACTGAAACAGACTCAGATGCAGAGAACAAACTGATGGTTGCCAGAGGGAAGAGGTAGGGGAATGGGTGAATTAGGTGAAGGGGATTAAGTTATAAAATAAATAAGTCACAGGGATGTACTGTACAGCAGTGGTCCCCAACCTTTTTGACACCAGGGACCGGTTTCATGAAAGACAATTTTTCCACAGACTGGGCTGGGATTGGTGGGGGATGGTTTGGGGATGATTCAAGTGCATTACATTTACCGTGCACTTTATTTCTATTATTATTACATCATAATATATAATGAAATAATTATACAACTCACCATAATGCAGAATTACTGGCACCCCTGAGCTAGTTTCCTGCAACTAGATGGTACCATCTGGGGGGGGGATGGGAGACAGTGACACCCGAAATGTTTTGTTTATGTCCAGTCTACTCTGTAATCTTGTTTTGGTTGCTGTCACTGCAGAGAACACTGCTTCACAAAGATAGGGTGTTGGAAATGGAAGCAAGCTTTTCAGTGCTTTTGTGGCAATCTCAGGATATTCTGCCTTGACTTTAGTCCAGAATGTATGGAGATTTGAAGTTGTCTCAGATATACTTTTAAGGTCACCGTCATTTGTGATCTCAAGCAGTTGATCCTCTTCTAGTACGGAGAAAGTCGATTCACCTGGCTTATCCACAAATGGGTCATGGATCCATTCCTTCCCAGTTTGGGGGTCTTTTGTGGTTGGGAAGTAATACTCAAACTCTTGAAAGTTGAGATAGGTGATCATGCACCAGCTGGGAGAAGAAGGCCCTGGCTCAGCCTCTTTCAGAATCTCTGTTAGTGTTTGAAACATGTCAAAACTCCCAGTGTTCACTCATCACCCCCATAATTGCAGTTTGGCTTTAAATGGAGCCACTTTATCTGCAGACTTGAACACGGTTGTCGCCCTCCCCTGAAATGACAGATTGATGTCGTTGAGCAGACCGAATATGTCACACAAGTAAGCAAGTTTTGTGACCCATTCTGTGTCACTGAAATATGCTGCCAATGGTGACTGTTTTTCTAAAAGAAATCTCTGGAGCAGCTCTCGTAACTCAGAAACTCTGGCCAGTGATCTACCTTTAGAAAGCCATCTCACTTCTGTGTATCAGAGAAGACGTGTGTGCTCTGTGTCCATCTCCTCACAGAACTGCGTGAACAGACGTGAGTTAAGGGCATATATGTGATTAATGATTAATGTGATTAATGATTAATGTGATTGATAATTTTAATCACATCCTGCAAAATGTTGTTAAGTTCAGGTGACGTTTTTCAGCTAGCCAGCAATTCTCTATGGATGACACAGTGCATAGGCTCACATTCAGAAGCGACCTCTTTGACCAAGTAGTGAAACCAGAAAGCCATCCAGTCATGGCAGCTGCTCCGTCCGTGCATATACAAATGCAAAATGACCAACTCAGTTTTCCTGATATATAATCATTCAAAGACTTGAATAGTTCTGCAGCTGTGGTGTTGGTTGGCAACAAAAGTGCACATAACATAGCTTCATGAACATCCTCCTGAAAAATATATCACAAAAAAAACAAGCACTGTTGTCTTGTCAATAGCAGTAGGCTCGTCAAACTGGATTGCATACCACGGTGACTCTTTAATCCTCCCTAACAATTGAACCTCAATATCCTCTGCTATTTCATCAATTTGTCTAGTTATGGTGCTAGCCAAAAGAGGAACACGTACCATCTTTTGAACTGCAGCCTCTCCTAAAAGTTCACAAAAAACGTCCTTAGCAGCAGGCAGGATCAACTTTTCACCAATAGCCAAGGGCTTCTTAGCTTTAGCAATGTGGTTAGCCACTAAAAATTATGCTGACCATGCAGACACATTTGATGAAGTGGTGGCCTTCAATAATGGCTTTTGTTCTTTCTGTTCGTGTTTCTTTCTTTTGAAAAACTCCAGAGCCTTGTCTTTTAATTCAGGGTGCTTTGTCTCCATGTGGCGAAACAGTTTTGAAGGTGTCATGGCTTCGTTGGATAGCTGGTCGCCATATATTATACAAAGTGGGCTTGGAGAATGTGAAGCACCTGTTGCAATGGACTTTTAATTTAAGTAGGACTCTTGGTATTTTCTTTTAAATGCAGCTTCCTTTTTGTTGGCCGTCTTAGAGTCTTCTGCTGCCTCATCATTGGGTCTTTCCCCCTTTTCAAAGAATCTCTCCAGTGACATTTGTTTTTTACTCATTTTGGCGAGGGTTAGCTTGTGGGCTTACCAAAACTGTGACTGAGACAAGTGCATAGCGCAGGAAAGAGGAGAAGAGGGAAGTGGTAAATAAAATAATGGGCGGGCCATGTGTGGACTAAAGTAAGTGTTGGATTCTGACTTAAAGCCTGCCACCAGATGCAGCTTAATTGTCACTTGCCACTCACTGATAGGGTTTTGATATGAGTCTGCAAGCAAATGATTTATTATGGTCTCTGTGCAGTCAAACCTCTCTGCCAATGATCATCTGTATTTGCAGCCGCTCCCCAGCGCTAGCATCACCGCCTCAGCTCCACCTCAGTTCACCAGGCATTAGATTCTCATAAGGAGCGTGCAACCCAGATCCCTCACATGCGCAGTTCACAGTAGGGTTCGTGCTCCTCTGAGAATCTAATGCCGCCTCTGAAATGACAGGGGGTGGAGCTCAGGTGGTAATGTGAGAGATGGGGAGTGGCTGTAAATACAGATGAAGCTTGGCTCGCTCACCCACCTCTTACGTCCTGCTGTGCAGCCCGGTTCTTGGGGGTCGGGGACCCCTGCTGTACAGCACAGGTGATATAGTTGATAATATTGTAATAACTTTGTATGGTGACAGATGGTAAGTAGATTACTGTGGTGATCATTTCCTAATATGTAAAAGTATCAAACCACTGTGTTGTACACCTGAAACTAACATAATATTGTATCTCAATTTAAAATTGAGAAGTTTAAAATTAAAAAGAGGAAGAGAGAGAGGGCTAGACCATCATCAGCTTGGCTGGAATGAGGAAGAGATTGGAAGTAGAGTGGCTCTGACATCTGAATCTGGCTGACTGGGTAGATGATGTGCAGTTAGTGAAAATTAATAATGCAGGATAAAGACTAGGTTGTGAGAAGAAATATGATACTTATATAGCCCTTAAATTTAATTATTTAGGGATTTGAGGCCATGCACAATCAAATGACTTATCCAAAGACACAATTTCCTCTAGTGAGGCAAGAACATAACCTGCTTTCCCCCAGTCCACAGTATTTTCTGCTTGACGCCTTTTTTCTCTTTAGTATTTATTCTGATTAGCAAGTGTTTACAATTCCTCCTTCTGTCTAACTTGAATTCTTTTTTAAGTAAAACAAAGCTAAGTTTTAATTTTATCTTATTCTTCCCTTAACACAGAGATAGATCCTTTACCTAATGATAATGTATAATTGACACTTTTATATTTTTTCCTTAGGCTAAACAGGCTTATTCATTTTTACCTTTTCCTGTGCATAATATCTAGTTGAACCTAGTTTGAATTAACAACACCTTTGCCATTAGTAAGGGCCATTATAGCACTTTGAAGTTTCATTTCAAAAATGATATGTTTACAAATTGATTCACTTGGAGTGAATCAATGAATTATTACTTATGAGTAATTACTGATGAGTTACTGCTGATGAGTCTGAGGACATCATGCCAATTACCAGTACCTTATGTGATTGGCACTGCTAGGTAGTAAGCAAGTGCAGCCTGGAAGTAGACACAGGATATATAACTGAATCACTTTGCTCTACACCTGAAACTAACACAACATTGTAAATCAACTGTCCTTTAATTTAAAAAAAGTCTAAATCCCTGGGTCACTGTTTGGCAGATACCCCACCTGCATCAGACTAGGACATAAGCAATAGTCAAACCTTCCTTGGGTTCAGCCACTGTGATTTAGGCGTAGATGTGCTTGCGGTATCTAGAGCTGATTACTTCAATCAATATAACTCTATTTTCTAGTTAAATTATTTTCTGCTTTAGTTACCACAGTCAATTTCTTTTGCTAGTACCAGAAGAATCTAGATTGATAATTCACAATGGATAATACACCATCCATTGTACACCAAAATTAGAGCACACCTATGATTACTTGTTTATGACTCTGCTTCCTTCACTAGGCTGTGAGCAATTTGAACCCAGGGAAAATGTTTATTCTATCTTTATTGCTTGTGATTGGACTAGTGCTTGGTATAGAAACAGTCTCCCTTTAGGCTTGTTAAAAGAATAAATTCTTTTCTCCTTAGTGTATTTAATTTGATTTTTATTTGGCTTGATAAAAATAATGTTTTGATCTTTTGGGATAAAACCCAATTGGGTTTGCTTTCCAGCTCAGACAGTGGTAGACTTTCATCAAGTTAATTAACTTTTCTGATCTTCTAGTTCCTTATCTATAAAATGAGGACAAAAACATGACCAACCCTGCAGAGTTATCAGTAAGATAAAATAAGAAAATGTATACAAAATGCTTAAGGCAGTACCTGATACACAGTGAGAACTAGGTAAACAGCAGCTACTATTACTATCACTGTGGTATAAGAATTGTGAGCCTTTATTTTAATCCACTTTTGTTTTCCACAACCATTGACATCAACACAGCCTAGTTGACAAGACAATCCAATGGACATTCTCCCCAACATTCTTGTCTGTATTTAATCATTATCTTCTTTTCCTAAGACAATGCCATTTCCCTCATTGCCTCCCATTTTCTTCTATATTGTTGGCACACTCTTCTTTACTGATATAAAAGTAACTAGCAATTCCTTGGGACTTTTTTCATCATAAGTAAGAATTCTTTTTTTCCTCAAATAAAATCTCTGTTATAAATAGTTCAGAGGTGTAGATTTAGTAAATGAGAAAAAAAAACCATCTTTTCAAGATTTCCTAACCTGTTGGCAACTCTCACTGTTGAGTGGGTCAGATTCAGCAAAGTGACCATAAATGATGACTCCAATTCAATAGGGCTCAGAAATGATGAAATGTTATGATTCCTTTTCATCAGCTTGATGCTCAACATTGAGCTGTTTTAGCAAACATCCCCTTATTCTTGCAGCCAGATGCTATGGAGTATGAAAAAGTAAAACATTATAAAAAAAATTGAGATTGGTGCAAAATGGCAGAATAAAAGGACGTGTGCTTACTCCCTCTTGTGAGAGCACTGGAATCACAACTAACTTCTGAACAATCATCGACAGGAAGACACTGGAACTCATCAAAAAAGATACCCCACATCCAAAGACAAAGGAGAAGCCACAATGAGATGGTAGGAGGGGCACAATCACAATAAAATCAAATCCCATAACTGCTGGGGTGGTGACTCACAAACTGGAGAACACTTATACCACAGAAGTCCACCCACTGGAGTGAAGGTTCTGAGCCAAATGTCAGGCTTCCAAACCTGGGGGTCTGGCAAGGGGAGGAGGAATTCCTAGAAAATAAGACTTTGAAGGCTAACAGGACTTGATTGTAGGATTTGACAGGACTGGAGGAAACAGAGACTCCACTCTTGAAGGGCACACACAAAGTAGTGTGCACATCGGGACCCAGGGTAAGGAGCAGTGACCCCCTAGGAGACAGAACCAAACCTACGTTGTAGTGTTGAAGGGTCTCCTGCAGAGGCAGAGGGTGGCTGTGGCTCACCATGAGGACAAGAACACTGCAGCAGAAGTTCTGGGAAGTACTCCTTGGCGTGAGCCCTCCCAGAGTCCACCATTAGTCCCAACAAAGGGCTGTGTAGGCTCCAGTGTTGGGTCACCTCAGGCCAAACAATCAACAGGGAGGGGCCGAGCCCCACCTAGTAGCAGACAAGCAGGTTAAAGTTTTACTGAGCTCTGCCCACCAGAGCAACACCAGCTCTACCCACCAACAATCCCTCGAATCAGGAAACTTGCACAAGCCTCTTAAATAGCCTCATCCACCAGAGGGCAGACAGCAGCAGCAAGAAGAGCTACAATCTTGCAGCCTGTGGAACAAAAACCACAATCACAGAAAGATAGACAAGATGAAAAGGCAGAGGGTTATGTACTAGATGAAGGAACAAATAAAACCACAGAAAAAACAACTAAATGAAGTGGAGATAGGCAACCTTCCAGAAAAAGAATTCAGAATAATGAGAATGAAGATGACCTGGGACCTCTGAAAAAAAAATGGAGGCAAAGATCAAGAAGATGCAAGAAATGCTTAACAAAGACCTAGAAGAATTAAAGAACAAACACTTAGAAGAATTAAAGAACAAACAAACAGAGATGAGCAATACAATAACTGAAATGTAAAATACACTAGAAGGAATCAATAGTAGAATAACTGAAGCAGAAGAATGGATAAGTGATCTGGAAGACAGGATGGTGGAATTGACTGCCATGGAACAAAATAAAGGAAAAAGAATGAAAAGAAATGAAGACAGCCTAAGAGACCTCTGGGACAACATTAAATGCAACAATATTCACATTAGAGGGGTCCCAGGAGGGGAAGAGAGAGAGAAAGGACCCGAGAAAATAGTTGAAGAGATTAGAGTGAAAACTTCCCTAACATGGACAAAGAAATAGCCTCCCAAGTCCAGGAAGTGCAGAGAGTCCCAGGCAGGATAAACCCAAGGAGAAATATGCTGAGACACATAGTAATCAAATTGACAAAAATTAAAGACAAAGAAAAATTATTGAAAGAGAAAAGGAAAAATGACAAATAATATACAAGGGAACTCCCATAAGGTTAACAGTTGATTTCTCAGCAGAAACTCTACAAGCCAGAAGGGAGTGCTATATATATAAAGTGATGAAAGGAAAGAACTGACAACCAAGATTACTCTACACAGCAAGGATCTTATTCAGATTTGATGGAGAAATCAAAAGCTTTACAGACAAGTAAAAGCTAAGAGAATTCAGCACCACCAAACCAGCACTACAACAGATGCTAAAGGAACTTCTCTAAGTGGGAAACACAAGAGAAGGAAAGGACCTAAAAAAACACAGCCATAACAATTAAGAAAATGGTGATAGGAATATGCATATCGATAATTACCTTAAACGTGAATGGATTAAATGATCCAACCAAAAGTCACAGACTGGCTGAATGGATATGAAAACAAGACCCATATATATGCTGTCTACAAGAGACCCACTTCAGACCTAGGGACACTTACAGACTGAAAGCGAGGGGATGGAAAAAGCTATTCCATACAAATGGAAATCAAAAGAAAGCTGGAGTACCAATACTCATATCAAATAAAATAGACTTTAAAATAAAGAATGGTACAAGAGACAAGGAAGGACACTACATAATGATGAAGTGATCAATGCAAGAAGATATAATAATTATAAATATATGTGCACCCAACGTAAGCACACATCAATACATAAGGCAACTGCTATCACTTATAAAAGAGTTAATCCACAGTAACACAATAATTGTGGGGGATTTGAACACCCCACTTACATCAATGGACAGACCTTCTAAACAGAAAATTAATAAGGAAGCACAGCTTTAAATGACACAATAGACCAGATAGATTTAAATGATATTTATAGGACATTCCATCCAAAAACAGCATATTACATTTTCTTCTCAAATGCGTATGGAACATTCTCCAGGATAGATCACATCTAGGGTCACAAATCAAGCCTCGGTAAATTTAAGAAAATTGAAATCCTATCAAGCATCTTTTCTGACCACAATGCTATGAGATCGGAAATCAATTACAGGGAAAAAAACGTAAAAAACCCAAACACATAGAGGCTAAACAATATGTTACTAAGTAATCAAGAGATCACTGAAGAAATCAAAGAGGAAATCAAAAAATACTTAGAGACAAATGACAATGAAAACACGATGATCCAAAACCTATGGGATGCAGCAAAAGCAGCTCTAAGAGGGAAGTTTATAGCAATACAAGCCTACCTCAAGAAACAAGAAAAATCTCAAGTAAACAATCCAACCTTTCACCTAAAGGAACTAGAGAAAGAAGAACAAACTAAACCCAAAGTTAGTAGAAAGAAAGAAATCATAAAGATCAGAGCAGAAATGAATGAAATAGAAACAAAGAGAACAATAAGAAAGATTAATAAAACTAAGAGCTGGTTCTTTCAGAAGATAAATAAAATTGATCAACTTTTAGCCAGACTCATCAAGAAAAGGAGAGAGAGGGACTCAAATCAGTGAAATTAGAAATGAAAAAGGAGAAGTTACAACAGACACTGCAGAAATACAAAACATACTAAGAGACTACTACAAGCAACTCTATGCCAATAAAATGGACAAACTGAAGAAATGCACAAACTCTTAAAACGGTACAACCTTCCAAGACTGAACCAGGAAGAAATAGAAAATATGAACAGACTAATCACAAGTAATGAAATTGAAACTGTGGTTAAAAATATTCCAACAAACAAAAGTCCAGGACCAGATGGCTTCACAGATGAATTCTATCAAACATTTAGAGAAGAGTTAACACCCATCCTTCTCAAACACTTCCAAAAACTTGCAGTGGAAAGAACACTCCTAAACTCACTCTATGAGGCCACCATCAACCTGATACCAAAACCAGACAAAGATAGTACAAAAAAAAGAAGAATATTATAGACCAATATCACTGATGAATATAGATGCAAAAATCCTCAACAACATACTAGCAAACAGAAGCCAACAACACATTAAAAGGATCATACACCATGATCAAGTGGGATTTATCCCAGGGAAGCAAAGATTCTTCAACATATGCAAATCAATCAATGTGGTACACCATATTAAAAAATTGAAGAATAAAAACCATATGATCATCTGAATAGATGTAGAAAAAGCTTTTTAGATAATTCAACACCATTTATGATAAAAACTCTCCAGAAGGTGGGAATAGAGGGAACCTACCTCAACATAATAAAGGTCATATATGGCAAACCCACAGCAAACATCATTCTCAATGGTGAAAAACTGAAAGCATTTCCTCTAAGATCAGGAAAAAGACAAGTATGTCCACTCTCACCACTATTATTCAACATAGTTTTGGAAGTCCTAAGCATGGCAATCAGAGAAGAAAAAGAAATAAAAGGAATACAAATTGGAATAGAAGAAGTAAAACTATCACTGTTTGCAGATGACATGATACTATACATAGGGAATCCTAAAAATGCCACCAGAAAACTACTAGAGCTAACCAATGAATTTGGTAAAGTTTCAGGATACAAAATTAATGCACAGAAATCTGTTGCAGTCCTATACACTAATGATGAAAAATGTGAAAGAAAAATTAAGGAGCACTCCCATTTACCACTGCAACAAAAAGAATAAAATACCTAGGAATAAACCTACCTAGGGAGACAAAAGACATGTATGAAGAAAATTATAAGACACTGATGAAAGAAATTAAAGATATAAACAGATGGGGAAATATGCCATGTTCTTGGATAGGAGGAATCAATATTGTGAAAATGACTATATTACCCAAAGCAATCTACAGATTCAGTGCAATCCCTATCATATTACCAATGGCACTTTTTTTTTTTACAGAACTAAAACAAAAAATCTTAAAATATGTATGGAGACACAAAAGACCCTGAATAGCCAAAGCAGTCTTGAGGGAAAAAAAACGGAGTTGGAGGAATCAGACTCCCTGACTTCAGACTATACAACAAAGCTACAGTAATCAAGACAATATTGTACTGGCACAAAAACAGAAATATAGATCAATGGAACAGAATAGAAAACCAAGAGATAAACCGACAAACCTATGGTCAACTAATCTATGACAAAGGACTCAACAATATACAGTGGAGAAAAGACAGTCTCTTCAATAAGTGGTGCTGGGAAAACTGGAGAGCTACATGTAAAAGAATGAAATTAGAACAGTCCCTAACACCATACACAAAAAGCCACATGTAAAAGAATGAAATTAGAACAGTCCCTAAAACCATATACAAAAATAAGCTCAAAATGGATCAGAGACCTAAATTTAAGATGGAACACTATAAAACTCTTAAAGGAAAAGATAGAAAGAACACACTTTGACATAAATCACAAGAAGATCTTTTTTGATCCACCTGCTAGAGTAATGGAAATAAAGACAAAAATAAACAAATGGGACCTAATGAAACTTAAAAGCTTTTGCAAAGCAAAGGAAACTACAACCAAGATGAAAAGACAACCCTCAAAATGGGAGAAAATATTTGCAAAGGAATCAGTGGACAAAGAATTAAAATATATAAACAGCTCATGCAGCTCAATATTAAAAAACAAACAAACAAACAACCCAATCCAAAATGGGCAGAAGACTTAAATAGACATTTCTCCCAAGAAGACATACAGAGGGCCAAGATGCACATGAAAAGCTGCTCAACATCACTAATCATTAGAGAAATGCACATCAAAACTACAATGAGGTATCACCTCACACCAGTTAGAATGGGCATCATCAGAAAATCTACAAACAACATATGCTGGAGAGAGTGCAGAGAATAGGGAACCCTCTTGCACTGTTGGTGGGAATATAAATTCATAGAGCCACTATGGAGAACAGTATGAAGGTTCCTTGAAAAACTAAAAATAGAATTACCATATGACCCAGAAATCCCACTACTGGACATATACCCAGAGAAAACCATAATTCAAAAAGACACATGCATCCCAATGTTCATTGCAGCACTATTTATAATAGCCAGGTCATGGAAGTAACCTAAATGCCCATTGACAGATGAATGGATAAAGAAGATGTGGTGCATATATACAATGGAATATTACTCAGCCAAGAAAAGGAACAAAACTGGCTCATTTGCAGAGGCGTCAATGGATCTAGAGACTGTCATACAGAGTGAAGTAAGTCAGAAAGACAAAAACAAATATCGTATATTAATGCATATATATGGAACCTAGAAAAATGGTACAGATGAACTGGTTTGCAAGGCAGAAATAGAGACACAGATGTAGAGAACAAATGTATGGACACCAAAGGGGGAAAGTGGTGGCGGGGGGGTGGGGGTTGGTGGTGGTGGGATGAATTGGGAGATTGGGATTGACATGTATACACTAATATGTATAAAATGGATAACTAATAAGAACCTGCTGTGTAAAAACATAAATAAAATTCAAAAATTTACAAAAGCAAGTCCCCCCTCACCCCTGCTACTGCAGTAGGTGGAAGTCACAAAGGAAGGGATTTAAATGAGCTGCTAGACCTGACTGAGCTCTCCCGGGTCAGAGGTGTGGTGAATTTACACACCTAGGGAAGCCTGCTCTGCTAATGTACCTGTGCCTTAAATTACCCTGGAAGGAATCGCTTCATTATCCATGACTTAAACATTCCTGTTTCAAAATGGTGGTCTATGTCATGTACTGTTGCATTACCAATTCAATTATTCTTTTGTCGTGCCAACTCCCTGAGCAGTGACAAAGGGTACAGAAGGCTCCTCATAGCTGTCGAGCTATAATGTTGTCCAGGTGCAGCTTTCTTTGGGCTGCTGGGAGCGGGAGAATTTATGACATGGCTCTCATGGAACTTGTCTGCCAATAATGGGAAATCGATGATCACTCTCTAAACATTTAGCAGTCCTCCATTATCCTGCCTTCCTTAACTGTTAGTATTTCATGGCTTGGGGGATGAATTTGGAAAAATGAGAGAGAAAGCCTGCCCTACAGAATCTATCACAATAAAATTCATTTTTTTGTTGTTTTCTATTTTCTTAATGTTATGAAACCAATTTTGCAGGGAAAGATGTTCCAATGTTTTTGAGAAGGTCTTTTTTATGTTGGCAATAGAAAAGATGGAGTTGAGGTTGATATGATGGCAAAACAAATATGTGAGGAGAGAGAACTTCAGTCATTCATGTGATTGTTTTAGCTTCATGGTGGCAGGCATCGATTTTATATAGTGGTATAGCAAGTATCTGCTTTTCCTTCTGAATTGATTAAAATGGTGTTGGTGTCACTGGATGCAGCCAATGGAACACTTGTAATTTCAGGCACTACAATGCTTTTACATACTTGTATGTCAGAGAATTATCAAAATGTATTGATGCCTTCATGTTAGCAGAGAACAGAGCACTGGATTAGGAGCTTTGAGGACAGGATTTAAGAGGGGGAAAAGTGATTCATGTTCCTTTGGTTTCTTTCTTTTTTCTTTTGCTCTCTTCCTCCCTCCTTCCCTGCATTCTCCACGCCCCCACCCCACCCCCCTGTTTCCTTTCTTTTTTCTCTCACTCAGTTCTACTTTTTACTGGACTGGGGTCTTTAAGAGAAGAAGGTTGAGGAGCAGTGAATCAACTCAGTTCTACACAGGATCTATTTCTGGCCTGAGGTTGGAGGGAAATGTTGACATTTTGTCACCACCATATTTGTGGGAGGTTACATTTCATCCTCAAAATGACCCTATGAGTTACTATTTCTGTTTTGCTGTTAAGGAAATATTGATAGATTTTCAGAAAAGTCAATGACTTGCTCAAGATCAACAAGGTTGATCCATTTCCAAAAAATCTCCTCTTTACTATATATCCAAAAAACTCCCTAACTGTATAAATTTGGGGGCTTTCAAATACATAGAAGGCAAGATCTTTATAACATAATACTGCCAGTTAGTCTATAATTAGTACAGAGATGGATCTAGTTTTTGCAAGACCTGAAGCTTGTTCAAATCTAGGACTCTCTTTTAATGAAAATAATACAAAATCATAAAATCAAAATTAGGTTTAAGATTTTAAATGAAGCCCATCAGGTGAGGGACCTTGAAAATTAAGCTTATTAGTTGCCTGGCAAATCCACCTCTGAATAAGTGTCAAGGAAAGAAATAAAATTATTTCCAAGTGTGTTCCAAGTAATCCAGGGCTCCTTGAAGTAAAGCAGTAAAATTGTAGGTGGTTCCAACTTTCTGTTTTCAGTCAAGCAGTCACTCCAATCAACATGGCTTTTTCATAGGTAAACCTTTGTTAAGTGCTATGTGTCATTAAAGCAGAAGGATGCTGCCTGTTTTCAGAATGAGCCAAAAATCCTTGCTAAAGGGACCAGTATTTCCAATGGAAAAATACGAACCCTTTTGGAAGTGTTAACCTTCTGGCTACAAACTTACCCAGTGCTTTAAGATCACATTTCCAAGTAGCTCCAGTGCCCATAGTTCCATGTCCTATAAATCAAAACTAAAACCATCACCACCAACAGCAAATAACTTCAAATTATTCAAAAACTTTTGCTCTGCATTAATTAAGCCCTTCAGAAGAGTGGCCTTTAAACTTTTTGATAAACACATCCAGAGAATGAATACATTTTAAATCATGGTTCAGCTATATATATATATATATATATATATATATACACACACACACACATATATAAGGGTGTGTGTGTACATAATTCGTAAAATAATACTTACTTACTGCATGTACTGAACTCTAATAACTTCTTTTTTTTTTCTGCAGGTTCTTATTAGTCATCAGTTTTATACACATCAGTGTATACATGTCAATCCCAGTCTCCCAATTCAGCACACCACCATCCCCACCCTACCACGGTTTTCCCCTGTTGGTGTCCATACGTTTGTTCTCTACATCCATGTCTCAACTTCTGCCCTGCAAACCGGTTCATCTGTACAATTTTTCTAGGTTCCACATACATGTGTTAATATACGATATTTGTTTTTCTCTTTCTGACTTACTTCACTCTGTATGACAGTCTCTAGATCCATCCACATCTCAACAAATGACACAATTTCGTTCTTTTTATGGCTGAGTAATATTCCATTGTATATATGTACCACATCTTCTTTATCCATTTGTCTGTTGATGGGTTTTAGGTTGCTTCCATGACCTTGCTATTGTAAATAGTGCTGCAATGAACATTGGGGTGCATGTGTCTTTTCAAATTATGGTTTTCTCTGGGTATATGTCCAGTAGTGGGATTGCTGGATCATATGGTAATTCTATTTTTAGTTTTTTAAGGAACCTCCATAGTGTTCTCCATAGTGGCTGTATCAATTTACATTCCCACCAACAGTGCAAGAGTGTTCCCTTTTCTCCACACCCTCTCCAGCATTTGTTGTTTGTTGATTTTTTGATGATGGCCATTCTAACTGGTGTGAGGTGATACCTCATTGTAGCTTTGATTTGCATTTCTCTAATGATTAGTGATGTTGAGCAGCTTTTCATGTGCATCTTGGCCCTCTGTATGTCTTCTTGGGAGAAATGTCTATTTAAGTCTTCTGCCCATTTTTGGATTGGGTTGTTTCTTTCTTTAATATTGAGCTCCATGAGCTGTTTATATATTTGGGAGATTAATCCTTTGTCCGCTGATTCATTAGCAAATATTTTCTCCCATTCTGAGGGTTGTCTTTTTGTCTTGTGTATGGTTTCCTTTGCTGTGCAAAAGCTTTTAAGTTTCATTAGGTCCCATTTGTTTATTTTTGTTTTTATTTCCAATACTCTAGGAGGTGGATCAAAAAAGTTCTTGCTGTGATTTATGTCAAAGAGTGTTCTTCCTGTGTTTTGCTCTAAGAGTTTTACAGTGTCCAGTCTTACCTTTAGGTCTCTAATCCAGTTTGAGTTTATTTTTGTGTATGGTGTTAAGGAGTGTTCTAATTTCATTCTTTTACATGTAGCTGTTCAATTTCCCCAGCACCACTTATTGAAGAGACTGTCTTTTCTCCGTTGTATATCTTTGCCTCCTTTGTCATAGATTAGTTGACCATAGGTGCATGGGTTTACTTCTGGGCTATCTATCTTGTTCCATTGGTCTATGTTTCTGTTTTTGTGCCAGTACCATATTGTCTTGATTACTGTAGCTTTGCAGTATAATCTAATAGCTTCTATTTTATTTTATTCTATTGCCATTTGATTGAAACATAATCAGACACTTAGAGTTGTTAAATGTAATATTCCATGGTCCCTCTCCAAGTAAGACATTAGAGTTAAACACAGGTTTACTCTATAACCAGAGTTAAAATTACTGCCTCTATAGAGAAGAGAGTATATAATATTTTGTCCTTCTCCAGCTATGGTTAGGAAACAAAAAATCTCTATTATGTGTGAACTAATAAAACATTTTCAGTCAAAATAAGTGAATAAGTGTAAATGTAAAAGCTTATTAAATTGAACCTCAAAACAACATATCTTTTTAAATTTATTTTTTCTTTCAGATATGCTCTTTGAGTTTGTGACATTGGCAAAATGTCCACAAGCATATATCTCTTGTAAACCTTCTTCACTTATTTCACTCCTCTTTTAGCTAACTTGTAAGTCACTCTATAGCAGCCCTCAGTGGCTTTATGTTTGTTCTTAGATTTGTTACAGAGTACTATTATAATTTTTTTTAATGAGCAGTATTTAGATTATTTAAGGGCCCCAGTCCAAAACCTGAAATATACAAAAAGATGTTTTCTAAATAAATAAGCTCACTAGCATTTTGGAGTTGCATTTGCAAGAGTGAAAATTCGTTCCTCCATTCCTTGTATTTCCATGCAACACAACTTAATGATACAAAGAAAATCAGCAGAGGTCGGCTATCACCTGCAAATGGGTTGGTAGATATAGCCCAAGCAGCTGTGTCCAAAAGTTATTCACTTTGTCAAGTGAGTTACTTCCATATGGACCTCTGTATACATGAAATACTATTGAGGATTACAATGCACAAATGCTTTAGAAATGGCCAAAATATGGATAAAAATGAGATTGCTTCAGGGTGTTATTTAAAATTTGTGATAGAGTTGAAATAAAATTTCGATCCTTTTTCATTTGGTAAAGAAACACATCTCTTCATATGTAAGAACCATTTAAACAAGCAGGTTATTTGGATTTTGCAAAATACCATTTTCTTCAATCAAAAACAATTCACTTAATTTTAAGTACCTAGAACATTTGTTCTAAAAACATGAATGTTTGGCCTAGGAGATTAAAGAGGGATAAAATGAAGACAGAGGTAGACCCAGTACAGGAAGGAAAGTAAATAAAGAAAGAAACTTCAAGATTAAAAAGTCTTAGGTATATTTGAATGAGTGCAATGATAAAGCCATTGAAGGAAGATAAATAATGGATATATTATTACATTTAACCTTCCAAGTTAGAAAGGTCAAAAGGTGACAGTAAATATACATGTTACAGAGCAAAATATGTGAAAAGTTCTGTTTTATCCCTGGTGGCACAGCGGTTGAGAGTCCGCCTGCCAATGCAGCAGACACGGGTTCATGTCCCGGTCCAGGAAGATCCCACATGCCATGGAGCGGCTCGGCCCATGAGCCATGGCCACTGAGCCTGTGCATCTGGAGCCTGTGCTCCACAATGGGAGAGGCCACAACAGTGAGAGGCCCACGTAATGCAAAATAAATAAATAAATAAACAATAATTAAATGAATGCTTATAAGCTAGCAAGTGCTCTGCTAGTCATTGGCAATATTTAAATAGAATTCTTGGTCTAGGATCTTAAGAATTTTATAATCTAATAAGAGACACGTGTGTAAATAAGCTACTAAAATGCAATATGTTAAGTCCTTTAAAAGATGTATGTAAAATTCAATGCGAACATTATCCTAGTTATCAATTTCATCACCTACACAATTGAGTTCTTAGAATGAACAGTTGGGAGAAAATTCTCATTGGATTTCTCATGTTCCTGCATGATCCAGCCCTTCTGAACAAAAGACATGTCTGAATAGTAAATGCCCTTGGAAGCTATAGATAATGTATCCCTCCAGAGAGATGCAGAGACCCTCTGAGCCTCAAAAAGCCCTAGGGCAGTGAAGGTAGAACCTTCTTCTTCCCCTCTCTAGAGACACTGGCTTTTATTCCAGGACAAGAAGCCTAGAGATGCCTTTGCCTTCTCCTTTAGAGAAGAATTTCTTACATTTCAGGGTAATTAGTAATCTTTCTCCAGGGGGTGGGATGGGCAGATGTGCAAGGAGAACCATCACAGTTCAGAGTCTCCAAATTTTATGGCTCCTTTCTGAGGTGTATGCATGTGCAGCTAAATCCCTAACTTTAGTACGTCACCGTGAGGGGATCAGGGCATGGCAGCAGCATGATAATGCTCTGGCTACTGTTTTCCATATGAATAATAGCACCATGTGTTTCAGGGTACCTCTGACCTGGGAGACTTGAGGTCTCACACATATACACACCTGTGTGTGCATGTGTGTGTCTGTGTGTATATGTGTGTGCATGTGTGTGTAAATATGTGTGTATATGTGTGTGTATATGTGTGCACATGCATGTGTATATGTGTGTGTATGTGTAAATGTGTTTATGTGCATATGTGTGTGTATATCTGTGTGTATATGTGTGTGTGCATGTGTGTATGTGTGTGCGTGTGTGTATATATGTGTGTGTATATATGTATGTGTATGTGTGTGCATTGTGTGTATGTGTGTATATATGTGTGTATATATGTGTGTGTGTGCATGTGTGTGTACACATATCATCACATAACCATAGACTTCATTTTTACTCATTGTTAAGAGAAGTTTATCATGGATTGAACTGTGTTCTCAAAAAAGAAAAAAATCATATGCTGAAGTCCTAAGCCCCAGTACCTCAGAATGTGACTTTATTTGGAAAGAGTTATTGCAGATACAATTAGTGAAGATGCAGTCATAAGCATGGACACTAATTCAATATGACTGGTGTCCTTCTATAAAAAGGGAAAATTTGGACAGAGAAACACACTGAAGGAGAATGCCATGTGGAGATAAAGACAGAAATTAGAACGATGCTTCGACATGCCAAGAAATGTCAAAGATTACCAGCAAACTACTAGAAGGTAGGAGAGAGGCATGGAACAGATTCTCTCTCTTGAAGTCTTCAGAAGAAACCAACCCTTCTGATCACCTAGATCTGTAAGACAAGACATTTCTGTTACTTAAGCTATCTAGTTTGTGGTACTTTGTTAGGACAGCCTTAGCACACTAATACATTTATCAATACTTATTTTACATAGTTGTTTTGAGCATATGTAAACAATGTTTCCAAAGAGAATAATGTAGTTCACTAAACAATAAAAGTCTTTCCCCCCACCACAAATTGTGAACACATCTCACTCCATCTGTCCCTGTCCTCAGCTCTCAGTCTCTCAGAATCCTATCCTGTCAGACTGCTGGCTTTGTCCTTACATGGCTGATGTATGGTTGAAAGGCGTCTCAGGACATTTTTCCTTCCTGTAATGCAGGTTGCAGAGTGCCTGAACTATTATGTGTTTAATGTATATCTACTTTGACTGCCTGTCTGTCTATCTGTCTGTCTCTTCTTTTCCTCCTGGGGACCTCAGAATGAATTCACTGCTGCAGGCAAAGGGGTAAATTGTAGTAGGATTTTGGGGCAGTATGGAAAAGACCTGGACCAAGAGTTAGTCAGCTGTGAGTTTGAATTCCAGTCTGACTACTCCATTACTACATGGGTCAAATCACCTAGCATATCTAAGTATCACTGTCCCTGTGCAGAACTGATTCAACAATAATTATTCTAACCATTTTGAACAGTTGTCAGGAGACTCAAAAGAGACAATACTTGTGAAAAAATTGCGCTACACAAATATGATAAATCTTATAAACCTAATTCTCATTTTCAATATTTTTAAAATTAAAAAGAAATGTTTGACTCTTAGCCTTTTTTATTTCTTATAACATTTGCTATTGTCAACCTCTCCCCCTTCCTTGAAACGCTCTCTTCTCTGGATTTCTGTGACACAGTATATTTCTGGTTTCATTCTGTTTTTTTGATTACTCCTCTTAGCCATGGTCACATGCTCCTCCTTTTCTGGGTGGATGTTGTTATAGGCTGAAGTTTTGAAGGCTTCATCTTAGGCTACTATCTTGGTACATTTTCTCGAGGCTAGGCACCCACACCCACGAATCATTACCTTTGCCCAGATAACTTACAAATGGATATCTCCACCCCAGATCTCATAACTACAGGCATAAATATTCAACTGTCCACTAGAAGTCTCTTCTAATATCATTTAAGGCAGCTAAAACTCAGCATATCCAAAAGTAAATTTCTGATATTCCTAATTAAACCTTGCATCTCCCTTACATATCTACTGAGACCACCATATCTCCCATCGCCACCTAGAAATCTAAATATTCTTTTCTTCACTCCTCATGTCTATTCCGTTATATTCCTATAGATTTTAAATTCTGTATCACTTCAGATGCTTTAGCTACACCTAACAGAAAAATATGTCAATTTAAATTTATTTAAAATAAATTTTTTTAAATGTCAGATAATAATAAGCCCTAGCGTAAGAGAGCTCCAGGGTTGGTGAAGTCAGAGGTAATTCATCAGGAACCAATATTTTCCTTCACTTTTCTTTCTGCTATCATTAACATGTCTGCCTTGTCCTCAGACTATTTCTATTATAGTTGCAACATTGCTGAAGCACATCTCAGTTTCACATATAAATTCAACAATGCCCAGTGGAAAAAAAGGCCATCTCTTCTTAAGCACCTCTTTTTAAGAATGCAGAAACATTTTCCCAGAAGCCTCTCTGGCTTCTCCCATACATATCATTTATTTGAAATATACTACATGCCCATACCTAAATCAATTACTGGCAAGGGATCTGGAACCAGCTTACCCTGAAGCATGGAGGGGAGAGAAGTTACCTGAACAAAATCCAGTCTTCGCTGGCAAAGAAGATGATGCAAAATAGATTCTGGGAGAGAACAACAGTATCTGTATCACTTCCTAAATATGTCTCAAACTGCTCATTCTTTTCATCTTAATTCCAAACTCTTGAGGTAGATGCTATAGCTGTTTACCAAGAGTTGGAGTTCTAGTACAGTGTGCCCTCTCCAAAAGGGAGCAGTGGTCCTGGGCCTGGATTGATAACCACACTCACAAGATACAATAGGCTTCACCCAGCACAAAATATACATAGCATTTAGAAAGGAAAATACAGCATGTATAGCACCAACAAAGGGATCATAACTTCCAGGAAGTTTCCCATTTCTCAATGTTTCTTTGCACTTGGCATGAATGTTTCATCAGAGATTGTATTGAGAAGGTGTGGATGTTCACCCTCATCTCAGGGAAGCCATCAACTGTGGCATTTTTAACATTTTATCCCTTGAAAAGCATATAGCTCTTTCTGGAATAAGTGACTAGCACCCAGGCCCAAGTGCAGCTGCATCTCATTAATATAGGTTACTCACTGAACAACCGTAGATACAGATGCTTTAGTACTTAGCAAGCTCAGCAGGGTACCATACACTTCTACATATTCCTTGATTTAGAATGGCAAGGAAGATACAACTATGCATTAAATTTTCAGTTATACATGAGGCTAGAGCAGGATTTCTCAATCTTAGCACTACTGATATTTGGCCAGATAGGGGGCTTTCCTGTGCATTGTAAGATGTTTAGTACCAACCACCCAGTTGTAAAAACTCAACCTGTTTCTAGACATTGCAAAATGTCTCCTTGGGGGCAAAATCACACCAATTTGAGAGCCACTGGGTTCAAGGAAAGGCTACAGACTGGCTGTTAGTTTACTGCCTCCTGCGTGGAGCATCCCCTACCTACTTGATGTAAGTCATGGTGCAAGTGACTTTTTTTTTTTTTTCTAATGAAACATGAGCAGGAGTTACATAGTCACTTCCTTGAGGAAGTACTGAAAAGTCAGTATATACTTCTCCAGGCTTTCTCTTCTATCTAAGATTTGTGGAAGCACTGGTAGTTGCCATGAGGTCAGAGCAACCTGAAGTATTGTGCCCAGGGGAGAGCAGCCCTGGGCAGTTGTCTGGTCCATGGCAGATACTAAATAAATGACTGATAAACTTCTGTCTGATTTTTTATGTCCTTGAATTTCAGGGGTTGTTTTTTATTTCAGCATAAACCTGTCTTAACTGGTACAACCCCCTACTCCATAGAACCATCATCTTAGGTTCAGACAGCTATGACAGTCTCCAAATTTGTCTTCCATACACACACTGGTTCTCCTCTAATCCAGTAGTCATTCTGCCAGATATGTACTTTAAAAACTACAAATCTGATCATGCCATCCCTCAGAGTATAGCCCTTTACTGACCTCAATGACTTCCCACTATGTGTAGGATAAAGTCCAAGTTCCTACTATAACCACAAAGCTCTGCGTAATCTGGCCTCCTGCTTTATCTCCAGCCTCATTGTACACACTAGTCTCTCTCACTTAATCTCTTTATTCCAGACATACTGACTTTTACTTCCTGGGAATTTTCACACCCACTGCCCTCACCTGTTACCTGAGCTTAGCGTGTGCTGTTCCCGTCCCCATTCTACATATAGTTCACACTAACCCTTTCTTCAGAGCTTGAATCAGCTGTCGCTTCTTCAGAGATGGACACTTTGGCCCTCCCAGCTGAGCCAAATCTTCCAGTTAAGTGGTCTTTCTCATAATACTATGCACGTCTGTCTGTAGTAGATTTTCTATTGTAATTTTTACCGTAATTGATAAGAGTACAGGATTCACATCTATGTTGTGCACTAGATCATAAGCCCCATGAGGTCAGGAGCAATTTTTGCTCATCATTATTTGCCCTAGTACCTGCTCCAAGGTGTGACATATAGTAGATTCCCACCTATATTTGATGATTAAATGCTTTATAATAACAGATGGTCCCACTGATAGAAAAGAAATGTTCAAGTCTTGATGTTTCATTTAACCTTCCATATAGTTTCTAATTATTCAAATGAGGTTGCTTTTAAAGTGATAAACCTGTTACATTGCTGGAGGTCTGAACGGATTCGTGGTCATGCAGACATTTAATGGAGTACTCACCCGAAATAATCAACTGTAACCATGAATTCCATTTATTTACAAGAACTAATAAAAGATGACCTTATTCTTATTCTACACTCTATTATACGGAAGTAAAGAATATAACAATTCTGGGCTTGTTGAATTATTAATAACCATTATATGTAGCTAGAGAACAAAGGTTAGAAGTATGTGACACTGTCCTTTGTCTTTGCTCATTTATCTTGCTTAAGAACAGCACCTCATATTAGCATAATTCCTTTAAATTTTAAAATCACTTTCATTTCAGCTGATTCTCATAATAGCCCTGGTAGTGTTAGGACAGGACATATGTCTCCATTGTGTAAAAGAATAACTATGGCACAGAGATTAAGTGATTTCAATAATTTAGAAGTCTAAGTGAATAGTACAGTCAATATATAGCCCAATTTTCCTGGCTTCCCACCTTTGGATTGTATGATGAATCTGTGGATATTTGTCATAGGAGAAGTTTACTGTTGGCAAAACAGAGGTTAAGAAAAAGGAAAGCTGGATTTGTAATGAGGTGGATAGACCTAGAGTCTGTCATACAGAGTGAAGTAAGTCAGAAAGAGAAAGACAAATACCGTATGCTAACACATAAATATGGAATTTAAGAAAACAAATGTCATGAAGAACTTAGGGGTAAAACAGGAATAGAGACACACACCTACTGGGGGTGGGCTTGGGGATATGGGGGGGTGGGCTGTGACGGGGCGGGGGACAGGCATGGACATGTATACACTGCCGGGCATGGGGTGGATGCATGGTGGGGGGTGGCCACGTGGCACGGGGGGATTGGCTCGGTGCTGTGTGGCCGCCTGCAGGGGTGGGATGGGGAGGGTGGGAGGGAGGGAGACGCAGGAGGGAGGGGATGTGGGAACAGATGTATATGTATGACTGATTCACTTTATTGTAAAGCAGAGACTAATAAAAAAAAGAAAAGAAAAAGAAAAGCTGGAAATGAAGTAATGAAAACCTTGGACTTTACATTATTTTCCATTTACTAAAACAAAGCTATAGAAACAGTGTGTTTAAGTGAAATGACATCATAGCTCAATGAATATGTGTACACCCATGAAAATTTTCCATTTAGTAAGCATTCAAGTGTTTGCTTAGTTAGTAGTATTATCATTATCATTATTTACCAAAACTTAATTCCAAGACATACTTCAAGATTATCTCTGCTGCTGCTCCAATCATTTTCTCATACAATAATTTTTCATATACTATTTGAAAGAAGAATGCAAAGGACTTCCCTGGCAGTCCTGTGGTTAAGACTTCACCTTTCAATGAAGAGATTATAGTTGAAAACTTCCCTAATATGGGAAAGGAAATAGTTAACCAAGTCCAGGAGGCACAGAGAGTCCCATACAGAATAAATCCAAGGAGAAATATGCCAAGACACATATTAATCAAACTGTCAAAAATTAAACACAAAGAAATCATACTAAAAGCAGCAAGGGAAAAACAACAAATAACACACAAGGGAATCCCCATCAGGTAACAACTGATCTCTCAGCAGAAACTCTACAAGCCAGAAGGGAGTGGCAGGACATAATTAAAGTGATGAAGGAGAAAAACCTGCAACCAAGATTACTCTACCCAGCAAGGATCTCATTCAGATTTGATGGAGAAATTAAAAGCTTTACAGACAAGCAAAAGCTAAGAGAATTCAGCAACACCAAACCAGCTTTACAACAAATGCTAAAGGAACTTCTCTAGGCAAGAAACACAACAGAAGGAAAAGACCTACAATAACGAACCCAAAACAATTAAGAAAATGGGAATAGGAACATACATATCGATAATTACCTTAAATGTAAATGGACTAAATGCTCCCACCAAAAGACACAGATTGGCTGAATGGATACAAAAGCAAGACCCATATATATGCTGTCTACAAGAGACCCACTTCAGACCTAGAGACACATACAGACTGAAAGTAAGGGGATGGAAAAAGATATTCCATGCAACTGGAAACCAAAAGAAAGCTGGAGTAGCAATTCTCGTATCAGACAAAATAGACTTTAAAATAAAGACTACTAGAAGAGACAAAGAAGGACACTACATAATGATCAAGGGATCGATCCAAGAAGAAGATATAAAAATTGTAAATATTTATGCACCCAACATAGGAGCACCTCAATACATAAGGCAAATACTAACAGCCGTAAAAGGAGAAATCGACAGTAACACAATCATAGTAGGGTACTTTAACACCCCACTTTCACCAATGGACAGATCATCCAAAATGAAAATAAATAAGGAAACACAAGCTTTAAATGATACATTAAACAAGATGGACTTAATTGATATTTATAGGACATTCCATCCAAAAACAACAGAATACACATTTTTTTCAAGTGCTCATGGAACATTCTCCAGGATAGATCATATCTTGGGTCACAAATCAAGCCTTGGTAAATTTAAGAAAATTGAAATTGTATCAAGTATCTTTTCCGACAACAATGCTATGAGACTAGATATCAATTACAGGAAAAGATCTGTAAAATATACAAACACATGGAGGCTAAAAAATACACTACTCAATAACGAAGTGATCACTGAAGAAATCAAAGAGGAAATTTAAAAAAACCTAGAAACAAATGACAATGGAGACACGACGACCCAAAACTTATGGGATGCAGCAAAAGCAGTTCTAAGAGGGAAGTTTATAGCAATACAATCCCACCTTAAGAAACAGGAAACATCTCGAATAAACAACCTAACCTTGTACCTAAAGCAATTAGAGAAAGAAGAACAAAAACATCCCAAAGTTAGCAGAAGGAAAGAAATCATAAAAATCAGATCAGAAATAAATGAAAAAGAAATGAAGGAAATGATAGCAAAGATCAATAAAACTAAAAGCTGGTTCTTTGAGAAGATAAACAAAATTGATAAACCATTAGCCAGACTCATCAAGAAAAGAAGGGAGAAGACTCAAATCAATAGAATTAGAAATGAAAAAGGAGAAGTAACAACTGACACTGCAGAAATACAAAAGATCATGAGAGATTACTACAAGAAACTCTATGCCAATAAAATGGACAACCTGGAAGAAATGGACAAATTCTTAGAAATGCACAACCTGCCAAGACTGAATCAGGAAGAAATAGAAAATATGAATAGACCAATCACAAGCACTGAAATTGAAACTGTGATAAAAATTCTTCCAACAAACAAAAGCCCAGGACCAGTTGGCTTCACAGGCGTATTCTATCAAACATTTAGAGAAGAGCTAACACCTATCCTTCTCAAGCTCTTCCAAAATATAGCAGAGGGAGGAACAGTCGCAAACTCATTCTACGAGGCCACCATCACCTTGATACCAAAACCAGACAAGGATGTCACAAAGAAAGAAAACTACAGGCCAATATCACTGATGAACATAGATGCAAAAATCCTCAACACAATACTAGCAAACAGAATCCAACAGCACATTAAAAGGATCATACACCATGATCAAGTGGGGTTTATTCCAGGAATGCAAGGATTCTTCAATATACGCAAATCAATCAATGTGATACACCATATTAACAAATTGAAGGAGAAAAACCATATGATCATCTCAATAGATGCAGAGAAAGTTATCGACAAAATTCAACACCCATTTATGATAAAAACCCTGCAGAAAGTAGTTATAGAGGGAACTTTCCTCAACATAATAAAGGCCATATATGACAAACCCACAGCCAGCATCGTCCTCAATGGTGAAAAACTGAAACCATTTCCACTAAGATCAGGAACAAGACAAGGCTGCCCACTCTCACCACTCTTATTCAACCTAGTTTTGGAAGTTTTAGCCACAGCAATCAGAGAAGAAAAGGAAATAAAAGGAATCCAAATTGGAAAAGAAGAAGTAAAGCTGTCACTGCTTGCAGATGACATGATACTATACATAGAGAATCCTAAAGATGCTACCAGAAGACTACTAGAGCTAATCAATGAATTTGGTAAAGTTGCAGGATACAAAATTAATGCACAGAAATCTCTGGCATTCCTATATACTAATGATGAAAAACCTGAAAGTGAAATCAAGGAAACACTCCCATTTACCATTGCAACAAAAAGAATAAAATATCTAGGAATAAACCTACCTAAGGAGACAAAAGACCTGTATGCAGAAAATTATAAGACACTGATGAAAGAAATTAAAGATGATACAAATAGATGGAGAGATGTACCATGTTCTTGGATTGGAAGAATCAACATTGTGAAAATGACTCTACTACCCAAAGCAATCTACAGATTCAATGCAATCCCTATCAAACTACCACTGGCATTTTTCACAGAACTAGATCAAAAAATTTCACTATTTGTATGGAAACACAAAAGACCCCGAATAGCCAAAGCAATCTTGAGAACGAAAAATGGAGCTGGAGGAATCAGGCTCCCTGACTTCAGACTATACTACAAAGCTACAGTAATCAAGACAGTATGGTACTGGCACAAAAACAGAAAGATAGATCAATGGAACAGGATAGAAAGCCCAGAGATAAACCCACGGACATATGGTCACCTTATCTTTGATAAAGGAGGCAGGAATGTACAGTGGAGAAAGGACAGTCTCTTCAATAAGTGGTGCTGGGAAAACTGGATAGGGACATATAAAAGTATGAGATTAGATCACTCCCTAACACCATACACAAAAATAAGCTCAAAATGGATTAAGGACCTCAATGTAAGGCCAGACACTATCAAACTCTTAGAGGAAAACATAGGCAGAACACTCTATGACATAAATCACAGCAAGATCCTTTTGAACCCACCTCCTAGAGAAATGGAAATAAAGACAAAAATAAACACATGGGACCTAATGAAACTTCAAAGCTTTTGCACAGCAAAGGAAACCATAAACAAGACCAAAAGACAACCCTTAGAATGGGAGAAAATATTTGCAAATGATGCAACTGACAAAGGATTAATCTCCAAAATTTATAAGCAGCTCATGCAGCTTAATAACAAAAAAACAAACAACCCAATCCAAAAATGGGCAGAAGACCTAAATAGACATTTCACCACAGAAGATATACAGACTGCCAACAAATACATGAAAGGATGCTCAACATCTTTACTCATTAGAGAAATGCAAATCAAAACTACAATGAGATATCATCTCACACCAGTCAGAATGGCCATCATCAAAAAATCTAGAAACAATAAATGCTGGAGAGGGTGTGGAAAAAAGGGAACACTCTTGCACTGCTGGTGGGAATGTGAATTGGTACAGCCACTATGGAGAACGGTATGGAGGTTCCTTAAAAAACTACAAATAGAACTACCATATGACCCAGCAATCCCACTATTGGGCATATACCCTGAGAAAACCATAATTCAAAAAGAGACATGTACCAAAATGTTCATTGCAGCCTTATTTACAATAGCCTGGAGATGGAAACAACCTAAGTGTCCATCATCGGATGAATGGGTAAAGAAGATGTGGCACATATATACAATGGAATATTACTCAGCCATAAAAAGAAACGAAATTGAGCTACTTGTAATGAGGTGGATGGACCTAGAGCCTGTCATACAGAGTGAAGTAAGTCAGAAAGAGAAAGACAAATACTGTATGCTGACACATATATATGGAATTTAAGAAAAAAAATGTCATGAAGAACATAGGGGTAAGACAGGAATAAAGACCCAGACCTACTAGAGAATGGACTTGAGGATATGGGGAGGGGGAAGGGTAAGCTGTGACAAAGTGAAAGAGCGGCATGGACATATATACACTACCAAACGTAAGGTAGATAACTAGTGGGAAGCAGCCGCATAGCACAGGGAGATCAGCTCGGTGCTTTGTGACCGCCTGGGGGTCTGGGATAGGGAGGGTGGCAGGGAGACGCAAAGGGGAGGGGATATGGGAACATATGTATATGTATAACTGATTAAACTTGTTATAAAGCAAAATAAAAAAAAAGATTATCTCTGCTGCTGTTCCAATCATTTTCTTATACAATAATTTTTCATAGACTATTTGAAAGAAGAATGCAAAGGACTTCCCTGGCAGTCCAGTGGTTAAGACTTCACCTTTCAATGCAGGGGATGGGGGTTTGATCCCTGGTCGGTGATCCCACATGCCTCGTGGCCAAAAAATCAAAACATGAAACAGAAGCAATATTGTAACAAATTCAATAAAGACTTAAAAAAAAGAAAAAATAATAAAAAGAAAAGACTTTGGGTAGTTAGCTGCATCTAAGCAAATTGGCCAACTTCTGTTGCTTTATAGAAGAGAGGTCCTGAGGTTACCTTCTCTTAGCTAAGGGACAACCAGTCAGCTGATGAAGTAGCCTTCTAAATGCAATTTTAGGGTGGTTTGTGATATGCACAAATAATGTTGCATTCCAATGTGGGGGAAAGTTAACTGAAAGTAAATCAGCATTGCAGAATTCCAGTAAGGGACTCTCAATGCTTAGGCTGAATGATTATACTGTATTAATGTTCCCATGGACAACACAGTCTATAGAACAGAGCAGAAGTTTTGAGACATAGTGACCTGAATCTGACATATGCTTCTGCCTTTAATGCTATATTCAGACAAATCCTCTGAGGTATCTAAGCCTTAGAGGGCTCATCTGTAAATGGGACAACAATGGGACCAAGTATGATGGGAATGATGCAATGCTTGTAAGTACCTGAGTTCCACTGTGCCTGATACATATTAACTATTACTCTTACTACCAACCCATGTGGCTGTAGTAGCCTTGGCAACTACTCTGAGTGAATCACATGCCAACTAAGACATCTTCTGTCCTCTGTAACATGTCACCCTGGAGCATCATCAGTGCCTATGCTGAAGCAATGCTCAGGCAACCACTTCACTCTCTGTGTAGGAGACACCTGCCAGCCTTGCCTGGGCACCACATGGTGCTCAGGTCTGAGGACAGGCACTATGGGTGAGTCAAAGGTCAGATAGGACTGTGCAGCCATGGTGTCTAGACTTCCCTTTTGTGGTTGTTTCAGGCTGCTGCTGTACAGAGATTTATTTTCCCCTTTGTCCAACCATTTATGTATATAACCTACTCATTTCTGCCCAAACACCTCTCAACAGGGTCTCAACGGGCTTCCAACTATGTGAGCTACGTGAAAACCAGCAAAATACGCTCACAAGTTCTGACTATATGTAGGGTGAGTGTAGAAGATATTTTTATCAAATGATAAGTAGCATTTTCAGGACATATTTTATACAGGAAACGTTCAAATCTCTGAGAAGACATTATCTGTGAATAGGAGAAACGCCATTCCAACGTAGACGAGATGGACACTATAGAAATACTTTACCCATTGACTGAGGTCATAAAGACCCCATATCCCAAGAAAACAATCAAGGAAGGGAAAGGAGATGGGAAGTAATCTTAATTGTGCTCTTTCCTTGCACCTGACCCTTTGTCACAATTTTCACATACTTTATCCCACTTAATAAGCACACTAACAATGTCACTTAGGTCTTAGTTTGTTTTTTCTTTTACAGTAAACTGAGGATCCAATTAAGGACGTTGGTTTAATTCAGATTCAGCTTAGTGAATATTAAGATTTTTATTTTAATTTAGTTATTTATGTTATTTAATTCAATCATTTAAGAAAAGATGAAGTTTTGTCCCAATTCCAACTCAGTATTTAGTTTATCTACAATGTGTGTGTTTACCATTGAATTTTTCAAATAATTGAATAAAACATACATATTAGGGTTTGGTTGCAGTTTGGCAAATTAGAGCATTCCATTGAAATTTATTTTCATATTTCTATTGGATTTCAAGACACCTTGAAAAATAAAGAATATTTCTGCATTGAAATAGACCATATCTATCATCTACTCCAACTTCCACCCACAGAAATTCCCTCCATGGTATTCCTGACAAGTAGTGCCCAGGCTCTGCCTGATCCCCTCTAGTGACTGGGAGTGTCTCACTTGCAGAGATGGCCCAGAGCACTTTTCATTAACCTACTGGTTGGTCTGAGTTCTGTCTTTTCAATCTGAACAGATGCAGTGGCTTCCTCTCAACACATGGTAGATCTAACAGTGAGAATTCCTTCCCTTATCTCAGTGAATGTATTAGCTGAAAAGTTGGCAGTGTTCTAAAACTCCTCACAGCATCACCTGCTTCATCTAAGAGTGATACTCAGGGGAAAGGCTTGGGTGGGGGGGGAGAGAGGATAGTTTAAGGATGAAGGATCAGCAAGCAACAAAGAAGAGGTGGCCCATGAGCTGAATCTTTAAGTTTCTGACTTCCTGTTATTGCTTTTATTGATTTTGGAATGATCCTCTTATGCCCTTTGGTTTTGTTCCATTTTCCTACAGTCTTCTTTTCATGATTATACTGAATTTGGATTTTCAGTGGAAAATAGTCATTTGTGCATAGTGGAGCTGGGTGCCTGGGATGGGAGGTGGGGTAACCCTAGAATACAACCAGCAAGGCTACCTTGCCAGGGAGAATGGGACACAGAAATACCCTGATTTCCTGTGAGTGTTAAGAAAGAACAAACCCTGAAAAAAAAATTGTCGTATCTCTAAACCGGCTCCAGAAACTGATCCTTAGAGAAATTCCTCCCAATACAGCAAGAATTAAAGCTCAAACTGAGAAAACTACCAAAAGCAGCAGTAATCCTCAGAGGGAAGCCAGAGCAGGGCCACAAATCATAGAGCAATATTAGAAAAAGTTACAATAATAAGAAAGAATCATAGCAAGATGGTAGAAGGGAGCTGGGGAACTGTAGGTTTTCCTTTTTGTTGGACACACAAGCCAGAAGTCTTGCTTTGTAAACTTCCCAAGAGATCGAACAAGAAATTACAGCCTGTGGAGGGGCTGGTGGGGATGGAGAGAAGGCTGAGATGAACAACAGAGGCTCCTAGTCCCGGGTCTCAGCTTTAACCCCACCACAGCCTGAATCTAAGAGCATCGCCCTTCTCCTGCAGTAGCAGGGCAACTGATGCACTTGCCTGCATCTCTTTAGAGGGTACCGTCCCTTGCTCTAATACATGATGCCCTTGTGCCCTTGGAGGGTGATGCTGGGAACATAAAAGGAGGAGCCCCACCAAGCCAGGAGCCCAGCACTGCCGGCAGTGAACACCTTTTACAGGAAAGAGGTGTGTTAACCATGGTCTTATGTATCTTTGTATTCCAATTTCCCCTGACATTTTCCCCCACTAATTGGAGTGACATGGACATTTTTAGGATCCAACTAAGGGGAAGTTGAGTCAGAAATGCATATAGTTTGGTATATTTAGAATCATTCAACTGTCACTTTAATATACTGCATAGAAACAGTAACTATGAGTAGCCCAGATACTCGCCATGTTAGATCAATTGACAAAGTGACAAAAAAAGGCACAATGCCCAAGGGATGTCACAAAATAGATGTGTCTTTTAGTGCCAGAAAAGAAGTATGTAAGCAGCTAAGTGGGAACCAGGTTTGATCCATGAGGAACAGGAGGCTAGTCTAGGGAAGTTCTCCCAAATCTCATAGTTCATATAACAAATAAGGTTGATATATTTTTCCCTTAACTTGAAAGCCATACTAAAAATGTATGTGGTATTATCAATAAGAACTTGGTAGATGAAAGAAATATAAAAAAACTTTTCTAAACTATCAGAAAATTAAAAAAAATTACTTGGATCAAGCTGCTAGAAGAAATATTGAATAATCTTTCTATTCTCCTTATAATGTTACAAAATTGATGTCATACAAAAAGGCAATAAAAATTTACAACTATAAATGTAGACAAAGGTATGTATTATAGAGTTATGTCAGTTAGTTAATTAAAGCTATGCTGTTTTCTAGATTTTATGATTTTTATGACATTTGTTCATTTTTAAAGTAATTTGTATTTGAATTTTTTTATCATTGACATTCAAAGTGATTTTTTAATTTAGAGTTTTGTATTCTTTTTCTTGGAGAGTACGTCCCAAACTGTTAAGCTTCTGACCCCACAAAACCTCCACCTTCTTTTGCTTCTTTCATTGTATATACTCCACTGTATCATCTTTTACTTGATTACGTGTCTCTGTTACCTCCTGGGTGGTAAGGAATAAATCTAATTATTCCTAATATTCCCAGCACCTAATGTAATAAGATCTGGCAGTCGTTCAATATATTTTTGTTGATTGAAAATCTGATTGATGGCTATTGGAAAGAAAGTGGAGTTTCCACATAGTTATGCTTCAGATAGGAACAAAAAAACAACACTAAGACTGGAAGTGGGGTCAAAAGCTTAAAGGGAGACTGGGGATGTTGCAGGATGCTGAATAAAATGTGAGAGGATGAAGAACCTCCTACAGAAAAAAATAACTGGATTATAGAAAAGACCACTAAAGGGTGCATTTGGGAACAAATGGTAGACATATATGAGGCCTAAAATAAATAGCTTTACTTTCTCTAGAGGAGGTAGATACATTTCTTTCTGGAATTAAATGTGATTGCACATACATCATTTACCTTAATATCAGTCACAGAGTCGGTGATCAATAGACATGACTGTCACTCTCTTCACTAACTTTGCTTCAAGAATACAAGTTTGAGCCCAGAAACTATACAGGGAAAGAAACCAACAACACATAAGTAGGATGGTCTGGAGTTTAAAACCTATATCAGGTGGAGTGAACACAAGTGAGAATGTATACCTTCTCCCCACATTGAGGAGGTTGAGCTGAGTGTTGGAACTGATTGTACTGGTCTGAAGTAGGTAAAGTGGAGAAAGGGGCCCTAGTGGAAAGGAGAGAGAAGAGAAGCCAGCATAGAATTTCACTCTCCTCTCTCTGCAACCCCACCGAGCAGTGGTCCTTCCTACCCATCTAGGGACACGATGGGGTGCTTGGCTTTGTCCCATAGGAGGCTCATTTTCCAGGAGTGGTCTTTACAGCATAAACTTTCATTGCAATGTGCCTTAATGGGCTTTGCATTTAGTCAGGCTATGTTCTCACCCCCCTCTACAGTGGCAGCTCACCCATTTACCAACATTATGGCAATTTTCCCTTCACTAGAAATCTCCCCTAAGCATCTACTTAGGAAGCTCTTTGTTTGATGTCATTGACATGTTAATAGGAACAGCTCTGGGTTCTCTGCAGCTGTGAATACTGAAAACTGAAGAAAATTTGAGAGAAGCTGGCAGGGGCATTCCACATTCCAAGTTACATTGTTGAACACTAAGTGGAAAACAGAAGGATTCAGAGTGATAATTAAAAAGTTTTGAACACATAGTTTGATACAAGTTAGAATTTGAAGAGGCCAGATCAACCATGTGTTCTAAGTAAGTGGATAGAACCACAGAGGAACAGCTGGCCCATATTTAAGTCCTCGTAGGCTTTCATACAAAATCTATAATTAGGAGTTTGCTCATCTTTACATTGACACTAAGGCTGAAGCCCATTCATTAATTTTATTAATGATGAATCACCATTTGTTCTTGAACAAGTGATAAGTGAGGTATAGTCCTTCATGCAGAGGAGTTTACAGTCAAATAAGGAGAACAGTTCTGGAGACAGATGATGGATGTAGTCAGGGTCAGATCTGGAACAAGGAAGGGCTAATAGTGTCCCTATGAGAGCCAGGCAATCTGGGTCAGGATGTTCCAAAGATGGTGTCATAGCCAGAGGCAATCCCAGGCCTCCTAATGACTATGGAGATACATTTATCTATGTTTTGCAATAATAGATTGGCCCATTTTCCCTTTATGTCCCTCTAGTTTAGCAATGAAAATGGGTGATTGTTTTCTACATCCTGATCCAAGGAAGGAGATGTTGTCTCTGTGGAACCTTTTCCCCAAGGATGTAGTTGGGTTTAGCAGGTGTGGACCCTCAGAGTTGCCAGCATGGGGAAACCAGCACAATGTTTGGGTTGAGGTCACATTTCTTATGTGCCAATGTGGGATTGGATTAAAGGTGTTTCAAAATGTCTTTCATAAAGAGATTAAATGAGGAACCTCTTCAGGAGACCAAATATCTCCCATGCTCCAAGCCATTTAAGGCCCTGCTGCAGGTAGAAAAATTTCCTGCAGTTTTTTTTTTTTTTATTAAGGAATCAATTTAGTTTCAAAGGGCAAGGTCACACAGAAAGGAAATGGATGGCAATAAACTTCTTGAAAACTTATTTCTATGGCTGCTTCCATGTGGGGATAAACAGGATCAAAAAAATGGTAACAGACGGAACTAGGTATCTATCTTCATTCATATTGTAGCATCTCAAGCTCCTCTGGTTGCAGACATCTTCAAGGGGTATCACATGTGGGTTTGTGAGTGTGGTTCACTCAACCATGCATTTCCCATATTTTCCCTCTTTTGTTCCAGCAGCTACTCTGCTGTCTTACCTTACATCCTTCCTAGTCTAACCCATACACTGATACTCAAATGCCAGGTGTCTTCTGCTATCAATATATAACTAGGTTTCTGATCCTATTCTGTATGTCCACATACTGTAAAAAAACCCCATTTGTGGGAAAAAAGTTGTCATCTCCACTTGGGGTACCATCTTGTTTTATATGCCACACAATCATGTGTTCTTTTTATTATTGAAGTATAGTTGATTTATAATACTGTGTTAGTTGCAGGTGTATAGCAAGGTGATTCAGTTATACATATATATCTATTTTTTTCAAATTCTTTTCTCTTATATGTTATGTATTCTTAGAGCTTTATAAAGTTTTGTGACAAAAGGACTTTCCAGTTACCACATAGCTTCATTGTGTTCCTCTCACTATAGGGATCTGTACTCTGGTAGTGATCTGTAGAAGCTGGGACAGAGACCAGGATGGTTTACAGACATCATATTGTACATTAACTTTCCCCACTAACCCAGACCCACAGTCAAGTCTGTATATCCAAACTCTCACTCCACACTGGCTGAGTTCTTTTCCAGGGTGAGTCTTGTTTTCTCCTGCAAGTAGGTCTCCAATTGCTTGCCCCACTGTTTTTTAGGCATGCTAGAAATCCCAGAATTTGTGACAAGTACACAACTTAGAGCAGATCTTTGGACTCAGTATATTAGGATGACTTACTATTTGTAACTTGCCTCCAAATAAGTACTCTTTGGTGACAGGTAAAGAGAAAGATACTGTTGATTTACCTAATCCATAGGTTAGGAAAAAAAAAATCAATGATTCTGAAACATGGAAAAAGTAATAAGCACCAGGTTCTGTTGGCCCATTTGCTAGGAGCTCTAGAATTCTGTAAGAATTCTGCCATGAAATTTGGGAGCAAAAAGAAGGAAAACTAACATTTAGAGTTATAGAATGTATTAAGTAATTTAATTATTATGGCACACATTTAATGTAGTGTTCTTCTTTGTGGAAACTCAAGTTCATAGCAAATGATAAGGTATCCAAGGCATAAAACTAGTCCTATCTCATTATTGTTATTGCCCCATTATTGTTTTCCATTATAATACAAAGTTTAGCCTTTAAAATCCCTGAGCTGAGACCCCAAGATATTAAGACCATCAAAACATGTTTTGGATATTAAGTCACAAAAATTAAATATAATGGAAAATGGGGAGGTGTGTTTTAAAATCCAGTATTTTAATCCAAGACCTCCTTTAAGGCTGTGTCCAGTGGAGGCAAGCTGGGCCATCTGGCTCCAGAATCTCTGCCATTAAATGTAAAGCCATTAATGAAACTTGGCAAATAGTATTTCTATTAACTTATTTATCAAGACCTACCCCCTTATAAAATGAGGACAAAGGATGGAAAACCCAGAAGAATTACAGAGGGAATTCCAGGAGTAAATATGGAAACCCTTCTGGTGTCTCTGTAACACACTTCATGTGATTTTTTTAACCTGCTCAGTTTTCCTACGTGTTTGGCTGATGGTTACACATCACACTGTTAGGACACATGTGAGCTGCCTGGGAGCAATTGCCACTAACAGAGTGTGAACTCGAAACCAGTATATTTATCATCAGAAGACCAGGAGAGAAAAGCAAATCAAGTTGACTTCACTGATTAGGAAGAACGTGGACTCGGGAATCAGACAGACTTGGTTTCAGGGCTTAGATCTTTTCTTATTTGCTGTTTAATCTTGAGCAAGTTGCTTAACCTTTTGGTATGTTAGTTTTATCAAGGGAAATGGAGTATTAACGTCTAATTCATAATGTTGGTCTTGATTATATAATGAAGCTGTAATGGTGAGCTATGGATGAAATTTGGTTCTGGGTATCATGAAACCTCAGTGGATGGAGTGTGGGAAAGTCTCCATCTATAACTACAAGCAGTCTCATTTTCAGGGAAGCAGAGGCTTCAACATTCCTTTTTTTTTTTTTTTTTTTTTGCTGTAGAAGACCCACAGAAAGTACCCTTTAGATAGAAAAACAAGTCAAACACTATTTTACTCAAGGAAAGCTCAAAAGTCACTATTCACCAAATGCAGATAGATGTTCTATTCGCTAATAATTGTAGGATGCAGTTTCATCAAAAGTATACATGTTCATACTTTTATTTCTTTGACATATTTTGAGGAGAGCATTTCTTTTTTGCTTATGCTATGCACTGTTTATACACGTTTGTTTTTTATTGTTGTTGGCTTATGCATGGTGTATGAGGTAATGAGGAAAATAGAATAGCAGACATAATTCGATAATACAAGGCCAGAGCAAGGAGTATTACTCATTATTTCATATTGTTATAAAGTTTATTTCTAGCTTAAAACCCAACTTGGAAATTTTCTTTAATTCACTATATGATGCTTCCATCTAGATTAGGTCTGTCATTTATTTTATTTAAAAAAATGTTTTTATTTTTTGATATAACCATTACAGTTTTAATCTGTTTATTTTAAATTCCAACATATTTCCAAAATTGTAGAGACGTAAACTTTGATAACCTCAGGCAATTTTGTTTACACATATTTCTTAGAAAGGTAAAGACTTTTTTTATACAGCTGGTTCTTATTAGTCATCAGTTTTACACACATCAGTGTATACATGTCAATCTTAATCTCCCAATTCATCAAACCACCCCCCCCAACACCTCGCAGCTTTCCCCGCTTGGTGTCCATACTTTTGTTCTCTACATCTGTGTCTCAATTTCTGCACTGCAGACTGGTTCATCTGTACCATTTTTCTAGGTTCCACATATATGCGTTAATATACGATATTTGTTTTTCTCTTTCTGACTTACTTCACTCTGTATGACAGTCTCTAGATACATCCACATTTCAACAAATGACCCAATTTCGTTCCTTTTTATGGCTGAGTAATATTCCATTGTATATATGTGACACATCTTCTTTATCCATTCGTCTGTCAATGGGCATTTAGGTTGCTTCCATGACCTGGCTATTGTAAATAGTGTTGCAATGAACATTGGGGTGCATGTGTCTTTTTGAATTATGGTTTTCTCTGGGTATATGCCCAGTAGTGGGATCGCTGGGTCATATGGTAATTCTATTTTTAGTTTTTTAAGGAACCTCCATACTGTTCTCCAGAGTGGCTGTATCAACTTACATTCCCACCAACAGTGCAAGAGGGTTCCCTTTTCTCCACACCCTCTCCAGCATTTGCTCTTTGTAGATTTTCTGATGAAGCCCATTCTAACTGGTGTGAGGTGATATCCCATTGTAGTTTTGATTTGTATTTCTCTAATAATTAGTGATGTTGAGCAGCTTTTCATGTGCTTCTTGGTGATCCATATGTCTTCTTTGGAGAAATGTCTATTTAGATCTTCTGCCCATTTTTGATTGGGTTGTTTGTTTTTTTAATATCGAGCTGCATGAGCTGTTTATATATTTTGGAGATTAATCCTTTGCCTGCTGATTCATTTGCAAATATTTTCTCCCATTCTGAAGGTTGTCTTTTCATCTTGTGTATGGTTTCCTTTGCTGTGCAAAAGCTTTTAAGTTTCATTAGGTCCCATTTGTTTACTTTTGTTTTTATTTCCATTACTCTAGGAGGTGGATCAAAAAAGATCTTGCTGTGATTTATGTCAAAGAGTGTTCTTCCTAAGTTTTCCTCTAAGAGTTTTACAGTGTCCGGTCTTCCATTTAGGTCTCTAATCCATTTTGAGTTTATTTTTGTGTATGGCGTTAGGGAGTGTACTAATTTCATTCTTTTACATGTAGCTGTCCAGTTTTCCCAGCACCAATTATTGAAGAGACTGTCTTTTCTCCATTGTATATCCTTGCCTCCTTTGTCATAGATTAGTTGACCATAGGTGCCAGGATTTATCTCTGGGATTTCTATCTTGTTCCATTGATCTATGTTTCTGTTTTTGTGCCAGAATCATATTGTCTTGATTACTGTAGCTTTGTAGTATAGTCTGAAGTCAGGGAGCCTGCTTCTTCCAGCTCAGTTTTTTTCCCCCTCAAGACTGCTTTGGCTATTTGAGGTCTTTTGTGTCTCCATACACATTTTAAGATTTTTTATTCTAGATCTGAAAAAAATGTCATTGGTAATTTGATAGTGATTGCATCGAATCTGATGCTTTGGGTAGTATACTCATTTTCACAATATTGACTTTTCCAATCCAGGAACATGATCTATCTCTCCATCTGTTGGTATCATCTTGAATTTCTTACATCAGTGTCTTATAGTTTTGTGCATACAGATCTTTTTTTCTCCCTAGGTAGGTTTATCCCTAGGTATTTTATTCTTTTTGTTGCAATGGTAAATGGGAGTATTACTTTAATTCCTTTTCAGATTTTTCATCGTTATTGTATAGGAATGCAACAGATTTCTGTGCATTAGTTTTGTATCCTGCAACTTTACCAGATTCACTGATTAGCTCTAGTAGATTTCTGGTGACATCTTTAGGATTCTCTATGTATAGTATCTTGTCATCTGCAAGCAGTGACAGTTTTATTTCTTCTTTTCCAATTTGTATTCATTTTATTTCTTTTTCTTCTCTGATTGTCAAGGCTAGAACTTCCAAAACTATGTTGAATAATGGCAGTGATAGTGGACATCCTTGTCTTGTTCCTGATCTTAGAGGAAATGCTTTCAGTTTTTCACCATTGAGAATGATGTTTGCTGTGGGTTTGTTGTATATGTCCTTTATTATGTTGAAGTAGGTTCCCTCCACGCCTACTTTCTGGAGAGTTTTACTATAAATAGGTGTTGAATTTTGTCAAAAGCTTCTTCTGCATCTATTGAGATGATCATATGTTTTTTATTCTTCAGTTTGTTAATATGGTGTATCACATTGATTGATTTGCATATATTGAAGAATCCTTGCATCCCTGGGATAAATCCCACTTGATCATGGTGTATGATCCTTTTAATGTGTTGTTGGATTCTGTTTGTTAGTATTTTATTAAGGATTTTTGCATCTATATTCATTAGTGATATTGGTCTGTAATTTTGTTTTTTAGTACTATCTTTTTCTGGTTTTGGTATTAGGGTGATTGTGGCCTCATACAATGAGTTTGGGAGTGTTCCTTTCTCCACAATTTTTTGGAAGAGTTTGAGAAGGATGGGTTTAGCTCTTCTCTAAATGTTGGATAGAATTCACCTGTGAAGCCCTCTGGTCTTGGACTTTTGTTTTTTGGAAGATTTTTAATCACAGTTTCAATTTCATTACTTGTGATTGGTCTGCTCATATTTTCTATTTCTTCCTGGTTCAGTGTTGGAAGGTTATACCTTTCTAAGAATTTGTCCATTTCTTCCAGGTTGTCCATTTTATTGGCATAATGTTGCTTGTAGTAGTCTCTTAGGATGCTTTGCATTTCTGCCGTGTGTGTTGTAACTTCTTTTTCATTTCTAATTCTATTGATTTGAGTCCTCTCCCCCTTTTTCTTGATGAGTCTGGCTAATGGCTTATCAATTTTGTTTATCTTCTCAAAGAACCAGATTTTAGTTATATAGATCTTTGCTATTGTTTTCTTTGTTTCTATTTCATTTACTTCTGCTCTGAAATTTATGATTTCTTTCCTTCTGCTAACTTTGGGTTTTGTTTGGTCTTCTTTCTATAGTTCCTTTAGGTGTAAGGTTAGATTATTTATTTGAGATTTTTCTTGTTTCTTGAGATAGGCTTGTATAGCTATAAACTTCCCTCTTAGAACTGCTTTTGCTGCATCCCATAAGTTTTGGATCATCGTGTTTTCATTGTCATTTGTCTCTAGGTATTTCTTAATCTCCTCTTTGAATTCTTCAGTGATCTCTTGGTTATTTAGTAATGTAGTGTTTATCCCCCATGTGTTTGTGTTTTTTTACGTTTTTTTCCCCGGTAATTCATTTCTAATCTCAAAGGTTGTGGTCAGAAAAGATGCTTGATATGATTTCAATTTTCTTTAATTTACTGAGGCTTGATTTGTGACCCTAGATGTGATCTATCCTGGAGAATGTTCCATGTGCACTTGAGAAGAAAGTGTACTCTGCTGTTTTTGGATGGAATGTCGTATAAATATCAATTAAATCTATCTGGTCTATTGTGTCACTTAAAGCTTCTGTTTCCTTATTTATTTTCATTTTGTATGATTTGTCCATTGATGTAAGTGAGGTGTTAAAGTCTCCCACTATTGTTGTATTACTGTCTATTTCCTCTTTTATAGCTGTTAGCAGTTGCCTTATGTATTGAGGTGCTCCTATGTTGGGTGCATATTTATTTATAATTGTTATATCTTCTTCTTAGATTGATCCCTTGATCATTATGTAGTGTCCTTCCTTGTCTCTTGTAACATTCTGTGTTTTAAAGTCTATTTTATCTGATGTGAGTATTGCTACTCCAGCTTTATTTTGATTTCCATTTGCATGGAATATCTTTTTCCATCCCCTCGCTTTCAGTCTGTATGTGTCCCTAGGTCTGAAGTGTGTCTCTTGTAGAGAGCATATATATGGGTTTTGTTTTTGTATCCATTCAACAAGCCTGTGTCTTTTGGTTGGAGCATTTAATGCATTCACGTTTAAGGAAATTATCAATATGTATGTTCCTATGACCATTTTCTTAATTGTTTTGTGTTTGTTTTTGTAGGTCCTTTTCTTCTCTTGTGCTTACTGCCTAGAGAAGTTCCTTTAGCCTTTGTTGTAGAGCTGGTTTGGTGGTGCTGAATTCTTTTATCTTTTGCTTGTCTGTAAAGCTTTTGATTTCTCCTTCAAATCTGAATGAGATCCTTGCCGGGTACAGTAATCTTGGTTGTAGATTCTTCCCTTTCATCACTTTGAGTACATCCTGCCACTCCCTTCTGGTTTGTAGAATTTCTGCTGAGAAATCAGCTGTTAACCTTATGGGAGTTCTCTTGTATCTTATTTGTCATTTTTTGCTTGCTGCTTTCAATAATTTTTCTTTGTCTTTAATTTTTGCTGATTTGATTACTATCTGTCTCATCATGTTTCTCCTTGGATTTATCCTGTATGGGACTCGTTGTGCTTCCTGGACTTGGGTGGCTATTTCCTTTCCCATCTTAGGGAATTTTTCTAGTATAATCTTTTCAAATATTTTCTCAGGTTCTCTCTCTTTCTCTTCTCCTTTTGGGACCCCTATAATGGGAATGTTGTTGCATTTAATATTGTCCCAGAGGGCTCTTAGGCTGTCTTCATTTCTTTTCATTCTTTTTTCTTTACTCTGTTCCACAGCAGTGAATTCCACCATTCTTTCTTCCAGGTCACTTATCCGTTCTTCTGCCTCAGTTATTCTGCTATTGATTCTTTCTAGTGTAGTTTTCACTTCAGTTTTTGTATTATTCACCTCTGTTCGTTTGTTCTTTAATTCTTCTAGGTCTTTGTTAAACATTTCTTGCATCTTCTCAATCTTTGCCTCCATTCTTTTTCCAAGGCCCTGGATCATCTTCACTATCATTATTCTGAATTCTTTTTCTGGAAGATTGCTTATCTCCACTTCATTCCATTGTTTTTCTGGGGTTTTATCTTTTTCCTTCATCTGGTACATAACCCTCTGCCTTTTCATCTTGTCTATCTTTCTGTGAATGTGGTTTTTGTTCCACAGGCGGCAGGATTGTAGTTCTTCTTGATTCTGCTGTCTGCCCTCTGGTGGATGAGGCTATCTCAGAGGCTTGTGCCAGTTTCCTGATGGGAGGGACTGCTGGTGGGTAGAGCTGGGTGTTACTCTGGTAGGCAGAGCTCAGTAAAACTTTAACCTACTTGTTGCTGATGTGTGGGGCTGGGTTCCCTCACTGTTGGTTGTTTGGTCTGAGGAAACCCAACACTGGAGCCTACCTGGGCTCTTTGGTGGGGCTAATGGCAGACTCTGGGAGGGTTCACGCCAAGGAGTACTTCCTAGAATTTCTGCTGCCAGTGTCCTTGTCCCCACGGTGAGACACAGCCATCCCCCACTTCTGCAGGAGACCCTCCCTCACTAGCAGGTAGGTCTGGTTCAGTCTTCCCCAGGGTCACTACTCCTTCCCCTGAGTCTCCATGCACACACTACTTTGTGTGTGCCCTCCAAGAATGGAGTCTTTGTTTCCCCCAGTCCTGTCAAAGCACTGCAATCAAATCTCACTAGCCTTCAAAGTCTGGTTCTCTAGGAATTCCTCCTCCCTTTGCAGGACCCCCAGGTTGGGAAGCCTGATGGGCAGCTCAGAACCTTCACTCCAGTGGGTGAACTTCTTTGGTATGTGTTCTCCAGTCTGTGAGTCACCTACCCAGCAGTTCTGGGATTTGATTTTGCTGTGATTGTGCCCCTCCTACCATCTCATTGTGGCTTCTCCTTCGTCTTTGTATGTGGGGTGTCTTTTTTGGTGAGTTCCAGTGTCTTCCTGTCGATGACTGTCCACCAGCTAGTTGTGATTCTGGTGTTCTTGCAAGAGGGAGTGAGAGGATGTCCTTCTACTCCACCATCTTTGTTCAGTGTCATTTGTTTTTGTATCCTATGTTCCTTTTATTCTCCTTTTTGAATTCTTTTCTCACCCATTTGTTTTCATTCTGTGCTGTAATTCATATCCATCGCATACACTTTTGTTGTAAAATACATTGGGGGGGTTGCAGTGCAGGTAGGAGAGGGAGAACGCAGCTGCAGTTTATTCCAGGTTCACTGGAGAATTTGGTCTTTGCTCATTTAAGTTTCCCTAAATGTCTGCACCATGATACTCTGAGCCTAGGAGTGTGCATGTGCGTGTATATGTGTACATATGTGCATGAGTAGGTGTGTGTGTCTATATGAGCATGTTCAGTAAGGTTATAACCTGGCCTTTCCTTCGTTCCCTCAGTCCAGCATGCAGCTCTAGAAAAAAAAAATCTTATTTTTCTTACTTTTGATGAGACACTAAGCCAATTAGGAGGGTTTTATAGTATTAAGAAAAACAATTTCCAATTTTCTCTGATATTTTTTCTTATGTTTTCAGTTTAGTTCTCTCCAAATTAGTAGGCATAGTTTTCAGGCTCTGTCAGAAGTTTCTTCTTTCCATAGTAATCTTCCAGAAGTGGAGGTGGTACCAAGATCTGTCCTAAACCCCGCTTTCACCTCTCTTTCTTTGTTCATAAAATCTCAAAGTTTAAAAACTAATATTGTAGACTTTTTCCTAGTTATTTTTTCTGGTGACATTTTTCTAAAATTTATTTTATAATGGGAAGAGTTTCTGCAAAAGTTTCACTCTTCAGTGTTTCCCCATGAGATGGAGTTTTAGATATGAAAGCAAATAAGTAAATTAATAGTTAGACAGATAGATGAAACAACTTAAATATTCCATGAAAAGCTAAGTAAAGTGTAATAGAACTATATTATGAAGTGCCGTACAATCATCAAAGGGAAATTTTTAAAAATAGCATAGGTAATGCTTAAATTTAAATGTGACATGTTAAAAAATATATATGGAAAATAAGCTTAACTGTGTAAAAAATATAGAGTTTATGGCTCATGAAGCCAAACTAAACATATGTGCTTACCTCTCCCTTACCCAAAAATCCCACTGAAATGATGTAAGGAATACAGTAATAGCAATAAATCACAAGCAATGTGGTAGTGATATATAGCTGGGAAGAGAGCCTCCAGCATACCAAACTAGTATATAAATTTTAGAAATTTAAAAAACCCATGAAGTTAGATGACTACAAAAAACAAGAGTTTCTGAATGACCTTGTCCATCACCCTCAGAATAATTGTGCAGATGTAGTTTTTTATCCTATAACTTCCCTTTATAAGAATTTACACTAGCTTTCTGTATATCCTTCTTTCCAATGTTAGCTCCTCTGTTTGATGTTCAGAGTCTTCTAGGATATGGTCCAACCTTCATTCAATTCTGTCACCCTTGTCTTCTCAGTATGAAAATCCCTTTATCTCCTGAATTTGCTCATGCTATTTTCTCAGACTGAAATGCAGACTTCCCACTTTCAATTCACCATTACACAAATCTTCTCTATATTTAAGGTTTAAAGAATAATTTTTCTCTGACTTCTGGGATTCCCCAAGTAATTAATACCCATCTGTAAATTCATACTGATTGGGCCACATTTGTTGATTACAAGTTTTATCATTTTTTTAAGGAATTACCTGACATTTAAATTTGAAGCCTCTTGAGGCCTTCCATTTTTGTACATTTCATGACATGTAACTCCTGGCCGTGCACACAGATGTTCAATGGATTCTGAATTATTTGTAGTGCTCTGGGCACATCATGCTTTCATCTCTCTCTAGGCTTTGGTTCACGCTCTCTCCCTTACCTGGAATACTCCTCTTGCTTTCACTTTCTTAATCAAATACCATCTTTCCTTAGAGAGGAAATTTCTTGACTTTCAGTGACTCTCTGTGCTACCTCTGTGCTATGAATTTTCCTCAGATAGAGCAAAGATCACACTGTAATTTGCATCTCTCTCCCTTCCCTAGAATGTATATGGTATACAGAATCCTCAGATGGCTACCAAGATTCCCACCCTTGATATATAACCTTCTCTCTTTAAATGTGGGAGAGATCTGAGAATATGATGGCTATTACTCCAATGATTAGATTACAATAAGATGAATTTGGGTTAATTAAGAAGGAGATTTCTTGAGTGGGTTTGACTTCATCAGGGAAGTCCTTAAAAAGGACTGAGAGCTTTCTGAAGTCAGAGATTCCAAAGTGAGAATGTGAGAGGGCTGATGGAGAAAGCCATGGAACAAGGACCTCAGAGTGGCTTCTATGAGCAAAGAGCAGTCCCTGATGGGCAGCTGGCAAGACAGGGGGACCTTGGTCCTGCAACCACAAGGAAATGAATTCTGGTGACGTCCTGAGAAAGTCTGTAAGTGGATATCCTTTCTAGTAAAGCCTCCAGATGAGGATGTAAGGTCAACACTTTGATGTCAGCCTTGGGATACCTACTGTGGAGGACCAAGGTAAGACATGCTAGATTCTTATCGTGCAGAACAACATCATGCAGAAGATTATCAAATTGTCTTGCTTCCAGCTGTTTGTGGTGATTTTCTACACAGCAATAGAAAAATGAACAAAATATGAGTGTTGCAGTTTCAGTTGCTTGGGACCTGAGATTAGGCAGATTCTGAAATGGAGATTAAGATGCAGAAAACTTGTTGAGGAAGTGTTTAACATGAGCACCATAGGAGGAGTAAAGGGAGCAAGACTGAGTAGAGAGAGGGGTTGGGCTGTGCTGCAGCCACGATGAAGACCTCAATCCCTTTCACCAGGAGCCTGGACACGGGGATGGTCCTTCACAGTGGACCAGTCCCTCTGCATAGTCCCTCCTTGACCAGTCATTGTATGCAGGCTGCCTCCAGGAAGCACACATGGCCTTGGACAAGGTGACTTTCTTCAAGGAAATGTTATTCTTAGACTGGACTCTCAGCTGAGGGTAACAGGGAACATGTTCCTGATTGTACAGCACACGATGATCCACCGTGATTTTTTGAAATGCAGGGACTGCATCTTCTTTATTTCCATATTCCCTTCAGCTAGCATTGTGCCTAGCACAGACAGAGTATGCAAGACAAATTTTGGAAAACTCACCTGGTTGAAACATCTCTAGTTTGTTAATAATCAGTACAATATATACTGGAAGTATTTGTTTCAGGTCCCCAATTACTAGGCTTTTATTTAACAAATAATTACGGACCACTTATTATATACCTGACTCTTTTGTAGATACTTGGAATGAGACAGTATATAAAATAGGCAGACTCCCACCTTCATAGATGAACAAAAACTAAACAACAATATACATGTATGTATATAAACACACCAAAGACACGTATAACTATGTGTGCATATATATACATATAAATTAATATATATATATATTTTTAGTAAAAGTACTTTATTTCCTCTTGTATTTGTTTTACAGCTCGCTTTACAAAGTTAGAAAGTGCATATGTGCAATGAGAAAAAGAAACTGTAAAGCTGGGTATAGAGTATCAGGATTTTGGGAGGCAGGGCATGGGGACCAGTTGTGATTTTAAAATAGGATAGTCAAGCTGAATCTCATTGAAAAGGTGGCCTTTGAGCAACGACCTGGAAAAGGTGTGGGAGAGAGCCATTCCAAGGGGAGGAACAACTAATGCAAAATCATAAGAAAGGGTTGTCCTAGTGAGATGTTTCAGAACACCAAAGAGTCCAGTGTGGTAGAAACAGCAAGTAAGGGGAGGGTGCTAAGAAAAATGAAGTTGGAGAAGCAACAGGAGGCCAGGTCACTTAAGGCCTTGTAGGCAGTGGGGACTTGGGGTATTACGCTGCATCACTCAGCAGGTTTAAGAGAGAACACACAATGGATTCTCATGCTATGCTGTGCAGTGTGCTGAGCACTTTGTGTTCATATGTTTATTAGTCCTCGTGGAAACTCTGTGTGTAAGGTAGTATTACTAGTATCCCTGTTTCATTAGTGAGCACACCTGGTTTTAAAGATGTTGATTAACCCATCCAAGAGCACACCGATGTTAAGCTATGAGGACTGCATCTAAGCTGTCTGACTCTTGTGCATTGACTCATAGCATCATCCTGATTCCCAACTCAATGGCTTCTATTTGATTTTGTAGCATCAAACTAGATGAAAAGTTCTGCACATACAAGTCAAAACCTACTGCTGTCAAAGGGTAAATTGGTAAAATATCTTAACACTCTCTCCCAGATAACAGAAAGTGCATTTATCTTCAACTGAGAAAATAAGTTCTCTCATCGTTTGCTGTGTCATCACCATCCAGCAAACATTTGTCGTGCTTCCATGTTGCAAGTTGGGTTCTCTGGAAAGGCCTTTGAGAACAACCCCTGTGAAAGGTAGGTGACAGAGAGGTGGGTGGGCAGAGGGGAAGTTAGCCCTGATGCAGCCCCAGTGACAGCCTTGACTGACCTTCCAGGAAGCTTGGGAGCTTGAGTGGCTCAAGATGGCCAGGTCTTTGTTCTCCTACAGCAGCCCATCACTGGCTGTGAGCCTTCGAAGGGGGCTAGAGCGCAACACCTGACATGGTCACAGCGATCCACTATGCACAAAAAGCCATCTCTGTTCCCCTGAGTTGTCTTAGTTGCTACAAGAAAAGTACAAGCAGATCGCTAAGCACGGTTTTAATGATATAGTAGTGTAGCTTCATCCTCATGGACAAAGAACCTGTGACAATATACAAACCCACTGACATTTCCCCTACATTTCATGTGCACAGACACATTTGGTCTGCATCTATAAATTTAAACCTAATGAGATTTTTTACTGCTGCTATAACTTTTTAATCTAAAAGATTCAGAAACATTCTTCTGTGAAAAGAAAAACCTAGAATTGTGAGGTCTCACAGAGACTAGGAGAGGTGGCATAAGAGAATGTAACACTTTTCCCCATTTTTTCTTCCTTATTCATGCTCACCTCTCCTTTCCCTTTCATGGTTGCTGAGGCTCTACTTAGTCATCTGCTGCCGGAAGAGCAAGTATCCCAGTGTCAAAGGGCATTATCTCTCTCCTGCTGAGCTGCTGCTGCTGGTTGAGTGATGGTAAGATGTTACTGTTGTTATTACCAGCTTTGATGAGCAAAAAATGCAGCTCAGCTTAAAGTCATTTTCATCCCTAGAATTTTCTTTCTTTTCCTCCTACAGAGACAAGAGTGGTATCTTTTGCATTTTATGGCTTTATTTTTTTAATGTTCCCAAGTAAGCCAAACTCAAAGGACAAACAGTCAAATTCCCTTGCTTTTCATAATTTGTAAAGAATTTACAATGTGTCTCACCATGATTTTATCAACCTCTTCACCCAGGAAAGTCACCAATGGAATTCCCGCTGGGTTCATAATAAAAGAAGGCCACAATTTCATCTATTAATTAGAATATTAGTATGTAGGATCATGCACACCTGAAAATAAGGGTGCTATTTTGCATTGTCTTATTTTCTGAGAAAGCAGTGACTTGTATTTTTATATAAACTCTGTGTGATTTTTATCCATGTTTAGAAAAATTCAGCATACATATTTCCCAGATACTGAAATCTGATAAACCCACATGCCCTACTGATAAGATGCCTCCTATCAATCATTAAACGTGCAGGAATAAGCCTAACTCTTAGCTGTATAAAGGACTGGAAAACTATACTCTTCTGGTAATTGTCATTGATACGTAAACCTTCTAAGATACTTTGAAACAGGATATTCCACTTAACCTTCTCCACCCTTTAACACAGTAGGAGGCAACATAGATTCTCCAACCTCTGAGACTGTTAGGAAAAGGGCTTCCAGAACCTTACCAACCAGCCACAGAAGCAAAGATTGTACTCAACTAAAACACACTGATTGGCAAATTCTTCATTTATGTGTCAGAATGTCACCTCTCAGGAAGCAGAGAGCATACTAAGGGAAACAAACTCTTTAAATGATTCACAACTACCTAGGAAAATTTATATGGATATATGGAACTAATAGGTGCCTTGGGAAGAGTTTATTATGTCTGTTTGCCTATTAATTGAAACATTTATTTATTCGATAATCAAACATTACTTGAATGCCTACTGAGCTCCATGAATCAAGGATACAGAAATTAAAAACTCAGACCCTGTCTCGGCTGCAGAGAGGCACAGAAGAGGAAACAAATATATAATGCAATAACCTGAGCACTTCCCTGGAAGTACACTCAGAGAAATATGAGAGGGTATGGGCTGGAAACCAAGCTCAGACTAGCAGCTGTGGAGGAAGCTTTTTTTTTTTTTTTGCAGGAATTCCATATGACGTCAGGCTTGAAATATAGTATAAATAAGCCAGGAGGCCCCAAAATAATCTGGGGGTGGTAGTGGAAGGGCCAGATCATCCGGACCTTCAGCCCTGCTTGGAATTTTAGACTTTATCCTGAAGACAATAAGGAGCCCCTGAAAGCAGGGAAGTCCTGTGGACATTTCTGCTTTATAGCCGGGGGCTGTACACAGGGGCTTCGAATCCATGAGGACCATGAAATTAAATGAGATGTTCCAGGTGACCATGTTTTCTTAATGAAATAGAATCAAGTAGGATGGAAAAGAAAGCATTAAAATGCATTGTAAGTAGTATAAGTAAGTATTGCTTTGTGAAATGTGGGTGTTAGATCACAAAATAAGTTTTTCTTAAAGGGGGCTGTGGTTAAAATAATTTGAGAAGCAGAGTTTTAGAAAGATATTTTAGGTAGCTGAAGGCGGGGATTATTATAACCAATAATAAAAGTGAAAAAAAGGTGGGCTCTTTGGAATCTGTAAGACCATGGAAAGGACAGTAATTTCATTTCTCTGACATCTCTGAGGTAGGGAAAGCCACCAGACTTTCTATTTTACACACTTATAATAAGAACAGCTCCCCCCTTGTATCCAGCACTGCTTTTGCCATTTTCTCCATCTGAGATGATATTGCCCCTGTTTCTGCATGAAAAATCCATTATTCAAAGGACAGTTAAAATGGTGCTTTTTCCATGAAATTTCCCAGAGCTCCCCGTTGAGACATAACCTAGCATCAATCCTTTCATGTACCATAAATCACTTTCTGTCTTAGCCTGTTGTATGGCCTTCACAATAAGCGACACTATTTGGAAATGGCTTGTTTTATTGTTGGCTTTCTTATTGCTTCTTCATTTTCCCTCTTCTAGAATGTTAGACATTTGAGGGCAGGATGGGGACTTCCTGTTCACCGTCTTCAGGACTAAAAGTGGGGCTGGCAGTGCTGAAACACTGAATAAAAAGTTCTTGAGTAAAGTAATGAATGAACTCGTCTCTTACCTGAAAGAACTTGAGGCAGAATTGGTGTGTGACCTGCACCCTGATTCCACAGCATTGACTTCATTATCACCACTCCAGGATCCCCATTCTGGTTCCTGTTTTCCCCATTGCACCATACTGTTTCTTTAAACAGAAGAGCCGAAAAGAGGGAAATTCAATGTAAAGTAGATTCCATTTTGAAACTTTATTTGGATTAAAATGCATGTGGTCATATTTTCACTTCCTGCTAAATGGTTACATACATAATATATATCTCACCTGCATTATATTTACAAAGCATCAGTGTCTCTTATTCTGTGACTTTAGAAAGTTTTTCCAATGTGAATTCAATGTGCCGATGTCCCTGTGAGAGGGGGGAAGAAGAGCACGTATGTTTTGGAGGTTCCCAAGTAGGCAGTGCTGGCGATGGTTCCAGGAGTCCTGCCCAGTGGTCTCTGGGAAGGTCTCCAACCCCTTACCCACTTTTTTCCCCTTGTTTATTTTTAAGAAGCAAGACAACAGGAGAACATGTTGAGCAGAGAACATTTAATTATAGGCTGTGGCTTTTTTGGAATTAAAATAAATAGTAGTACATTAACCATTTTATCAAACATCTCAAAATGCTCTTGTTGTTAAGGCTGACAACACTTCTTAATTTAAAAGTCAGACAAAGCTAGCATTTATCCAGTGATGAAACAACCCTGCTGCTTAACCCGTTGTGCTGCCTCTGTTGAGAGTATTTAGGAATCTGGCTTGAGGATAAGACCTGAATTATCTTTTACCTGATTCAACAAGGCATTAGTAAAACACAGGGATCCTTGAAAAGTCAAATGCAGGCTAAAACCAGAGACTTTTTAGCACTGAGATACAGGTATCCAGAGTCTGGTGCCCATGCTAATGGAAGAGTTTAAATGATTGTGTAAGCGGACCATGTACAATGATCTAGATCTCACTTGGGGCTGATTGCTTCTATACGGTGTCATAATGTGTTTAAGAAGGGGAAAACAATGACCGAAACCAGGACATCTGGATTCTAGTTACTGTTTACTATAAATTAGTTGTATAACAATTAGAGGATTTTAAACAAAACAAAACCAAAATAGGACAAATATCATTTGAATTAGAAGATGTTGGGGAAGCAAAATAATTTTCCCTCTACCCTTCTATGTTGTTGACTGAGATGCTCTTCCCACCCAGTAATAAAAGACAGATTAACAGGAAAAACAAACAAGGTTAATAACATGTATACCTCCCGTATATATAGGAGATACCCAGGAAACCTGAGTAACTCTCTGAAGTGGCCCAAACCACCAGCCAAAGACAAAAGAAGATTGGGAAGTTGGCTGTCATAAGAGGTGACCAGGAAAAACACAGTAAACCAGGGTTTGGCTGTTTTGCAGATTTAAGTCCTAGCCTTCCCCATTGATAAGTGTTTCTGGAGGTTGAGAGTCCAGATTGAGAGTCCTTCTTCTCTTCATGGTACAGAAAAGAAGACACCCTTACAAATGGGGACTTCCTTTATCAATGTAAATATTTCTTGCAAAAAGTAACTTTGGCTTCGTTTTCAGAACTTTCCCTGTGTTTATTCTTTCTTAAAAAGTAATCAGTGGGGTAGGGATGGATTAGGAGTTTGGGATTCACATATACACACGACTATATATAAAATAGACAAACAACAAGGTCCTACTGTTTAGCACAAGGAACTATATTCAATATCCTGTGATAAACCATAATGGAAAAGAATATGAAAAAGATTGCACATATATATATAACTGAATCACCTTGCTTACAGCAGAAATTAGCACAACATTGTCAATCAACTATACTTCAATAAAATTAAAAAGATAATCAGTCTAAAATCATCCTTAGGCCACAGAGGCATATTTTTGTGCAACCAATTCTGCTCCCCTTCAAGGAAGTACAGACAAATTTGAGATTAAATCCTATGTTTACTGCTTACCATCTTTGTAATACTTTGCAAGGCCTGGTGTTCCAGAGCCTCAGTTTTCTCATCTGTGGAGAGAGGATGACACGCTGGGTCAGAAAATTGCGAGAATCCACTGAGCAGTGTTACGTAATACACCTATGAAACATATAAAGGGTTCAATTTTTTTCCAGAGAATGTTACTGGGGCTACTTGAGAGAAGGAGACCGAGATCCAGAAGAGCTGGGGAAAGGGTCCTGGGAGGAAGCGGGAAGATTGACCACGGAGAAGTGACAGCAACATGTTGGAAAGAGCAGTGGATTGGGGGTTGGGAATATGATTTATCCACTCAGCTCTGCCACCAAATGTGGGGGGCTGGGGATCATCCTACTCTGGGCCTAATTTTTCTTGACTTACAAAATCAGAAGAGTGGAGAAGGCGATCTTTGAGGTGGTTGTGGCTGTTTTTTCACTCTGTGGACTGAGATATAAGACCAGTGCTATAAGGCAACAAAAGCATTTATCTGGGGCCTTAGAAATTGAAATTCAGGAGACTCAGATTTGGGTTGAAACTCAAATGTGCTCGGAGGAGGATTGAAAACCAAAGGGTTTTTAAAGGAAAAAGGAGGAAATTTACATAAATTGTTTTGCAAGAATTCCGATTGGTGCTGGCGGACTAGAACCATTCTTGTGTACACATGATTGGTTGCTGAGGCTGTTACTATGCAAGAGTTCTCTAGGTAAGCCATCTCTCAGGATGCTTTTGGGGTCTGGCCCAGTTCAAAGTGCATGTTCCATCCAGGTAGAGACGTACATAGTCTTTCCAGCGACTCCTGGCTCCATCTTAGTTCTCTGCCGGCATCACAGACTCCCTTTTATTCATGCATTCACGACTCTGACAATTACCTGAATCTAAGAATAAACTGAGCAGCTGCCGGCAGATGTTTAAGGGGTTGGCATATTGTAGGAGATATGGACTTACTTTGTGCTGCCCTGGAAAGCAGAACTAGTCGTGAGAGTTATATTGAGAAAATATTTGCTCGAGATTTTAAAAATGGGACCCTCCAACAATTAAAATTATTTAAAAATAGAAAAATGCCCTTGTAGTGACTCCAAATCACTGGAATTATTAAGCCTCTGTATTTCCTCAGATGTTATTCCTTCTTTTTACAACACCTTCCTCCCTCTTTGTCACCTTGCCAATTCATATTAAGACCCAACTAACTTATCACCTCTTGGGGGAAGAGGCTCTGGTAAAGTCACCGTGTTTCTGTTTTCCCTCAGACTTTCATGCTTATCACTGTTGTTGGGGCCATTCTTAGGGCAAAAATGTAATTACAACGTAATTTGTCATGACCAGAGAGTGTAACCTCCCCAACGGGGAAACTGAAAAACCATGGGTTATCCATGTGATGAGACACCTCAGAGTCATTTAAAATTTTGTCCTTGAGAAGTTGTTTTTCCTTTAATATGTAAAATTGTTTTTTATAATGTTTTCTGAAAAAACAAGGTACAAAGTTGTACATATAAATGTATTTAAACTGATTTTTTTTCTTCCAGTTTTATTGCGATATAATTGACACACAGCACTGTATAAGTTTAAGCATAATGATTTGACTTATACATGTCATGAAGTAATCACAGTAATTTTAGTGAGCATCCATCATCTCATAGAGATATAAAGTTTAAAACAGGGAAAATGAATTTTTTCCTTTTGATGAGAACTCTTAGGATTTGTTCTCTTAACTTTCATATAAAATATTGATATATACAGCAGTGCTAATTATAGTTATCATGTTATACATCACATCTCTAGGACTTATTTATCTTGTAACTGGAAGTTCGGACCTTTTGACCACTTTCATCTGATTCTTTCTCCCTCAAGGGCCCCACCTCTGGTAACCACATACCTGAACTCTTTTTCTACAATTTTGTTTATTTGTTTTTTGAAGTATAATTGCCTTCCAACTCTATGTTATTTCCCGGTATACAGCACAGTGATTATATATTGTATTTCAGCTGTTTTAAATGTGCTTATGAAGACCTAAAGAGAAGCACATACATTAAAATATCAACACATTTTTTCAAAGTGAGTAAATACGAGTAAATGTTTATTTTTTCTCAACTGTTTTATGTTTCCATATTTTCTAGAATAAATATTTTTGCTTTTGTAACCAGAAAAATTATTTAAAATTGAAAGTAAATTTAAAAAAATCATATTTTGTAGCTCATGAGAACAGTTGATATTCATGCTACTCTGGATATCTGGAATGTTACTAAATTCCTGGAATCTGTGTTGTAGGTAGGCATGGAAAAGTGTCATGTATGATTTCTGATGAGCAATCCTTTTTTTCTGGAAGCTTCTTTTGCCCTTCCTTCTCATTCAGTATCTAGTACCAGAGTCCACCTGCAGGAAGGCTGAGACCAGTGTACCATAAAATCACAGAGGCTGAGTTCAGAGAATGCAGCCTGCCCATATAAGGACGTTGGGATTAAAAAAAAAAAACCACAAAACTTCCCTATATTCTTCCTGTTTCTCTCATGTTACTTGCCGTAACCCTAGCTAAAATGCTGACTAGATTGTTATGCTTGTGGATTTGAATTTCAGCTCCTTCTCCCTTATTTCTTCAGTCTCAATTCTGCCATGGCCTCAGCTCATAAGCCAATCCTTCCAGGGTTCCTGTCATGAAAGGGTTCCTGCTGATTATGACACAACAAAGCTCTGATGTAGATTTCAGAAAGAGAAAGAGCCATTTCATATCAGGATTCTCTAGTCAAAAAAAGGATTTGGATGCGTTGTGAGCAGATGACTCAGGTCAGGTGCCTGGAATAGTCTAGAAAAAGTGAACCGTGTGACAATGGGGTTCAAGCTATTTGTCTAGTGTCATCTCCTTCAATCAACAAATGTTGAGAAACACCTCACACTAGTCCAGGCTCACTGCTAGGCATTCGACTGAACAAAGGTGAACAAGCCTCAAGGAGTTCATCAGAGTGTCAGCAGGCAGAGGTCGAAATAATTAATTGCAATGTTGAGTAATATGCACAATAATATAGTTATATGCTAAGTAGACTGCAGTGTATATGTGAATTTATCTTTAAATGCAGGCAGATATAAAGAACTGAGTTATAAGAGTGGTGAGAATTTATCTCCCAAATATGGGAAAAGGCAAGGAGAGGTAAATGAAGGGGTAGTTGAAAGTGCCTGTGTAGAGCCTCAGACATATGAATAGGCATATCCAGTGGGAGATTGTCATTCAGTCTGTTAATATTTAGTGAGAACCAGGGTGTGTTAGGCGCTCTACTGGAAACTCTTAGGCAATGGGAATCAGCTTCTCAACCTGGGCGTGTATTATATGAGGGAGGGAGAAAATACACTGATTAACAAATATAAGTATAATACCTTCTCGGCCATCAAGGGAGTGAAGCATAACTTCCCACCCCTTTAGTGTGGACTGCACATAATGATTTCTTTCCAAAGAGTAAAATATGAAAAATGGTAGTGAGAGAATAACTTTACAGTGGTGAAACCTCAGCCAGGTGGTCAAGATCAACATCCACAGTGATCTGCTGATAGTATATATCCTTGATATGATGGGATGAAATTGGCACTTTACCTCTGCTATTTTTTTCCCCAAAACATGTCACTCCAGGCTAAAAATGAGAAACAAAAATCAGACAAATTCCCATAGAGAGACATGTCACAAAATACATTACCAGTACTCTTGAAAACTTTAAAAGTCATCCAAAGCAAGTAATATGTAAGAAATTATCGCACTAAGAGGAACCTAAGGAGACATAACAAGTAAATGTACTGTGGTGTCCAAGATGGGATCCTGGACACTTAAGTGAAAGCTAAGGAAATCTGAGTAAAGCATGGACTTTGCATAATAACAGTGGTGAAACCAGTATAGTTTCATTCGTTGTGAAAAATGTACTAAGGTGAGATGTTAATAACAAGGGAAACAGGATGTGGAGAATATGGAGACTTTCTATAGCATCTTTGCAATTCTTCTATAAATCCAAAATTGTTCTTAAAAATATAAGGTCAATGGATGATAAATGTTGTGAAAACAAAGTAAAGCAAAGAATGGGGAGAAAGAAATTGGGGAGAGAAGAGTTTTTTGGGAGGGATTGTAAAGGACTCCAATATTAGTAGGTGATAGTTGTAAAAAAGGCTGGAGTGAAGATGGAAGAACATGCCAGTTTCTGTGGGAAGAGCCCGGTAGCAGATGGCATGTGTCAAAGGCCTTGAGGCATTCTGAACTACCCTTCGTGTGTTTGAAAAACAGAAAACAGGCAAGTTTGGACAGAGTACAGTGAGCTGATAGGAAGGTCACAAGATGAGGTAGGAAGCTAGATTATACAAAAGTTTAGAGGCCATAGTGGAGGATTTGGATTTTACTTAGAGTGAAATAAAAAAAAATGTTACTTTATTTGCCTTATGTATTCTTAAGATTTTGTTTGCTGATGCATGGATAGTTGATGGTAGAGGGCAGAGAGGAAACAGAGGGACATTTAGGAAACTTATTACTGTGGAGCAGATCAATGGTGATGGTTACCAGAGGCAGAACAGAAGTGGCGGTATTTGTAAGAAATAGTCAGGATTTGGATGTATTTGGAAGAAACATGCCATGCTGATGCATCAGACAGAATGAGGGAAAAAGAAAAATTAAGGATGCTTCTAAAATGTTTTGGGTGGTTGGTGGTGTCATTTATGAAATTGAGGGAGACTTTGGAAGCAGCAGACTTGAGAGGTAAACCAAGAATTTGAACTTTGGATGTGTGATGTTTGAGATACACATTAGGCCTCCAATCAGAGATTCAAATAAGTAGCTGAGTAGATGAATTTGGAGTGCAGAGGTTAGATAAAAGCTGAAATAAACACTTAGGAGTCATCAGTTCATCTGAATGGTTTTTCAAGCATGAATGGTGAATTTACATAGGAAGTGATTGTAAATTAGAGGTGTCTGAAGACAGATCCCTGAGGAACTCCCAACATTTAGTCATTGGAAAGAAGAGAATTTAACAAATGAACACTTTGAGGAGGTAGAATTAAAAGCAGAAATGATTGTATATTTCAGAAGCCAAGTGCAGAAATTGTTTCCAAATAGAGGGAGAGGTCAACTGCATCAAATGCTGTGAAGAGTTAAGTAAGATCAGTACTGGGGATTGACCACTGAATTAGTTCCCTTGACAAGGGTAGTTTAGGGCAATGATGGGAATAAAGACATAATTGGATTGAGTTCAAGAGAGATTGCAGAGTAATAAAATGAAAACCGGTAGTATAAGCAACAACATTTGCTGTCAGTTTTGACAAAAAGAGGAAGAAAAAAGCATGGTAACTGGAGAAGATATGAAAGCAAGGTAAAAAAAAATTTTTTTGATTGGGCATTTATTATGTGTAATTTCAAGTCGATGAGAATGATCTAATAGAGAAGGAATGGTTGATTGCCTAAAAGGAAACGGAAAATGGGAAAATTGTAGGTGCAAAATACTTTAGAGAAAATAATAAATGGGATTCAGGTCATAAGTAGAGGGACCTACTTAGATAGGGGTCTGAGAAGTTCATTCAGTGTATGAGAAGAATGGTCATATATAAGAGTGCAGATAGGGTAAATAGATTTGGTGTCATGAGACTGAAAATAGTCTCTGTTTATCTATTTTCTCAGAAAAATGAGAAACAAGGCCACCAGCTGATAATGAGAAGGAGGAAGGCATTTGGTATTTTAAAGAGTGAAGAAAAGGTGAGAAATAGTTGTTTGGGAGAGTGGGAGAGTGAACTGGCTGGGCTAATAGGTTTCTTAAGCAGAGTTTAGATCATAAATTTAATGTAAGTCCAGCTGGCAGGTACTGTAATTTCTTCAGCCTCAATCATCTGCATGGGTGCAAGAGAGAACAGCAAAAGTTGGATTTAAACCAGGGTTGGGATTTTGCAAAGGAGTATGATAGAGAGAATGATAGGCAAGGAAGAGAATGGCAAATGGAAGGAGTGATGATAATAACAATAGACCGAAGACTCTGAACGGGATAAGAAAAAAAGTGATGAGCTGAAGGAAGAAGGGGGTGGAAGGTGGCAGTGTTAATAGATATGAAGTTGTCCTTGAATGGAAGAGCTGGTGTTGTTACCCAGAAGACCGGATGCCAGATTGGAGCTCTTAGTGATGCTTTAGTTACTGGTAAAGGTAAAATCTGAAAACAAAACAAAACGATATGGGAGTTATGAACAGTTAAAGGAAGAAAGGTGGGTTGTCCTATAAGTTGATTGGAAGAGGAAGACAAGCTATTAAGAAGCCAAATATTAGATGGATTTTGAGGACTGAAAATGATAATAGTATAGTGGAGACTATACTATATAGTTAAGAGTTAACAAGCGTGCTAAAGACTTTAAAAAATGAGAAGGATTGATCAGAAAGATAGAAAATTGTGACAAAGAAAAATAGTGAGAGGTATAATTTGAGAGTACTATATGTGGAGGGAGAGATAAGTTAGGAGTTTGAGATTAACATATACACACTACCGTATATAAACTAGGTAAATAACAAGGCCCTACTGTATAGCACAGGGAACGCTACTCTTATAATAACTTATAATGGAAAAGAATCTGAAATATATATATATATATATATATATATATATATTCATATATATATATATATTCATATATATATATATTCATATATATATATATTCATATATATATATATATATATTCATATATATATATGAATCACTTTGCTGTGTATTTGAAGCTAACACATAGTAAATTTACTATACTTCAATTTTTTAAAAAGACACCTGATTGAAAAAAAAATCTATGTTTCAATAAACTTGTTTATTGCTTCTAAAAAAAAATTGAGAGTATATGCAGCAAAGACCTGGGAGGTTTAGGGAGGAGAAAGAAGCCATCTTCTGGAACTCGCAGCAGAGACTAAGGAGGACGTTTATCCCAGACCCAGAAAGATAAGAAGACTCATCTCTTGAGAGGGCTGCAAGGGAAGTGTGACCTCAGGGGAGAGACAGGTTTGTAGAACAGAAGGCAAAGGGAATATTCAGTGAAGCGGTTGAATATATAACATGGGGGTTTTATTCTTCCTAGAGAGTTTAAATTCCAGAGGAAATATTTTGAGGAGTTTGGTAGGAATTAGAGCTTGAATCTCATTAGAGGACTTACACAATAGTAGATGGAAGAACACATCTTAGATTTATTGCTGTAAGAGAGACAAAAAGGGACTGTACTAATGTTCTCTTAGAGAGGGGTAACCATCAGTTCAAATTATCATCTACTTCTTGGAAAAGGTCACTTGGGTCATTTGCACTAGTGTAGCAGGCAGTGTTGGAAGGAGGGAGGGTGACCCTGTGTGCTTCCCGTAAATCCAGCTGTGGACATTGTTGGAAATGAGGCTGAGACAGAGAGCTGAAGTCACGGGGAGAGGTTTGAACCAGTCTTTGAAGTTAGGGTACTGCAGTGAGTTGAATGGTGACTCCTCCTCCCCAAATGATATGTTCATGCCCTAATCACAGATCCTGGGAATGTGACCTTGTTTAGAAAAAAAAATCTTTGCTGATGTCATTAAGTTAAGGATCTTGAGTTGAGATCATTCTGTATGTGTGGACCCTAAATCCAGTAAGTCTGTAAAAAAAAAAAAAAAGAAGAGAAGGGAAAATAGACACAGACGCAGAGAGAAGAGGCTATGTGAAGACAGGCAGAGACTGGAGTGATGCAGCTACAAGTCAAGGAACACCAAGTGTTGCCAGCAGCCACCTGAAGTTAGGAGAAAGTCATGGAACGGATTTTCTGGCAGAGTCTCCAGAAGGAACCAACCAAACACTTTGATATTCTAGCCTTCAGAATTGTGAGAAAATAAACTTCTGTTGTCTTAAGCCACCAAATTTGTGATCATTTGTTATGGAAGTCCTAGGAAATGAATACAGGTGCCTAAGTAAAGAATGATAGTGTCACATACATGAACACACATCGCTTTTTAGACTTTTAAAGCAGTCAATCCTCAAAGAGACTTGTGACCAGCCTGGGATTTCTTTAGCTTAGAAGTGTTTATTTAGCTGATAAAAGCAGACCTTAATTGAAATACTGAGTGTTATTACAATACCGTGTTAGAAATGATTTTATGTTAGTGACTGAAAAAAGAGATAGGCAGGAATGAGTTGAATAAGGAAAAAAATTGTGTGTGAAAGAGAACATGCCAAATATTTCAGTAGAAGATCTAACTCAAGGACAATTCTCTGGAGCTGGTAGGACTCTTTCCTCGTGAGACCAGCAAGAACCAACTGACAGATGTCTTAGGGTGTTGAGTGACAAAGCATTTTGGTCTGACCTGACTTTGTGCCTTGATCTAGAAACTGCTCCCCACAAATACCACAGAGGACAAAATAATAGGAGTCTGCAGAAATCCTCTTGGACCCTTTCTTTTGGTTCTTTTGTCTTTATAATTATTCTGGTAGTTTCCAGTGTTTTCCTCTAGGACATGAAGAAGCTTCCTTAATTTTGATCCTCTGGGACAGATGTCATTGGTCTCTGGCTCTGCATGTTTCTGCCCCACCTGGTGTAGCACTAGTTTCCCAGTGTCAGCCTGGTCTTGCCCACCTGGCAGGTACTTCCCCTGGCTTCTCCATGCTGGTGATGGAGAATTGCATTATTCACTTGTACGTTCTTTTGGTAAATATTGGACCTCTTACTCTCCCACAAACATTGCTGTAGATATGGAAAATACTTCATAAATTATATGTTCAGTGGATGAGAAATGCAACACACGAGTACATGAATGCGATTTTAGGAAATAAAGCTATGTAGGGAAAGAGATAAAAGGCATGTTATTTCTGATAGGGTGGTGAGAGACAAATTCTGAATGGGTGACACTAGAGCATAGACATACATTACAATGCATGTGGGGAATAATATTCTAAGCAGAGATAAGAGCAGGTGAAAATCCCTTAGATGGAATGAACTTGGCATATCTGAGTGACAGCAGGAAGATCAGGGAAGATGCTGTTTATGGAACCAGAGACAGACGGGGCTAGAGAGACTGGGTTTTATCAAGTGCTATGTTATTTTTTTAAATTATTTATTTATTTATTTATATGTTTGGCTGTGTCAGATCTTAGTTGTGTCAAGCGGGATCTTTGTTGCTGCATGCAGGATCTTCATTGCAGCACGTGGCCTTCTCTCTAGATATGGTGTGTGTGTTTTCTCTCTCTAGCTGTGGCACGTGGGCTCCAGAGTGTGTGGGCTCTGTAGTTTTCAGCATGTGCGCTCTCTAATTGAGGCACGTGGGCTCAGTAGTTGCAGTGTGTGGGCTTAGTTGCCCCATGGCATGAGGGATCTTAATTCCCTGACCAGTGATTGAACCCACGTCCCCTGCATTGGAAGGCTGATTCTTTACCACTGGACCACCAGGGAAGTCCCAAGTGCTATGGTTTTAATGGGGACAGAACAGTGAGGCTACATCAACTGATTTCTGTTTTCAAAGTATCACAATGGCCTTGGGGTAGAGAAGAGACAATAAGAAGCCAGAGTGAACTCTGGGAAACAACTTGGGAGGGTTTCTCAATAGTTAAGAAAGAGAGATGAAAGACTAGCATGGTAATGAAGGAAGTGCTGGAAAGCATGTTGATTCAAGGTGTATTTGAGGGTAGTAGAGTCAACAGGATGTGCTGGTGGATTAAAAAGTGGAATGTGGGAAAAAAAGAGAAATCAATGTTTTCTCCTTGGCTTTTGACTGAAGAATTGGGTGTATATTGTACATTTATTGGGAAAAGGAAGACGAAAAAAAAAATCATATTGAGAGAGAAGGTGAGAAACAAATAGTTCTATTTTTAGGTATTTAAATTTACAAAGTATCTCAGATGATTAGAGAAAACATTGCGTAGGCAGAGAGAAATATGAATCTGATGCTTAGGAGAAAGATTGAAGCTGGAATTTGGTGTTTAAAACCATAAATTAGAATGAGCTAAACTAGGGAGTAAGTGAAGGATAAAATTTCCATGCTGACATGGAGAGATATCAAAGAGGCTGGAAAAGTCTTCAAATCTGCAAAACAAAAAGTCTTGCTGCAGCACAAAGTATCCTTCCTTTGCAAGAGGGATGGACACAGCACCCATAAGGTGGTATCAAGGGCCAGTAAAAACTTTATCAGTATTAAATTGAAACTGTCTTTTGTTTCTCTTCCTATCACATTGGGACATTGGGTCAACTTACTAATCTTTAGTGACGTGTGTGTATGTGTCTCTTTATGTTTATGCATATTATATTATGAATTGTTTGGATATGAGTGACACGTTGTGATTAAGAAATATATTTAAAATGGGTAAGTTTTTTCATTATAAAGTCTTCCTCCTGAGATTCTATACTAAGAAACACTGAGGTCAAAAGTTTTTCAAAGAGATCTTGATGCTATTGTGTCCTGGCATCAGGTCAGCATCAAAGAACAGTTTAAATTTGGTATGACAGAGGATCATCTTAAAGGGAAAATTTTTTAAAAATATGAGTTGCAAAGTTTAAGAATACGATCAAGACTGGAAATATGATTTCAGGTGTCTTTCATATAAAAATAGTGAGCTTTAAAACCATGCAAGTGGTCACGTTTTCCAAGAGAGAAACATGCCCAGAGAAAAGAGAGCAGGGCACAAACCTGGGTTCTTCTATAAAGCAAATACTTTCTTATTTAACTCTTAAAATGATAGACACAGAGAAATGTTCCAATAGGGTTAATGTCTGTCACATGGTAGGTCTCTGTAACTCTTTAACCAGTTAATGAAAGAATGGAATAAATAAGATGTAGCTGAGAGGAAAAGAAACAAACCTGAGCAGAAATCTGAGAAGAAATAAAGTTAATGGGGTAGAACCAAGATAGGGGAGCGTCAAGGAAGCCAAAAGAATAGAGAATTCTAAGAACTTAGAAATTGTTTACAATCTCAAATGAGGAGGAGGAATTCAGTTCACAAGGAATCAATGTCCATGGTTCATTGTTGACCTTGATGAGAACAGTTTTAATAGCATGCTTTAGAGTGCTAGGGAATACAGACGAGCACCATATCCTGGAAACAATGTGAGGGTGAGTCTCTGAAGGCTTCCTGGAAGAAGCAATGCTAGGCTTGAATCTTAAATGAGTAAGAATTTTCCTGGAAAAGTAAGAGAGGACTCAACATATTAGTTAATATTTTTAAGCATTTTGTATCCTGTTCCTCTTCAACTAATCCTTAACAGATCTATAGTGTGTGATCCTTCTAAATAATATCTTACTCCAGTCAAGTGCTAATAATGACAAGATGATTTTTTGAGCACTTAAGTGTGCCAGATGCTGTGTTAAGATGCAGTTCATACAAAGGTGTAAGAAATAGAGTCCAGTCTTCAAGATCCTTACGATGTATTTGCAGAGAGAAAAAATCAAGTTGATTTATAGAGCACAGAGTATGTGTCTGGTCCTATGTTCTGCTTTAAGAGCTCAGAGATAAAACCCACAATGTATGTCCAGGGTTGGACATGTAGGTTAAAAGACAATTACAGTTTCTTATGATAAACGATATGACAGGGGCTGTGAGAACAAAGAGGAAAGATACCTAACCTAGATCAGGTAAGAGGCCATGGAAAGCATAGAACAAGTAAACTTTGCTCAGTATTACAGGCAGTATTACTGCCTACGAACTTATCTGAGTAAAGTAGAATGTCCTATGAGAGTTAATGCACAGATCCGAGGGAGGAAGCTGCATTTGAGTATTTAGAATAAATACCTGAAAATATCTATAAGATGGGAGGGTGAGAGTGATGAGAAAAAAGCCTGGAGAGGGTGAATTTTGGCTAGAAAATGGTGACATCATATAATTCAGAACACTGTGGCTTTCTAACTTTTCAGTAACTCCATATTTCTTAGTGAGCCTCCAAATAACGTCATCTTTATTAACAGCTTCTACAGACCTACTTGTATGTTGGAGTTCTGCTTCACTACGTCTGGGTCCCAAATGGTCCTCATCAGTCATTTCGAAGCCTTAGCTTATAATACATTTTAAGGTGAGAAGTACTATGGAAAAAATAGAAAAGGTTAAGGGAGATGGGAGGGTGGGGTTGGATGGAGGTTGTAGTTTTAAAAAGGGAGGTCCACACTGGCTTTATTGAGAAGGTAAAAATTGAGCAAAGACTTGAAAAGGTTCAAGGAGATACCTATGGGGATATCAAGGGAGGAGCATTCCGAGCACAGCAAACAGCCAGCAGGAAGGGTAGGAGTGGGGCAGGTGAGTAGAGGAATAGCAAGATGTCCTGTCAACCTGGTGCGGGTAGGGTGAGTGTCAGCCAGAGTGGAAGGAATCATGGTCAGAGAAGTTGTTGGGAGTGGGAAGAGATTCTAAGAGAAAGAGAGGGAGCAAGAGAGGAATCTTTAGTGAGTTACCTAAACAAAGATTACTTTTCTATTCAAGTCTGGGGTGCACTTATTAGTGCAAATAATGGCCTCAGAAATGCAAGTGGAAGAATGCAGGACAGTGGGATGGAATCTTTCACAAAGCTCCCCTTGAGTTCTTCTGCCAAAGACTGTGCAGTGGTTAATTCAGCTCAGAGGTGGTTGCAGAGGGGGAGCTAGAGGGCCCTGTAATGAGACTACCTTTGTTCAAGTCTTGGCTCCATGACTGCTAGGTTGAGTTATTTCCGGCAAGTTCCCTAACTTTCTGTGTCTCATTTCCTCACATGGAAAAAGGAATGCTAGTCTTTCCATCATTATGACGCTGTGGGAATTGAGATAATACATGTAAGACATTTAGAGGTTTTGAAGATCGATACAGCTGATGACAAAAACCCGTCTGACACATACTAAATTCTCAGTCAATATCACCTATTATTGTAGCTTAGAAGAGGGTTTCCTTCAAGTGTTCAGCAGAAAATTTTCACTCCAAAGTCAGGAAAATATCTTCTGCAGACAGAGTGAGTGAGATTTGATACTTTCCTTCAAATCATTTTAAAGAGTTGTGTCCTTGAGCATCTCATCAGTCTGAGAAGATGAAGACATGTTGTCCATAGGTATATTTTGGCTATAACTGGTTGATGTATATCATAATGAGCAAAGGTATTGGTATTGGCCCCCAAGGTTTTTATGTTCAGTGTATTCAAACTTCAAAAATATAGTTTTATTTGCTTAACATAGCTATAAAATATAACTCCGGGTAGTTTAGAGAAAATGATGGTTTTAAGTTAGCCCAAAATAGCTTAGTTCCCATTGACCACTAATGACCGTATACTAGAGGGACTTTGGGATTGGTTATCAAATCTGCACAGAGAAGGGCAGACATTCTTATCTTTAATATATTTGTCTTCAAGGTCATTGATTTATAGCTGTCACAGCAAGGCTGAAGGCCTCTTGTGAATTAGCAGGCAGAGTTTTTGTGGTCACAGTGAGGTAGAGAATAATGGCGGGGGACTTTTAAAAATTAAAGTACACCTGTGAGTGTGCATTTAAAGTGCTTTGTTTTTCTTTTCTTTTTCTTTTTTTGTTTTTCTTTTGGAAATTCTGACCACCCTATTAAGGCATGACTGATTTGATTAGAACATGAACTCTTCATTAATTTCAAACTCAACCCATTCACTCCAGGACATTTGAAAGAACATTAAAGAAAAAAAAAAGCAGCTTTTCAAAAAGTACTATCCTAGGCTACAGAAAGCATCAATTCTTTTGCACACAGTTGAGCACAATTCATGTTATCAGTGGAGGCATTAAAACTAAAAACAAAACAGAGTGACAGCCATACCTTTGAAAAATATTGTTGATCTCTTTGGCTATATTACAATTTTGGCACTTAACTAAAATTTCTTTTAAAATTTAGAATCCAAAAAATATTTTCCAAAGCAGTTATTTTGCAAATTTTATAAGTTTTCCAATGATATGACTTAAATTTTTAAAATAGTCTCTCTTATTTCATAAAAATTTTCTGAGTCTGTAGATTCCTGATATTATTTAGTCCAGTACTGCCTTGCTTCATGTGTAGGAAAAATGTTTTGTAAAAAATTTAAAAACATAATATGTAAACATTTTTTATTCAAATCATTTTAAGACAAGAGAGCTTGGGTCAAGTTTAAGATATATAACACAGAAAAATTTCTACAGTAGTTCTTGCAATGTATATAAAATACAAACTAGGAATGCACTAAAGCTTGGCATTGACATTGATATTTGACCAAAATCAGGTATTTGGCTTCTACTCTGGTCTTCAAAAGGCTGAATGTCTACTTCAATGTAATTTTGATTCTGTGATCAGATACGTTACCATCAATTTAAACACAATAAAGTCATTAGTACTGTAAATAACACATACCATTTGGATTTGTTAATGCCTAAATAATCTTTTTCAGATATAGAAAGACTTCTACCTATAAGTTGAAGTGAACAATTTTCTGCCTACTTTACACATAGAAAAGTTTCTACTTACTTAAAGTATGAATGTACCTTACTGTTGCAACTATAAAATGCTGTAAAATCATCAAAGTTGATGTGAAGCCTGTTAAATTTATGTTAAAAACAAATAAAAAATTCATCATTGAAACCATTTGGTCCTGGGCTTTTCTTTGTTAGGTTTTTTTTTTTTTGCGGTATGCGGGTCTCTTACTGTTGTGGCCTCTCCCGTTGTGAAGCACAGGCTCCAGACGCGCAGGCTCAGCTGCTCCACGGCATGTGGGATCTTCCCGGATGGGGACACAAACACACGTCCCCTGCATCAGCAGGTGGCCTCTCAACCACTGCACCACCAGGGAAGCCCAGGAGGTTTTTGATTATAGATCCAATCTCCTTATTCATTATTGGTCTGTTCAGATATTATATTTCTTCTTGATTCATTCTTGATAGGATGTATGTTTCTAGAAATTTATCCATTTCTCTAGATTATCCTATCTATTGGTATATAATTGTTCATAATTGTCTCTTATAATCCTATTTTTATGGTATAATTTATAGTTTTTCCTCTTTCATTTCTAATTTTGAGTCTCCTCTCTTTTTTCTTAGTTAATCCAGCTTAAAGTTTGTCTATTTGTTTACCTTTCCAAAAAAACCAACTCAATTTTGTTGATTTTTTTACATATTGTTTTTCTATTCTATGCTTTATTTCTGCTTGAATCTTTATTATTTCCTTCCTTCCGCTAACTTTATGTTTAGTTTTTTTCTTCCTTTTTTAGTTTTTTGAGGTATGAAATATTATTTAAGGTCTTTCTTCTTCTTAGATATTAACATTTATAGCTATAAACCTCCTTCTTAGTACTCCTTTTGCTGCATCCCATAAGTTTTGATATGTTGTGTTTTCATGTTCATTTTTCTCAAAATATTTTCTAATTTTCCTATGATTTCTTCTTTGACCCAGTTGTTCTTCAGGAGTTAGTTATTTAATTTTCACACATTTGTGAATTTTCCAGTTTTCCTTCCATTATTAATTCTACTTTAATACTCTTGTGGTTAGAAAAGATGTTTGGTATTATTTAAAATTTTCAAAATTTATTAAGGGTTATTTTGTTAACTAAAACATCATCTACCCTGGAAACCACAGACTCTTGTGAAAAATCTGTACTCTGTTGCTTTTGGGTAAAATGCTCTCTATATCTGTAGGTCCATTTGGTCTATATGTTATTCAAGAAGAATTAACACTGATCTTCTTAAACTCTTCCAAAAAATTTAGGGAAGAGTGGACACTTCCAACCTCATTTTATGAGGCCTGCTACTATCCTGATGCCAAAGCCAGACAAAGATTGTACAGAAAACTACAGGCTAATATCCCTGATGAACATAAATACAAAAATCTTCAATAAAATACTAGCAAACTGAATTCAACAGCACATTTAAAAGATTATACATAATTACTATGTGGAATTTAGCTCTGGGATGTAAGGATAGTTCAAAATATAAAATCAATTAATGTGATACATCACAGCAGAATGAAGGATAAAAGTCACAAGATCATCTCAACTGATGCAAAAAAAGCATTTGACAAAATTCAACATTGTTTCATGATAAAAATTCTCAATAAATTATGTATACAAGAAATTTACCTCAACATAATAAAAGCCATTTATGAAAAGCCCACAGCTAACATCATAATTAATGTTAGAAAAACCAAAAACATTCCCCCTAAGATCAAAGATGACTACTCTTACCACTCCAATTAAACACAGTACTAGAACTTTTAGCCAGAGCAATTAGACAAGAGAAAGAAATAAGAGGTGTACAAATCAGAAAAGAAGAAGTAAAATTATCTTTGCAGATGAAATGATCTTATTGTAGAAAACTCTAATGGCTACACACACAAAAAACTGTGAGAGCTAATAAATATATTCAGTAAAGTAGCTGAATACAAAATTGACATATGAAAATCAATTGCATTTCTGTACATTAATGACAAACTAGCCAAAAAGAAAATCAAAAAACAATCTCATTTACAATAGCATAAAAAATAAAATACTTAACAATAAACTCAACTAAGGTGTTTAAAGATTTGTACTCTGAAAACTACAAACAACTGATGAAATAAATTAAAGAAGACACCAATAATAGGAAAGATATCCTCTGTTCACGGATTGGAAGACTTAATAATGTTAAAATGTCTATACTACCTAGAATGATATAGATTGAAAGCAATCCCTATCAAAATCCTAATGGCATTTTTTATAGAAATAGAAAAACCCATCCTAAAATTCACATGAAATCACAAAAATCCCTGAATAACCAAAATAACCTTGAAAAAGAACAAAGCTAGAAATCACACTTCCTGATTTCAAAATATATATAAGCCTACAGTAATTAAAGCAGTATGATACTCGGATAAAACCAAACATACAGACTAATAGAATAGCGAGCCCAGAAATAAACACATACACATACTGTCAACTAATTTTTGACAAGGATGCCTAGAATACACAATGAAATAGTCTCTTCAACAAATGGTGTTCAGAAACTGGATATCCACGTGCAAGAGAACAAAATTGTATACTTTAACCTACAAAAAATAAAATAAAAATGGATTAGAGATTTAAACGTAAGACCTAAAACTGTAAAACTCTTAGAAGAAAACATAGGGGAAAATCTTCATGACACCAGTCTAGGAATGACTTAGGAATGACTAATTGGATATGACACCAAAAGCCCAAGCAACAAAAGCAAAATCAGATAAGGGGGTTTACAGCAAGCTAAAAAGCATCAACACAGCAAAGGAAATAATCAACAGAATAAAAAGAAGACCCATGGGAGAAAATATTTGCAAACCATATATCTGATAAGTGGTTAAAAGCCCTAATACTTAAGGATCTCCTACAACTCACTAGCAAAAAAACAAATAATCCAATTTAAAAATGGGCAAAGAACTTGACTAGACATCTTTCCCCAAAATGACATACAAATGGCTAACAGGTTCATAAAAAGATACTCAACATCACTAATCCTCAGAGTCAGAACCAAAATGAGCTATCACCTCATACCTGTTAGAATGACATTTTTTTTTAAGTAAAAAGTACTGGTGACAATATGGAGAAACTGGAAGTCTTGTATACTGTTTGTGGTAATGTGAGATGGTGTAACCACTATGGAAAACAGTATGAAGATTCCTCAAAAACTTAAAAATAGAACTACCATATGATCCAGTAATTCCCCTTCTGAGTATATACCCCAAATAATGGAAAGCAGGGTCTCAAAGCAATATCTGTACTCCTGTGTTCACTGCAGCATTATTCACAATAGCCAAGATGTGGAAACAACCTAAGTGATGAATGGATAAAGAAGATGTCATATATGTATATACATGGAATATTATTCAGCCTTGAGAAGGAAAGAAATCTTGCCATTAGTGACAAGTGGCTGTACCTTCAGGGCATTATGCTAAGTGAAATAAGCCAGACCCAGAAGAAGAAATACTTATTATTCCACTTATATCATGTATCTAAAAGAGTCACATTTGTAGTGAGAAAGAGTAGAATGGTGGTTATCAGGGGCTTGTGGGAGGGGAATGGGAACTTTCAGTTCAAATATAAAGTTTCAGTTATACAAGATGATTCAGTTCTAGAGCTCTGCTGTACAACATTGTGCCTATAGATAGCAATACTGTACTGTGTGCTTAAAAATTTGCTAAGATGGTAGAGTCCATGTTAAGTGTTCTTAACACAATTAAAAATAATAAAGAGGGGCTTCCCTGGTGGCGCAGTGGTTGAGAGTCCACCTGCCGATGCAGGGGACACGAGTTCGTGCCCCGGTCCAGGAAGATCCCACATGCCGTGGAGTGGCTGTTCCCGTGAGCCATGGCCGCTGAGCCTGCACTCCACAACAGGAGAGGCCACAACAGTGAGAGGCCCGCATACTGCAAAATAAATAAATAAATAAATAAAAATAATAAAGAATAAATAAAAATTAAAAACCAATGAAGATTCCATTTTATATATGTACCACATCTTTATCCATTCCTATGTCCTGCAAACAGATTGTACCTTTTTTTTTCCCCTGCGCTATACAGTAGGTCCTCACCAGCCATCTACTTCATACATAGTAGTGTACATATGTTAAGCCCAATCTCCCAATCCATCCCACCTCCACCTCCCCCCTTGGTGTCCATACATGTGTTCTTTATGTCTGTGTTTCTACTTCTGCTTTGCAAATAGGTGTGTCTGTGCCATTTTTCTAAATTGTGCATGTATGCATTAATATATTTGTTCTTTTTCTCTTTCTGACTTACTTTACTCTGTATGACAGTTTCAGTTTAGGAAGGAGAAAAATTCGGGAGATGATTGATGGTGAGAGTTGCACAACAATGTGAATATACTTAGTGCCACTGAACTGTACAGTTAAATATGGTTAAAATAGTATGTTTTATATTATGTGACTTTTACCACAATAGAAAAACAAAATAAAACTGATGAGAACGCTCAGATAATTAAATAGCAACATAAATTGGTTGTGACATAAATATTAAGAAAGAGTACATTCAAGGAAATCAACTTGATGCTTTGTGATGACCTAGAGGGGTGGGTTAATGAGGGTGGGAGGTAGGCTCAAGAGGGAGGGGATATGGGAATATATGTATGCATATAACTGATTCACTTTGTTGTACAGCAGAAACTATCACAACATTGTAAAGAAATTATACTCTAATAAAGATGTAAAAAAAAGAGTGTATTAAGTAGTTAATTTAGATATAATATTTTCTTTTTGATTTAACAAAATTTAGAAAAGCTTGAAAATTATTAAAAGTTGTATTATATTTTAATAATACTTTAAAAATAAAATTCTGGATTATTCTTTTTTTAGAAAATAATATACTGAGGTGAAGTTCATATAACATAATTAACCCTTTTAAAGTGAACAATTCAGTGGGTATTGATACATTTACAAAATATTCTACAGCCACCACCTTTATGTAGTTCCAAAATATTTCCATCATGCCAAAGTAGAACTCACTACCATTATAGTTTTCCCTGCTCCCCTCTGACCATAGAAACCATCAACCTGTTTGACTTCTGTCTCTATAGATCTAACTATCCTTGATATTTCATATAAATGGAGTTCTACTATGTGACCTTTTGTATCTGGCTTCTTTTACTTAGCATAATGCTTTTGAGATTTATTCACACCACAGCATGCATCAGTACTTCATTTATTTTGATGGCTAAGTAATATTCCATTGTATATATATATTACAATTTGCTTATACATTAATCTTTTGATGGACATTCAGTCTGTTACCATCTTTTGGCTACTGTGAATATTGCTGCTATAAACATACATGTAGGTATACTAGTTTGGGTAGCTGTTTTCAGTTGTTTTGGACATACAAGAGTGTAATTATGGGCTCATATGGCTATTGGATGTTTAACTTATTCAGGAACTGCCAAAACAGTTTGCACAGTGGTTGAACCATTTTACAGGATCCCACCAGCACTTTATGCGGGCTCTATGTCTCCATACCCTTGCCAAACTTGTCATTTTCTGGTGTTCTGGTTTTAGTCACCCTACTGTGACTGAAGTGGTACCTCATTGTGATTTTAATTTGCATTTCCCTAATGATGAATGATATTGAGTTTTTTTGTTTATTGTTTTGTTTTGTTTTTTCCTTGAGAACAACACCTTTCCTTCAGCACTAGTGGTGGGATACTTACAGCACTAGGGTCTCATGAGTCACACCATCATGGAAGTGTTAGTGAACGGTTGACTGAAACCAGCCACCTTGGCCAGGCCCACTTGCCTAAGCTGTCTCACAACAGGAGGTCCCAATAAGGAACATGGTGCTGCTGCCGAAAACTAACCAGGAGAATTCGGGAGGGGCCCAAAGAGGGAGGAGACGACCAGCCTCCCAGAGCCCTTCTCACTGGAATCCATCTCAGCTGAGTGATGCATGTGCCACCAGGAAGGACCCTGAGTCAGACTAACTATGGGCCAAGCCAGATATTGGCCAGAGACAACCAGGAAACTAATTCCATCACCATAAAACCAGAGACTGTGAGCCATGTGGCAGAGCAGTTCTCCTGGGTTCCCTTACCCTGCTGCTCTCCACCCGGGGCCCTCCTTCCAAGTAAAGTCTCTTGCTTTGTCAGCACGTGTGTCTCCTTGGACAATCCATTTCTGAGTGTTAAAGAGCTTACTCTCAGGCCCTGGAAGGGGTAATCCTTCCTGCAACACTCCTGTGCACCCCCTAGTGATGGTGCTGTCTGACCTGGAGTCCACAGCAGCCACACGGCTCATCTTTGTCTCTTTGTCCAGGTTTATGTACACTTTGGGGTGGGTAAGGGTCCCCCAGCACCCTCACATGATATCACTCGACTGCTGACTTGGCTCACAGGCTGCTCTGTTATCAGACGGATGGTGAAGTTCTCATTCACCTCTTTCTGACGACCTACAGATTGAACTTTCCTGTTGTGTTTATCATCATAAACCTGGCTGGTGTGTGTGCGACCTTCTCCATGATCTGCGAGGTCCACACTCCAAAGCACCTGGCACCCCCAGCCCCCACAAGCCCAGCAGCTGGAGGAGGGTCACTGCCGTGGCCACCTTGCAGGCTGACCCTTGACCTGGTGCGTGGACGCTCGTAGCTCCGAGAGCCCACATATGTGCACTGCTCAGTAATGAGTATTTTTTTCATGTGATTTTTGGCAATTCGCATATCTCCTTTGTGCAAATGTCTGTTCAAGTCTCTTCCCCATATTTAAATTGAGTTATTTGTCTTGTTGCTGTTGACTAGTAAAATTTCTTTTATATTCTGGATACTAGAACCGTATCAGAATTATAATTGGTATATAATTTTCTCCAGTTCTCTAGGTTTTCTTTTCACTTTCTTGATGTCTTTTGATGCATAAAAGCTTTTAATTTGGATTAAGTCTAATTTATCTCTGTATTCTTTTGTTGCTTTCCTTGTCATTTCTAAAAATCCATTTCCAAATCCAAAGTCATGAAGATTTTCCCCTATGGTTTCTTCTAAGGGTTTTATGGTTTTATATTTAGGTCATTCATCTATTCTGAGATTATTTTTTTATATGGTAAAAGGTTGGGTCTAACTTTATTCTTTTGAATATGGATATCCAGTTTTCCCAACTCCATTTGTGGAAGAGACTATTCTTTCCCATGTAATGATCTTGGACCCTGTCAGAAATCAATTGATTATGGATGTATGGGTTTATTTCTGCGCTCTCAGTTCTAGTCCATTAATTTATATGTTTATGTGTGCCAGTGCCACACTATTTTGATTACTATAGCTTTGTAGAAAGTTTTGAAATTGGGAAGTGTATATCCTCTGGTTTTGTCCTTCTTTGTCAAAGTTATTGGCTATTCAGAGCCCAATTCAATTCCACATAAATTTGAGCACTGGATTTTCCATTTTTGCAAAAAAGTCCCCTGGAGTATGGACAGAGATTCCATTAAATCTGTAGATCACTTTGACATCTTAACAATATTAAGTCTTCCAATCCATGACAAGGGGATGCCATACTGTTTAGTTAAGTCTTATTTAGTTTGTTTCAGCAATGTTTCAAAATTTTTAATGTGTAAATCTTGTGCCTCCTTGGTTAAGTAATTTCTATTTATTTTATTCTTTCTTAAATTATGACCAAATATACATAGCATAAAATTTAACACTTTAACCATATGTAGGGTACAATTCAGTGGCATTGAATGTATTTACACTGTTAGGCAATAATCATCTCTGTCCATTTTCTGAACTTTTTTATAACCTCAATCCTAAACTCTGTACCATTAAACAATAATTTTCTATTAACACATCCTCTCCCCATTGAATGGTCTTGTCACTTGAATCATTTTGCTAGGGCTGCCATAATAAAGTACCAGAGATTAAGTGGCTTAAACAACAGAAATTTATGTTCTTACAGATCTAGATCTACAGGCTAGAAGTCCAAGATCAAGGTGTTGGCAGGATTGACTTCTTCTGAGGTCACTCCCCTTGGCATTTAGATAGGCTTTTCTCCCTATTTCTCCACATGGTCTTCCCTCTGAACATGTCCAAATTACTTTCTCTTATATAAACACCAGTCATAGCAAATAAGGTCTATTCAGTTCCATCTGGAATCAGGAACCAAGATCCCACACTGGGATTTCAGGGTGTCATCTTTAAGACCAATATCAAGCTAAAGAGGGTGGCTAAGGACAAATGAAATCACCACAAACTCTCCTACCATTTTTAAGTTTTCTTCTTATTGATTCAGCATTCACTTGGTTGCTGTAAACTTTTGACTGTTTCCCAGCGTTCTGACTAAGTAGATTCTGACACGTACTGCTTTTTTTTTTTAATGTTTTTGTGAAGGAACAGGAGTTTGGAGCTTCCTACTCCATCAGTTTTCTGACCTCACCCTTCCAGGTTTATTCTTGATCTCAGAAGTTAATTATATGATAGAGATAATCAGTTTTGGCTTCAAGGTTCAGCTAGTTTTAAAAACTAGGTCTTTTTTGACAATTTGGCAAAAATATGTATTCACTGCACCTTATTACGGACATTGTAAAATGTTCATTCTTGCCAAAGACTTTATTTATCCCTACTTTTTCCAAAACATAAAAATGAGGAGTATTAATAAGGTCATATAAATTACCTTTTGGAGAAGTAAATTTTATTGTTGTTGCCTTGGCTATCTGTAGTGTTTACTCATTTCTGAAACCTGAGTAACAAGATTTTTTTTTAAGTTTTATAACCAGGGTCAGCTATTTAACACTCGACTCAATTTAATGATGCCCAAAGGCAGATTAAAATGCCCTTAATTTGATAAAATCCTCTTTTCTAGCATAGAGATTCCAAGAAGAAAGTTTTAAAAATGGAAAACGTGACAAAAATAATCTCCTAGAGTTCAAACTCAATGTAGTTATTAAGACCCATAAACAAGAAATAGTTTGTCTTTTAACTTAGCTATACTTACAGACAAAAAACAAAACAAAACAAAACAAAAACAACCTTATATACACTCGTCATATACAACAGCATTCTAAAATTAAACTGTAGTGTACTAAGACCATCCCTCAGAGTTAATAGACATATCATGCCCCTCGTTAACAGTCGGTTTGGACTGGAATGATTCCTCACTCATTTTTTCCTATTTCTTCACCATCACACACGTGTTTATCATATTTGTTCTCAAAGAATAAGTGTATTTTTATATAAGTATATATTTCAGTGATTCTCAAATAAATTTACATTACGATATAGAATAGACTTGTTTCAATGGAAAATACCCTTCTCCATCAAAGAACTTTGATAAGTTTCTAGGGGATTATACTGGTCCTTTCACTCTTCTTTCCCATCTGCCACCCTAGATAAGCTGCAGCTCTACATGATGGGAGCATAACATTATAACATCCCTTTCTACTTCAGAGACAAGTTATACACTTATAAGATCCTAAAATTGTAAAATATTAGTGCCAAAAATCCCTTAGGAGCTGAATGATACTTTACAACACCTCAACTTTAATCCCCTCTCGACCAAGGGTTTGTGAGGTATATTGACTTTTCCAGGGTCACATAATGAGGCAGCATAATGGGGACGTGAAGGATTAAATACTGAAATGAGTGCTGTAGGTAATTACACAGAAGGCAGAAATGGAAAGGATTTGAATTATTTAAAGGTTAGTTAACATTGCAGAGCACTTAAACTTTCACAGCACAGAAAAATATAGGAAAACACTTAAAATAGGGATACCACAGTCTATAAAAATGTATGGGTTGCTTGTTCTCAACCAAGATCTACTTGGCCAATCTAGAAATTTCATCTTGGGAAAGGTAAGGAAGAGCCATTAGGATACAGATCTCTGTCTTGTGCAGTATTGTTTTCTCACAGCTAAAATCAATCCAAGAAATTAGTGCCATGAAGTCTGTCTGACTCTGATTTCCATGTGACTTCCACCATTGCACACTGCCTTCCAAGAGGCTGAGCAATGGAGTTATTGAATTGGTCTATATTTTGGGAAGAAAATTTCAAATGCAAGTGTCTAGTAGGTAGGCTTTAATGTTGAGTCCAGCGATAAACTTTTGAGGACAACCATGCCATAGCTAACTTCTATGACATTTAAATTTGTTTTCATTTGAATCATTTCAGTCATATAAAAAGGACAGACATTAATATAAAAATAACCCAAGTTTACCACTCTGATTTAGGAAATGTCAACATTTTTCTGTATTTGTTTCATGTTATTTTTGTTTGTAGTAAAAAAAGCTTCAGGTACAGTTGAAGCCACTCAACCTTCCATTTTGCCAGAAGTAACCAACCATTTTACTGAGGTTGTTATGTGGCCTTCTGTAGCTGCTTTATTCCTTACAACATATATTTATGTCTATAAAAAAGTCTAGTAATATTTTATGTAGTTTTTTATATCTGACATTGTACAATATGCCCTTTTTCAACTTTTCACAGTGTTATGTTTGTGATATATCAATGTTGATACATGTATATATAATTTATTTATCTGTGCTTCATTTAATTTGTTATTTTAAACTGATGGATTGAAAAAAGAGCAATGACTTAATTATTTTTTCTCCTCTGGTAGACATTTTAATTTCCTGTAATTATTTCCTATTATCAACAGTTCTTAAAAGAACACTGTGTTACATGTCTCCTTGTGCAAGTATTTAAGGGTCTAAGATAGCTAACTAATAGTGGTATTACTGAATTGTAAGGTATGTACTTAAAATTTATGAGACAGTGTTCCAAGTCTCTCCAAACTGGTTGTGCCTTTTGTATGCCATGTTAGACAAGTATTTTCATGTACTTGTCAAACTGCCAGCTAGTTGGGTTCCAGATCATCATTCAGAGACTGGCAGAAGACAAGTCACATTTTCCAGCTGAAAGGGATACTGTGTTCTCTGCTGTCCTTGGTTTATCCCTGTCTGAATGGTGCAACTACTCAAGTCAAAGCACCCTATAAAGTCTATCTATTGTTTTTATTTGCTACTCTTTGCTTATCCTGTTACTGAAATAAGGGGTGGGATTAGCTACGTGGCCTTCTTCCTTGAATATTTGCTACATATAGTCCCATGCACACCTGTGATAGTCTGCAAAATGAAGTCAGTACCAGAGGAGGTATTTGCTTTCAAATCTCCTTGAAAGATTGATAAAGATTATTGGGTCAGAGTCCTAATGTCTGTTTGAATTGAGCAACAGACAAGATGTAGGGGTCTTTTGAATAGACTCTTTGGTATCAATTCACATGTTAAAGAGACTAAAAAATGTGAATTGTACAAATATTTCAGGAGTCCTTTAGGCATTGGAGGTTCACTAACTAGAGACCAGAATCCATTTGAGCATCAAGCATCAGCATTTCATTTCCTCAACTTTACTCCAGACAGAAGGTGCAAAATGAATCCTACAGGTGGTTATTTGAGGCAAACCATATCACAACTAGTTAATTCTGATTGCATTCCTGCTTGATAAGTCATATATTTACTCTTTCAACAAATTAACCTCTTGCCTATCAAAGAAGGAAGTTGCATTGTGTTTGAGTTGCGTAGTCTGGGAGAAGCTAACCTTCTTTTCCATTACTGATCCATCAGCTCTCACTAGGTGGTAGGGGAAGAGAAGACCTACAATTGCAGTCAATCTCAGGAGAGCTGGGATCAGGCTCTGCCACACAGAGCCACATGGTGTTGGTAAGAAGGCTTCATTTCCCCCAGGTGACTGCTGTATTGTTCAGGGTGAATGACTTAGATGAAACTGGGCTGGGTTTTGGCCCTCTAATCCGCTCATCAGGGCAGTCCATTGCAGGGAGCACCCTGTCTGGCCATCCGCTGCATCTCTGTCTGCTAACAGGTGGTTACCTTTGATTACTGTGTTATTCCACAGAGGGATTTGGGAAGGAACAGTGTGAGATGTGAACTCAGATTTCCAACTTAGAATGCTCTCCAATACGTCTACATCTTTCCTACAGATACTTTTAAGTAACAGGGAATTAAAATGCAGGTAAGTAACTGTATGTCCTATTTTGTTTGTTTGTATTGTATCAGTTCCATTTTTAAAATGTCATTATATTTTAATAAGTGCAAATCTTTGGCTGCATATTTTATTGAATGATAGATATTCATCATAAGGCCTACCAGAGCTCCGGTTTTCAGACACATATTTCCCACGTTTTTTATCTCAGCATGTAATGTTCCCATAAACATTTTTGCGTGTAAATCTTGGTCTGCTTTTCAGATTGCTTCCTCATTCATTCATTTTTACATATATGTATATATTGTATCTATTATGTGTCAGAGACTGTTCTTAATGCTTTTGATACATGGGTAACAAGTATTTGAAGGGAACTCTAGGATTTCAAAAATATAAACATTTCAAGGTTACTTATAAATACGAGGAAATTTACATGCATAGTTTTCAAGTTACAGATGGTCTTCAAGCACCAAACATCTTGAGGACTGGTGTCTGATCTGTTGGAACTTAAAATGCCAAGACCCATCCTTTCTTTGCTCCAGAGCTCAAAATATTAGAAGATACTTTAAAAAAACTGCTGGCTAAATAGGGAGTAGCAATATAAGCTTTACTGAGATAAAATGACTGCAGAGCATAACTGTAACCTGAGGTCCACAGTGACTGTTTCTAGTTCCTCCTCATTGAAAGAAAAGGCCTAAGCAGAGGCAGCTGAAGAAGCTGGGCCAGAAAGAACAGATCCCTCCCCAGACTAAATATAAGTCAGAAGCTCAGAAGGCCATGGCAGCTCCACTTACCCATGAAACAAGCAACAAAAGATGAGGTGCAACTTGTGCACAGAAATCCTATGTACCCTTACCAGGGCCCTGGGCATGTCAGGCCCTCCCCAGCTAGATTACCTATATATAAATGGGCTCATCTTCTGAAAGAAATGTGATAGAGAAAATTTAAGGGTAGTTCTTTTGCAAATACTCCATGAGAGCTACAGGGAGCAGTATGTTTTCTCTGGAAGAGCAAGATATCAAAGGCTTTCATTCCTGGACACTTATTGACTATGTAACATTAGACAATCTACTTAAATTATCTGAACATCAAGCAGTGAGGATATGATACCCATTTCATAGTACTATTGCATAAATTAAAAAAGTATTATTGCTGAGTAACTTCTCCCTGTGGAGTTGTCAATTCATCGACAGGGAAAAAAGTCAAAACAGTTGTTTAATACATTACCTCATTGACTATTATAACTACAGAGGTCATAGTGGTGAAATTAGAAATGCTGTATAGACATTCTCATTATTAACCCAGAATTTATTGAACTTATGGCTCTTCTAGTCCCAAATGACATAAATCAACCACACATAATTCTATGAGCTTGCTTATTTTATTTATATGTAAGATTAACAGATTTCTTACTTGATAGGCTTTGGAGATGTGTGTTAGTTGTTGATTTCAGTAGCTGTGTAAACAAGCGTTCTGATTTCTCCACATCCTTGTCAATATTTGTTATTTTCCTTTGTTCTGACTCTGGCCACCCTAGTGGGTGTAAAGTGACACTTTGTTGTGGTTTTGATTTGCATTTCTCTAAAGATTAAAAATAAGAGCACATCTTCTCTGGGAAAATGTCTATCTCTGTCCTTTACCCATTTAAAAATTTGATTGTCTTTTTTGTTGTCGTTGAGTTCTTTATATATTCTGGATACAAGTCCCTTACCAGATATATGATTTTTAAACATACTCTCTCATTATTTTGGTTGTCTTTTCAGTCTTCTGTTAGTTTCTTTAGATGCACAAAAGCTTTAAGTTTTTATGAGGCACAATTTATTTTTTTTTGTTGTTGTTGCTTACACTTTTGATGTCATATCTAAGAAATCATTGTCAAATTCAAGGTTATAAAGCTTTATATGTTTAGCTTTTACATTTGCTCTCTACTCATATTTCAGTTCCTTTTGCATATGATGTGAAGTAAGGGTCCAACTTTATTCTTTTGCAAGTGGATATCCAGTTATCCAAGCATCGTTTGTTGAAGAGGCTGTTCTGTATTCATTGAATCACCTTGGCACCCTCATCAAAAATCAAAATGGTAATACAGTTGACCCTTGAACAACATAGGGGTTAGTGGACACTGACCCTCTGCATAGCAGAAAATTTGCATATAACTTTACAGTCGGCCCTCTGTATCTGTGGTTCCACATCTGGGAATTCAAACAACCTAGGATTATGAAGAACTATAAGAATTTATTGAAAAAAAATCCATGTATAACTGGACCTGCACACTTAAAACCCGTGTTGTTCAAGGGTCAACTGTATATAGAAGGGCAAATTGGAAGTTGATTGTATTGTATTGGTCTATGCTTATGCCAGTACTTACACTATTTGATTATTGTATATTAGGAGAAAGTCTAGAAATTAGGTAGTGTGAGTCATCCAACATGGTTCTTCTTTTCCAGTACTGTCTTGACTATTCAGAGTCCCTTGCAATTCTATATAAATTCTAAGATTGGCTTTCCCATTTTTGCAAAAGGGGTCATTGGGATTTTGAAAGGAATTGCTTTGAATCTGTAGATTGCTTTGGGAAATATTGCATCATAACAATCTTCTGTTTTCCAATCCATAAATATGGGATGTCTTTTTATTTATTTAAGTCTTTATTGATTTCTTTTAGCAACATTTGTAGTTTTCAGAGTACAAGTCTTGAACCTTAGTTGAATTTATTCCTAGGCATTTTATTCTTTATGATACTATCATAAATGAAATTGTTTTCTTAATTTCCTTATTGGATTATTCATTTCTAGTATATAAAAACACAGCTCATTTTTGAGTATTGATCTTGTACCCTTCAAATTTGCTGAATTCCTTTACTAACTATAATATTTTTTGTGACTTTGGGGCATTTTCTATATGAAAGACCATGTCATTTGCAAACAGGTTTTTCTTCTTCCTTTCCAATGTGGATGGCTTTTATTTCTTTTTCTTGCTTAATTGCTCTATCTAAAATGTTCAGGATAATCTTGAATAGAATGACAAAACAGGCATACTTTTCTTTTCCCTGATTTTAGGAAAAAAGCTTTCACTTTTTTACCATTGAGCATGATATGAGCTTTGAGTTTTTCATAAATGGCCTTTATCATGTTGAAGAAGTTAACTTCTACTCATTTTTTTAAATTATAAAATGTGATGGATTTTTTCAAATGCATTTTATACATTAAGATAATCATGTGTTTTTTCTTCATTCATTTCAATACTTTTGTATATTACATTTATTCATTTTCATATATTGAGCACTCTTTGTATTCCTAGGATAAATCTCACTTGTTCATGATACAATCCTTTTAATATGTTGTTAGACTCAGTTTGCTAGTATATTTAAAGCACATTATCATCTATTTGGATAAGGGACATTGGACTGTAATTTTGTTTTCTTTTGATATATTTGACTAGCTTTGGTATCAGAATTACACTGACATCATAGAATGAGTTAGAAATGGTAGCTCTTACTCTATTTATAGGAGAATTTTAGAGGATTGGTCTTCTTTTTTTGAATTTTTAAAAATATGTATTTATTTTGTTATGCTGGGTCTTTAATTACAGCAGACGAGCTCCTTAGTTGTGACTCACTGGCTCCTTAGTTGTGGCATGTGAATGTTTAGTTGCAGCATGCACGTGGGATCTAGTTTCATGACCAGGGATCAAACCAGGACCCCTTGCATTGGGAGCATGGAGTCTTAACCACTGCACCACCAATGAAGTCCCTAGAGGATTGGTCTTAATTCTTTCAAAAATATTTGATAGAATAGCCCCAGACTTTTTTTCATCGGGAGGTTTTTGGTTACTGATTCAATCGCCTCACATTGAATTGATTTTTGTGTATGGTGTGAGGTAGGGGTTCAACTTCATTCTTTTGTGGGTGGATATCCAGTTGTTCCTGAACCAATTCTTGAAAAGACTATTCTACATTTTATGTACCATTTTATCTCATAAGGATGCCCAGCATTTGAGGCAAATTGTCTGGAAGATCGTGATCCCAAATCAAGTGGGGATAAGTCCCCCATCACATTGTTTTCTGTCAAAGGCTTTTCCTAAACTGAAGAGAGTTAAGAACTTCTTAGGCCTTTCCTGCTAGTACAGACCTTCCCTTAGACTGTCTTCAGAGGCCTTGAGATGAGCAATGACTTTGGCATGTGATTCTCCCCCAAACTGGGGAGAAGGCCAAAGTTTTCTTAAGCCACATGCTGTCTCTATTTTTGTCACATCTCAATCACACACAACTTTTCTTATTCCTTTGGTTTTGTTTTATCTTAACTACTACACTAATATCATAAACATTATCTTTCCATCTCAAAATTTCCTGCTACATTAGGATTTTGATTTGAGGCTCCTCAGTGCTGGCAGAGAAAACAGAATCTGGGGGTAGCCACGTGTTTACTCCAGAGTTTTGCCCTTTTGAGTTGAGCCTCCACTTTGGCCTCTGCAGATGGGGCTCTAAGACAAGAAAGATTGCCTTGGCTGTCCAAAGTCTCCAATAGGGTCTTTCCTGTCTCCCCACCAAATTCCTCTTCAAGCCAAGGCCAGATTATAGTTTGCTTTGTTTAGGATCATAAACAGACTTTCTCTCACCCACAATTTGGTTCGCTTTGTTACTAACACTAGTAGTTAGAACCACACTTGATAACTCAAACTATCAATGTGAGATCAGCCCAAACAGCCATGGGACTTTGGTGCCTGGGTTCCCTGACTCTTTTTAAATTGAGGTTGAATGCAGCCTTTCTTGGAATTGTCACCTCCCTTTCTCTTTCTCTTCCTGGTCCCTGTGGCTTGGTTATAAGTGGATTCAGTATCCTTCTTGGCCTTGGTTGGCTCTCTCTATAGACACACAGGCAGAAGGGCAGGCCCTTTTTAGGCCTTGAATATTGGTTACCTCAATTTAGCATTTTCTCAGAATTCTTCATAGAATTGTACAGATATTAATATTTTAGTGAAAAACTTGCTATTTCTTTTGAGAACTTTTGTCAAAATTTTGGAAAAATGTGTGAGCAATTTTAGGTTAGATTTGGGGAAATTATTCGTTTTCTGTCTATAGCACCATTGCAATATTCCTCAAGTTAAGTGTTTTTAGAGCAATAATCTCAATATTTATAAGAGATGTAAGAATAATTTAGCAAAAAACAACCACCATTGTGGACATTTTTATCAGATGCCCAAAACGTGTCCTTGAAGCTTATCTAAAATCTGCTCGAAGAAATCTGATGAATAAGGAGTATAAAGACCTTCAATTGGGAAGATAAGAAATGAAGATCATCACCTATGACTGAAGAAGGCAGAGTCATCTACTATGGAAGCACCAAGGAAAAGGAAATTTGAATTTGAAGACAATGGGGTCGTCATCACTTCCTGTAGAAATTAGCCCCACTGAGTAGCAATGACCTGGAAGGAGCAAAATAAACCAGAGTCAACAAATGTGTAAAAGCAAATGTTGTAGTTTTATAAAACAAGTTGCATTTTAAAAACACATTACATTTGTGAAAACAAATGTTGCAATGTTAGTAACTATTTTTGCCTATTTTTTCTCTTGTATTGTTCAGGGTGTTTTAGTTTCAAAGCATGACAGCTTTTGACAGCATGGTGAGGGTTGGAGGTCGGAGAGAATGTGCCCAGAGCAGGAAGACCAGAGCTGAGGTCTCTGACTTCATTGAGGGGCCAGACTCCAAGGTGGGATGATCAGCAGTTTTGTAAGCAGTATCATTCAAAGGTTGATGGTAGGTCTGGTTGTGATGCATGAATTTTGATACGTAAGGAGCTTCAATTCTATAAGAGACTCAGCCAGCATACAAAGCGCATTCACGATGGAACCATAATCTGTGTAAGCCTGGAGTGGAGAATCTCTGGTGATAAGTACATCACAAGAACATAGAGAAACAAGTTCCAGTCATTTGAAAGTGTTAAAGCAGACAGGTAGCTAGATATGAGCAGAGAAAGGAGGGCACAGGCCAGGTGGCAGGAAACCACATCATGTTGGGGTGATCAGTGTCCTGAAGGCAGACAAAGAAAGATGGGAAAAGGAGGGAATCTACGGCATCCTAATGTAATTTTTGTTCATTATGCTCTCATTACGATAAAATTAGCCTTGCAGATAGGTAGTTCCCATCATGCACCAAGGCCATGACCCTTCTAGTAAAGACTAAATAAGGACAGGGGCTCCCCTGGTGACACAGTGGTTAAGAATCTGCCTGCCAATGCAGGGGACATGGGTTTGAGCCCTGGTCTGGGAAGATTCCACATGCCACGGAGCAACTAAGCCCATGCACAACAACTACTGAGCCTGCACTCTAGAGCCCGTGAGCCACAACTACTGAAGCCCCTGAGCCTAGAGCCTGTGCTCTACAAAAAGAGAAGCTACCGCAATGAGAAGCCCATGCACCGCAACGAAGAGTAACACCTGCTCGCCACAACTAGAGAAAGCCTGTGCACAGCAGCAAAGACCCAACACAGCCAAAAATAAATAAATAAAATTAAAAAAAGACTAAATAAGGACAAAAATCCCTCCTCCCCTTGTGAAGGTGGAGCTGAGATGAAAATCAAGGAATACGACCCCAAACCCCTCCTTCCCCAATGAATATTCTGCCCTTTCATTCTATGCCTCACACAACCAGCTTGCCAAAGAAACTCAGGGCAGCTACTCACATGAGCCTCCCCGCTGTCCCCTGGAGAGTGTACTATTGCTTAAATAAATGCTCACATTACTTTCTTATCCCTGTCGCATTTCTGAATTCTTTATGTGACAAGACAAGAGCCTTTCACTTGGAACAAAAGGATACTTTGTTAGAATTAGGAACAGTGATGGGATTCCAAAAATATGGAGAAGGATTTGCCAAAAATCTATTCCCAGCAAGAATGTGAAACCAGTAAGAGTGGGTAAGCAGAAATCTGAAGCTCAATCCAAGGTGTAGAGATTTGGCCATATGGCAGAATACCCAAAAGACCAGTGGTTCACAGGCACATGTGTGTCCAGAGGTCACCCCAACCACATGAAATGAGAAAACGTTGTTTCTATATCCATAAACAAAGGACGTTGCAGCCATCAAGCCATCACATTACAGCTGCTCCCAAAGGTGAGCGCTGAGGGAGCTCATGATGGAGACAGGATGCCCCCCATCTAGCAGTCAGCCACTGCATCCACCCCCAGTGATGCACCCTGAGGAGACTCAGGATAAGAAAGCACAGGATCCTGGCCCCAGAGAGCTGAGGTGCATATCAAAGGAATGATTTCAGTGAGCCCAGACTCTTGCATCTTCCCATACATAGAAAAGCACTAAGTTCATTAACTTCAGATGTCTGGTTTTCTTTAATTAACAGTAATCTTTTGATGTTCTGACTACCTGGTCTTTGTTACAAAAACTCCTATAGATCCTGGCCCCTCCCTTGCCTCTTCGAAGCAGTCCCTCAGAGCATCTGAGATGCTGTCTCCTGGGCTTAAGTCCTCAGTCTTGTCTACCAAGTAATATATAATTCTCAAGTTTTAGTTTGTGCATTTTTTTCAGTTTATACTACCCAACAAATCTCAGAACTGACCAATAAATAGGGCAGATTTGAGCTTTGTAGCTGACTTTGTACAACATCTTAATGTTTAGTGTTTTCTAAACTGATTTCCTAAGTTACTTCTAGTGGTCAAATAAGCTTAAAAATGATATATGCAAAATTTCCATCTGATGGATTTATTAAGCTTCTATAGTAAGTTAAAACAAACAAATAAGCTTTTTTTATCCTAGCATTTTCTAAGTTTCCTTAAGAAAGGAATCTTTGAAATGTATTTTGGAAAATCCTGTTGTAATCAGCAGATGAGACCCAGCAATCTAACCCAGAGGGTTTCCAGCTCCTCACACCCATTGCTAAAAGCATTCACTCACTCTTTACCTCCCTGTTCAGCCCCTGAACTTGGCCCTGAGAGCCCACGCACCAAGATTGTGGAAGCATTTTCTTTCCCAGAGAGGTAGATGTCATTTATCTCTTGTTGACTTTGCATATATCATTCTCTCAGCCATCACTTACTAGCAGATTAACTCCTACTCTCTCTCTCTTTTTTTTAAGATATCACTCCCTCTCAGGAAACTTCACATCACCTCCCCCCTCACTCACTACCAAATCTGCATGCAGTGTCCCTCTTAGGTGCTCCCCAGCTCTCTTTTTTTTAAGTAGATATTTATTGAGACTCTATTTTGTGCCAGGCTCTTGGGTTACATTAGTGAACAAAACAAAGCATCTGACCTTAGCATCTATCTCCCTAGATGCCTGCCTTACATACACCTCATTAGATTGTCAAGTATCTAGATTTTTTTTGTCTATCTCTCATGCTTACTCTAGCTGTGTAAGAACAAGATCCATCCAATTCTTTCAGTTTTATTCCCAAAACCCAGCATCACTTTTATGATGTAGTCATTCAGTAAGTGCTAGTCAATGGCTATGAGAAACAATCAGACCGTTTCTTATTAATTTTTCCTTTTGTTTGCCATAGTTTCAAATATCAAAATCTTATCTGGGAAGCTATCTCTAGGAGGTCAAAATAATTTATAGTGCAAATCTCTTCATCAGATCTCAGCAATAATGGAGAGAAGCTCCTGGACTTTGCCAAGTTCCCCTTGGCCACCCCTCTGGTTTTTGGCAGTAAAGCCCTACACCATCTCATGCTCATATTTCCTAGAGTAGGAGGTTGCAATTTTATTAGCTTTTCTAACAACTTTCTACGCAATGTATAATTTTAGTGAATTAAATAAAAGTAAATGAATTTCTGTTGAGATTTTTGTTGACCATGCTCAAGTAGCCTCTGTTCCCTTAAGCTGTCAGTGACCTTGGGCTGGCACAGAATGTAGCAAGAACAGAGTCCAGATTTTGACCAATTTGAATTAAATCCTCCCTTTTCCCCCCGGGGTTTTGTGTGACTTTGGGAAATTTACTTAACATTCTTGAGCCTTACTATCCTCATTTGCAAAACAGGAATGACTAAGCTCCTTGCTGACCTCATAGAATTGTGTGAAAATTCAAAGAGTGTGGAAGGTGACAGACCTCATACGGTACTGCCTGACATATAGTAGAAACTCTGTAAATGTTAGTTTCTTCTTCCTCCCAGGAGGGTGACTTTCCTTTTATGGAAGGGGTGGCGGAAAGAGATATGAGACTGTCAAATTGTGGTGAGAATGTTAAATGGAGACATCTTCTTGTACAGGTGTTAGGTCTCCTGTAGTTCAGCCTTAATTATTCAGAGGACTGAGCTGGAGGAACTGGAGGTAAATGCATCATTTTAAAAAGTTATCTGCTTAATCTACAGGGGTTCTTTCACTTGCTCCAGGCTGTAATTAAGACTTATCTGAATATACACTAGTATTGTAATCGAGGTACAAGAGGAAGAAGATGAAATGCAGGAAAAACAGAGCTTCCAGCTTTCTTCTGAGTGAAAGATTGCTCACTTTGGAGAACAGTGAGCCTTCAAAAAGTGCTTACCATGTAAAGCAATTATACTCCAATAAAGACGCTAAAAAAAAAAAGTGCTTACCAGGAGAAAATTTTAACATTTCCTCTTAACTACACAAGTAACATCAATGTGCTAATTATTCTAAAATGAGCTCGGAATTTGCTGTATAGTTACGCTTTATGAAATACTTGAGCTCCATTACACCAAGAAATAAAATGCTGCAAATTCATGTCTGTTAATTCATGCAGGATTGAAGCAGGGGCTGGTGTGAAGCCTCCAGAATATGCACATTTTGGTTCTTTTGTTCTTACTGCATTTGTAGTTAAAGGTTTTACAACAACAAAAAGCTGTAAGTACATTGGACTCATAACTTTTATGAACTGTTTAAATGCATAATGAAGATGATTCATAAACGTCTTTAATTATATAAGCACATCGCTAAATATGGATTATAAAATATCTTGTTTACTTTTTCTATAAGCCCACCATAGGTAAAAAGAATATTACGAGCATAGCATCTATTTTGTGTAAGATGGAGATTGGATCTAATTTTTACTTAAGAAAAGTGGCCCTGTGTCATTGGGACCATTTTTCCTTCAATTGTTTTTTCACCAAAATCAGGGAAATCATTCTGATATCATCTCAGTGAATATAAGTGAGGGTTTCAGTTAGCTGAATTTCTCAGTTAAAGCTTTAAGCTAAACCACATTAAAAATAATTCCTCTTTGAAAATCTTGTTAAAATATTTAAATCAAGCCCCCATGGCTCCATGCCCCACAGAGAAATGCAACAAAGCCGTTATGATACTAGCTCTTTATCTGTCTCACTAAGGATTTTGTGTGATATGAAGGAAGTCATAATAGCCATTATCTAATGATCAGGTACTATATGCCAAACATATTTGCAGTTGCTTGTCCCCCACACCTTCTCAACCCCCGCCCCCCAGGAATGAACCTCTGCAAGTATGTGCCAGGCACTTAAGAGGAACTCAGAACTAATTGTGAATGATTTTGTGAAGTCATTTGTCAATGAACATGTTACCGAACTCAGCTTCACTGCTTGCTGCTGCTCAAAAGCCAATACTTTGAGAGACAAGTGTCAGTAGAAAGGAAAGGTGCTTTTAATCAGAAAGTCTGGCAATCTGGGGAGAAGGTGGGCTCATGTTCTAAGACCAACTACAAAAATTCTGCTCAGCCATGACAGCTTTTAAAAGAAAGTAATGAGGGGAGGTGGTAAGAATCTCAGTGAATCATCGAGGCAGGATATTGGGTTCTGCATCCTTCTCCATTGCATGCAGACTGGTTGACTCTCTCTTCAGATGTTATCTTGCCCACATGATCTGTCTACAGGATTCCTTGTGGGCAGGGGTGGGTTGAGGGTAGAGAGCTAGTCATTTTTTAACTGCTTAATTCTTCATTCTTCTTTTTATCTAGGAAAAGAATCAACAGGTTAGGCAAGGCATGTTGTGCGTTCCGGAGAGCATTAAGTCAGGAGTTAGGTTCAACTGTCTAGTGATCTCATTCTTATAATTAGGTTCTTCCAAGGTTAGAGGGGGACAGAAATGGGCAACAGGAAAGGGGCAGAAGAGCTGCTTTCCAATATATTGTGTAAGGCTTTTACAGTAAACATCTCCAACCCGCTGCAAACTGTTTGTGGCAGCATTACTTATCACCCCATTTTACAGGTGAACAACTGAGACTCAAGGAGTCTAAGTCATTTAGACATTGTAACACTGAGACAAAAATAAGGAAATTGGGTTCCAAGCCACATTCTAAAAATCCAACCTGGGTTGTTTCCAGTGCTCAAACCATGATGCAGCTCCATCTGCCAGAACAGGCTCATTGGCCTGGATTGCAGGACACTCAAGAACTAGAGGGATTTCATGGGTTTGGGTCAACCTCTGAAAGATGTGTGTCTATTTCCACATTAGGATCATCTTTTTTCTGCTTCTAAATTGTATTTTAGCAAATACTTTTGGTTAGCTGAGGTTGTGATTAGTTGTGTTCTCATTTACTGGTGTTTAATTAATGAGAATCTGAACTCTCAGGCAAAAAGGGGACCAGAGAGTTCAGATTTTATAGACCAGGTTTGGAAACTCTAGGGCTTACAGAGTAACAATGAAAGCAGTTCTTTTGTCCCTTTCCTGTTTGCCTATTTCTGTTCCCCTCTAAACTTAAAAATCTAACTATAAAGAGGGATACAGACCTCAACCTCCTGTCTTGCTGATTCACTGAGATTCTCTCATTGTTCCATTTAAAAACTCTCATGGCTGAGCAGAATCTTCGGAGTTGGTCTCAGGACACAAGTCCATCTTTTCCCAGATTGCTGGCTTTTCATTTTCTTTTTTCTTTGTATTTATTTATTTTTTAACATCTTTACTGGAGTATAATTGATTTACAATGGTGTGTTAGTTTCTGCTTTATAACAAAGTGAACCAGCTATACATATAAATATATCCCCATATCTCCTCCCTCTTACATCTCCCTCCCACCCTCCCTATCCCACCCCTCTAGGTGGTCACAAAGCACTGAACTGATCTCCCTGTGCTATGCAGCTGCTTCCCACAAGTTATCTATTTTACATTTGGTAGTATATATTAGTCCATGCCACTCTCTCAGTTCGTCCCACCTTAGCCTTCCCTCTCCCCGTGCCCTCAAGTCCATTCTCTGTGTCTGCATCTTTATTCCTGTCCTACCCCTAGGTTCTTCAGAACCACATTTTTTTTTTTTTTTTTTTAGACTCCATATATATGTGTTAGCATACGGTATTTGTTTTTCACTTTCTGACTTACTTCACTCTGTATGACAGACTCTATGTCCATCCACCTCACTACAAATAACTCAATTTCATTTCTTTATATGGCTGAGTAAAATTCCATTGTATAGATGTGCCACATCTTCTTTATCCTTTCACCTGTTGATGGACACTTAGGTTGCTCCCATGTGCTGGTTACTGTAAATAGAGCTGCAATGAACATTGTGGTGCATGACTCTTTTGGAATTATGGTGTATTCCCAGTAGTGGGATTACTGGTTCATATGGTAGTTCTATTTTTAGTTTTTTAAGGAACCTCTATACTGTACTTCATAGTGGCTGTATCAATTTACATTCCCACCAACACTGCAAGAGCATTCCCTTGTCTCCACCCCCTCTCCAGCATTTATTGTTTGTAGGTGTTTTTGATGATGGCCATTCTGACTGGTGTGGGGGGATACCTCATTGTAGTTTTGATTTGCATTTCTCTAATAATTAGTGATGTGGAGCATAGTTTCATGTATTTGTTGGCAATTTGTATATCTTCTTTGGAGAAATGTCTATTTAAGTCTTCTGTCCATTTCTGGAATGTGTTGTTTGTTTTTATGATATTGAATTGCATGAGTTGCTTGTAATTTTGGAGGTTAATCCTTTGTCAACTGCTTCATTTGTAAATATTTTCTCCCATTCTGAGGGTTGCCTTTTCATCTTGTTTATGGTTTCCTTTGTTGTGCAAAAGCTTTCAAGTTTCATTAGGTCCCATTTGTTTATTTTTGTTTTTATTTCCATTTCTCTACGAGGTGGGTCAAAAGGGATCTTGCTGTGATTTATGTCGTAGAGTGTTCTGCCTATGCTTTCCTCTAAGAGTTTTGCAGTGTCTGGCCTTACATTTAGGTCTTTAATCCATTTTGAGTTTATTTTTAGGTATGGTGTTAGGGAGTGTTTTAATTTCATTCTTTTACATGTAGCTGTCCAGTTTTCCCAGCACCACTTGTTGAAGAGGCTGTCTTTCTCCATTGTATATTCTTGCCTCCTTTATCAAAAATAAGGTGACGATGTGTGGGTGGGTTTATCTGTGGGTTTTCTATCCTGTTCCATTGATCTATATTTCTGTGTTTGTGCCAGTACCATACTGTCTTGATTACTGTAGCTTTGTAGTATGGTCAGAGGTCCAGGAGCCTGATTCTTCCAACTCTGTTTTTCGTTCCCAATTTTGCTTTGGCTATTCGGGGTCTTTTGTATTTCCATACAAATTGTGAAATTTTTTGTCTAGTTCTGTGAAAAATGCCATCAGTAGTTTGATAGGGATTGCATTGAAACTGTAGATTTCTTTGGGTAGTGGAGTCATTTTCACAATGCTGATTCTTCCAATCCAAGAGCATGTTATATTGCTCCATCTGTTTGTATCATCTTTAATTTCTTTCATTTGTGTCTTATAGTTTTCTGCATACAGGTCTTTTTTTCTCCTTAAGTAGGTTTATTCCTAGGTATTTTTTTGTTGTTGTTGCAATGGTAAATGGGAGTGTTTCCTTAATTTCTCTTTCAGATTTTTCATCATTAGTGTATAGGAATGCAAGAGATTTCTGTGTATTAATTTTGTACCCTGCTACTTTACCAAATTCATTGTTTAGCTCTAGTAGTTTTCTGGTTGCACCTTTAGGATTCTCTATGTACAGTATCATGTCATCTGCAAATAGTGACAGCTTTACTTCTTCTTTTCTGATTTGGATTCCTTTTATTTCTTTTTATTCTCTGATTGCTGTGGCCGAAACTTCCAAAACTATGTTGAATAATAGTGGTGAGAGTGGACAACCTTGTCTTGTTCCTGATCTTTGTGGAAATGTTTTCAGTTTTTCACCATTAAGAACAATGTTTGCTGTGGGTTTGTCATATATGGCCTTTATTATGTTGAGGTAAGTTCCCTCTATGCCTATTTTCTAGAGGGTTTTTTATCATAAATGGGTGTTGAATTTTGTCAAAAGCTTTTTCTGCATCTATTGAGCTGATCATATGGTTTTCTCCTTCAATTTGTTAATATGGTGTATCACATTGATTGACTTGCGTATACTGAAGAATCCTTGCATTCCTGAGATAAACCCTACTTGATCATGGTGTATGATCTTTTTAATGTGCTGTTGAATTCTGTTTGCTAGTATTTTGCTGAGGATTTTTGCATCTATGTTCATCAGTGATATTGGCCTGTAGTTTTCTCTTTTTTGTGACATCTTTGTATGGTTTTGGTATTATGGTGATGGTGGTCTCATAGAATGAGTTTGGGAGTGTCCTCCCTTTGCTATATTTTGGAAGAGTTTGAGAAGGATAGGTGTTAGCTCTTCTCTAAATATTTGATAGAATTCACCTGTGAAGCCATCTGGTCCTGAACTTTTGTTCTTTGGAAGATTTTTTTTTTTTTTTGCAGTATGCAGGCCTCTCACTGTTGTGGCCTCTCCCTTCGCAGAGCACAGGCTCCAGACGTGCAGGCTCAGCAGCCATGGATCATGGACCCAGCCGCTCTGCAGCATGTTGGATCTTCCCAGACCGGGGCACGAACCCGTGTCTCCTGCATTGACAGGTGGACTCTCAACCACTGCACTACCAGGGAAGCCCTCGTTGGTAGATCTTTAATCACAGTCTCAATTTCAGTGCTTGTGATTCGTCTGTTTGTATTTTCTATTTCTTCCTGGTTAAGTCTTGGATGGTTGTGCTAGATTGCTGGCTTTTCTGATTAAAACAACTTTCCTTTCTACAGACACTTGCCTCTCTAATTATTGGCTTTTGAGTGGTGAGCAGCTGAACCATAGTTCAGTAGCAACATCAGTATGAGAAGGATCCCAGCCTAATACAACTGGTACAGGTGGATGTCTATCCAATTACTAACCTCACAGACAACTGAAATTAAAATAGTTGGCTCTAAAAAAATTGCCAGGAGAGTGAAAAGGCACGTTCACTAATCTTCGACACTAAATCTTAATGCTTTGGAAGGCAACACTTTCGAGGAGCAACCATACAGGTTTCAGAGTTGGGCAAACCTGAGTTCCAATCCTGGTATTTATAACTGTGTAACTTTGAGTCACTTGATCTTTCTCAGCCTCAACTTCCCCCTTTATATAATTGGGAGCATAAACCTAATTTCTCCAGTTGAGATAAGGAAACAAAATAATATATATGTAGTATTTATCTAGGCATAGGATTTTGTCTCTAAACTCTGATTTTTTGTCCATAGGACCTGTCTGAATTCTTGGTTGAACTGAAGAATCATCACCATTTGAGATTATAGTCATCTGAACTTTACATTAACTAAATGTAATTTATTTGGAGGATCATGCGTCCTCTAAAGATTTGTAGCTTGCACCATCAGTGAGAGTTGCCAAGACTGCAAGAGATGAAGAGATGTATATATCTCCATGTTCTGGCCTTCAGACCAGCTAATAAGTCCCTGTGGGGGATTCTGAATGGGATTGATTTTCTTTCAACCCTAAAGTTATAGCTGGACCTAAAGCACACCTACAGAAATAGGAAAAGTGGGAACACAGGCCAGCAGCCTGGCATGCTGTTCCCAGGCTCTCTTCTCTGGAAGATGGGAGGTGCTGGCATATTGCTTTAAGCCACATCTTCATTGAGAAGAGGAGATATAATTTTCTGATGCTCAAAGAACATTATTATTCAATTTTTTTAAATTAAAGTACTCCTAATTTTTAAAAAAAATTATTGGAGTATAGTTGATTTACAAATGCTGTGTTAGTTTCTGCTGTACAGCAAAGTGATTCAGTTATACACATATCCACTCTTTTTTAGATTCATTCATTCCCCATATAGGTCATTATAGAGTATTGTGTGGAGTTCCCTGTGTTATACAGTAGGTCCTTATTAGCTATCTATTTTATATATAACAGTGTGTATATGTCAATCCCAATCTCCCAATTTATCCCTCCCCTCCCCTCCCCTTCCTCCCCACCCCAGTAACCATAGGTTTGTTTTCTACATCTGTGACTCTATTTCTGTTTTGTAAGTAAGTTCATTTGTATCATTTTTTAGATTCCACATATAAGCGATATCATATGATATTTATCTTTCTCTGTCTGACTTACTTCACTCAGTATGATCATCTCTAGGTCCATCCATGTTGTTGCAAATGGCATTATTTCATTCTTTTTTATGGCTGAATAATATTCCATTGTGTATAGGTACCACATCTTTATCCATTCATCTATCGATGGACATTTAGTTTGCTTCTATATCTTAGCTATTGTAAATAGTGCCTCTAAGAACATTGGGGTGTATGTATTTTTTTGTATTAGAGTTTTCTCCAGATATATGCCCAGGAGTGGGATTGCTGTATCACATAGTAGCTCTATTTTTAGTTTTTTAAGGAACCTGCATATTGTTCTCCATAATGGTTGTAAAGTACCCCTAATCTTGAACTGATTAATAAATTGGTTTACCATCTAGAAAGTATTATAAACACACACACACACACACACATACACATTATATATATATATATATATATATATATATACATATATATATATAATATATATATAAAGAAATCTCCAGAAACTTTTCCTCCATGTTTTCACTGGTTTTAAGCATATAAAGAAAATTCGTAAAAGTGCTTTCATTGCCCCTCTCTATTTCAAGCCTATATTGCAGTAATACTTACAATTCACAGCTGCAAAATATTGAGTGTACCCCTCTAGAAATGTATGTGAGGAAATGTCAATGTATGTGCACACACATACACAGAGGGATATCATTTTAGACATATTGTTCTATCACTTGCATTTTGCTTAATAATACATGTGAACAAATTAATGCATAAAGGCCTTTTAATTATTTTTATTGGCTGCATAGTGTTCATCATATGGGTACATTATGAATTATTTGAATACTATTGTATTCAATACAATACATCCAGAGTACATTCAGACTCATTTGTGTTTGTTCTTTAGCTTTGTCCAGTTACTCTGCAATGGATATTTTTGCAGATACATTTTTATGTGGAGAACAATTCTTTGGAGTAGTTACTGGGTAAAGGGTGTGCACAAATTGCCCTTCCACATCCACATTCCCACTAGCAGCATGTGAAGTGTCCCCTCCTCTCATCCTTGCTAGCTCTGTGTAGTTTCTGTTTTCTTTTTTAAATTTTCAGTTTGACAAGTTAAAATGGCATTTCATTTTATTAAGATTTATGTTTTCTCAATTACTAATGAGCTTGAATATATATTTAATATCTTTCTGGCTAGGAAATGAATCTATTGCAGAGTGAGCTTTTCTCTACTACATGCCTACACTCCTGAACTCAGCCAGACATGTAGAAAGCCAGTATCTCTGATCACATGGAACCAGGGGACCAGGCGTGTGCAAGGCCAGGCCTGTGTGTGTGTGTGTGTGTGTGTGTGTTGTAACACCTGCTATGGACCAGCAAGGCCATGTGGACACATTCCTGGTGTTTGCTCTTGTATTCATCCATGCAAAAACACGTATTTGTCTAAATGAAATTAAATTAATCTTAGGTCTTTTTTCTTTTACTATTTAAGCAACTTTTCTTTGAGAATTTCTCAAAATATCTTAAAATAATTTAGAGATACTCTAAAGAATGTGAGAAAAGGGTTATTATAAAGTAAGGGCTTAGAGTTTCTTCTTCAGAGAAATTCTTTCATAGGAAATCATATCTAGTTCTCAGTTCCAAAAAATAGTCCACAACTCAATTGGTATTCAGTCCAGAGTTATTAAACTTTTGCAACAAATCACAACTAGGCTGGTATTGGTGTACAGAAATGAAAGTTTTATGCCCTACTTTCCAGGAGCTCACAGTCCAGAGGAGGAGGAGGTGAAAAGTAAAGACAGAAGCATCATACAGTGAACTGAATATTTTAGAACCAGTAAATATTGAGTGCAGTGGGGATTCAGGGTATGAGAATGTTTGGAGTCTGTCTTCATAAGAGCTATAAAAGCTCTCTGGAAAGAAATTTACCGTGTCTGTGTGTGTGTGTGTGCCTGTGTATGTGCACATGCATTGGTACATTCTACGTACATCTTTATTGAATTCACTGGTCTACAAAATACGTGGCCAACTCCTGCCCAACAATTTTAATACAATTGCACCACACTGAAAGCCAGAGAATGAAGAGACAGATTACAGACCAGACTGTAACTTAATTACGGAACAACAGAAAAAAAGAGGGAATGAGACAGAGCTTAAAGATGGCGGAGGAGTAAGACCGGAGATCACCTTCCTCCCCACAAATACATCAGAAATACGTCTAGATGTGGAACAACTCCTACAGAACGCCTACTGAATGCTGGCAGAAGACCTCAGACCTCCCAAAAGGCAAGAAACTCCCCACATACCTAGGTAGGGCAAAAGAAAAAAGAATAAACAGAGACAAAAGAATAGGGACGAGACCTGCACCTCTAGGAGGGAGCCGTGAAGGAGGAAAGGTTTGCACACACTAGAAGCCCCTTCGCGGGTGGAGACTGTGGGTGGTGGAGAAGGGGAGCTTTGGAGCCACAGAGGAGGGTGCAGCCACAGGGGTGCAGAAGACAAAGCGAAGAGATCCCCTCATGGAGGATCAGGGCCGATGGGCACTCACCAGCCCGAGAGGTTTGTCTGCCCGGCCGCCGGGGCAGGCGGGGCTGGGAGCTGGGGCTTGGGCTTCAGTCAGAGTGCAGGGAGAGGACTGGGGCTGGCGGCGTGAACACAGCTTGAAGGGGTTAGTGCGCCACGGCTGGGCGGGAGGGAGTCCGGGGTAAAGTCTGGAGCTGCTGAAGAGGCAAGAGACTTTTTCTTCCCTCTTTGTTTCCTGGTGCGTGAGGAGAGGGGATTCAGAGTGCTGCTTAAAGGAACTCCAGAGACGGGCGCAAGCCGCAGCTATCAGCGTGGACCCCAGAGACGGGCATGAGATGCTAAGGCTGCTGCTACAGCCACCAAGAAGCCTGTGTGCGAGCACAGGTCACTCTCCACACCTCCACTCCTGGGAGCCTGTGCAGCCCGGCACTGCCAGGGTCCCATGATCCAGGGACAACTTCCCCGGGAGAACACACAGCACGCCTTGGGCTGGTGTAATGTCACGCCAGCCTCTGCCACTGAAGGCTCGCCCTATATGCGTGCCCCTACCTCCCCCTGCCCTGAGTGAGCCAGAGCCCCCGAATCAGCTGCGCCTTTAACCCTGTGCTGTCTGAGTGAAGAGCACACCCCCTCAAGTGATCTACACGCAGAGGCGGGGCCAAACCCAAAGCTGAACCCCGGAAGCTGTGCGAACAAAGAAGAGAAAGGGAAATCCCTCCCAGCAACCTCAGGAGCAGCTGATTAAATCTCCACAATCAACTTGATGTACACTGCATCTATGGAATACCTGAATAGACAACGATCATCCCAAATTGAGGAGGTCGACTATGGGAGCAACGATATATATATATATATTTCCCCCTTTTTCTCTTTTTGTGAGTATGTATGTGTATGCTTCTGTGTGTGATTTTGTCTGTATAGCTTTGCTTTTAAAATTTGCCCTAGGATTCTCTCTGATTTTTTTTTATTAGTTAAACAATTTTTTTCTTAATAATTTTTATTTTAATAACGTTATTTTATTTTATTTTATCTTCTCTCTTTCTTTCCTTTTTTCTCCATTTTATTCTGAGCCATGTGGAGGGCAGGCTCTTGGTGCTCAAGCCAAATGACAGGGCAGTGCCACTGAGGTGGGAGAGCGAAGTTCAAGACACTGGTACACAAGGGACCTCCCAGCTCCACATAATATCAAACAGCAAAAATCTCCCAGAGATCTCCATCTCAACAGCAAGACCCAGCTCCACTCAACGACCAGCAAGCTACAGTGTTGGACACCCTATGCTAAACAACTAGCGAGATGGTAACACAACCCCATCCATTAGCACAGAGGATGCCTAAAATCATAATGAGGCCACAGACACCACAAAACACACCACCATATGTGGACCTGCCCACCAGAAAGACAAGATCCAGCCTCACCCACCAGAACACAGGCACAAGTCCCCTCCACCAGGAAGCCTACACAACACACTGAACCAACCTTAGCCACTGGGGACAGACACCAAAAACAATGGGAACTAAGAACCTGCAGCCTGTGAAAAGGAGACCCAAAACAGAGTAAGTTAAGCAAAATGAGAAGACAGAGAAATACACAGCAGATGAAGGAGCAAGGCAAAAACCCGCCAGACCTAACAAATGAAGAGGAAATAGGCAGTATATCTGAAAAACAATTCAGAATAATGATAGTAAAGATGATCCACGATCTTGGTAATAGAATGGAGAAAATACGAGACACATTTGACAATGAACTAGAAGAATTAAAGAGGAAAAAAAGAGCAATGAACAACACAATACATGAAATTTAAAATTCTCTAGAAGGGATCAATAGCAGAATAACTGAGGCAAAAGAACGGATAAGTGACCTGGAAGATAATATAATGGAAATAACTACTGCAGAGCAGAATAAAGAAAAAAGAAGGAAAAGAATTGAGGACAGTCTCAGAGCACTCTGGGACAACATGAAATGCATCAACATTCGAATTATAGGGGTCCCAGAAGAAGAAGAGAAAAAGAAAGGGACTAAGAAATTATTTGAAGAGATTAGAGTTGAAAACTTCCCTAATATGGGAAAGGAAATAGATAATCAAGTCCAGGAAGCCCAGAGAGTCCCATACAGGATATATCCAAGGAGAAAAATGCCAAGACACATATTAATCAAACTATCAAAAATTAAATACAAAGAAAACATATTAAAAGCAGCAAGGGAAAAACAAAAAATAACACACGAGGGAATCCCCATAAGGTTAACAGCTGATATTTCAGCAGAAACTCTGCAAAGCAGAAGGGACTGGCAGGACATATTTAAAGTGATGAAGGAGAAAAACCTACAACCATGATTACTCTACCCTGCAAGGATCTCATTCAGATTTGACAGAGATATTAAACCCTTTACATACAAGCAGAAGCTACGAGAATTCAGTACCACCAAACCAGCTTTACAACAAATGCTAAAGGAACTTTTCTAGGCAGGAAACATGAGAGAAGGAAAAGACCTATAATAATAAACCCCAAAAAATTAAGAAAATCGTTGTAGGAACATACATATCGATAATTACCTTAAATGTAAATGGATTAAATGCTCCAACCAAAAGACGTAGATTGGCTGAATGGATACAAAAACAAGACCAACACATATGCTGCCTACAAGAGACCCACTCCAGACTTAGGGACACATACAGACTGAAAGTGAGGGAATGGAAAAAGATATTCCATGCAAATGAAATCAAAAGAAAGCTGGAGTAGCAATTCTCATATCAGACAAAATAGACGTTAAAACAAAGACTATTGCAAGAGACAAAGAAGGACACTACATAATGATCAAAGGATCAATCCAAGAAGAAGATATAACAAGTGTAAATATTTATGCACCCAACATAGGAGCACCTCAATACATAAGGCAAATACTAACAGCCATAAAAGGAGAAATCGACAGTAACACAATCATAGTAGGGGACTTTAACACCCCACTTTCACCAATGGACAGATCATCCAAAATGAAAATAAATAAGGAAACACAAGCTTTAAATGATACATTAAACAAGACGGACTTAATTGATATTTATAGGACATTCTATCTAAAAGCAACAGAATACACATTCTTCTCAAGGGCTCATGGAACATTCTCCAGGATAGATCATATATTGGGTCACAAATCAAGCCTTGGTAAATTTAAGAAAATTGAAATTGTATCAAGTATCTTTTTTGACCACAACACTAGGAGACAAGATATCAATTACAGGAAAAATTCTGAAAGAAGTACAAACACCAGGGAGGTTAAACAACACACTATTTAATAACCAAGAGATCACTGAAGAAATCAAAGAGGAAATCAAAAAATAACTCAAAACAAATGACAATGAAAACGTGATGAACCAAAACCTATGGGATGCAGCAAAAGCAGTACTAAGAGAGAAGTTTATAGCAATACAATCCCACCTTAAGAAACAAGAAAAATCTCAAAAAAAAAACAACAACCTAACCTTGCACCTAAAGCAATTAGAGAAAGAAGAACAAAAAAACCGCAAAGTTAGCAGAAGGAAAGAAATCAAAAGATCAGATCAGAAATAAATGACAAAGAAATGAAGGAAATGATAGCAAAGATAAATAAAACTAAAAGCTGATTCTTTGAGAAGATAAAAAATTGATAAACCATTACCCAGACTTAACAAGAAAAAAAGGGAGAAGACTCAAATCAATAGAAATAGAAATGAAAAAGGAGAAGTAACAACTGACACTGCAGAAATACATATGATCATGAGAGATTACTATAAGCAACTCTATGCCAATAAAATGGACAACCTGGAAAAAATGGACAAATTCTTAGAAATGGACAACTTCCGAGACTTAACCAGGAAGAAATAGAAAATATGAACAGACCAATCACAAGCACTGAAATTGAAACTGTGATTAAAAATGTAACAACGAACAAAAGCCCAGGACCAGATGGCTTCACAGGCGAATTCTATCAAACATTTAGAGAAGAGCTAACACCTATCCTTCTCAAACTCTTCCAAAATATAGCAGAGGGAGGAACACTCCCAAACTCATTCTATGAGTCCACCATCACTCTGACACCAAAACCAGACAAAGATGTCAAAAAGAAAGAAAACTACAGGCCAATATCACTGATGAACATACATGCAAAATACCTCAACAAAATACTAGCAAACAGAATTCAACAGCACATTAAAAGGATCATACACCATGGTCAAGTGGGGTTTATTCCAGGAATACAAGGATTCTTCAATATACGCAAATCAATCAATGTGATACATCATATTAACAAACTGAAGGAGAAAAACCATATGATCATCTCAGTAGAGGCAGAGAAAGCTTTTGACAAAATTCAACATGCATTTATGATAAAAACCCTCCAGAAAGTAGGCATAGAGGGAACTTTCCTCAACATAATAAAGGCTATATATGAAAAACTCACAGCCAACATCATCCTCAATGGTGAAAAACTGAAACCATTTCCACTAAGATCAGGAAAAGACAAGGTTGTCCACTCTCACCACTATTATTCAACATAGTTTTGGAAGTTTTGGCCACAGCAATCAGAGAATAAAAAGAAATAAAAGGAATCCAAATTTGAAAAGAAGAAGTAAAACTGTCGCTGTTTGCAGATGACATGATACTATATATAAAGAATCCTAAAGATGCTACCAGGAAACTACTAGAGCTAATCAATGAATTTGGTAAAGTAGCAGGGTACAAAATTAATGCACAGAAATCTCTTGCATTCCTAAACACTAATGATGAAGTATCTGAAAGTGAAATTAAGAAAACACTCCCATTTACCATTGCAACAAAAAGAATAAAATATCTAGGAATAAACCTACCTAAGGAGACAAAAGACCTGTATGCAGAAAATTATAAGACATTGATGAAAGAAATTAAAGATGAAACAAATAGATGTAGAGATATAACATGTTCTTGGATTGGAAGAATCAGCAGTGTGAAAATGACTCTACTAACCAAAGCAATCTACAGATTCAGTGCAATACCTATCAGACTACCACTGGCATTTTTCACAGAACTGGAACAAAAAATTTCACAATTTGTATGGAAACACAAAAGACCCTAAATGGCCAAAGCAATCTTGAGAATGAAAAATGGAGCTGGAGGAATCAGGCTCCCTGGCTTCAGACTATACTACAAAGCTACAGTAATCAAGACAGTATGGTACTGGCACAAAAACAGAAATATAAAGCAATGGTACACGATAGAAAGCCCAGAAATAAACCCACGCACATATGGTCACCTTATCTTTGATAAGGGAAGCAAGAATATACAGTGGAGAAAGGACAGCCTCTTCAGTAAGTGGTGCTGGGAAAACTGGACAGCTACATGTAAAAGAATGAAATTAGAACACTTTCTAACACCATACACAAAAATAAACTCAAAATGGATTAAAGACCTAAATGTAAGGGAAGACATCATCAAACTCTTAGAGGAAATCATAGGCAGAACACTCTGTGACATAAATCACAGCAAGATCCTTTTGGACCCACCTCGTAGAGAAATGGAAATAAAAACAAAAATAAAAAAATGGGACCTAATGAAACTTAAAAGCTTTTGCACAGCAAAGGAACTATAAACAAGATGAAAAGACAACCCTCAAAATGGGAGAAAATATTTGCAAATGAAGCAACTGACAAAGGATTTATCTCCAAAATTTACAAGCAGCTCATGCAGCTCAACATTAAAAAAACAAACAACCCAATCCAAAAATGGGCAGATTTAAATAGACATTTCTCCAAAGAAGATATACAGATTGCCAACAGACACATGAAAGAATGCTCAACATCACTAATCATTAGATAAATGCAAATCAAAACTGCAAAGAGGTATCACCTCACACCAGTCAGAATGGCCATCATCAAAAAATCTAGAAACAATAAATGCTGGAGAGGGTGTGGAGAGAAGGGGACCCTGTTTAACTGTTGGTTAGTATGAAAATTGGTAAAGCCACTAAGGAGAACAGTATGGAGGTTCCTTGTAAAACTAAAATTAGAACTTATATATGACCCAGCAATCCCTCTACTGGGCATATATCCTGAGAAAACCATAATTCAAAAAGAGTCATATACCAAAATGTTCATTGCAGCTCTATTTACAATAGCCAGGACATGGAAGCAACCTAAGTGTCCATGAACAGACAAATGGATAAAGAAGATGTGGCATATATATAAATGGAATATTACTCAGCCATAAAAAGGAATGAAACTGAGTTATCTGTAGTGAGGTGGATGGACCTAGAGACTGTCATACAGAGTGAAATAAGTCAGAAAGAGAAAAACAAATACCGTATGCTAACACATATATATGCAATAAAAAAAAAAGTGGTCATGAAGAACCTAGGGGCAAGATGGGAATAAAGATGCAGATCTACTAGAGAAAGGACTTGAGGATATGGGGAGGGGGATGGGTAAGCTGGGACAAAGTGTGAGAGTGGCATGGACATATATACACTACCTAACGTAAAATAGATAGCTAGTAGGAAGCAGCCGCATTACACAGGGAGATGAGCTCAGTGCTTTGTGACTGCCGAGAGGGGTGGGATAGGGAGGGTCGGAGGGAGGGAGATGCAAGAGAGAAGAGATATGGGGGCATATATATAGGTATAACTATTCACTTTGTTATAAAGGAGAAACTAACACACCATTGTAAAGCAATTAAACTCCAATAAAAAAGTTAAAAAAAAGAGGGAGCTAATAAAGGCTGAAGTTTCATATTTGCAGATGAGTTGATGCAACTGGAAGAAAAGTTCACGCTCTTTCAGATGTCAGTGTTCACAGATGTGAAGGTGCAAGAAATAGTACGGTGGGGTTAGGAGCAAAGCAAGAAAGCAGACACTAGGACAGAATGAATCGTCAAAGCTGATAACACTTGAAGCCCCTACTTTCTTTTTTTTTTTTTTTTTTGCGGTATGCGGGCCTCTCACTGTTGTGGCCTCTCCCATTGCGGACGCGCAGGCTCAGTGGCCACGGCTCACGGGACCAACCGCTCCGCGGCATGTGGGATCCTCCCAGACCGGGGCACGAACCCGTGTCCCCTGCATCGGCAGGCGGACTCTCAACCACTGCGCCACCAGGGAAGCCCGCCCCTACTTTCTATTTCAAAGATTCCTGGCATGGTTGAAGATAGTTGACATAATTTTCCTCTATTAATTTGTGTTTTCATGCTGCCTTTTCTCTTTCAGTCACAGAGAGTACAGCTACAAATATAAAAAGGAAAAATATCTTTTTGCAGCATTTTGCAAAAGCTAAGACATGAAAAGGGCTGAAAATTTTGCAAAACTTTGTCCTTGATCAGTTTTGCAAACCCAAGAGTTCCACATAATTTGAGTAAACAAAAGAGAACAATTTTTGCTAACCTTTCTAGTTTCCCCATTATTTTTTCTGGTCACATCCTGGCACTTGTATTCCTGAAAATTTTCCCTGGAACCCACTGTTTCTTGTTGCTACTGATCTATTCCTCTGGTTTATAAACTTCTTTAAGGAGCTTTGTACCCTCTGAAGGACTGCCCAATGCCTCTCAGGGGAAAGATGTAGACCACATTGACTCCTGTAGATGGTTTGCACAGAAAAGTAATGTTTGGAGAAGTAGATTGGGGTCTTAGTATGGGGGCCTCAAATGTTTGGCTTTGAAGTTTGGAGCTTATTAAATAGGCCCTGGCGATCCACATGAAAAACATGATGGTTTGCTGAGAATAATGATGCCAATCCAGAGGATGGATGGTGGAGAGTGGTAGGAAGAGAAACTAAAGGCAGAAAGAGCACTACAGAAATATAACTATGAGGTGTAAACTCATATTTGAACTAATATAGTAGAAATGGAAGGTTAGGAGCATATATAGATTCATCCTTCATTTAATCACCGAATTTTTGTTGGACATTGTGTTGGATGATTTGTGAAGATCCAAAGATATCTCAGGCATCTTTTACTATTTCACATCTACTTGTATTGTTTGTAAGATTTATTTCAAGCTTGACCTGCTGGAAAAAGTCTTCTCTGACACCATACCTCTTTGACATTGGTGCTCAGGTCCATGGTTTCCAAGGTTAAGTTCTCTTCACACTGTTGTAATTACCTTTTACATGCACATCATTCACTTTATACTGTGAGGCCCTTGAAGGCAGGAACTATGTCTCATTCATCTTGGTGATGCCCAGAAAGCAATGCAGGGCCTGCAACAGGAGAGGTGTCAACATTGACCTAAGTAATAATGGCCTCAATATGAAGGGAAGCATGATTTTGGTACACAGTACTGTCCCTGACCGGATTTTCCAGGAAGAAATTGAGTTCCTTTAATCACATTGTTACCAAATGCAGGTTTGGCTGCTTGCTGGTCAAAGCTAATAATTCAAGAGGCAAGTGTCAGTAGAAAGGAAAGCTGCTTTAATCAGAAAAACCATCAATTTGGGGACAAGGTGGACTCGTGTCCAGAGACGAATTCCAAAGATTCTGCTCAGCCATGACCGTTTTTGAAGGGAAAAAATAGCAGGAGGGGGGAAGAATCTCAGTGAATCACCAAGGCAGGAAGTTGGGTTCTGCATCCTTCTCCACTGCATGCAGAATGGCTGACTCTCTCCTCAGATTTATCTTGCCCGAGTGACCCACCTTAAGGATTGCTAAGGGGACTCTTGGGAGTAGAGAGCTACTTATTCTTACTTCTTTTTATCTAGGAAAAGAATCAACAGGTTCCTTAGGTTATTTCAAGGTTAGAGAGGAACAGAAATGGGTAAACAGGAAAGGGGCAAAAGAGCTGATTTTAACATGTTGTGTGTGAGGAGATACTAGTTGTCTAGAGGAGATACTAGTTTTCTAGAAGAGATACAGAGGCAGATGCAAAGGCAGAGGCACAGTGCAGTCAAGGAAGGAAGGCTATACTCAGATTTGAAAAAGGAAGATTAAATATTAGGTCTGAATAGAGAAGAAAGCCATAAATGAGGGAATGAAAGAGTAACATTCAAAATCAAGGAGCTTGACAATATGTAGAAAGTGGAATATAAGTTGGGCTGTACCATTCAGTTTGAAGACTGAAAACAATCTGATGGTTCTGGAGACCAATTTTTATGTAGTGTTCACACTATGACATAGGACAACCAGGGCATGGGAGATCAAATAGAGCAATACAGAAAGAAGCTAGAGATGTGAATTTGCTCTCCAGTGAATGGTCCTAGAGGGATTTATAGGTGCCATTTATTTACTCATTTATTCATGCAAGATTTCTGAGTGACTATCAAAGTGTTGAGAAACCGAGCATGTCCTCAATAAATGTTTGCTAAACAAATGCTAGACGCTTTGAGGGTTTCTAAACTAAGACAGGTGTTCTACAACTCTAATACTGAGTTGGAATAGGAGCATTTAGAGGGACAGAGAGGACTAGATAGAACCCCATTGGAAAAGGCATCCATTAATTTTTTCCTGGACAGCTGGATAGGCAGACAGAAAAGAGGAATCATGGGAGAGGAATCTAGAAGTTGGGAAAAGCAGGAATAGGCATTTATATTAGAAATCAGTAGACACATTAGGAGCCCCGTTTGGTAGAAGTATAGGACTTGTGTGTAGCAACTGTCAAAATGAAGACTCTGTTGATGAGATGTTCATACCGCATATAAAGAGAAAGGTAGATGTCATCCAAAATTGTATACATGTATGTAAGTATGACGTCTCAGTTCCTGCTGATGAGACTACACATGAAGTTTTTCTAAAAATATCCTAGAGAATTATCTTTTTCCATAGCTCATCATCTTCTTTTAATACAGGACATCTATTTTTTTTTTCACAAAGATCATGATAACAAACCACCAGACAATAAACCTGGGAAGAGCCCTGGACCAGTAGCCAACCAGGAACCAGCCAGGCTTCATGGGCTGCTTAACAATCTGACTTTGGGCAATTTGCTTCCATTTTGAGTCTCAGTTTCTCTGTATGTTCAAACCAATGTTGAGCTCAGTGGTATCTTAAATTCTTTCTGACCTTGAGTGCTTTAGGGCTGTTTCTATCTTCTGTTTACATTAATGTAATGTAATTAATTACATTACATTAAGTCAAAACACAGTGAAAGAAAGAGCATATGACCTGGCCAGGACAATAGCTTTTGATTATTTCAATTACTACATAGCGGGTGTTTTAAAACCTGAAATAAACCATCAATATTGCTGTAGACTGAGCAATGAAAGAGTAACAAGCTCCCTAACACAGAACTGGGGTAGGAGTTCCTCCCCCTGGGAAAATTAAATCAACTCAAGTCATCAGACATTTCATTTCCATTTTAAAGTGAGAAAATACACAAGCGATCTTCTAAAAATATAATTACAGGGGGAAAAGAATAAAACAGGGTTTGTGTGTATGTTTTAAATTATTCTTTTCAGAATAAACGTTTTTGCAGAATATGTTTCTCCACCGTTGCAGAGCCTTTCCTCAAATGTATTCAAATGTAGGTGAATATAAATAAATAAATATACAATTCTCAGTGCAAAGTAATTGAAAATCAGAAGGAAAGAGATCTCAGTCATTATGTCCATACAATGGGTTTGATGGTCAGAGAAAGGAGACATCTTCAGTCGTACTGCTACTAATTGTTATTTTAACTGAAATCATAGGCTAGCTATTTTTTTTAACCATGGATTTTTCTTGAAAATTCAGACTTTCCAGCTTGTTCTACAATTACTATTCAGAAATTGCGTGAAGTTCTCATTAATGATGCTGACCGTCTGGGAAGTAAGTCGGTAGGTGCGTTTCTACTGGTGGGGTGGAAGCAAGGCTCACCTAACATCTCTGCTTCAATGTGTGGGCAAGCATGTAGCAGGTGAGGGCTGCAGTGGGTACCATCCCATCGGGCTGTGAACAAGCAGGCTGCACATCCATAACTCAGCTTGTGTTGAGGACCTTTTCTCAGCACAATGTGTGAAAAACAAAAGCAATGGAATCAGTGAAGCACCCTGTGTGTTCCTGTACCTCCCACCATGTGAGTAAGGAAAAGAGGAAGAGAATGGTAATGTTAAGGGCATGACAAATTATTTAGCAGAAATCTGTTCCTTCTTCCTTGAACATTGACAGTCAAACCTATAGCATTCCATCTCAGAAATGTGGGGAACTTCTGTAAGATTTACCTTGAGGGTTGTGTTTGCCCCACAGAGAAAGGAAGATTGGCGGGGGGTGGGGGGGAGGGTAAGCTGGAGGGATGACCAGGTGGAGGACGTTGGCATTTCCCTCAGGCATTACAAGCTATCAGTGTGATTCTGCAAGACAGCCTTAGTAATGTCAAGTTCTTGCATGTTTCTGGGATATTTTAAGGCAGACAACCATGAAGCTATTTAAAACACGAAGATTACGCAGTTTACGTGAAATTTCTCTTCGGGTATAAATCCACCAATTGTGGAAAAGTTTAACACAAGATATGTGTATCCAGATATTCAAACAACAAAGATTCATTCATTCACTCCTTCATTCTACAAGTATTTATTGAATACCTGATACAACAGAGACATCAACTCATAAAGTTCTGCTTTCATGAAGTTTATATTCTAGTATATCCTAATCATTTTAGCATTTTCTAATTTTAATATTTTATATGGAATTGTATACCTATAAACACACACACATACACACAGTATTTTCATCAGATAGGATACTTCATAGAAATAAAAGAAAAGCAAGCAATAACAGAAATTGACTACAGTTTGCTTAATCTGCAAACAAGTTACTGAAACTGTAGAAATTGCTAGCTAACCAGGCTTAGATACAAGGCAGGAAAAGGGAACCATGGCCAATAGACACCACAGAACCAGCATGGTGGGGAAATGGCCAATACTACAGCTGAGCAAAGGCTGTCAGAGCTCCCAGTCCTGGAGACTGCAATAAACCCTATATGGAGTGATGGTAGCTTGGTCCATGGTGGTGAAAAGTGGTAAGAGACTGGATATATGTTGAAGGTAGAGCTGAGAGGACTTGCAGATGGATCAGAGGTGGAGTATGAGAGAAAGACTCAAGGGTGATTCCAAAGTTTTTGACTTGAGACTGGAAATGTTCGTTGCCAACAACTGAAGTGATAAATATCGCCAGCCATGACATTTAGGAAATCTGGTTCTCATTGGAGGTGATAGTGTCTTCTTTTCCCCTGACCTTTGATGCTGAGAAATCTTTATCAAAACAGTGCAATACCAGAATAAAATGATAATTTAGGTTTTCATATTGTTCTACTTAAACCAAACCTTTGTATCATATCAGCTGAAATGATGTCCGCATTGATTTTTGTTGTACTTTGATTTTAAAAGAAGGATCCTAGAAATAAATAATTTATGACAACTGTATTACAGAGTTAATTCTAACCAATAGCATGTCATTTAAAATATGAATGTGCAAATAGTTTAATTTTATTTTATTTATTATTTATTTATTATTTATTTTTTTGTGGTACACGGGCCTCTCACTGTTGTGGCCTCTCCCATTACAGAGCACAGGCTCTGGACGCACAAGCTCAGTGGCCATGGCTCACGGGCCCGGCTGCTCTGTGGCATGTGGGATCTTCCTGGACCGGGGCACGAACCCGTGTCCCCTGCATCGGCAGGTGGACTCTCCACCACTGCGCCACCAGGGAAGCCCAATTTTATTTTTTTAAATTAACTTTTTGTAAGTAATAGCTGACAATTGTCCTTGATCAGGTCAAATGTTATACTTAAATGCCTGACAGTTTTTAAGTCTTTAATGGAAATCAATGGAAACAACTTCCTGAAGTGTACTATTTACTTTTATCTTCCTACTGTGTTTTTAATAAGGATCAGGACTTAAAAATAACTTCCAGGGCCTCCCTGGTGGCGCGGTGGTTGGGAGTCCGCCTGCCGATGCAGGGGATACGGGTTCGTGCCCCGGTCTGGGAGGATCCCATATGCCGCGGAGCGGCTGGGCCCGTGAGCCATGGCCTCTGGGCCTGCGCGTCCGGAGTCTGTGCTCCGCAGCGGGGGAGGCCACAGCGGTGAGAGGCCCGCGTACTGCAAAAAGAAAAAAAAAAAAAAAAAAAAAAATAACTTCCAAATTTCTCTCTGACTAGAGTTGTCTATTCTTTCCCAAATAAATTCATAGTAAGCACTTACCCCTCTGATATCTTCTCCCAAATATCCAATCCCTATGCACCAATACCCTTTTCCTTTTTTTTCCCCCACTATCTATACACTACCCTATCTTTCAAGGGTCAACATAATTCCCACTTCCTACAATCAATAACCCTGCCTTCAGCCCACACTGACCTCATATACTTCAATGTGATATTTCATATGTAAATTACTATTTTTCACATAATATTTGAACAACATGATTTGTAAGCAACCATTCTAAGAAAACAAGGATTTAGTTTTTGCATATCGTTTTTCTTTGTGTGTCCCTTCTTTGCAGTGCTTCTTTAAATTAGCATCCCAGAGTGGAAACTTGACGAGTTCATGATTCTAGTGGGCCCTCGTTAGCTCTTACTGGAATATTCTGAGCCACTAGACCATCCGAATGCCTGCTCTTGGTGTGTGGAGAAAAGGTGGGGCTAGGAGTCAAGGTGAGAGAGTTGGGTGCGCAGCCTGCAAGCCCATTGTTTGATGTGGTCGTTGTATGCTATGGGAAGGAGTTGGGTTGGAGGCTTGAGCTGTTTTGCTGGTGTCCATGGCATCAGTTTCTGCATGAAACTAACAATAAGGGGCTGAGGTGTGCACAGGGAGATGTTGGATGTTCTTTTCTAATGGACTGTCATGAAGAGGACAATAATACTGCAGAAAGAGAGGAGTTTGCCAGCACCACGGACCAGGAGGTAAGAATCTCTCTATCCTCTCTGCAGCCTATGCTCCACACCAGGATGCTGGGAGATGAGGAAAAGGAGGAGGGGTGTGGAAAAGCAGACCCTCCTCCCTCCATGCCAAGCAACTAGAGTTACAGACTTGGTATATCTAGGGATTTTGAATGGGAAGTGAGATGGAAGTTTGTAAGTAACAACAGTGAACCTTAAGATGCAACAACTCTGCTAATAATTGAAAAAAGTCATAACTGTGTGAACTCAAGATGAAGTTTTGTTAGGGGACCCTGCTATTCATGATGACAGAAGACTGACATAAAGCAGTTGGTGGTATATATTAGGACAAATAAAAACATGTCATGCTTAGAAACCATGACTCTGAGTTTCCTCACTAAATTGGTATTAGTTTCCTTCTTCAGAAAAGGAAATAATATTACCAGCTTGCATTGTTGCCAAAAAGTACTAAGAGCCAGGGGTTATTAATAGGGATCAGAAAATGCTGCCCCCCCCCCATAGCTGGCAGCTGTAAGGACACACGTGGTGAGCAATGAAGTAGGATTTTCTCTCTCTCTCTCAACATTTGTAATGTGCAAATGTTTAATAAATAAATATTGTCTCACAGTTTGTCTTTTCCCATAGTATTCCTATAAGTTACCCCCATCCCAAGAGTGTCATACACTTAGTCTGATGTTAAAGGAAAATTGTACTTCCATCTTTTCATTTATGTTCTTTGTTTTGAACTGTTTGTTTCAAAACATCATACCTTTGACTTGTACTACCTGTGCCCCCAACTTCCTAAATCATTATTCTTTCTCAAATTTCAGGCTTTGGTCTTCCTTCCCCTTTCATAACTGGTTTCTAGCTTTAAACTATGGCTTTTCAAAGAATGAAATAATGCTATTTGCAGCAACAAGGATGGACTTAGAGATTATAATACTAAGTGAAGTATGTCAGACAGAGAAAGACAAATATCATATGATATCGCTTATATGTGGAATCTAAAAAAAGAGTACAAATGAACTTACCTACAAAGCAGAAATAGAGTCACAGATGTAGAAAACAAACTTATGGTTACCAGGAGGTAAGGGGGAGAGGGATTAATTGGGAGATTGGGATTGACATATACACACTATTATATATAAAAATAGATAACTAACTGTGTGTGTGTGTATAGCACAGGGAACTCTACTCAATACTCTAGGAAAAGAATCTGAAAAAGAATGGATATATGTATAAGTATAACTGATTCACTTTGCTGTGCACCTGAAACTAACACAAAATTGTCAATCAACTATACTCCAATTAAAAAAAAAGAAAAAAAAAACAAACTATGGCTTTTCTTCAATCACTATACAGGTTTTCTGAATCTCAGATGGCCTTGAGCTCAGAGTCATTCAGTTCTATTCAGCAAGGTATGTCTCCCATGCCTGCTCATTGGCATTAGTTAACTGGTCACAAATGATTTTTCTAGATGTTTATAGGTACCAAATCCTCTCCTAAACATTATTGAAAAAAGATTATATTCTCAACACTAAATGAAATTTTGCTTGCTACTTCTTATCCACTATTGATTATGTTTGGAAGCTCTCCATATAGTTTCTAAACATGTTAACATAAGGGATAACGCCAGTATTCTAACAATATTAATGGAATGAAGAACAAGGACATTCATTCTTGTCATAAGTAAATTAAAAGAAAACCATAAGAAAAACATTGATCTTTATAATTTTTCAGATTTAGGAATGGCCAGCGTCTGGTTATTTTAATCTAAGTGGCTTTTCTATCTCTCTTTCTCTCTTGTTAAGTAGTTATTTTTTAGGAATGAACATCAAGATGCATCAAATAATTTATCTTCTAATCATTCATTTATAGCTGAAACTATAAATAAAAATGATTGGATGTAGGAACTCTGAGCATATACTTTGATTATTGTTTATTCAACTTGGCCTGCTGAAAGAAAAAATTATTTTATCCCTGCATTTATTTTGCCCTACTCTTTTAGTTAACATCTTACAAATGAAAAAAAGGTATTTAATGGTGATAAAATGTGGTTCCTTTGGCACAAGGGACATTTCTCATATAAATCAATAGAAGGAAATCTAATCAACATTTACATACAACATTGTTTTGGCTGATGCTCTGAGATTATTTCACCCACAGGGATAGCAAATAAATTGCTTTTTGTCTTCTACCTGATATTAGACTAATACTTGTCTCAGTCTGGAATAAGGTAGATAAGACAAGCTTAAGATGTTTTCAGAGGCAACATGGCAGGAGAAAAATTGCAGTCTTTGGTGTTGGCCAAATCTGCATTTAATTTCATATTTTATCACTTCACAGTTTAATGTTTTTCTGGGACATATTACTGGGCGTTTCTGAGTCTCAGTTTCCTGCTGTTCAAATGGGGTTAATAATGATTACTCTTCAATAGAGATTGGCCGCTAAGTAACTAGCCTAGGACATTTGTGCAGTATGGAATTATTTGGGACACACTTTCAAATACATTATTGAATACACACATTGGATATATCGTATTTTGTGCTCACCATTTTGAAGGAGCTGATTTGATGGGAGATGTTTCAAAGCAGCTGAAATAAACCAGCCATTAATCATTAACCATTATGGATGAGGAAACTAAAACTTAGAGAAGTAACTGACTTGCTCAAGGTCAATACTAGCAGGACAAAAGTGAGGCCTGACTCTTGGTCTCATAAGCTAATATTTTCTTTATCCTGACCTTGGTCTTGTTTAATGCAGGTTATGTTAAAAATAATACAGAATTTAGGGAATATTAACTCTTGGTCACAGTTGGATGTTTGATTATGTGGACCAGCTCTTTGCATTGGATAAAGCTAACAATTCTCTTTCCAAAATACAGTATTGAAAAACAGATTCAGGAAACTAAGTTATGTGAATGGAGGGGGGTTTATGATTATACTCACAATCTATGTATTATATTTAATATACTTTATATTTTATTTAATCTGTAAGTAACACATATTAAGCAAAGACAGTAATTAAATTGATTTATAGCTATTTCTTCTTGCAAGTACTTTTTCCTAAATGTAAAAGAGAAGTTTTGGATATTTGGTCTCTAAGTTTGTACTTAAGCTTGTCCCTCTTTGTTAAAGTATTTTAGGGAGAGGAAATCTATCTATTATTGACTGTCCAATCATGCCCCTTTCTTAAAAATTTCTTCCACCTTGTATATTCTTGGAAGCTTTCTATATCTGTACCATATAAACCCAATCCTTTGGTCATGACTGCTTGCCCCAGGATGGGAACCTCACAGAGAGTTGAAATAATTCACAGCAGGCACTGAGCCTTTTAGACAATCTTTCTTAGGAAAGTGGGTTGGATATATTCATTGGGTTGCAACATCATATAGAAATAAATGAATATAGTTGATAGAAACATGAGTGAAAGCTGCCAATACAAGTAGGCTACAGGAGGGTGGCTTAGAGACTCAGGAAAAGTCATTCTGAGGAACTGAGATTGAGCAGATTTGACAAGACATGTGCAGGTCCAGAGGAACCGTGTACCTCCACAGAGAAAAAAGAGATGGGGAAGGAGAGAGCCAGGAAGCTTCAGTTCTCACTAGACACAGCTGAAATTTCTGTCCCATATTATCTTGACATTTCAGTAAATCTCTCCAACGAATCCTCATTTTGGGGTCAATTTGAATTGGTTTATGTCTTTGCAACTAAAGGATCATGATGCAAAGACAGTCTTTTGGTCGTCAATTAAACTTATGTCTGTCTTTTAAATTCAGTGATGGAAAGAAAAGATGCTACCTACTTGTAGAAGTTCCTCCCTTTTTGCCACTGAACCTTGAACTGAGTAGATTCCCAACAAATATTTGATTTGAATACTCAGCATTGTGAAGAAATGTGTTCTGAAATGATTTAGACTACACTTCTTATTTATTTATTTTTTTTACAGATATTATTTTTTAAATACCTTTATTGGAGTATAATTGCTTTACAGTGGTGTGTTAGTTTTTGCTGTATCAAAATGTGAATCCACTATACTTATACATATATCCCCATATCCCCTTCTTGTGTCTCCCTCGCACCCTCCTTATCCCACCCCTCTAGGTGGTCACAAAGCATGGAGCTGATCTCCCTATGCTATGTGGCTGCTTCCCACTAGCTATCTATTTTACATCTGGTACACTACCAAATGTAAAGTAGACTACACTTCTATGTAGTAGCCATCTTCCTAAGTCGAATTCTTTGCAACACACAACTGAGGGGATTTTCCTATTACATCAGTTGGTAAGAGTCATTATCACGGTTAGGAAAGAAAAGGTACAGTGAGAAGAGGGTGAATTTTTTTTTTAAACAAGCTTCAAGGAAATTGGGTTTTCTGTTGAGTACAGAATCGATCAATTATAACCTAAAAAGCTGAGAAAGTGTCGTTTATTAAGAAAAGTTTAAAAAATCTATTTTTTTATTTCAAAAATGTCTGGTAGATACTAAAACACCTGGTTGAAAACTGAAATCTCCAGTGACACATCTGGATGTTTGCTCCATATGATGTCAAGCATAGGATAATTAAATATATAGAGTTAAATTACTTAGATGCTAAGCTTTCATCCAGATGTTTTATGCTGTATTAGACAAAAATAAAATCTTTATGTCAGACATTAAAGTAATCAGGAATATATAAATGTCACTATGAATAAAATAACATTTCTAACATGTTTCATTGGAGAGAAAGTATTAAACAATGATTAGAGACAACCCAAGAAGTTTGTTAGTTAAAAGCTTTTTTCATCTGATCAGTAGTGACTAGTAAAATGTGGGAATTTAGAATGAATATTCCTGGATGAAAATTGTCCAGACTGACAAATAAACAAGTGTATTTTGATTTCCAAACTGTTATGTTTTTGTGCATGTTTAGTGTTTATGCATAGAAGTATCCATGAACTAAAGTTTTTGGCTATTTATTAAAGAACATAGGAGTTTATTTTATTTTTTTAATTATTTTTTTAATGGGGTATAGTTGTTTTACACTGCTGTGTAAGTTTCTGCTGTACGGCGAAGTGAATCAGCCATGTGTATACATATATCCCCTCTTTTTTGCATGTAAGAACACAGGAGCTTATTTTTGCAAGTGCATTAGAGAAGTGGGGCAAACTTTTGAATTGCAGTTCCTTGGCAATGTTTATTTGTGAGGAATAAAGTTCAAGTATATACAACTTGCAGCTCTAATTCAGCATCAAGAAGTACCAGATGATATACCCAGGGTTGGCTCACAAGTTATATCCTATGGGAAAGTGAAACCCAGAGAGCTGAGGATATGGGAAGGCACTTGGCTGACACAGGAGGCTCAGACAAACTAAGTGTTAAATCCAGGCAGGGGAGTAATTTAGAGAAGGAAAGACTGTACCTTTGGGCAGTGCAGGCAGGAAGCAAGATTTACCATCTAGGGAATCAGAGGAGGTTAAAGTGCCACTAAGTCACGTTAGTGGACAGAATCAAATACTCCTCATGGGTAAATAAGTAAACAAATAAACCCTCTGTGTACACTGATCAGTTTTTTTAATTGGCTTTATTTATTTAGGCCGAATTAAAATGTCTCCTGTCCAAACGTCTCCATCAAAATGTTGGTAACAAATTATAATACATCCATGTGAAATGTTTACCCGCATGAAGAATAAGTACTTTAAGTCCCATTTATATAAAAGGATACAGGCTAAGAGAAGTTCAGTGACACATTCAAGGGGACACTCAGTTATGAAGTAGCATGATGTGGACACAAATCCAAGTCTAACTCTAAAGGCCAAGTTTGCTTTTCATTTATCATGCTGCCTTTGAAAACATCAAAGCATCAGTTGCCTTTTTCTGTACTAAGATGAGAATTGCTACAATTTATGGATTAATGTGCATATACAGACTACAGATGTGCATCCCAAATGGACTTGAGAAACAACTCTGATAAGGAAAAGATTGAAAATGTCCTAAAAACTACTGTATGTATGAAACATGGACAGTGTAGAATAATGGAAAGATTGTAGACTTTATGGTCATAGAGGTAAAGTTTTGAGTTTCAGTTTTACCATTCCAATTTTAGGCAGATAACATAAATACTGACTTATAAAATGAAGGTGACACTAAAGCTATGTTTTCTCTAGATTGTCATCCAGTTAAAATAGTTTCTCAAACATTTAACTTCATAAACCTGCTTCAGTGTTTGGTGCACAGAACTCAAAATATATGGAATGAAACCACTTGAGGAAGTTACTTTTATATCTATATCTATGGGTACATGTATCTGTGTCCTTAACAGTCTTTAACAATATTTCTCTCAAAGTCAAGGTCAGGATCATGTGTGGTATATTAGGGTCCACATATATCTTCTTATTCAGGAAATCATTTCAGGCTTAGGTCAAGAGTTAAGCATCTTGCCAGACAAGACATTGTTTTGCCCATGCTAGACTCCACCTTAGTTCATAAATCTTTGGGAAGTGTCCAGTCAGGGGCCTTAGATGCCAGGAACTAGTGCATGTAGCTAGGTCAAGAGCATATAAAGAGTTTAAATTATGTCTGCTTGGGTCAGATTCAAGACAGCATAACCCAGATGACTTCTGGTACCTCTCAACCCTTCAGAGCAATATTAAAATATTTTAACATTCAATAGTCAGTGGTATTTCCCCATGTTTTGTTTTCTTGTTTGATGGTTTTTAATAACAACCAAAGTATGTGTGGGAGGTGGAGTGAGGGGCGAATTGTGTTTTTATGGTGAGCTTTGGATTGTAATCTGGCTTCTGCAAAGTTTAATTTATTAATTGATGTTATTCCCTTCTTTTTGTGATGTTTTGAGTTTTGTGCTAGTAAACCCAGATGTAAAATTCAGCCTGTTTAATAATATGGGCAAAAGTTCTCATTCACAGGCATTTGTATTTTGCCACTCTTACTAAAAACATGGTTAAGAGGAGAGAGTGGAAGTGGTGTTCTCATAGAAGATAACCAAAATCCACTAAATGGTTGCTAGACCATGTTCTTTTTTTTTTTTTTTTTTTTGCGGTATGCGGGCCTCTCACTGTTGTGACCTCTCCCATTGTGGCCTCTCCCGTTGCAGAGCACAGGCTCCGGACATGCAGGCTCAGTGGCCATGGCTCACGGGCCCAGCCGCTCCGTAGCATGTGGGATCCTCCTGGACCGGGGCACGAACCCGCGTCCCCTGCATTGGCAGGCGAACTCTCAACCACTGCACCACCAGGGAAGCCCGACCTTTAGAGTCCTTTGACCATCCCACTGGGGAAAATTTTGCATGCCATTTTATTCACAGCTTCAGAACATGTCCTGGGTTCTGTTTTCTCCCTTTTTCCTTCTCCATCCCTCCTTCTTTTCTCTTTTTTTCTCTTCTTATTTTCTCATGGAGTACTAAGTATCCATCTTTTGTCTTCCCTTCACTGTTGTTTCAAAGGTTTTAACTTCTACTGCAAAGTGCTAATCAATTTTTTTCTTAAAGAACTATCTTCCAAAATAGATTTTTGGTAAAGCTATCATTTCATTATTTTGTCTCAGCTTCAATGTAAATGATCTCTTCCTGATATTCACCTAGGTACTTTTTCAAATATTTAATACACCCAACCAGTGGCTTTTAGATTATTACTTTTTTAAAGATTTTTTTTGATGTGGACCTTTTTTAAAAGTCTTTATTGAGTTTGTTACAATATTGCTTCTGTTTTATGTTTTGGCTTTTTGGCTGCGAGGCATGTAGGACCTTAGCTCCCCAACCAGGAAATGAACCCACACCTCTGCATTGGAAAGCAAAGTCTTAACTGATGGACTGCCATGGAAATCCCTAGATTATTTTAAGTTAAGTGGTTTAATATATGTCGACACAATCACAATACTTAATCACACCTAGACCAGATAGTTTTGGTAAAGGCAGTACAGTGATTTGTGTAATTCCATTATAATCCTATTCTTTTTCTTCTAATAGTTAAACATTCTCAGCAAAGAAGTTATCTATGGATAGGCATGCTGCTTTTTAAAAATTCTCATTTAAAGTAAAAGTGTGAAAGTCCCAGCTAAATTCAGTAATTGGCTGTCATACACTGTTTAGAATGCTGCTTTGAAGAGATACACTTCTTTCTCTGCTCTTCTCTGTTTGCACCACAAAATATTCAAAATGGACAGATCAAAGTGGAATATTTATTTTTATTGCTTCTCTCTCAGTTCTGATACTTATTCTAATGTTTCTTGGAGTAAGGACCAAAGATTTGGGTCAAAACAGAATTTGAACAGAGATGGATTGGGTCTGTTAGTTGCTCAGGAGATGGAAGCAGAGGAGAATCAGGGCTGGAATACTTGTAAGTACTTGCAAAACCTGTAATATTGCCTTTATACAGATGAAAGCAGGAATTTATCACCTGAGAGAAGGAAGTACTAGGTCTAGGAAGGGAAAAGGAGAGAAAGGGAGTCTCCTGATTTTCTTTCCTGAGTGCCTGGTGAAGTTGATTACATGCCTGCAGTCAAAATGGGATTCCACATCTGAGAGATTGCCTTCACTTGACTGCTGCACACGACTGCATCTTGAAGATGGGAGTGCATCTGTAAAGAGACTGGTTTTATTTGCAGTTGTGGGAAAGAATTAGTCTACATCATAATTATTCTCCTTGAACTAACAGTTCAAAAACTTGGCCTTATTTACAGGTCATTTCATCGTGTGTGGCAGAGACAAGGTCTTGTTTTGGCTACTCTCACTGAACAGGAATGTTTCGTGGAAAGTTTCTCTCTCTATCTCTCTTTCTCCATCCTTGCCCCTTTCTCTCTTAACACAATTTCCCTTTCTTCAGGAACATCTTTACCTGAATCTTCGTCTAAACTGGGTCAACATAAATACATACCTAATATTTCTTTCCTTACTGAATATAAAGGATGTAGTTAAAATCTCTTTCCCCTGATATGTGACTCCCAGCTGGCCCAGCTATCAGGGCTTGGACCCTGAGATGAAGCCTGCCATCATCTGCTTTCTTTGCTATTCTTTCCTGAACTGGCCTCTCTTCTGTCTTACAAGGAGTCATTAGCACATCTGGTAGGTCTCCTGGAAGACATATCTCATTTGAAGTATCAGGAGACTCCAGCAACAAGGCAGCATTCAGAGTTCTGAGTGGAGCCAGACATTGAGCTGATTGCACTAGAGAGGGCCATCTGATGATTGTCAAGGTTGTCAAAATTGAAGGTGAGGGCTTCTCTGGTGGTGCAGTGGTTAAGAATCTGCCTGCCAATGCAGGGGACACGGGTTCAAGCCCTGGTCCAGGAAGATCCCACATGCCGTGGAGCAATGAAGCCCATGCACCACAACTACTGAGCCTGCTCTCTAGAGCCCACGAGCCACAACTACTGAGCTCGCATGCTACAACTACTGAAGCCCACGCACCAAGAGCCCATGCTCCATAAGAAGAGAAGCCACTGCAATGAGAAGCCCACGCATCGCAATAAAGAGCAGCCTCCGCTCGCCGCAACTAGAGAAAGACTGAGCGTACCAACAAAGACCCAATGCAGCCAGAAATAAATTATAAATAAATAAAATTAAAAAAAATTGACAGGCTAGAACAAGATTCCACCTCTTATCTTAGGGATGAATGTTTCATGAATTGGAATACTAGGAAGGAAAATAAGTGGAGAATATTTCTGAGCAATTGCCTGGTTAAAGGGCAGCTGTCTCCAACTGTTCTTTTGATTCCCCTCTTTCCCCTTGTTAACCTTCAAAATTCTACCCTATGTCCCAGTCTAGTCTGATGCAAGAACTAACTTGATTGCCTCATTCAGGTTGGTCCAAGGAAGAGTCAGATGAAGTGGGTCTGGGAATGTGCATTTCACATTTCACAAGTACTCCAGGGGATCCTTTTAATCATGACCTGGTTATATAGATGTCCACATTCTCACCTTGATACCTGTCTTGCCTGTTCATCTCTGTACCCCCACTGACACCATAGCTCCTGATATCAAGATTCTTAATACATATCTATTTCATGAATGGAAAACAGCACATATAGAGCAAGTACTTACTAGGGTCCAGACTCTGTTCTCTGCTTTGGGGATTCAATAATACATAAGTAACAAACTTGCTTCAAAAGATTATTTGTACAATAAAGGCTATGTGTTGCCTGGTAAGGGGATGGCATTGGTGGTACCTAAGGGGGGTATTGGATGTTTAGAAGTCAGTGACCTTCTTCCTGAAATCAGAAAGATGCTGTACAGTCTATTCTCCAATAGAAAGAATGGAGTCTAGTGGAATCCAGAGAAAAATAACAGAAGCTACTAGAAAACCAATCTGGAAGAGGAGGGATCTTACATTCCAATTTAATTTTTAAAAAATAAAAATAGTGGGCTTCCCTGGTGGCGCAGTGGTTGAGAGTCCGCCAGCCGATGCAGAGGACGTGGGTTCGTGCCCCGGTCCGGGAAGATCCCACATGCCATGGAGCAGCTGGGCCCGTGAGCCATGGCCGCTGAGCCTGCGCTTCTGGAGGCTGTGCTCCGTACTGGGAGAGGCCACAACAGTGAGAGGCCCGCGTACCCCCCAATAATTAAATAAATAAATAAATAAATAAATAAATAAATAAATAAAAAGAAATAGTGAAATATGAATAGTGAAGTTATTTGACATGCTGTGCTGCCCACCTGCCAAGGGCAGGGCAGGCCTGGGACTTGTGCTAAGTGACAAGGCCTGTGGTCACCACGTTTACCAACTTCTCCTCTTTCAATGAGCTGGTTTGGCATGGCATCACCACACTCAAGAATTCAGCCCATAACTTCAATGGCAACCTGACAAAGCTGATATGGATATTGCTTATTGTGTGTCTTTCCATTGATAAGCATGCATGAAGCTGTTACCAATGTTTAGATATTCTGAATGTCTTCAGTACCTCCTTGGGGGCAGAGCTTATATCTTTATAAAATAATGAGAAGGTATGCCTGCAAAGACATGAGAATTTGTTAATAAAAAATGGCTGAATTAAAGTTCAACATGAATTTAGGCAAAATAGGTAACCTAACTGACCTTCAGATTACTTCTTTAGGGGAAAAACATATACACAATCGTTGATAAGATTAAATAAGATAATGTGTAAATTTTTGATACATTATATAAAAGCTCAGTAAATATTTATCCTCCAAATTTCCATTTTCTTTCATTATATAACTGTGTATAAAGCTAAGTCAGAACATCTTTATAGACAAACAGCATGGGAATAATCAGGAAAAGTTGAAATATTGGGGGAAAAGGTGATTGTTTCCTTTTCTCCCTTTACTGAGCTCCATCTATTTTTGCTGGAGCACAACACTTAGAGCATTTTTGAGGAAAGATCCTGAAAAGAAATCACACAAGCTAAGCTGAATATGATGGATAGAAATGAAGATATTGAAGGTGTCAGTAGTAATTCTCAGACATTAGTGTACCCATGAATCGTCAGGGAAGCTTAGCATGATTTTATTCATACAAATCCTTGGATTCCACTTCCACAAAATTCAGCATCAGTGGGTTCCAGTATCAGACTTTGAAAAACCCAGCTCTAAAGTATATTCTCAAGATAAACAGCACACCTTAAAACTGTGGCTTGAGTGGTAGAAGCTTATAGTTTGATAACACTCTGTGAAATAGATTTCTTGTAAGTGAAGGGAGTTCTGGAGTCCCTCACATAACTCCGCACAGACTACTAGGTAACGGAGAACCCAAGAATGGCATTTGCTAATTGTGTATAGAATTGCTCTTTTTAAGGTTGCCTAAATATATTTATTAACAGTATTCTAAACAAGTACTCTTAACTCTTTCAAAATCAATTAGATTTTTGAAGGAAGGTGTAGGGATAGGTTTGAGTGATATACTATTATACATCTTATAACATTGGATGAAATGTTTTTAAAAATCAATGTAAATCTTCTCCTTAGAAATGTAATTCTTGTCCCTCTAATGCTGCCAAATAAGAGGAAACCTGGGTTGTCTTCTATCTTCCAGTTTTCATTTTTTACTCATTCATCCCCTAGAGTTTCTTCTTCATGATAATCCATCTATTTATAGTTTGCAGATCCCATCTGATGTCTTTTTAATCTTTGGTGGGCCACGACAAACTCAGAGGTGATTAGAAATTTCAGAAGAACAGTTTTTTAAAAACTTCACCAAAGTACCATTTTCCCTTTTTATTCTTTGTTTTCTTTGGCAAACAAATAAAATTTCTTACTCCTCTTTGCCATTTCCTTCCAAAGGCAGCAGGGTAAATGTTGGCCCACACACAAGGTAATGATTGCTTCTTGTATGTTCTGTCTTTGCTGTTGGCTCTCGGACTAATGGCTTCTGCTTTCAATGGATGAAATTTAGTATGATTAACTCTCAGGTGATTAATAGAGGGTGTTTCTGAGAGCTAAATAATAAAGGAGCAATTAAACAATCTGATATATTGTCTTGACCACAAATCAAGTCACACTTTTTCTTCCTGTTCCTAGGACTGTGGTTTGGGGGTCAGAAGGCTGCCATAACTCAGACGAGAGAGCTACTGGCAATGGTTCCGGGAAAAAGACAGGAAACATGGCAGGACACAATTCAGCATCACTCATCTGCGTTTGAGCTCTTAAGGTGTAGTATTTGAAAAACAGGCAAGTTATTTAATTCATTAGCCCCAGTTTCTTCATCTCCAAAACAGGCAAGATAATACATAATTTGTAGGTTTAAATGGAGATTATATGACATAATATATGCAAAGTATCTTGCAAATGCCAAGTACATAATGGTCAGTGAATATGCTAGTTTTAAATCCCTTATCTTCTCCCAATCTTAACTCTCAACATTTTCCTGGGAGTGAAGGGGTTAGGAGAAGGGATTGTATGTAGGGAAACTTCTTTCTTTTTCTAATCTTCAGTAATCCAGAAAAGAAAGAAATTGGTGCCCATGTGCCCCACCAAATATAAAAAAATGCCATTTATAGCCATGATCACTCTTACAAGTTATTGTTTTTTTAAAAGCATAAGCCATTGAATGCCATATTTCCAGCTTCTAATATCAATTTCCACACTTCCTGTCACTTGGTCTCCCCTGTGTAGAATTTTATAGTTTCACTAGAAAGAACAATACAGTACACAAGTTAAAAAAATTAAAAAAGACATTATAGGTAATTGATACATTTCATACTTTAAACATTTAAAGATGGTGAGATCTCAAAATGGCAGAAACAGGAAGGCAATTTGCCTTAGAACAAGTAAGACTTGATCAGGTTATTAATCACCTTCTGCTTGGTTATGCCTTAGGAACAAATAATTTCAAAATATCATTGGTTCACAACATTAAATGTTGATTCTTACTCATGTCATAGTGCATCTCAAAGCAGTTCTCAACTTTATTTTTTACCAGTGGAGATAAGAAATAATTGCTCTGATCAACACTACTATAAAACTAGCAAATTCTTATCTGCATCTCTCTTTTTTATTCATTTTTGTTGAGGTATAATTTACAAATCATAAAATGGATATTTAGTGCTCAGATTAATGAATTTTTACAATAGCATACATCTATGTTACCACCACCTAAAACAACATCTAGAATATTTCCCATCATCAACAGACTTGCCCTTTTGTCTCTTTCCCGTCAATCCTTTCCCAGGCAACCCCTTCTACTATCAGTTAATTTTGCCTAGTCTAGAAATTCAGTTTTAAATAGGATTATAAAATATGAGCTCTCATTTGTTGGCCCCTTTTCAGTCAGCATAATGTCTGTGTCTTGTATATTCATGGTCTAGCATGCGTTATTAGTTAAGAAATTTTTATCATTAACTGATTTTCCATCTAATGGATATATAATAGTGCAATATGTTGGCTCATACTCTTGCTATGAATGCTTGGGGTCATTTCCAGTTTGGGCTATTGTGAATAAAACTGCTATTAATCTCATAGAAGTCTTTGTGGACATATGTTTCTATTTCCTTTAGAGAAATACCTAGGAGTAGAAATGCTGAGTCATAAGGTAGGTATATGTTTGACTCTATGAACAACTGCCAAAATGGTTTTTATTATTTCACATTTTCACCAGCTGCATCATAGTGTTCTGATTGCTCCACAGTCTCACTGGCATTTGGCTTGGTAAGTAATCTTTTTATGAAGAGCAGAGGTGGCATTTGATTGGATATGAAATAGTGTCTCACGAGCATTATAATTTGCATTCCTCTGGTGATCACTGATATTCTGGACTTTTCTTGTGGTTATTGTCTATTCATATATCTTCTTTTGTGAGATGTTCAAGTATTTTCAGCCATTTTTATTGGGATATTCATCATTTTATTGTGCATAAGCTAGACTTCTTTGTATATCCTAGATATTAATGTTTTGTCAGATACATGTATTTAAAACTATTTTCTGAGTATGTGTATGACTATTAGTTATCTTAATGATTCCTTTTGATGAGCAGAAGAGTCTATTAAATTATTCTGCATTTTTTAAGAAAATTAGGTTTGTTGTTTTCAGGTAATTCTGGATATAAGTTCTTTATCATCTATATGGATAATATTGTCTACCACTATTTAAGTTGTCTTTTATTGTCTCAACCATATCTTTCAAAGAGCATGAGGTTTTAATTTTGATAAATTCCAGTTTAACAATTTGTTTTTTTTACAGATTGGGCTTTTGGTATCATATCTAAAATATTTTTGCCTAACTCAAGGCCACAAATATTTTTCCTCATGTTTCTTCTAGTGTTTTTTTAGTTTTTATTTTTAAAAGACTTATGACTCAATTTGAGTTAGTTTTTGTATATGGTACAAAGAATGTATTAGAGTTTTATTTGTATTTTTTATTTTTCTTCTCTCTTTTTTTTTTACATATGGATATCTAATTGTTCTAACATCATTTGTTAAACAGGCCATACTGTCTCCACTAAATAGCCTTTGCGTCTTCATTGAAAATCAGTGATGCTATATGTGTGAGTCTTTCTGCAATCTCTGTTCTGTTTCACTGATCTATTTGTCTACAAATAACTTGAATGCACAGTGTCTTGGTTACTATGAGTCTTGAAATTAGATAGCAGTAGTTCCCAAACATTTTTTTCCCTAAGTATCTTTGTTTTTTAGTTCCATTTTTTTCTATATAAATTTTATAATTAGCTTGGCAATATCTACAATAGAAACCTCTATCATTTTTATTGGGACAGTGTTGAATTTGTAGATTAATTTGAGGAGAATTGACATTTAACAATATTGTATACTTTTGATTCATGAAAATGGTATATCCCTGCATTTATTTAGGTACCCTTAATTTTCTCCTGACAACGCTTGGTAGTTGCCAAATCTTAGGACTCATTTCTGTTTTCTTTCTGTCAGGATCACTGTCCACCATTGCTTAATGTCCAGTTGAATATTGCTGTTTCATACATTTTTGTCTAACTTTTGTGAGATTTTTCCATTGAGAGGGAAATTGGTCTCTGTTACTTCATCTTGGTCATCAGAGGAAGTCTAGTTCATTTGCATTTTATTATAATTATTAATAAGGTTAGGTTTAAATCTAATATTTTTGCCTGTTTTATATTTATTTATCCAATTTTTCCATGTTAGGCTGTTCCTGTTTCCTGGATTATTTTGTGTTGACTCTTTTTAACATTCAATTTTATAGCTTACATCAACTTTTTAGATTTAGTTTTGTGCTTTGTTTTCCTAATTACTCTAGAAATTACAGTGCTCATCTTTAAATTATTATAGTCTGCCTTCGTGTAATACTGTTTCAAAATCTCACTACTTCATATATAGTGTGAAAATCTTACTACTGATTAATTCCATCTATTCTTCTGTCAGCTATTTGTGCTATGCTTATTTACATTTGAATTCTATAAGTATCACACATTCCATATTACATTGTCATTATTTTTGTTTATACAGTCTTTAAAATCTCTTTCTTTCTCTGTCATTAAAGTCATTAAAAATATTTTTTATGTTTACACAGATACCTTCTTCATTGATGCTCTTTATTCTACCTTGCAAGTCTAAGAGTCATTTCCCTCTGATGTGAAGATTTCTCCAACATTTTCCATAGTGCAGGTTTTCTGAAGGTAAACACCTCTAACCTCTATTTTAATGAAGACAACTTTATTTCACTTTCGTTTTGAGGCATACTCATGTTGGATATAGGATTCTAGACTTTTTTTCCCTCTCTCATATCACTTTAAAGACATTGTTGTAGTGTCTTCTGGCCTCCATTGTTTACAGTGTCAGGTCATTTGTAATTCTTATATATGTTCTCCTGCATGAATTGTGTCCCTTTTCCTTGTTTAGTTTTAATATTTGCTTTTTCTCCTAGGTATCAGTAATTTTACTAAGATGTGCCTAGATTGGGGACACTTTATATTTATCCTATTTATAGTTCACACAATTTCTTGTAGCTTTAGACTGATATCTCTCATCAGTTTTGGAGTTCTTGGGGCTTTCTTTGGAGGGTAGCTAAAATACCACCTTTATCCTTTTAATTAAAACATTTTTACATAAATTTTAAATGTTACTTTCCCTTTACAGTTATTACAAAATATTGGCTATATTCCCTGTGTTGTACAATACATTCTTGAACCTCTCTTACACCCAATAGTTCATACCTCCCTCTTCCTCACACAAAATTGCCCCCCCCCATTGGTAACCACTAGTTTGTTCTCTAAATCTGTGAGTCTGCTTCTTTTTTGTTATATTCACTAGTTTGTTGTATTTTTCAGGTTCCACATTAAAGTGATAGCATAAAGTATTTGTCTTTCTCTGTCTGACTTATTTCACTTTGCATAATGCTCTGCAAGCCCACCCATGTTGCTGCAAATGGCAAAATTTCATTCTTTTATGGTTGAGTAGTATTTCATTGTATAGATATAGATATAGATAGATATAGATATAGGTATAGATATACTACATCTTCTTTATCAATTCATCTGTTGATGGACACTTAGGTTGCTTCCATATCTTGGTAATCATAAATAATGCTGCTATGAACATTGGGGTGGATATATCTTTTCAAATTAGTGGTTTTGTTTTTCCAGATATTTACCCAGGAATGGAATTGCTGGGCCATATTGTAGTTCTATTTTTAGTTTTTGAGAGGAAATACAGATGGCCAACAGGCATATGAAAAGATGTGCAACATCACTAATCATGAAGGAAATGCAAAACAATATGACAATGAGATTTTAGCTAATACCTGTCATAATGGCTATCACCAAAAAGACCAGAAATGACAAATGTTGGGAAGGATGTGGAGAAGAGGGAGCCCTTGTACACTGTTGGTGGGAAAGTAACTTGGTGCAGCCACTGAGGAGAACAGTATGGAGGTTCCTCATCTTTATTCTTCATAAAGATGAAGGTAGAGAATGCAGAATTCTGTTAGAGGAAAAGGGGCTGCTAGTTGAATTAATTTAGCAGCTGCTCCCTCCCTCTGTACCAGTCAATGTCAGCTGGAAAAATGGATGGGGATATTGCTGGGATAGCCCTTCTCAGGCATGTGCTTGACCCGATCTGGTGAGTCACACCAAGGAAAAGCAGAAAAACAAAAACACTCTGCAGGAATCTGGCTCCCAAACGAAAAAGGAGGTGTCTAGTTGAGCAACCCAAGTTTACTTTTTAATTTTTTTCACTAGCATGTATGGTACTTTTCTTTCATTGGGGCAAATATATATAACCTAAAGTTGGCCATTTAACCGTTTTTTAAATGTACAGTTCACTGCCATTAATAATCTTTACAATTTTGTACAATGATATTCACTATCTGTTTCCAAAACTATTCATCCTCTTAAATGGGAACTGTGTAACAATGAAGCAATAATCTCCCACTTCTCCTATTCTACAGCCCTTGGTCACCTTTAATCTACTTTCTGCCTCTATGAATTTGCTGATTCTGGATGCTTTATATAAGTCAAATCTTACTGTATTTGTCCTTTTCTATGTGGCTTTTTCACTTGGCATGTTTTCAAGGTTCATCTGTGTTTTAGCTCAAGTTCATTACTTTTTATAGCTGAATAATATTTCATTGTGTATATATACCATGTTTCATTTATCCATTCATTTGTTGACTGACACTTGGATTGTTTCTCCCTTTGTGCTATTGTGAATAGTGCTGCAATAAATACTGGCATACAGTATTTGGGTCCTTGTTTTTAATCCATTATAGTATATACTTAGGAGTGGAATTGCTGAGTCATTTGATAATTCTACATTTACATTTTGGAGGAAACATTGAACTTTTTTCCACAGTAGCTGTACCAGTTTACATTCTCACCAGCAATGCATAAGGGTCCCAATTTCTCTACATCCTGGCCAATATTTTCAGTTTTTCTTTTACTTTCTTTTTTAAATTACAGTCATCCTAGTAGATGTGAATTGGTATTTCATTGTAGTTTTGATTTGTATTTCCCTAATGATTAATGATTTTAACATCTTTTTTCATGTGCCTGTAAGGCATTTGTAAATCTTCTTCGGAGAAACATCTATTCAAGTACTGTTCTTATTTTTAAATTGGATTGGTTTTCTTTTTGTTTTTGAGTTGTAGGAGTTTTTTCTATATTCTTGATATTATTCTTTGTTTACAGATATATACTTTGCATGTATTATCTTCTTTTCAGCTCCCATAGGTTGTTTTTTTTATTTTCTTGATAATGTCCTTTGAAGCACAAAGAAAAAACTAATTTTGATGACATCTAATTTATCTATATTTCTTTTTTTATTCCTCATATTTTTGGTGTCATATCTAAGAATTCATTGCCAAATCCAAGACCATGAAGATTTATCCCTATGTTTTCTTCTAAGAGTTTTATAGTTTTAGCTCTTATGTTTAGGTCATTGATCCAGTTTGAGTTAATTTTGTATATGGTATGAGGTAAGGGTCCAACTTCATTTTTCTTTTTCATGTGCTAGTGCCTTTTATTGAAGAGGCTCTTCTTGTTGAATGGACTTGATACATTTGTCAAAATAATTAATTGGTTATATATATATATATATATATATATATATAGAGAGAGAGAGAGAGAGAGAGAGAGGCTTATTTCTGGACTATAAATTCTATTATATTGGTCTATATGTCCATCCTTATGCCAGTACTACACTCTTTTGATTAATGTGGACTTGTAATTAGTTTTGAGATTGGGAAGTGTGAACCTCAAATTTTGTTCATCTTTTTCAAGATTGTTTTAGCTATTCAGGGTCCATTGTAATTCCCTTTGAAAATAAATTTGAAGATAGACTGTTTTGTTTCTTCAAAATGAATTTTGGAATTTTGATAAGGATTGCATTGAATCTGTGGACACTTTGGGTAATATTAATATCTTAACAAATATTGAATACTACTATTCATTAACATGGGATGTCTTTCCATTTATTTAGCTCATTTTAAATTTCTTTCAGCAACATTTTAAAAGTTTTTAGTATACACATCTTTCATCTCCTTGGTTAAATTTATTCTTAGATAGTTTTTAATGCTATTATAAATGGAAGTGTTTTCTTAATTTCTTTTTAATTTCAGATTGCTCATGGTAGATATATAGAAACACCACTGAATTTTGTGTTGATCTTATACCTTGCAAGTTTGCTGAATTTATTTATTAGCTCTAGTAGCTTTCTTGTTAATTTTCTGAATTTTCTATATATATGGGATCATATCATTTGTGAATAGAGATAGTTTCAGCTCTTCCTTTCCAATTGGAATGCGTTTCATTTTTTTTTTCCTGCCTAACTGCTCTGGCTAGAACTTGTAATACTGTATTGAATAACAGCGATGAAAGTGTGAATCCTTGTCTTATTCCTCATATTAAGAAGTTTTGTGCCTTTCACTGTTGAATATGATGCTAGCTGTGTTTTTTTCATAAATACCCATTGCCATGTTGAGGGAGTTACCTTCTATTCATACATTTCTAAGTGTTTTTATTATGAAAGGTTTTGGATTTTTCAAATGTCTGTTTTGCCTAAATTGAAATAATAATATGTTTTTTTTCCTTTGTACTATCAATGTGATATATTACAGTGATTGATTTTATTACGTTGAACCACTCCTGCTTTTCTGAGATGAATTTCACTTGGTCTTTTTAATATGATTCTGGAGTTGATTTGCTAGTGTTGATATTTTGTTGAGAATTTTTGCACTTATATTCATATGGGGTATTGGACTGTAATTTTCTTATAATATTTTTATCTGGCTTTGTTATCAGTTTTCCTCATAGAACGAATAAGGAAGAGTTATCTCATCTTCTACTTTTTATGAATTAGAGAAGGATTTTTGTTAATTATTCCTTAAATGTTTGATAGAACTTAATAATGAAGCCACCTGTACCTAGACTTCCTTTTTTGGGAGGTTTTTAATTACTGATTCAGTCTCTTTATTTGTTATAAGTCTGTTGAGATTTTCTACTTCATCGTGAATCAGCTTATCCAATCTGTGTGTTAGTAGGATTTGTCCATTTCATCTAGGTTATAAAATTTTTTGGTATACAATTGTTCATAGTATTACTTTATAATCTTTTTTATTTCTGTAAGGTTGATAGTAATGTCCCTTCTTTTATTTCTGATTTTAGTTATTTGTGTCTTGTCTCCTTTCTTTCTTTGTAAGATTTGCCAATTTTTTAATCTTTTCAAAAAAATTTCTTTCACTGATCATAAAAGAACAAAAAACAAAGAAAACGAGCAGAAAAACAAACAAACAAAGGAAAAAACTAAAACTAAAACTAAAATGAGAGAGAGATAGAAAACTGATCTCTCCAAGTCTGAAGATTAACTCTACACTGGTGCCCTCCTTGAACACTTAGCCATGTTTGTACTGACTTGAGGCATCTGCACCAGATGAAAGCTCAGTCTTCTCAGCCTGTGGGCATCTTGCCCTGGTTATCCATGTGGTTTCTAAACTCCCCAGTATACATGGCTACTTCTGAATGTCTTAATTTTCTAAAAAAGCTCTCACAGCTTTTGCTCCAGGCTTCATGCAGTCTATTTTATGCTTTGACTCTAAACTTTTGCCACAAACATCTTGAGGGCTGTTAGTTTGTCTTGCAGTATGTTCAACCAAAGTTCGTTGCTTTTCCAGCATGAGTTCTGAGTTAGATGAAACAGAGTTGAACACCTTGCATCAGTTTTTCAGGTAACCCCAGACAAGTTAGAACTGACATACATGATATTTTTTCATGATACTTTTCTTTTCCCTCCAGAGTCATAGAAAGAGTACCACACTGTGAATTCAGGCCACCATTGCTACAAGACCAAATCCATTTCTGCACCAGGGGTGGGCGGTGGTAGTGATGCAAGGGAAAATAAAATTGTCACAAAAATACCTACCATTTTGAAGTGACTTTTTCTTGATTCAGTATTTGGTTACTGCCAACTTTTTGACTGTTTTCTGGTGTTCTGACAATTTCTGCTTATTCTCCAGTGTTTCTGTGGTGAGATGAGAGGATGGAACTGCCTAGTTTACCATTTTGCTTATGTTTAGATCAGAAAGTTCTTGGTTATTTATTATCTCTTCAAATATTTCTTCTGCCTCATTCTCTCCTCCCTTTCCTTCTGAAATTCCAATGACACATATGTTACATATTTGATGTTATATCTCAGACCTCTAATACTGTGTCTATCTTATTTCACCCTTTTTTATCCTTGTGTTTCAGTTTTGATAGTTTCTATAGAAGTGTTTTCAAGTTCATTGAACTTCTCCTCTGCTCTGTTTGGTCTACTGCTAACTCCAACAAATGAATTCTCCTTTTATTATATTCTTCACTTCTAATATTTTCATCTCTCTTTTTTATTGTTTCCATCTGTCTGCTGAAATTCCCCACTTCTTTACCCATGTTATCCACACTTTCCATTAACTCCTTTAATATTTTCATTATAATTGTTTTGTTATAGTGATTTCTGACAGAACGTTTTACTTCTAAATTTATATCAGCTCTTTGACTTTGATGAACGAACCTGGTTTTCCTGATTTTGATCTCTGGTGTTCTAAGGACTTTGGTTTTAACTTCTTGTTAGCCTCTTGACTTCAAGTTGTTTTCTATGGCTGCCAGGTAGATGTTCCTAGTTTGGGGTCCAGGACCTGTGCTTAGTCAATGAGATTCTCTTTGTGCAGCATTATATATGAGCACAGTGAAACCCTTTCTGACTTGTATCTCCCCCCACCCTCCAACCAACACACACTGCCTTTTTTTGGCTGGTATAGTTTCCTGCATGTAGTAAGACACTTAATTATTGATGTTGCTGCATTGAAATATAATGGCTAATAATATAAACCTTAGAATAGATGTACTGGTTTTTAAATCTCATCTTCACCCTTTACAAACTGTTTGATTTTGGCAAAATTACTTCACTTCTTCAAGCCTCGTTTTCTTCATTTGTAATATAGAGATAAGAAAATCCACCTTGTAGAATAATTGTAAAAATTATATAAAGAATAAAGGGACACGGTGCCTGGAGTTTGCAAAGCAATCATTAAACTGTACTTGTTATATTTACTTTATGACTGTAACCTTACTGAGTTTTAACTTCTTTACCTGAAAAATGAGTATTATGTTATACAATAATAACATTACATCACATACCTTTCTATATAAAATAACATGATAATTTTAATGACTGAAATTCATAATGCAATTTACAAATTACAAAGTATCTTTACATAGATAACATTCCCATAGAAACCTGAAAGGTGGGTGTAGTTTTCCCATTCTACAGATGAGGAAACTGATGCCAGGAGAGAACTGCCATCACTCACAAGTAGTTAGAGACAGGTCATAAACCAGCACCTATGTCTCTTTAATCCTGGTCCTGCGCTCTTTATACTGCATGATTCTAAATACTGTAAGAGCAGGCCTAGAGGAACTCAAACATCTCGATTCTTTAGGCCAATATGCCCAAATGGTCTCATGATTTTCTTTCATTTCCCTTAATGTATTATAAACGTTGCTGACTTGTTGTTTTATCTTCTTCTCGGCTGTGTTTCTTAGCATTTTTTCATGCTACATTTCATTTCATCATCTCTACTTTCTATTTCCAAATGTAGCTATTTGTTCAGCCTGGTTTTGCTCTGTGAGGTGTTATTTACTATACATACTAATTTAATCCTTGTTCAGGGAAAAATGAGGAGCTATTTGCATACTTTCACAGATCATTGAAATTTCAAGCCTGGAAGAACTCACCTAGGACTAGAATCCTCCTTTTTATTTAATCAGTGACATATGTATATATAATGCCTGACCATAATACAAAAGTGAGTAAATATCATTCACAAAATTGTGATTGATTGCAAGCATTGTCTCCCATACATCTAATATAAAACATATTTCCTAAACACAAATTTTGGATACAAATTCAGAAACCAGTAACGTGTGACACCTAGGATTTGAGAATGCTAAAGCTTAAAGGGAAGTCATCTATCATCCCAAGCAGATGGAATTAACACAGTAGCCTGAAGAATCACCCATCACACAGAGCACATGGGGGTTGAATGTCCACTCCACCTGTCTCCAGACCTTCCAGGAGAGCATCCTTATTGTAGCTCTTAACTTCATTCTGGTATTTTTCACCTGCCTGGACCTTCATCTAGGAGGAACTCGTGTCTTTATTAAAGAGAAGTCCACTCCCAATACTAATTTTAACTATTTTCTCACTTTGTAATGCATCCCTTAGGTCCAGTTTCATTTAAGAGAAGCTCTGCATTGATGAAGTACTTCAATTAGGTCTTGGAATTTAGCATTTAGTTCAAATATATATTTATTGAATCAGAAATAGCATACATTTATGGGAAGAGCCCATCCTTTAGAAGGATTTTGAATTACCAATTTCTGGGGCTGCTCACTACTAATTTCAATAGTTGACACCATCTTCTGAGCAATGACTAAATATCGGGTCCTCTGATCAAAGCTCTATATGAATTAAATCAGTGAATTGTCAGGATAAGCCTATAACTTGTGATTTTAGACAAGTCATCTGATTTCTCTGCTCTCAGTTGCCTCCTCAGAAAAGTAGGGATATTAATACCTGCCTTTCTTTTGTAGGCACTGATGGGGAAAAAATGAAATTATTTCTGTACAGACAATTAAGTGACATTTGAATGTTCAAATAAGGTACTGAAGGTTTTTTTTTTTAACTTCTGTTATTCATTGAATCTTTACTGGTAACTGACAAGCTAATTTAGTACATACTGTTCATTTTATATGTTCTCCACTCTTCATAACTTTGATCATTTAGTTAGAATTTCCACCAGGAATATTCATCTACCTTTTCTATCAAGATGCCTATAAATCTATTCAGTGCTTCAAAGTCCAATTCAAACAGCCCCTGTTCTTGAAGATTTTCTGATTTTCCAAACAAGGTAATTTATTTCTCCTCTGAACATTCAGAGTATTTTAAATATCGACTGTGGCAATTGTTCGTTACTTTGAATTGCTGTTATTTGTGTGCCTCTTTTTTTTTTTTTTTTTTCCAGTACGCGGGCCTCTCACTGTTGCGGCCTTTCCCGCTGCGGAGCACAGGCTCCGGATGTGCAGGCTCAGCGGCCATGGCTCACGGGCCCAGCTGCTCCACAGCATGTGGAATCTTCCCGGACCGGGGCACGAACCCGTGTCTCCTGCATCGGCAGGCGGACTCTCAACTACTGCGCCACCAGGGAAGCCCTGGGTGCCTCTTTTATTTGCTCTTATACCCTGTAAGCCCCCAACGCCAAAACCTCTGCCATGTATATGTATGTTTCTCTCTCTGGATTAGAAAACAGTAGATTACAGTTCTCAATAAATGCTTCAATTGCTGAATGAATTTCAACTTTATCTTGTATCAGTAATGGTTATAGGACAGCAAAGGTTACTGGTTTTGAGATAAAATAAAATGGATGAGGTGTTCATTAGGACTATATCTGATGTTTGCTGAAGCTCTGTCATTGGTGGCTGCCAAGGGGACACAGTAGTATTTGTCTTCTTCGGAATGCTTTTCCCTTTGTCCAGAAAAAGAGCCACATTAGGGAGTCACTTTAGTTATGCAAATGTATGAGAAAACTGCTTGAACCCAAGAGGGTAAGTATTTTCATTAGTCATGCAAATTGAGTTTATTAACAAGATGGTGTCCCTGCAGAGTCAAGTAAAATTATTGTGTGTGATTTTTGTTCTCACCTAAATGTGGATTTTGAGTGCAGTCTCTGAAAACTGGTGTTGCTTCTTTTTGGGAAATGTGTCTCCTCTGTTCAAAAATTATTTAAGTCAGTTATGGAGCAAAGTTTTGAAAGATGACAGATGACGGTGTAGACTCATTTTTGCTTTGGACTCTGGAGTTGGGAGTGCTATTCCCACACTGGTTTGTTCTGCCAATGATCCAAAAGGGATCCTTTTCAGTGAAAAACCCTGACTCTGAGATAGAAAACAAACAAACAAACCCCCCAAAAAACAACTGTTAAATATTTTGTTTGCCGTATTTGTGCCAGAAGGGCCTGCCAGGGTAACACTTGCCTCCTGGGGTGAGAAATTGGCTATTGCTAGTTGTGCATTGAAAGGAGGCATTTTTCCTGCAGACAGAGGCATCTAGGTTGAGGAAAGTGATATCAAGAACGTAAACTTAAGGCTTTTCTTGAGAATAAACAAAAAGGAATGCCAGATCCTTTATGGAGAGACAAACATATACAAGGGTCAGGGAATTTAGGAATTTTCCAGGAATGGATAATCCATCTTCCAAATGTGAAATGTCCTTTGGCAATTTAGGAAAGCAGCAGAGTACAGTGAGTTTCAATTTAGCAGTAGGGACTGTGGCTGATGTTCTCTCCACTGGAGTCCTGGGAGGATGGTGCCAACAGGACAGATTAGAAAAGTCAGAAAATGAGGGACTTCTAGCAACTAGCAACCAAAGCCATTACTGCCAGTGCATCTGGATATTTGCTTTTGCCACTATGGTTATATTTTCTGTTACTGTGACTCTAATTTTTTTCAAGCGTTCTTCAGCAGAGCCTGAAATGCAAGGCAAAGTAAGTGAAATGTTAAATCTTGCTGTTTCGGATAGATAAAACTTTTATAGAACAAAACAAAACAAACCAGAAAACCTAAATAAGCAGATAAACAAACCAAAAAAACCGAAATAAGCAAATAAACAAACGAACCAGAAAACCCTCCACCCCCACCAACAAAACAACCAAACCCACCACAAGGATCATGATCTTGTGAGAAAAAATGGACTGTTTTTCATATTCATACTAGAAATGTCTGTGATATTTAGTATTAATATTTATCTTCTATTCAGTTTTTGTTAAATATCTACTATTTCCAAAAATATATCATTTTCCTGAAAAAATACTATACCCCATTCCCTCTGATGCTAATCCTATCAACTTTGGAATGGGTATCATCTTCCAGGAAAGAGATCAAATTTTTAGTCCCAGCTCTGCTATTGTGCTAAGCACTTTACATCTTTTTCTTTTCTTCTTCTTTTTTTTTTTTCATTTAATCTCTCCAATAACCCTGTGAGGTTGGTGGAATTAGCTTCATTTTATGGGTGAGGTCACTGAAGCTTAATGGTGTTAGGTAACGTCCATCAGTGGCTGAGCTGGGCCGTTCCTCAGAGAAAGTTCATCAATAGCTGAGGTGAGCCCTGAAGCCAAGCCTACTGGTTTTTATAGTGTGTGTACTTAACACCTATACTGTATACCTGCTGGGTGGGATTACTTCCCACTCCACCTTTTAGGGGAACCACTAACCAAAACCATCTGCTCTGCCCAGGCATGATAGTGACCACTTGCATGAGTTCTCTTACAACAGGCGGTCCTAGAAAGGAACGTGGAACTAACAAGCTACCACTAACCAGAATAATTCGGGAAAGCTCAAAAGGAGGGAGGAGATGCCAGTCCATATGTCCTACCAACCTCCCAGGGCCCTTCTCGCTGGAATCCATCTTGACTGAGCGATGAGCATGCCACAAGGAAGGACCCTGAGTCAGACCAACTATGGGCCAAGCAAGATGATTGGCCAGAGACAACTCGGAAACTAACCCCATTAGTATAAAGCCTGAGACTGTGAGCCATGTGGCAGAGCAGCTCTCCTGGGTTCCCTTACCCTCCTGCTCTCCACCCGGGGCCCTCCTTCCAAGTAAAGTCTCTTGCTTTGTCAGCACGTGTGTCTCCTCGGACAATTCATTTCTAAGTGTTAGACAAGAGTCCACTTTCGGGCGCTGGAAGGGGTCCCCCTTCCTGCAACACACCCTCTGTGATTCTAAGACAATCATGAGAATGTCAAGGCACTGAAGGATTTTCTGATCCTGACCCAAACTTTGTTTCATATTCTTGGTTCTTTCTTTAACCAACCATGAATGTCTTGATTGATAAAAATCACTCTTGGCTTTTTTTTTTGACAAATTTGTGTTTTGGGTAGATACATCTTGAGATTGATGATTGTTATATAACTAGATCTAAGAAATTAACATATCTAAGTCTTTGTATACTAAAAAAGTACAGAATTATCTTCAGGAGACTGGACTCATGCTGGGGAAAACTTATATACATCATTAATGTTTTCCTTTGTACCCAGTTATTTATTATTATATAAACAGCATTCTGCTTTAATTATTTGAGGATTAACTTTGAGAAATTTAATAGTGTTTGGAACAGTATTTTGCCCAAAAGACATGAATCAAATGTCCTCATTGTTTACCTTCCATACCAAAAAAATAAAAATAAAAAAACACTTTTTAAAATCTTTGCCAGATTTTTTTAAAGATATGATTGTTTATTCAACATGTCCTTTGTAGTATTTAATGATAAAAATAGAACAACCACAATAAAGTAATAATAATAACATCAATAAGTATTCTTGAAGGCTCATGTCAAGCTCTATATTAAATGATTTGCATGCATTATTTAATTTCAGTTTTATAACATCTCCAAGAGATAGGAGCTATTAGAACAATTTTACAGTTAGACCAAATTTTGAAAGATTATTAACATACCCAAATTCACACTGCTTTTAAGTTAACAGTTCTGGTCTTTCCCAGGCCCCAAGATTTTAGCCACTAAGCATATTGCCTTCTTAGAGAGAAAGTAAAAATACTACCAAAGGATTGTGAATTATACCTTGTGATTCAGCTGCTATCTTAAAATTGTAAGTGAAAACTTTTCACTTGGGCATATTTTCATTATTTAAAATACATCTGAAACAAGTTTGAAATGTGTTAACATTATTGTTCATATATTGAGACATCATAAATATTTGTGAATTGAATCATGAGAAAAATGGGAAAGGATGTTTCCTATCAATTTGAAAAGTGAAGCAAAAGGAAAGAAGGAAGGAAGTGGATAGAGAGAGGAAATGTCTTTTCCTTACCTTATATATTGTGGGCAATGACATCTATATAGCTATATTACATTTTTACAAGGTTTACATTTCATCCTTGGTTTATGTTGCCTTGTGATCATGTGGAACACCTATTTATGTTGGTTGAAATTAATATATAAATCATACCTCCTAAATTGACATCAACTATGGTAATGGTAATAGCTGGTGGGAAACAATAATGCTCTGGTTACCTTGTAAACATCATTTCCAATGATCCAAACTCCTACCAGGGAGCTACGCCTGCTTTCAGATGAGGTTTAGTATTTTGCAGAAGGACCCAGCACAACTGTAGTAGCACTGAACTGGGACTGAACACAGCTCTAAGGCAAGCCTAGCCTCATTCTATGGCGCAATGCCCCTTCCAGGAGGAAGACCAGCATCACCCCTGGGAGGGGAAAGAAATCTGAGAGCACCCAGAACTTTTTGGAGAGTTCTGTTAATAATCCAGTAACTTATACTTTTCCAAATTGTCAGACTCTACTTGGAGGCAAGCAAAGCTCTTAGAAAGCTGAAAGCCGTGGCTGCCTGCTCTTTGCTGCTGATTACGGAGCTGCATCCTCCCTGGATTCCGTTCATCCATGGATGCTTCATGCTCATGCCCACCCTAGGCCAGTGGGCAGCCGGCCAGCCAGTTGCTACTGGTCTGCCTTTGTCAGCCTTTCTACTGGATCCTGCGCCCAGATTCCTCCTTGAGTTTTTAAAATTTTGATGAAGAGGATGATTATTTTTGAGTACAGCAAAATGTGTAGAATTAGCATTGTTTGGAAAAATTTTAAAATCTCACTTTTTTTAATCTCTCAAAGAAAATGACCCTTTGAGAGAGGCAAGGGAGCTTCTCTCACTGCTCAGACTTTAAGTTGGCCATGTATATATACAAGTGAGGGGGGCAAAGAAGAATTCCAATCAAATTCTGGGAAATCCAGGCATATATTCAATACATATTTATTATGTGCCAGGCATTATTGTAAGTGCTAGAAACATAGTGACTAGCAAAGCAGATGGAATCCAGATCCCCATGGAGAGTGAACCTAATGCGAGACACATACAATAAACACATGAGCAAATAAAGTCGCAGTATGATGTCAGATAACAGTAAGAGCTATGAAGAAAAATGTATTCAAATTAAGTGGATAGAGGTGACGGCTGGGTATTTTACATAAGGTATATATATATATATATTGATTGGCAGCTTCAAGAATCAAGAGTTATATTTCAAATTACTGTTTTACAAATGTTAGGGTAAGTCTAACATAAAATGAGGGAAGAGAGAATATGGCACATTTTCTGAACATCTTCTTCATTTCTGACATGATTCTAAGGGCTCTTCTTCATCAGCACACAGCCTGTCTTCCTGCTGCTTCAACCAGAGTAGTTTTTGTTTGTTCCACATATAGGGCTTTCCTATCAATTTATCTTTGGAGATGGGGGTTCATATCTAAAAATGTTTCCTTTGATCAAATATTCATTTAACACAGCTGGAAGGTGAGCGCCAGAGGGGAGAAGTCGCTTAGTCAAGGATGCCTGTGCTCCATAGTGTCCAAGGAAGACCCAGGCTGATGTCCTGTCTGTTCCTGAACTATGATCAAACCCCTGGTCCCGGGGAGGACCTCGGCCCTGAAAAGGACACAGTGGGCCTGCGAAGCGATCTAGATTTTCCTGACGGGGTAAGGCTGAGCCCCCAGCCTCAGTCAAAATGAACCAGCAGCTTTAACAAAACGTTCACCTCAGGGACCTAGCACTCCGTTCACCCCTGGCTGCAGTTCAGAGACAAATCCTGAGCCTCCAGCGGCAGCAAAAACCGCCAGCTCCACAAACGCCAGGGTGAGAGGGGCATCGGCCCGTGGACTTTTCCTTTCTCTAATTCTGCAAAGCGCTGCACACAAAGCGCGGCTTCTCAAAGAGGCTGTTGCGAGGGAAGGATGATCCGGATGCTGGCTGCGTTGCTGGTGGGCGGGGCAGAGGAGGGGTCCCCTCACGATGCACCACTCTTTATCCCATCTTCTTGTGGCAGCTGCTACACTGTGACTGCCTTTGTGTTTGGTTGAATTGTCACTGAATTCCTCCCTGACTCCTTTTCTCCTTCTGAAGACAGAAGAAAAGAAAGGGTGTAGTGGAAGGCTCCGCTGGGCATCCCCTCTCCCTCCATCCCCCGCAGGGAGAAGGGCTGCGTCTCACAGCGCCTGCGGGATACTCCGCGAGGGCCAGGATTCCTCAGTGCCTGCAAGAGGCGAGCAATGAGTGCTTTTCTTAACGAGGAGTCCTGGGGAATAAGGAAAGAAAGTGAAGGAGATTGGAGTAGGCATTCAAAGCTGCAGGCAGGAGTGGGAGTTTTCCTGGCTTTTCTGCCACTTTCTGTTTCTGATCATCTTTTCTTTTTCCCCAGTGAGGATGCTAATGGGGTGAATACCTGGGCATTCAGGGAGAAGAAGCAGTGGAGATTTCAGTAAAAGGAAACGTAATCTGGGGTGAAAATAGCTTTTCTTTCACTGGCACGTGTGCACGCACGTGTGTGTGTGTATGTGTGTGTGTGTGTGTATGTGTGTGTGTGTGTGTGTGAATGCTTTGCCATCTATGAGGCAGTGTATTAAAAGCAGGATAAACCTTGAGCTTGGAATACATTCGATTTGATTAATGTGGGTCATGAGTAATTCAGCACTACCCTGGGGGCTTTTTTTTTTTTTTTTTTTTTGCGGTACGGGGCCTCTCACTGTTGTGGCCTCTCCCGTTGCGGAGCACAGGCTCCAGATGCGCAGGCTCAGCGGCCATGGCTCACGGGCCCAGCCGCTCCGCGGCATGTGGGATCTTCTCGGACCGGGGCACGATCCTGCGTCCCCTGCATCGGCAGGCGGGCTCTCAACCACTGCGCCACCAGGGAAGCCCTACCCTGGGGGCTTTCAGTCCTTCTTTATAAAATAAGGGCCTTGGCTAATATGATCTCCAGGCCCCCTTACAGTTTTATAATCTCACTATCGATTACACTTAAGAAAAATCACATTTCAAGATAATAGCTAGGAGGTTACTCATAGTTATGTGGTGTGATTTAAAAAGCACTCGAATCACTCCAGTCTTCAAAGTGTGTTTATATATCCACCACGTGCACAGACATGTACATACGCAAACATACACACGCTCAGTCATTTTCAGGTGCCTGAAATTCTATCATGAAAGCCAATTGTGAATCTCAATTCTAATAGTTTTAATTGTGGCCTTCTTGGTATTGTCTAATCTCTGCAAAACTCAATTTTTCTTTCCTTTTTTTTTCTTCATAAGGGGAATAAATATTATCTACTTTATAACTTTATTATGGGATTTAAATGAGAAAACCTGTATAATGCTAGTTCTTCTAGCCTGAAAGATAGGAATGCATGGGTGTCATCATCGGGTCTCAAAATCATTGGAATTTGAGAGTAAACAGTGTGATGAGTAATTGTGCTATTTCCCCAAAGCCATTAGGAACTTGAAGTTATTTTTTAACTAGCTTTTCATGCACCTGTGTTGGCTAGTTCATAGCCATGGGCTCACCCTCATGAAGAATGTAACCTATGCCAGCCTTTTTCAATGCCTTTTAGATGACTTTATCACCACCTTACAAATGTGGGTTATTTGCTGACACTGAAAATGCCACAGGCACGGCCCCACTGACCTGAGGTTTTCTGGAAGTTCTTTTTTCCACACTGGACTTCCAACCTTGTTGACAGATGTCGGTCTGGGATGCAATGGATGACACTGTACACACCTGGAAAAAATAGGGTTTTTTTCAGAATTAATTTTCTGGATTGAAAGTCAGCAACTTAGAGTGTTTTGACTTTCCAGAATTCAGAGGGCAGGAAGAATTTGAGGTGGGAATTTTACCTTATCTTCCAAATGCAGAATATTGAATGTTTTACTGCATGTCTCAGTTCATAAATAATCAGTCTTTAAATTTTAGGCAAATATCTCAGAGCAGAGGTGCCATGGGCTGTCAGTTCTTAACAAGACAGAGCTAATAAGATGGACATGTGTATTCACATTGGAAAGCACATAGGCTGTGAAGTTAGGAGCCCTTGACTCCAGTTCTCTCATTCCCTCTCTGTATAACTACTGGCAAGGTGCATAACTGATCCCATGCTGACTTTTCTCTTACATCATCTGGAGATAATATTTACTTTATACGATTATTGTATTAAACGTTAGGTAGATAGCTAGTGGGAAGCAGCCGCATAGCACATGTAGATCAGCTCGGTGCTTTGTGACCGACTGGAGGGGTGGGATAGGGAGGGTGGGAGGGAGGGAGACGCAAGAGGGAAGGGATATGGGAACAGATGTATATATATAACTGATTCACTTTGTTATAAAGCAGAAACGAATAAACCATTGTGAAGCAATTATACTCCAATAAAGTTGTAAAGAAAAAAAATAGCGCTGCAATGAACATTGGGGTGCATGTATATTTTCGAATTTTGGTTTCCTCTGGATATATGCCCAGGAGTGGGATTGCTGGGCCATATGGTAGTTCTATTTTTATTTTTTTAAGGAACCTCTATACTGTTCTCCATAGTGGCTGCACCAATTTACATTCCCACCAACAGTGCAGGAGGGTTCCCTTTTCTCCACACCCCCTCCAGCATTTATTGTTTGTAGATTTTTTGACAATGGTCATTTAGACCAGATATACACACTACTGTATATAAATAGATAACTAATAAGGACCTACTGTACAGCACAGGGAATTATACTCAATACTCTGTAATGGCCTATATGAGAAAATAATCTTAAAAAGAGTGGATAAATGTATATGTATAAATGATTCGCTTTGCTGTACACCTGAAACTAACACAACATTGTAAATCAACTATATTCTCATAAAAAATTTTTAAAAATTAAAAACAAATAGAACATACCTAGTATGGTGTCAGTATCACAGGTATGAGATTCGTATTCTCACTGCTTTGCACCCACTGCTTTCTGGTGAAGGAATATAATGTCTGTCAAAATACCAGAATCCTCCCTGTAGTTCTGAAACAAGAGTGAAGGAAAAGGAACACTGTAGTATTTTTTTTCTTTTTCTATCTTTCTTTTGAGGAAGAGAACATTTGTGTGTGGTTCAATTGCAGTAATGGTGTGCTTTCGTGTTGTCATACCATCTAACCTCCAAGATCTTATCTGAAAAAAAAAAAAAATCAGTTAAACAAGTGTCTTTATTGACCAGATCAGCCAAAACTGGAACTGGGAAAGTTGTTTTACTCCAGATGAACTGTCCCCTGGACACGTGCAGTGTTGCAGAAGTTCAGGAAGGTTTATTATGTGTGGCGATTCTAGGAGTTGCCCTCTTTGTTAAACACACCATGGTGCTCAGGGGGAGGCTGGTGAGTCATTAATTCACTGTGATGATTTGCCCTAATTATTCTAATTAGTGCCTTGTCTTTGCAGACCAGCTGGTGTCTGGAAGCAGAGGGTAAGTCACTGGGCATGAGGTCTGCAGTGGTGCAGAATCCTGGGCATTGGGACCTGCAGGATTCACGGACTCAGTGTCAGGAGGACCTCAGTCTGTGGCTGCTGGTCCTGGCTTGCCTGTGCTGCTACCATAGTCCAGGTCAGTGTCCCCGGGGTCCTGTGCAACCTTTCCCACTGTGCTTCTTCCAACTTTTCTAGGAGATAAGCATCCTGATAAATGGTCCTCTTCCATCTTCCCAGCCTGCTGTCCTGCCAGCTCCAGATCACATCGGTCCTGTGTCCTTTGTACTTCCTCTGTTCACCCGTCCCTGCCTGGATGGCTCCCAATGTCGGGCTGGTCTTGTAATGACTGTTGATACTAAAAAGATCCAAGCAGCGACTCAGGGGATGTGTTTTCTGGCTAGGGTGATCATGGAATCAGTCCAATTTATGCTGAGTTCACATGTATTAACTGCAGCTCTTTGGCAAATCAAAACCCTAGCTCTAGCCCAAAGCCAGTCACTGCATAATTCTCTGATCTTATGAAGATCTCTTGGTCTTCCTGGGTCTCAGTTTCCTCATCTGTCCCAAACTCTGTGTAGGAACCCTCAAGTGTGTTATGAGAATTCAATGAGATACACAGGTATAGAGAACAGACCTGTGGTTGCCAAGGGGAGGTGGGGGATTGGGAGTTTGGGATTAGCAGATGCAACTATCATATAGAGAATGGATGAACAACAATGTCCTACTGTAGAGCACAGGGAACTCTATTCAATATCCTGTGATAAACCATAATGGAAAAGGATATGAAAAAGAATGTATGTGTGTATATATATATATATATATATATATATATATATACACATGTGTAACTGGATCACTCTGTTGTACAGCAAAAAGTAACACAACCTTGTAAATCAACTATGCTTCAAAAATAAATTTTAAAAAAGGAATTCAATGAGATAATGTGTGTTTGAGAGATTTGAAATAGGGGAAAGTAGCATTGGGTAGCATTGTCTCTGTAACGTGAGTAGAGGTAACTCTCCTATAAACCACTTATTTTTTCTCTATTGATGAGAAGAATGAGAAGTAATTGAAATACAAATTAAAATGACTAAGTTCAACCTATAGTTTCAGGTCAGTAGTCTATATTTTAGCATTAAGGTTCCCTTTTATTATTTTCCCTCTAGGATTTTCATGATTTAGACATCATGACAGCTTTCAAACATAAAATAACTTTATTTATCAAACGCACACATGACTACCAGTCCTGAACTTCTGGCTTTAATGAAAAATCAGTGTGAACATGTTTAGTAACTCTTACTCCAGGAGAATGTAAAGGCAACTAGTTAACTTTTGTAGTATTATTTAGTGACAAATTATTTCTTTGGGGTTATTATTAAATACTGAGAGAAGAGGCTGAGGACCAAGAATCCCTCCCCACCCCCAAACAAGCATATATTATGGTCTCTTCTCTCTTGTGTTTTCCAAGGGCCTCATGTGAAGGCTAGCTCCCATATACTGTGTCCCACCCAAATTCAGAGTCAGCTGTTGGAGTGATCTATGCCTCAGGGAGATTCCACAATGCACCCAAGGTCAAAGAGTGAGCAAGGAAAAGAGAAGAGAGGTGAACCATCTACTCTTTCCTCTAATTCAGTCTCTAAACCCCAGTTCTTCCAGGAATAGGATCAGAGATCAAAACCTTTTTAAGTTGATGTGAGACAAGAGTTTTCTAAAAATTTAAGATGTGGTGAATGAGTATTGAAAATTTCCAAACACTTAATAGGCTGAAATGTGCTTGAAACCAGAACAAAATGCAGGTAGGAGACAAGAAAACCATTGTCATCAAGGGATTGACTGACTATTAGAATGTTAGCATAAAACCTGCTAACTGCAATTTTGCCAGACTCCTCCAAATTAGTTTAGCTTAAAAAATGAAGAGCTAAACATCTTTTTGTTTTAATCATCTAGACTTTAAAATAAAACAGATCCAATATATTCCAATATATTATCTGACTTTGAACAGTTTTCACATGCTGATTCTATCTCAAACATGACTATCTAAGTTACAGATATTCCATTTGAGAATACACCCCAAAGAGGAAAATATCAATATTATATTTCAAGTCGAATTCTTTTCACTTTAAAATATGGCCATCACAATACTTTTAAAGTTGAAATGAGCCAGTTCATCTTACATATGCAAATCACAGAACGATGAGGTATGCAACTTCAACTTGCAAACTGCTATGTGGGTAGCCATTACCTAGAAACACGCCAAAAACCTAAAAGCACCTGGCTGAGCTTGACTGGAGCAAAGATGCTCAGTGGGAAGATGCAACTGTGCTTCAGTCAGTAGGTGGCCAGTGTGTCCATCCAGGGGAAACTGAAGGAAAGAGATGCTAGCAGACAGAGACAAAGGTCCTCTGCCTAAAAAAAAGGGACACCAGCGAAACCTAGGTTGTCCACAGGGTGTGACTAGCACGCTGCTAAGGAGAGGCTTGTGTGGGAGATAAAGTGAAGGTCAAGATCCTGAAGATGGTATGAAATAATGCAGGGAATGAAGAGGGCTTACTGAGGGCTTGCTGTAAGCCATGCACTGAGACCTTTCCTATATTTCCTCATGTATTCTTTACTATAACAATATGAAGTAGGTACTATTTTATAAATAAGGAATTCAGACATTCCTTAAATAGTGTGATTGAATTGCTTGTCCAAGGTTACAGTTGTAAGTGATAAAGACAAGATTTGCCCCCGTGTATATATGACTGCATATTCAGAACTTTTAACCACTGCAAAGATAAATATTTTAAAACTTAGAAGTTTGGGGGATTGTAATAGTTACTAGGGGGAAGAGATGAAGGGAGAAAACATTTTTTGAGTGCACATTATATTCTGGGGAAGTTTTAAATCTCTTAGTTCATTTCATCAATGGTAACATATTTTTCTGAAATGATGACACAGAGACTCAGAAATATGAAACAACATTTCAAAATCTCTCAGCTGGTACAATGATGAAAGGAATTTTGCTTCTCTGGTTGCAAGGTTGACATCCTTTACATTACTCCATGTTATTGAGATATGACCCTCTGCAAAATAACGGAACGGGAAAAACTGGCCCCACATCCTCCTCGAAGTGCTTGGTACATCACCTTCTTTCCATCTTGCTTCTCTGAATACCAACTCCAAGGATGATCGTTTCAATATCCCTCTGGCTCTTCTCTCCTAAAGGGTCTTTGAATCCACCCCTCACCTGACTATCAAAATGTATTCATTCTAGACTATAGTCTCACTGGCTTTTACTGGGGGACTTGTTGAATGAGTTTATAGATACAATAATTTAGTATGATGTGCTGCAACTGGGGTCAGTTGGATTTAAATGGTGTCTCCATGAACGTAAATGGATTATGAATTCAAGACATTGCTTGAAGTGTCAGACAACGTGTACCCTATATGTTGGCATTTCTGATACTGTGGCCATTCAGTGGAGTGTTTAGGGTCAATTTTCCCATTCTAACATTTAAGAGTGTGTAGGATATAGCTCTTTTCTACACAGAATTATCTTTCCTTACTACACAACTTACCAGTCAGATTCTCCAAACCCACCTTCTTAACTTATGATTCTTGACTTTGAAGGATAATGGGGAAAAGGAAAGTCTGGTTCCAACTCTGCCACTAAGGAGTCTAAGGTCACTTGCATAAGCTTTCTGACTTATAGTTTCTTCATTAATAGAATGTGGCTAAAATGTCTACTTTTCTGATTTCTTAGGTTTTCCTTGAAGATTCAAAGTAGTGGATAAGAAAGCACTATAAAAACAGAAATGTACTGCAACATTTGTAACATTATTATTTATTGGAATAAATCAATAAATCATTCCTGAAAACTGTTGTAGAACCTACATATCTATCAGAGCCTCTTAATATACATAGAGTCAGAAATATACCATTTCCTCTAGAAAAAATATAGGCAAGAGAATAAATACCTTGTTGATGACTTTTTCCCCCCTAGACAGTAAACTGATCATAGTAACCAACTCCCTGCTCAGTTGTCTTTCTTACATCTGACTTTTCAGTAATCAATAAGAAAAGTCCAGTAATGGTGCAGCTGGTGTGGCAGAGAAATTGTTGTAGCAAAACATTCAGGATGAAGTTAATGAGAGCATGTGAGAAAAGGAAGAGTGTTGAATTGATGTTAAAACTAATTTATTTCATTAGTTGGCACTAGACATAAATTGCAATGTAATGGAATTAATCATTTAAAATGGATTGTTCACTTAGAAGTTATAAAAATACCAACATACCACTTGGTGCTATCTCTTCCTCTCTGCTGAATCAATCTGGTTTTAAAGGATTTGTTTGCATTTAAACTATAAAGAGAACGAAGGAGTTCACATAGCTCGGCTTGGAAGTAGGAGTGAGACAGGGGAATTGGCTGGGGCAGGAGGATGTTAATAAACAAAAAGACTGAGCAGATTTGTAAGGGGTAGTCAATGATTACTACCTGGAGTAAGTGAAAATAGCCAGATAAATGTCTTTTTTTGGCCACTAGGCATGTGGGACCTTAGTTTCCCAACCAGGGATCAAATCCGCATCCCATGCAGTGGAAACATGGAACTTTAACCACTGGACTGCCATGGAAGTCCCCTTTGCCTTTAAAAAAAGTGCCCTAAAGACTTAATCCATTCAGAGCCAAGCTGAATGCTGTAATTCTTAATCCTGGATATATATTATAATCTCCTGGAAAACTTTTGAAATACCAATGCCCAGGACTCACCCTAATTTAATTAAGTCAGAATTGTTGAGAACTAGTGCTGTAGAATGAATATAATGCCACTTTATTTTAAAAAATCACATGGGGTTTAAAAAGGAGTGTATTAATCAAAGGAATAAATATTTATATATTCCCTGAGCTGTATAAGATCTTGAGTTAGGAACTATGGATAGAAAGAAGACTAGATATTCTTAAACAAGGCAAGTGCTACCAGATTAGGGATATAAAAATATATGCATGCGCTCCAAGGTATTGACTGTCAATTAATGGTGGAAATGTTGTATGCCATAGACATTCAAAAGAAGAAGAAATGACTTTGAACCAGGAGAATTAGGGAACTCTGCTGAGAATCAGTAGGAGATGGACCAGAATTTAAAATACGATGTATCAGTAAGCTATTGTGTAACAAACGGTTTCAGTCTTAAAAACATAACAACAGACATTTATTATATTTTTAAGAGTTTAAATCCACCTGTTGACTTGGTTGTTCTAGGTTAAACTTGATTGGTCTTGGCTTGGGTTTTGTTGCTAATGATCAGAAACTGTTGTGGTCAACCATCTAATTAAAAAAAAAAAGATGCTTAAAATGCCTGTGACAGGAAGACCTTCAAGTAAGACGTGGAGATCACCTTCCTCCCCACAAACACATCAGAAATACATCTATATGTGGAACAACTCCTACAGCACACCTACTGAATGCAGACAGAAGATCTCAGACCTCCCAAAAGGCAAGAAACTCCCCACGTACCTGGGTAGGGCAAAAGAAAAAAGAAAAAACAAAGACAAAAGAATAGGGATGGGACCTGCACCAATGGGAGGGAGCTGTGAAGGAGGAAAGGTTTCCACATACTAGGAGTGCCTTCGTGGGCAGAGACGGGTGGTGGGCGAGCGAGGGAAGCTTCAGAGCCACGGAGGACAGCACAGCAACAGGGGTGAAGTGGGCAAAGTGGAGAGATTCCTGCACAGAGGATCGGTGTCAACCAGCACTCACCAGCTCGAAAGGCTTGTCTGCTCACCCACTAGGATGGGTGGGAGCTGGGAGCTGAGATTCCAACTTTGGAGGTCAGATCCCGGGAGAGGACTGGGGTTGGCGTCGTGAACACAGCCTGAAGGGGGCTAGTGCACCACAGCTAGCCAGGAGGGAGTCCGGGAAAATGTTTAGATCTGCCTAAGAGGCAAGAGACCATTGTTTCAGGGTGACGAGGAGGAGAGGGGATTCAGAGCACCACCTAAATGAGCTCCAGAGATGAGTGTGAGCTGTGGCTATCAGCACAGACCACAGAGACGGGCATGAGATACTAACGCTGCTGCTGCAACCACCAAGAAACCTGTGTGCAAGCACAGGTCCCTACCCACACCTCCCCTCCTGGGAGCCTGTGCAGTCCACCACTGCCAGGGTCCCGTGATCCAGGGACAACATCTGAGGAGAACACATGGTGTGCCTCAGACTGTTGCAACATCACTCCGGCAGGCTCACCCAACATTCTGTACCCCTCCCTCCCCCAATCCTGAGTGAGCCAGAGCCCCCTGATCAGCTGCTTCCTTAACCTCGTCCTGTCTGAGCAGGGAACAGATGCCTTCAGGCGACCTATATGCAGAGGCAGGGCCAGACCTAAAGCTGAACCCCAGGGGCTGTGCGAAAAAAGAAGAGAAAGGGAAATTTCTCCCAGCAGCCTCAGGAGCGGTGAATTAAATCTCCACAATCAACTTGATGTACCCTGAATCTCTGGAATACCTGAATAGACAACAAATCATTCCAAAATTGAGGTGGTGAACTTTGGGAGCAACTGTAGACTTGGGGTTTGCTTTCTGCATCTAATTTGTTTCTCGTTTTATGTTTATCTTAGTTTAGTACTTAGAGTTTATTATAATGGTTAGATTTGTTTATTGATTTGGTTGCTCTCTTCCTTTTTCCTTTTTTTTAATACATAGATATATATATATTTTTTCCTTTTCCTCTTTTTGTGAGTGTGTAGGTGTATGCTTCTTTGTGTGATTTTGTCTGTACAGATTTGCTCTTACCATTTGTCTTAGGGTTATTTTTTTTAGTATAGATTTTAGTGCTTGTTATCACTGGTAGATTTGTTTTTTGGTTTGGTTGTACTCTTCTTTCTTTTTTATTTATTACTTAATTTTTTTATTTTTAATAATATTTTTTATTTTAATAACTTTATAATTTATTTTATTCTTTCTTTCTTTTTTCTCCCTTTTCTACTGAGCCATGTGGCTGACAGTGTCTTGGTGCTCCAGCCAGGTGTCAAGCCTGTGCCTCTGAGGTGGGAGAGCCGAGTTCAGGACATTGGTCTGCCAGAGACCTCCTGGCACCACATAATATCAAACAGTAAAAGCTCTCCCAGAGATCTCCATCTAAATGCTTAGACCCAGGTCCACTCAATGACCAGCAAGCTACAGAGCTGGACACCCTATGCAAAACAACTAGCAAGAGAGGAACACAAACCTTCCCATTAGCAGAGGTGCTGCCTAAAATCATAATCAGGTCACAGACAACCCAATACACACCACCAGAGGTGGTCCTGCCCAGAAGAAAGAAAATATCCAGCCTCATCCACCAGAACACAGACACAGGTCCCCTCTACAAGGAAGCCTACAAAACTCACTGAAACAACCTTAGCCACTGGGGGCAGACACCAAAAATGATGGGAACTACGAACCTGCAGCTTGCTCAAAGGAGATCTCAAACACATTAAGTTAAGCAAAATGAGAAGACAGAGAAACACACAGCAGATGAAGGAGCAAGGCAAAAACCCACCAGATTAACCAAATGAAGAGGAAACAGGCAGTCTACCTGGAAAAGAATTCAGAGTAATGATAGTAAAGATGATCCAAAATCTAGGAATTGAATGGAGAAAATACAAGAAACGTTTAATAAGGACCTAGAAGAACTAAAGAGCAAACAAACAATGATGAACAGCACAATAAATGAAATTTAAAATTCTCTAGAAGGAAGCAATAGCAGAATAACTGAGACAGAAGAACAGATAAGTGACCAGAAAGATAAAATAGTGGAAATAACTACTGCAGAGCAGAATAAAGAAAAAAGAATGAAAAGAATTTAGGACAGTATCAGAGACTTCTGGGGCAACATTAAATGAACCAAAGGTCAAATTATAAGTGTCCCAGAAAAGAAGAGAAAAGGAAGGGACTGAGAAAATATTTGAAGAGATTATAGTTGAAAATTTCCCAAATATGGGACAGGAAATAGTCAGTCAAGCTCAGGAAGCACAGAGAGCCCCATACAGGAAAAATCCAAGGAGAAACATGCCAAGACACATATTAATCAAACTATCAAAAAGTAAACACAAAGAAAAAATATTAAAAGCAGCAAGGGAAAAACAGCAAATAAAATACAAGGAAGTCCCCATAAGGTTAACAGCAGATCTTTCAGCAGAAACTCTGTGAGACAGAAGGGAGTGACAGGACATATTTAAAGTGATGAAAGGGAAAAGACTACAACCAAGATTACTCTACCCAGCAAGGATCTCATTCAGATTTAAAGGAGAAATTAAAACCTTTACAGACAAGCAAAAGCTAAGAGAATTCAGCAACACCAAACTAACTTTACAACAAATGCTAAAGGAACTTCTTCAGGCAAGAAACACAAGAGAAGGAAAAGACCTACAATAACAAACCCCTTAAAGTTAAGAAAATGGTAATAAGAACATACGTATAGATAACTACCTTAAATACAAATGGATTAAGTGCTCCAACGAAAAGACATAGACTGGTTGAATGGATACAGAAAAAAGACCCGTACATATGCTGTCTACAGGAGACCCACTTCAGATTTAGGGACACATAGAGACTGAAAGTGAGGGGATGGAAAAAGATATTCCATGCAAGTGGAAATCAAAAGAAAGCTGGAGTAGCAATTCTCATATCAGGAAAAATTGACTTTAAAATAAAGATTATTACAACAGACAAAGAAGGACAATACATAATGATCAAGGGATCAATCCAAGAAGAAGATATAACAATTGTAAATATTTATGCACCCAACATAGGAGCACCTAAATACATACGGCAAAAGCTAACAACCATAAAAGGGAAAATCGACAGTAACACAATCACAGCAGGGGGTTTTAAATTCCATTTTCACCAAGGACAGATCATCCAAAATGAAAATAAATAAGGAAACACAAGCTTTAAATGATACGTTAAACAAGGGAAATTTATTGACATTTTTAGGACATTCCATCCTAAAACAAAACAATACACTTTCTTCTCAAGTGTTCATGGAACCTTCTCCAGGATAGATCATATCTTGGGTCACAAATTAAGCCTTGGTAAATTTAAGAAAATTGAAATTGTATCAAGTATCTTTTCCAAACACAACACTATGAGATAGGTATCAATTATAGGAAAAAATCTGTAAAAAATACAAACACATGGAGGCTAAACAATTCACTACTAAATAACCAAGAGATCACTGAAGAAATCAAAGAGGAAATTAAAAACTCCCTAGAAACAACTGACAATGAAAACATGATGACCCCAAACCTAGGGGATGCAGCTAAAGCAGTTCTAAGGGGGAAGTTTATAGCAATACAATCCTACTTAAAGAAACAAGAAGCACCTCAAATAAACAACCTAACCTTACACCTAAAGCAATTAGGGAAGGAAGAAAAAAAAAAACCCAAAGTTAGCAGAAGGAAAGAAATCATAATGATCAGATCAGAAATAAATGAAAAAGAAATGAAGGAAACAATAACAAAAATCAATAAAACTAAAAGCTGGTTCTTAGAGAAGATAAAAAAAATTGATAAACCACTAGCCAGACTCATCAACAAAAAAAGGGAGAGGACTCAAATCAATAGATTTAGAAATGAAAAGGGAGAAGTAAAAACTGACCCTGCAGAAATAAAAAGGATCATGAGAGATTATTACTACAAGCAACTATATGCTAATAAAATGGAAAACCTGGAAGAAATGGACAAATTCTTAGAAAAGCACAACCTTCCATGACTGAATCAAGAAGGAAGAGAAAATATAAACAGACCAATCACAAGCACTGAAATTGAGACTGTGATTAAAAATCTTCCAAAAAACAAAAGCCCAGGACCACTTGGCTTCACAGGCAAATTCTATCAAACACTGAGAGAAGAGCTAACACTTATCCTTCTCAAACTCTTCCAAAATATAGCAGAAGGAGGAATAGTCCCAAACTCATCCTATGAGGCCACCATCTCTTTGATTTCAAAACTAGACAAAGATGTCACAAAGAAAGAAAACTACAGGCCAATATCACTGTTGAACATAGTTGCAGAAACACTCAAGAAACTACTAGGAAACAGAATCCAACAGCACATTTAAAGGATCATACACCATGATCAAGTGAGATTTACCCCAGGGATGCAAAGATTCCTCAATATATGGAAATCAATCAACGTGATAAACCATATTAACAAATTGAGGAGAAAAACCATATGATCAGCTCAATAGATGCAGAAAAAGCTTTTGACAAAATTCAACACCCATTTATGATAAAAACTTCCAGAATGTAGGAATAGAGGGAACTTACTTCAACATAATATAGGTCATATATTACAACCTAAAGCCAACATCATTCTCAATGGTGAAAAACTGAAACCATTTCCTCTAAGATGAGGAACAAGACAAGGTTGTCCACTCTCACCATTATTATTAAACATAGTCTTAGAAGTTTTAGCCACAGCAATCAGAGAAGAAAAAGAAATAAAAGGAATCCAAATTGGAAAAAAAGAAGTAAAGATGTCACTGTTTGCAGATCATATAATACTATACACAGAGAATCTGAAAGAGGCTACCAGAAAACTACTAGAGCTGATCAATGAATTTCGTAAAGTAGCACAATACAAATTTAATGCACAGAAATCTCTTGCATTCCTATACACTAATGATGGAATATCTGAAAGAGAAATTAAGGAAACACTCCCATTTACCCTTGCAGCCAAAAGAATAAAATACCTAGGTATAAAGCTACCTAAGGAGACAAAAGACCTGTATGTAGAAATTTGTAAGACACTGATGAAAGAATTAAAGATGATACAAACAGATGGAGAGATATACCATGTTCTTGGATTGGAAGAATCAATATTGTGAAAATGACTGTACTACCCAAATCAATCTACAGATTCAGTGCAATCCTTATCAAACTACCAATGGCATTTTTCACAGAACTAAAACAAAAAAAATTCACAATTTGTATGGAAGCAAAAAAGACCCTAAATAGCCTAAGCAATCTTGAGAAAGAAAAACGGAGCTGGAGGAATCAGGCTCCTGGACTTCAAACAATACTACAAAGCTACAGTAATCAAGGCAGTATGGTACTGGCAAAAAAACCAGAAATATAGATCAATGGAACAGGATTGAAAACCCACAGATAAACCCATGCACATATGGTCACCTTATTTTTGATAAAGGAGGCAAGAATATACAATGGAGAAAAGACAGCCTCTTCAATAAGTGGTGCTGGGAAAACTGGACAGCTACATGGAGAAGAATGAAATTAGGACACTCCCTAACACCATACACGAAAATAAACTCAAAATGGATTAAAGACATACATGTAAGGCCAGACACTATAAAACTCTTAGTAGAAAACAGAGGCAGAACACCCTATGACATAAATCACAGCAAGATCCTTTCTGATCCACCTCTTAGAGAAATGGAACTAAAAACAAAATAAACAAATGGGACTTAATGAAACTTAGAAGCTTTTGTGCAGCATAGGAAAACATACACAAGAGGAAAAGACAACCCTCAGAATGGGAGAAATATTTGCAAATGAAGCAAATGACAAAAGATTAATCTCCAAAATTTACAAGCAGCTCATGCAACTCCATATCAACAAAACAAATAACCCAATCAAAAAGTGGTCAGAAGACCTAAATAGACATTTCTCCAAAGAAGATATATAGATTGACAACAAACACATGAAAGAATTCTCAGCATTACTAATCATTAGAGAAATGCAAACCAAAACTACAATGAGGTATCACCTTACACGAGTCAGAATGTCCATCATTAAAAAATCTACAAACAATAAATGCTGGACAGGGTGTGGAGAAAAGGGAACCCTCTTGCACTGTTGGTGGGAATGTAAATTGATACAGTCACTATGGAGAACAGTATGGAGGTTTCTTAAAAAACTAAAAATAGAACTACCATACCATCCAGCATTCCCACTACTGGGCATATTCCCTGAGAAAACCATAATTCGAAAAGAGTCGTGTAGCACAATGTTCATTGCAGGTCTATTTACAATAGCCAGGACATGGAAAAAAACTAAGTGTCTATCAACAGATGAAAGGATAAAGAAAATGTGGCACATATATACAATGGAATATTACTCAGCCATAAAAAGAAACGAAATTATATTATTTGTACTGAGTTGGATGGACCTAGAGTCTGTCATACATAGTGAAGTAAGTCAGAAAGAGGAAACCAAATATCATATGCTAACACATATATATGGAATCTAAAATAAATATATAAATAAATAAAAGGTTTTGAAGGACCTAGGGTCAGGACAGGAATAAAGACGCAAACATAGAGAATGGTCTTGAGGACATGGGGAGGGGAAAGGGTAAGCTGGTATGAAGTGAGAGAGTGGCATGGAAATATATACACAACCAAATGTAAAATAGATAGCTAGTGGGAAGCACCCACATAGCATAGGGAGATCAGCTCAGTGCTTTGTGACCACCTAGAAGGGTGGGATAGGGAGGGTGGGAGGGAGATGCAAGAGGGAGGAGATATGGGTATATATGTATATGTATAGTTGATTCACTTTGTTATAAAGCAGAAAATAACACACCATTGTAAAGCAGTTATACTCCAATAAAGATGTTTTAAAAAATGCCTGTGACAATTGTGACACAAAGGCATTTCACAAATACCACTATACTGGGATCCAAAGAGTTTTTTTCAATGGTCTTGACTACAGGGTAATTAATGATATATTAGTAAAGAAAAGGACTTCTTATATGTACATTTTTTACAGACAACGAAGCTAGTTCAGAGCAGTTAAATGACTCTACCTGAGTTAGTGTTTGGTCCATTTAAGACCCAAACCCAAGACTCTTGGATTCAAGTCTAATATTCTTTCTACTTTGCAATTACAGATGGTCTTTGAAAAAAGGCTTTATGTACTTTTTCATACACAAGGTTAAGTTTAATTAACCTCAAATGCAAGAAAAAGTTATTGCTAGGACAGAATAGTTCGGAGAACAAATATCTCTTAAGAACTCACTAGGTGTCAGCCAATTACAAATCATTAGTTTTTAAATCTATGACCAATCTTTTCAGTAAATATCTAACCATTTTACATGCAAAGAAGTTGAATCAAAGAGATGAATCCATCCACACAGGATCACACAGTGGGTGACAGTGTTGGCATTGGATTTCAGGTCTCTGTTCTTTCTAATCCATTGCTCCTGTACACTGTTATTTCAAAATAGGATATATTATATCTGACTGACTTTTAACTAGAAAGAATAAGTGAATACTAGGTAGGGGATCAATATTGACGTTTAGGAGCTGTAAGATCATGCAACAACATTTTGCTGGTTGACAAATGAGACGTTACCTTTCTTTGAATTAACCTAAACCTCTTTCCAAAAATGGTATTAAATAAATTTCAATGCATAACCATAGTATCTATGCCTCCTACAGTTTGTAGGGAAATATGTATTTTATATATAATATGTATATATTAGTAAATATATGAAATGCTGAGGGAATTCCCTGGTGGTCTAGTGGTTAGGACTCGGCACTTCACTGCTGATGCCAGGGTTTAATCCCTGGTAAGGAAACTAAGATCCCACAAGCCACATGGTGCAGCTGAAAAAAAACAATACCAATATAATATATGAAATGCTGAGCACTGGGCCTGGCATACAGTAAATGCTCAGTAACTTTCAACCACTATTTAAATAAATGTTTCATGAAAACATAGATGGGTAGTGAATGAATACATCAGTGTTCTTGGTAAAGTGGCACACCATGAGAATCTAAATAACACCCTATAATAGTTCATCCTAATTTGTTTTCTACCTTAAACTCAAGATCCATCACAATCTATATGGGAAACAATCAAAACAAAGTGGCATACCAAGAAGTTCCATGACAGTTGTGTGGAAATGCCATCTTTTCTTTTTACAGTGAAGTGGTAAATCTTTGCAAGTAGCATTTGTACCTTTGATAAAGGGGAGACTGACAACACTTGGTCATGGTTGACAAGTACAAAATAGCATTCAGTAGGCAGGCACCAGAAAGTGAAAACAACTCTTACGTGTTGCCGTCTGTATTGAGGTAGATTTTAAAGAACTGAAAAACTCTCCATATGAGATTTGAGAACATGAAGATCCTTCAGTAAAATCTGTTATTCTTTCTAAGACAGACTGTTTTCTAGAGCTTTTACTTTTTTGCCCACTGTATGAAGACTGTATTGGAAAAATATCCATGGAAAACATAATTCAGCAGATTTTGATGGAAAACATTCTCCTTCTGCTATATGCATCTAAATAATCTATTGTGAACGTCAAAAATTATTGAAATCTCCAATGTGACTGCAATATATTATATCCTATAGAATATAAGCATGTTTTCTGAAGCTTTATTGAAAAATGAAAGTCTTGTATAAATGTATTTCAGATCATTTAACTTTTCTATCTTCTTTTATGATCCAATGAATTTTATTCATTTCAGCAACTTGTGCTAAACCTAAATACTTTAGGATTAAGATTAAAATATTGAGTATATGAATTAGGGTTAATAAAAAATCCAATATATTTTTGCTTATGCAGCTGCTGTCACTTAAATAAAATGTGCAGTTTGGGTAAATGAACTGATTTTCTTTTTAATATGATGTCCACAGAAATCAGCCACAGATGGTCCTGTTGTTTAAGTTAAGTTCGGTCAAAGTGACACAGCTCCCTAGGGAACCTTTTCTCTAGACATTAAATCAGGTGCCCAAAACTGTATTACTCCAGCTCTATCCCTGGGTGTAATCAAGGAGAAAAATTAAGACTAATCTGTAGACAATAGCAAATATCTCTCAGATATATTTCAACTTCCATTGGTTGGGTTAGCTAGAGAATATAAATACAAAGATGAAATATCTCTGAAATGAGCTATGAACAATTTACCTCAACTGTAGTGAAATTCTACAAGCAGGGTATCTGCAGGTTTAAAGGAAAATTCAGGTTATTTGTCAGACTAAATATGTAATCTGAGTTAAGGCACTGCATCAATGCAAATGTGTATATAAATCCTGCATGTGCCCCAAGGGGGACTCCTCTGTTTGTCTTCACTGGATAATGAAATCACACAGAAGGAATGCTCGTGATGTGTGCCACTGCTTCTCACAGCCATAAAGAATGGGAACAATCTAGAGAAACGTAGCATGATTAAAGATTAACCCTGAGGTCAGGATGAAGAAGAGACAGTACAAGACCAGAGGTAGGGAGGCTGCTAGGGGAGCCATTGAAATAATCTATAAAGAAAGAATCAAATGATATTTGTTTGTCTTTCTCTGGCTTACTTCACTTCGTATGATAACCTCTAGGTCCATCCCAGTTGCTGCAAATAGCATTATTTCATTCTTTTTTATGGCTGACTAATATTCCATTGTATGTCATATGATATCCCTTATATGTGGAATCTAAAAAGGAAAGATGCAAATGAACTTATTTACAAAACAGAAATAGACCCACAGACATAGAAAATAAACTTATTTGTGGTGAACAAAGAGGAAAGTGGGGTGAGGGATAAATTAGGAGTTTGGGATTAACATGTACACACTATTATATATAAAATAAACAACAAGGACCTACTGTACAGCACATGGAACTCTGCTCAGTATTCTGTAATAACTTAAATTGGAAAAGAATTTGAAAAAGAATAGGTGCATGTATATGTATAACTGAATCACTTTGCTTTATACCTGAAACTAACACAACATTGTAAATCAACTATACTTTGATTAAAAAAAAGAAAAAAGAAAGACTCAATACCTGACCTATGATAGTCAAATCTGAAGTGGAGAGAAGTAAACAAAGTTAAGAAACCAGAAGGAAGTGGAGTAACAGGATTTCCTGACGACTGACCATGGGGAGAGATGGAGGAATTCAAGGATACTCAGGGACCAGCTCTTTTATGATGTTATTAAGCAAGATAAGGAAGAGTGAAGAAGAACAGGGGTGATGGGAAAGATGTTAACTCCAGTTTTTCTTCACCTGAATATGAGGTACCTGTGAGACATACTACTCATAAATCCTACTAAAGAGATCTGGGATATGGATTTCAATGTTGTTTATGGATAATCAGATTGTTGAAGGTCAGTGAAAAAATGGGAGAGTAATGGATTGGATGTGAAACATATGTGTGCAAAAGAGACCTTATCTGTCATTTGAAAGGGTTCTCCTGAGCCCTAGTGTTTAGGGCTGAGAAGCACACACAATGATACAGAAGGGGAAGCAAAATGGTGTCCTGCGGGGAGAGCTGACTGCTCAGGAATTTGGTGAGCTTGTTGTTAGACACAACTAGTAGTAGATACTAAGTGGTATACATTTAACATTAAGTAAATTGTATTAAAAACAAAGATAAACAATCAAAATTATTTTCCACAGTTTACTACTATCTATGCTCTTGAGGGTATTTACCTCTTTTGAGAGTCTGTGGTGGAAAAACTACAATGGTGTGCTACTGTGTAACTCCTTCCAGCTCTACTGTGAATTGTATCCCACTGGTAGTTTGAAAAGATCCCGAGGTGATCAGCCAGGACTACTACAAATCAGGGCTTTCCTGTCCAGACAGCTGGCTGTTAACTATTTACCAGCACACCGCTGATTAAATAGGACCTTCCCTATCCAAGGGATGATCAGTGGAATAAAAGTGTTCCACTGACTATTGCTAAATAAATAAATCACCCCATAACTTAGTGGCTTAAAGCAACGCCTATGATTTTATTATTATAACTCAAAGTGCTTTTGGTATATAGTTCCAGGATTCCATGGCTGGGGAGTTCCAGCTAAGGGTCTCTCAATCAGTGGCAATCAGGTGATGGCTAGAGCCAGAACTGCGATAGGCTGAGACAGCTGTGCTGACCCTACTTGTCTCTTTTTCTTCTCCAGGTGTTCTCTCTGTGTCAACTCGTTTGCACTTCCTCACAAGGTGGACTCCTGGTAGTTGTACTTCTTACACGGTGTCTCAGGGCTCCAAAGGTAAGAGTCTCAGGGAAGAAGGTGGAAGTTACATCACCTTTATTTCCTTGTCTCAAAAGCAGAGTCACTCCCATCACAGTCCATTGGTTACAAACAAGTCACCAGCCAGCCCAGACCTGAGAGCAAAAGAAGTCAACTTCATTTCTCTATAAAGGAAGGGCAAGTTTTAAGAATATATGGACTGGAAGATATCTGAAGACCATCTTTAGAAAGTACAATCTGCCATGGAGCCCAATCCACAAACAAGTTGTAGAAAAACAACTATAGGTACATACCCCTGTGGTAAGCCCTCTGGAGGACACCTGAGAATGGTCACTTTCATCAATTTCAGACAAAATGAATACACAGGAGTTAGGCTGCCATTTTCAAGTAACACATAAGAATGTTTAAGCTCTGTAGTTGACTCCAGAATGCGGTCAATTATGAGAACCACTGTCCTAGAAGTTCCGAATGGTAAAGACATGACTGTCAGTTCGGGTGCAACTTATTTATATATTATTATTTTTTATTGGAGTACAGTTGATTTACAATGTTGTGTTTGTTTCTGTTGTACAGCAAAGTGAATCAGTTATACATATACATCTGTATTTATATCTGTCCATCTATGTATCTATCATCTATCTATCTATCTATCTCTCTGTCTATCTATCTCAACTCTTTTTGTAGCCTCTTTCCCCATATAGGTTATTACTGAGTATTGAGTAGAGTTCCCTGTGTTATACAATAGGTACTTACTGGTTATCTATTTTATATAGAGTAGTGTGTATATGCAATCCCAATCTCCCAATTTATCCCTCCCCCTGCCCTTAGCTCCTGGTAACCATAAGTTTAGAAATTCTTAACAGAGAGCATAAGCATCAATGGCTTCAGGTGGCAAGCAGTTAAAATGTATGAGGGAAGCAGGTCAGTTGAGAACAGGGGTGAACCAGCCAGAGCGTGGTCCTCTGCTTCTGCCAACAGGAGCCACATGGAATGAGGGACCAGTTTGCTCCATTAACCTCTTTTTCGGAAGTCAGAAATATGGATTATATTTGTATGTGAAGCCTGCCAATTTTTAAATTTTGGCAACTAATTCACTTTATTAAAAACAATGAATAAGCTGAAGAAAATCTGCCTGTGAGCTGAATTCAGCCCAAAGGATGGCCAATTTTTGACTTTTCTTTTAGAAAGGGGCCCTTCATATGGGTATATTATGTTCTTCTCCAGCTCTCCAAATAATTTTTTTTTCCTCAGAAGCTTCTTTTATCTTTGCTCCCATGAAAATGTGCCAGAAGTTTCCCAGCCACTTCTAAACATTTGAAGGAACTTTTCCTCTGCATTCCATTTTTTTATGCCCAGTGCAAATACAAAAGCTGGTATCAGTAGACATTCTGCCTTTAGATCAACACATGGAAGAATGAGTGTTAGTTCACTAACACTGTATACAAAGCACCCAAACCAAATTTTACAGTACTTATGGATTCACGAAGAGATAATTAGCAATTTCTTTACTGCCCACTGAGCAGGATGAGTTGAGGATTAGCTTCTCTCAATAGATTACACATTAGAAAGAAAAATGTCAAATAGCAAAGTAAAATAGGATGTTAAGTCTTCCCACACAAGCATCTACAGAGCACTAATGAGCTAGCTTTCCTGTCACATTCACAACTAGCAGGAGCTGACCTAAGAATAAGTCAGAGAATATTTCTATTGGAGGAACTTTATTTTACCTCTAAATAATAGTAAAAAAGTGGGTCAGTTGGTATTTACAGAAATTAGTTCAGGTTGACTTGGGAAAGTTAACTGAATTTGGAAATAACCCTTGGAAAGGTAGTCTCCCTTATTTCACATGTAAATTAAAAAATCTTTTAATTTGAAATAAACACTATTTTTTTTAATTTGGAGAAATATATTTTTTCTGTCTTTACTCCATACATTATCTCCATGTCATGAGGCCTCTGATCCATGACCCCAACCATTTTTACACGGTCTATTAACCTATTGCTTCTTTTCTTCTCTGTCCCACCTAGGACTAACATCCTATCTTTGGAATCAGATATTTGCAGAAGCAGGATGTTAGGCAGGGATACAGGACCTGGGGAGTGGCCACTGTACTGACCTATGTTCTATGATGCTTTGCAAGACCTCTCCAGATGGCTGTACTGGAGGAGAGAAGTAAGAGTGAGAGATGAATCTGTGCATATTTGGCATTTTATGTTTCCTGTTGATCAAGATCTATTCAAGGGACCCCCCTCTTTCCCCCTTGATGGTTCTGGACTGTGCCCTGGTAACACTGGAAGCTTCCCAGATAACCAGATCCCATATGCTGCAGTGTGTTTCTTCATTCCAGTCTACCAGTGGCAGGAGCAGCCAGAGCTTCTGGGCCTCCATGGCCTCCATGACTGCTCAAGGCTGCTCAGGCAAAGCACGAGGACAAGGCACTGAGAACAGAAGAGTCCAAGAGGGTCTGATGAAGGAGGTGAGCAGTGATGTTGGATACATATGGACCAGGTGTTTTGAGAAAGAATATAGACACGTGAGTTTTGAAATGAAGGCATTGTCTGACATTTATTTCCTAGTATGAGGCCAGAATCTTAGTAGATATTCAGCCTTGAATAAAAAAGTAGCATTTACTTTTGCTAGTAGAATTGACTTCGGGCAACTGTTTCCTTTTTCATGATAGTTTACTTGACTGCAGTAACATATAATGATCTTTTTTTTTTTCCAGTGAATTATTTTCAAAGATTTTCACAATTCACTTCAATTCATTACTATACTATTTAACTCAGAATTCCTGACATTACTGCTTTCTGCAAGAAGATTCACAGTGAAAGGGGAGATTTTTTCAAGACAAGTGTTAGATTCTAAGACGACTCTGTCCAATAGGAACATAATTTGAATAACAAAAAAACAATCACTTATTAACTTGAAACGTTTTTGATAGCCACATTAAGAAAAGTCAAAGGTAAAAAATAAAAATACTTTTAGTAATATATTTTATTTAATTCAATTATTTCAATATGTAATCAATATGAAAGAATATTACTGGTTAAGAGAATAAGAAGACAGGCCACAGACTAGGGAAAATATTTGCAAAAGAAACATCTGATAAAGGAATGTTATCCAAAATATTAAAAGAACTCATAAAACTCAAAAATAAGAAAATGAACAGCCCAGTTAAAAATAGACCAAAGATCTGAACACATGCCTCAACCAAAGAAGTTATACAGATGGCAATTAAGCATATGAAAACATGCTCCACATCATATGTCACAAGAGAATTGCAAATTAAAACAACAAGAGAGATTGGTTCAAGATGGCAGAGTAGAAGGACATGTGCTCATTCCCTCTTGCAAGGGCACTGGAATCACAACTAACTGCTGAACAATCATCAATAGGAAGACATTAGAACTCACCAAAAAGGATATCCTACACCCAAAGACAAAGGAGAAACCACAGTGAGACGGTAGGAGGTGTGTAATCACAATAAAATCAAATCCTATAACTTGTGGGTGGGTGACTAAAAAACTGGAGAACAATTATACCATAGAAGTTCATTCACTGGAGTGAAGGTTCTGAGCCCACATTAGACTTCCCAACCTGGAGGTCTGGCACCGGAGGGAGGAATTCCTAGAGAATCAGACTTTGAAGGTTAGTGGTATTTGATGGCAGGACTTCAACAGGAATGGGAAAAAAAGAGACTCCACTCTTGGAGGGCACACACAACATAGTGTGCACATGAAGATGCAGGGGGAAGGAGCAGTGAGCCCAAAAGAGACTGAATCAGACCTACCTGCTAGTGTTGGAGGGTCTCCTGCAGAGGCTGGGGGCAGCTGTGGCTCACCACAAGGACAAGGACACTGGGGGAAGAAGTTCTGGGAAGTACTCCTTGGCATTAGCCCTCCCAGAATCCATCATTAGCTTCACCAAAGAGATGGGTAGGCTCCAGTGTTGGGTCACCTCAGACCAAACAACCAACAGGGAGGGAACCCAGCCCCACCCATCAGCAGACAAGGGGATTAAAGTTTTACCAAGCTCTGCTCACCAGCGCAACAGCCAGCTCTACCTACCAACAGTCGCTCCCAACAGGAAACTTACACAAGCCTCCTAGATAGCCTCATCCACCAGAGGGCAGACAGCAGAAGCAAGAAGGACTACAATCCTGCAGCCTGTGGAACAAACACCGCATTTACAGGAAGATAGACAAGATGAAAATGCAGAGGGCTATGTACCAGATGAAGGGACAAGATAAAACCCAAGAAAAACAACTAAATGAAGTGGAGATAGGCAACCTTCCAGAAAAAGAATTCAGAATAATGATAGTGAAGATGATCCATGACCTCAGAAAATGAATGGAGACAAAGATCGAGAAGACAAAATAAATATTTAATAAAGACCTAGAAGAATTAAAGAACAAAGAGCTAGAAGAATTAAAGAACAAACAAACAGAGATGAACAATACAATAACTGAAATGAAAAATACACTAGAAGGAATCAATAGCAGAATAACTGAGGCAGAAGAAAGGATAAGTAATCTGGAAGACCGAATGGTGGAAATCACTGCTGCAGAACAGAATAAAGAATAAAGTATGGAAAGAAATGAAGGCACCCTAAGAGAGCTCTGGGACAACATTAAGCTCACTAACATTCACATTATAGGGGTCCCTGAATGAGAAGAGAGAGAGAAAGGACCTGAGAAAATATTTGAAGGGATTATAGTCAAAAACGTCCTTAACATGGGAAAAGAAATAGCCACCCAAATACAGAAAGCTCAGAGAGTCCCAGGCAGGATAAGCTCAAGGAGAAACACACAAAGACACATAGTAATCAAATTGACAAAAATTAAAGACAAAGGAAAACTATTAAAAACAACAAGGGAAACATGACAAATAACATGCAAGGGAACTTCCATAAAGTTAACAGCTGATTTCTCAGCAGAAACTCCACAAGCCAGAAGGGAGTGGCATGATATATTTCAAGTGATGAAAGGGAAGAACCTACAACCAAGATTACTCTACCCAGCCACGATCACATTCAGATTCAATGGAGAAATCAAAAGCTTTACATACAAGCAAAACCTAAGAGAATTCAGCACCATCAAACCAGCTCTACAACAAATGCTAAAGGAACTTCTCTAAGTGGGAAGAAAAAGAGAAGAAAAGGACCTACAAAAACAAACCCAAAACAATTAAGAAAATGGTAATAGGAACATACATATTGATAATTACCTTAACTGTGAATGGATTAAATGCTCCAAACAAAAGTCATAGGCTCCATGAATGGATACAAAAACAAGACCCCTATATATGCTGTCTACAACAGACCCACTTCAGACCTAGTGACACCTACAGACTGAAAGTGAGGGGATGGAAAAAGATATTCCATGCAAATGGAAATCAAAAGAAAGCTGGAGTAGTCATACTCATATCAAATAAAATAGACTTTACCATACAGAATGTTACAAGAGACAAGGAAGGAAACTACATAATGATCAAGGGATCAATCCAAGAAGAAGATATTACAATTAAAAATATATATGCAACAGAAAACCTACTGAATGCTGGCAGAAGACCTCAGACTTCCCAAAAGTGAAGAAATTCCCCACGTACTTGGGTAGGGCAAAAGAAAAAACAGAGACAAAGAGTAGGGACAGGACCTGCACCTCTGGGAGGTAGCATTGAAGGAGGAAAAGTTTCCACACACTAGGAAGCCCCTTCACTGGCAGCGATGCAGCGTGGCAGGGGGGGAAGCTTTGGAGCCAAAGAGGAGAGTACAGCAACAGGGGTGCAAAGGGCAAAGCAGAGAGATTCCTGCACAGAGGATTGGTGTCAGCTAGCACTAACCAGCTGAGAGGCTTGTCTGCTCACCCACTGGGGCAAGTGGTGGCTGGGAGCTGAGGCTCAGGCTTCAGAGGTCAGATCCCATGGAGAGGACTGGGGTTGGCTGTGTGAACACAGCCTGAAGGGGGCTAGTGTGCCACAGCTGGCCGGGAGGGAGTCCGGGAAAAAGACTGGAACTGTCTTAGAGGCAAGAGACCATTGTTTCAGGGTGTGTGAAGAGAGGGAATTCAGACCACTGCCTAAACGAGCTCCAGAGACAGGCTTGAGCTGCAGCTACAGCATGGACACCAGAGATGGGCATGAAATGTTAAGGCTGCTGCTGCAGCCACCAAGAAGCCTGTGTGCAAGCACAGGTCACAATCCATACCTCCCCTCCCGGGAGCCTGTGCAACCCGCCACTGCCAGGATCCCGTGATCCCGGGACAACTTCCAGGGGAAAACACATGGCACGTCTCAGGCTATTGCAACGTCATGTCGGCTTCTACCGCTGCAGGATCGCCCCACATTCCATACCTCTCCCTCCCCCCGGCCTGATTGGGCCAGAGCCCCTTAATCAGCTGCTCTTTAACCCTGTCCTGTCTAAGCTAAGAACAGACACTCTCAGGCGACCACCATACAGAGGCAGGACCAAATCCAAAGCTGAACCCCAGGAGCTGTGCAAACAAAGAAGAGAAAAGAAAATTCTCCTGCAGCCTCAGGGGCAGTGGATAAAATCTCCACAATCAACTTGAGGTACTGAGCATCTGTGGAATAACTGAATAGACAATGAATCATCCCAAAATTGAGGTGGTAGACTTTGGGAACAACTGGAGAATTGGGGTTTGCTTTCTGTAACTAATTTGTTTCTGGTTTTATGTTTATTTTAGTTTATTATTTAGAGTTTATTATCATTGGTAGATTTGTTTATTGATTTTTTTGCTCTATTCCTTTTTATATATATATATAGATATACATATATTTTTTTTCCTTTTCCTCTTTTTGTGAATGTGTATATGTATGCTTCTTTGTGTGACAGGCACTCACTTTACTAGGTCATCTTCCTCTCTCCTGGTCATTAGGAACTCAAACCTCATCCAGGACTGCCCCTTTGAACAACTCCAAAGGGCTCAGTTACGACACAGTCCAAGGGACTGGTGCTTTTTGAAGCTGAGTATTGCTACCTGGCATGGCATGTAATGAAATAACTCATCTCTGTACTAGTATTTCATCTGTGTTGGTTCTCTGTACCTCAGCAATCTCCATCATGCATGTAGCTTCAAAATAAGAATTGTTGGGCCTCCCTGGTGGTGCAGTGGTTGAGAGTCCGCCTGCCGATGCAGGGGATACGGGTTCGTGCCCCGGTCTGGGAGGATCCCATATGCCGCGGAGCGGCTGGGCCCGTGAGCCATGGCCGCTGAGCCTGTGCGTCCGGAGCCTGTGCTCCGCAACGGGAGAGGCCACAGCAGTGAGAGGCCCGCATACCGCAAAAAAAAAAAAAAAAAAAAAAAAAAATAAGAATTGTTTACACACTTATGTCTCCATCTCAGGATGTTTTGCTGTGTAACACACTCCTATCAGTTGGCTGCTTGATATCCCCAGTTGGGTGTCTCAAATGTACTCCAAACTGTTATGTCCCAAAGTGAACTCAAGGACTTCTCCTGATACAAGTTCCTCTTCCAGTGTTCCTGGGCTAACAGAGACCACTTCCATCCATGCCGCTATGCAAGCAAGAAACCTACAAGTCCCTTTTGATGTATCTACTTCAGGACCCTCCAAGTCCAATCCATTATCCATCCATTGACTTGTTTCCCCAAGCCATCACCTTAGCCCAACATACCTTCATCTGCCTTTTCTTCCTTCACAAATCCTACTCTGCACCACCACAGCCAAGGAAAGTTTTTCAAAATGCTAACTGAGTCATGTTACAAACCACACACCTGTTTAAACACTGTAATGGATTTCCTAGAAAAATAAATGATCATAATCTTTAAGTCCCCAGATGTTCTAACCTTTGTCTACCTCTCCAAGTTCATCTTGCTTTGATGCTTCCCCTTCCCCCTTTTCATTCCTACTGCTACGGGCTCTTAAAAATTTATTTTTTACACATATGAACCTCTTTACCTTAGATGCTGAGGGAGATGCCATCGCTTATCTACATCTTTATCTGCCGCAACTAATCACTGAGACACATCAAGTATCTAGAAATACCTGGATCTTGGCATATCAGGCAAACATACTACTATATAGAGTTTATTTGGATCATTTAAAAAATTAATCAGATTTGAAAATATTACGGACAAAAGTTAGAATCTGATCTATTTAGGGAATTGTATGGAATGTCTATAAGGATTGCTTGGGTTCCATCTCAGAATGGCCATGTTCTAAGTGTCTGCTTCTGGACAACCCACACAAGCTCTCCTTGCTTCATTTTCTTCTATAAAGAAAGTTTCAGTGAACATTAATAAATGAAAATAAGTAAGTAAATAAATAACCAACATCTATCGGGCTAGCTCTCATCAAATATAGTTCTCTAGCCCTGGAATTCCCATAATAAGTTGATTTAAATTCTCTTTCATCAAGATTGAATCTAAAGAGCTTAAATTAAACAAGCCTTACACAAAAAGACATCGATAAAATAGGAAAAACTAGACAGGACTGTCCTTCCCGGTGTTGAGGAAAAGAAGGCATAACACCATCACCTACGATTAGAAAAGTTGTCTGAGCTATTACGAGTCATTTTAGAACCTACCATAATGTTTTGGCATCTGTAGGAATACCTCTTATGTAAACAAAAGGTTAATCGCTGTGCTTTTCCAGCTGTTTCACATGGGCCAGATGTCTGAGTAGCCCAAACTACTTAGCTGCATATTACTGCCACATAAACTGCCGGCTGCTGCTTGTCGGGAGAGCTGTTAATTTCTGTAGAATGTTGCACTGAATGTCAGTAAGGTTTGAATTAAAATAAATTTGCTAAGTGGGTTGTATGTAAATGCTGGTACAAGGATTAGTTTAATGGAAGCAAAAATTATGCACGATTTGAGCAACACTCTAAGGCTTTTTTCACACTGCCCTCTCTCCAGTATCTGTATTTCTTGTCTGGCTTTCACAGTTTCTGTAATTTGCCAGAACTGATGCACTACGTATAGCCAAAGCATTCTATCAAAACTGAATCTTTATGTCCTACACCTGAAACTAATATAATGTTGTAAATCAACTAGACTTCAATTTAAAAGCCACTGAATCTTACAATTGGAAAAAAATTCTTGTAGAGCATGATAGGTATTTATACTGCTTGAGAATATTATTATGACAATGCACTATTATGTAATGTTCTACAAGTTATAAATAATAACATTCAGTGCATGTACTGGATTTGGACTAAGTTTCAGATTGAGGGCTCAGTTTCTACATACTGTAATCTTAGTTTAGGGTCTGCATGCTGTATCTGTAGACCACATCTCACATATGGTTCATTTTCACAAACGATCTCATTTATTCCTCATAATTATTGCAGAAGGTAGTATTTCTGTATTCATTTTCTATCTTTATTTTCTTGAAGTAGAAATTGAGATCTAGGTGGATTGTGAATTTACTCGTTGGTGGTGACACTGGGATTTTAACTGCAAGGCTATAGCTCCATAGGTCATGATTTTTGTATTGTTTCTTTTTGGGTTAGTACAGATTGTTTCTTCTGTACAACTACTGACATTAGGCAACTGCACACATGAGTGTTTTGGTGATGGAGTTGGCAAGGAGAAGGGGGAGTATTTCAAAGTTCAGAGTCCAGTTGGGTGAGAACATCTTGGGGTCTGAGGAAGCAGCCTGGCTTTGAGGAGTTTATTATGGTCAACATCTTTTCCTTTTCCAATGTGCTTGCAGTTGCTCTAGTAAGCAGTTTCTGTCATTTTTGACCTAAGATATCTTTGAACTAGTCTCATAATCTATCAACATTTATTGATGCTACACAACTAGTCACTCTTAAAAAGAGAAAAATACAAAACTCATAATTTTAAAACAAAATTATTTTTTAGTGCCATGACATTTACTTAACTTTTAAAGAGAAAATTTGCTTTTTCACAAGAAAGGGAGAACTAACGTGTGTGTATGTGCATACACACAGACATGGAAGTTCTGCTAATTATATGGAATTATTTTTACTTAATTATTTCACTTAATTATCAAAATAATCTTGTATCATTTTGATACAAAGATAAATGTATTGTCTACATTTTACAGAAAACTTCAGAAAATTTAAATACTAATTTTTTTTTTTTGCTTTCTTCCATCTTCTCCATTTTCTCCTTAAAGGATAACAAGAAAGCATCATCTTTTTCCTTAATATTCAGTTGTGAAATAAAATAAGTTAAGAAACCTGCCACTGTCTACATAATTTAAAGAAATTTATTACAGTTGTTAAACTGAAGCATTAATATGTATTTTGCCTGGATATTAAGCTATTCAGAGGCTTTAGAAAAAGTGGTTAAGAGGAAAAATAAGATTAGGACAGAATAGGTAATACTAAGAAACTTGAAACAATGTAAATGAGGTAATTACCATTTATGCAAGAATGCACAGGTGTGTTAAAATTAATAAGAGATGTGTTTTTATTATGTGTCATATTTAAGGAAGTCTTAATACAACTGTTCCATTTCTCATTTAAATATCTCTAAACCTCTTCTAGGTCCATATGACTGAGGGAGAATAAATAAAACCTTTCCTATCTCTTCCAAACAAACATGAAAGGCAGGTAAAATGTATTTTTATGTTAAATAGAATACATAGACTTCCCTTTAAAAACGGAAGGGGAGGGCTTCCCTTGTGGCGCAGTGGTTGAGAGTCCGCCTGCCGATGCAGGGGAGATGGGTTTGTGCCCCGGTCCAGAAGATCCAACATGCCGTGGAGCGGCTGGGCCCGTGAGCCATGGCTGCTGAGCCTGCGCATCCGGAGCCTGTGCTCTGCAACGTGAGAGGCCACAACAGTGAGAGGCCCGTGTACTGCAAAAAAAAAAAAAAAAAAAAAAAAAAAAAAAAGGAAGGGGAAACCTCTGCTAATATCAAGAATAAATAGAAAATTACTTTAAATATCTACCAGAGGGAGAAGAAGGCAAAATTTTACAAAGTAATAGCAATTAGCTTGACAGTAGAATTTTCATCACTACAAATAAACAAGGCCAATAAACTATTATCTTTAAAGTATTCAATTTAGAATGCTTACACTAGTTATACCATTATACTACATGGTGAGTATCAGAGTAAAGTCAAGACATTTAAGAAATATAAAGACTACAAGAACTTATTACTCAACTATCCTCCTGGAAGAAAACACTAAAGGATGTAGCTGAGGAGGAAAATAATGAATCTAGGTGGAAAAGTGAGGTTCATATGAAACTGTAACCAAAAAAAAAGTAAAAATATGTGGTATTACTTTCCCATTGTTGCTGTAACAAATGCCCACAAATGTAGTGTCTTAAAAAGCACAAATTTATTACCTTACAATTTGGAGGCAAGAAGTCAAAAATCATTCTCACTATGCTAAAATCAAGGTGTCAGCAGGGCTGTTTCACCTTGGGTACCTTAGGGGAGAATCTACTTCCTTGCCTTTTCCAGCCTCTCAAGAGTACAGGCACCCTTAGGACATGGCTTATTTCTCTATCTTCAGAGCCATCTGGGTAGCATCTTTAAACCTCTGCCTAGGGGGCTTCCCGGGCTTCCCTGGTGGCGCAGTGGTTGAGAGTCTGCCTGCCGATGCAGGGGATACAGGTTCGTGCCCCGGTCTGTGAAGATCCCACATGCCGCGGAGCGGCTGGGCCCGTGAGCCATGCCCGCTGAGCCTGCGCGTCCGGAGCCTGTGCTCTGCAACGGGAGTGGCCACAACAGTGAGAGGCCCGCGTACCACAAAAAAAAAAAAAAAAAAAAAAAAAAAAAAAACCTCTGCCTTCTCTGACCTCTGCTTCCATGGTTATATCTCCTTGTTTGACTCTCTTGCCTTCCTCTTTCCCTTATAAGGACTCTTTTAATTACTCTGAGCTCACACAGATAATCCAGGATAATCTCCTTATTTCAAATCCTCTAATCACAATTTCAAAGACCTTTTTTTTTTTTTTTTTTGCCATGTAAAGTAACATGTTCACAGATTCCACAGATTGGAATATAGATATCTTTGGGGGAACTTTATTCTGCTGACCATGCATGTTGATAGAGCTAAAAAAAATAATGACTATAAAAAGAAAATAGAAACAGTAGTTATATTTCTGCTAAAATAAAGGCAAAGGAAAGGAGTCATATTAACAAAGGAGCATCAAATTAATTAAAAAATATAGAAGGTAGAAAATTATTGAAAGACAAAGGAAATGCACAATGAAGAAAATCAACAAAGGAAAAGTTTGATCCTTTGAGAAGACTAATAAATTTGATAAACTCCTAGCAAAACTAAACTAGAAAAAAAATATGTATAATGCACAAATCACCCGCATTAGAACTTGCATACATGAAAACTTAATAAAATGACATCATAAACAACTCTATGTGAATCAATTTGAAATTTGATGCATAATTAATGGGAGAAAATTATCCAATTCCTTTTGTGAGGTCTGAATAACCTAAAAAACAAAACCTATCAAAATATTACAAGAAAGAATAATTACTAGCCAATCTTTCTCATGAGTCTAGATGCAAAAATTTCTGCATGCGGTATTAGCAGTTTAAATCCAGAGGTATATTAATAGGATAACAGGATGATGAATCATAAATACATTTTTTATTCCAGGAATACAAAGTTTCTTTAAAATTTGAAAATCAAGCAATGTACTCTACTCAATGCTCTGTGGATACCTAAATGGGAAGGAAATCTAAGGAAGAGGAGATATATGTATATGTGTGGCTGATGCACTTTGCTGTACAGCAGAATCTAACACAACACTGTAAATCAATTATACTCCAATAAAAAAAAGAAAATCAAACAATGTGATTCATCATATTAGCAAAATAAATGAGGAAATTCATTTGATCACCTCAATAGTTGCAGAAATTTCATTTGATGTAATTTAGCACCTATTCACGGTGTGATTATCTACTTAGAAAATCCAAAAGAAACTACAGATAAATTGTTAGAATGATTGAGTTAATTTAGTAAGCTTGCTGGATTCATGGTCAATAAAGAGAAATAACTTTTATACTTATACTGCCACAAATAATTAAAAGATAAAATTTTAAAAAACGGATATCATTTATAATACTGAAAAATAACTCAAGAAATAAATTTAGAAAATATTTGCAAGACATTGACACAGAGAACTAAAAAATATTATTGAGGGAAAGTACAGAAGATCTAAATAAAAGGAATGATATTCCGTGTTATGGGATGAAAGACTAAAGGAAATAAAATTGTCAGTGTTCCCTACATCAACCTATTAATATATTATAATCTCAACTGAAGTCTGAGCTGCTTCTTTTTTCTTTTGGTGAAAAATTTCACGTTGATTCTAAAATGCTTATGGAAGTGCAGAAGGCCAAAGTTAGCCAAATTAAACTTGAAAAGGAACAAGTTAGGTAATTTATACTTGTAGGCATCAAGATTTATTATAATACTATAGTAAGGAAGAGAGTGTTGTATTAATGTAAAAAGACAAATAGAGGGCTTCCCTGGTGGCGCAGTGGTTGAGAGCCTGCCTGCTGATGCAGGGGACACAGGTTCGTGCCCCGGTCTGGGAAGATCCCACATGCCACGGAGCCGCTGGGCCCGTGAGCCATGGCCGTTGAGCCTGCGCATCCGGAGCCTGTGCTCCACAATGGGAGAGGCCACAACAGTGAGAGGTCCGCATACTGAAAAAAAAATAAAATAAAATAAAAGACAAGTAGAAAAATGAAGGGAAAAATAATAGATTTGTTTAATACATAATGCTGTATCAGTTAAATATCTAAACAGAAAAAAATGAATCCTAATCTTTATGCCACACCATACATAGAAATCTGTTTGAGGTGGGTAGATTGTAGATCTAATATGAATGGTAAAGCAATAAATCTTACAGAAGGTTATATATGACAATAAATTTATAATCTTGGGGTAGGCAAAATTTTCTTAAACAGGACATAAGTCCTAATCATAAAGAAAATAACTGGTAGATTGTATTACACTAAAGTTAAGACTTTCTGCTCAACATACTATTAAGGGAGTGAAACTCAAACCACTACAGGGAGACTTCTGAATTTTTAGCAGTTTCTTCTGAACTTTTAGCAATTTCTAATTTCTTCTGAATTTTTAGCAATTTCTAAGCAGTGCTAGGTATGGTACTCTATAAAACACAATTTTAAAACTGAGGAAAAGATTTATAAGGCAGTTTCTTAAAAGTCTGTCAAAAAAGCTTATAAATAATAGCTAATAATGTGAAAATATGCTTACATGATTAGTTGTTAAAGAACTGAAAATTACACTACAATCTGTTTCTATTACCTACCTATCAGAACTAGAATCGAAAACAAAAGCAAAACAATAATAATCTTTAATATTAAAATTCTTATATACTGCTGATGGGAGTGTAAATTGGTACAGTCCCTTGGAAATCTGTTTTACCCACAAGCATATACCCAAAATAATGACATGCATATGTTCATGAAAAGATATATATATATATATATATGTATGTATATATATATAATATATATATATATATATTTGTGGGAAAAAATATATATATATTAATAAATATATATGATCAAAGCTGCAATGTTTGAGTCCAAAGTGGCAACAACCCAAATGCTTATCAACACTAGGGTAGATAAATACATTTTGGTATATTCATGTAATGTTATATCATAACGCAGTGAAAACATACAAGCGATTGCTCTATCCAAAAGCATAAGCAAAGGAAGCCATATATAAATGAATAATACTGCATGATACCATTTATAAAAATTTTAAATGACATAAAAGAAAACTAATTAATGGTTCTAATAATTTATCTGCCTGTTTGTTTAATTTCTATTACTTATATTCACATTAAATCAGCTTCATTTTGATTAGAATACACCTGGTTTATCTTTTTTCTTTTTAATAACCTTATGAACTAATTATTTATTATATTTGATGAATATAATTTAAGCAGCATATAGCTAATTATTTTTAGTTTGTTTTACTTTTTGCAATCTAAGAATCTTCTTTCTCATAATTGGGTTTAGCTCATTTATATGAATTGTGATTACAGGTATATTTAGTATCATAAGTTAAGAAGTGCTTACCTTTGGGGATAATTGCTTTGAGAGGGTTTAAGGAAGATTTCTGTATTGCTATACTCTTCTATTTCTTGGTTGGAGTGGTGGTAAAAATTTATCAAACTGTGTGCTTGATATTATGTATCTTTTAGAATGTACATTACATGTCAATAAAATGTTTACTTAAAAATTATATGAAATAAATGTGTTTTAATGAAAATTGAAGGATTTAATGACCCCTCCCCCAAACATATAGGGTGTGTAATTGATGTGACATAATTTTAAATGAAAATATTTTCTCAACCCATACTATAAGTGAAAAAATTAAAGATGGATTTAAAAGCAAAATATAGGTAGGAGGAGTCAAAATTATTGGAAGCAATAAAGGAGAATATATTTATTTAGTGGAAACAATAAAGGGGAATATATTCATATCAGGATAAGGAATATATTCTTCAAGAAGAAAGTAAAAATAAAATCCCTAATCAAAGAAAAAAAGTAGTATAATTTGACTTCATTAAATATCAGCCATTTATAAGCAGAAAGACCACAACAAAAAGACACTGCAAGCAAAGTTACAGGAAATATAATCAATTAGGAAAACAAATTTAGAATATCTATACTAATGTTTAGAAATTTGGTGGATATGTAAATTAGTACATAATTTGAAGAACAAATTTTAATACTTATTAAAATAGAAAATGACTCAGCAAAGAATATATATATAAAGAATATATAAAAAGTATACATATATGTGTATATAATCCAAACATAGATACGTTTTTTATATATAAACTCTGGCACAGGTGCTCTAGAATGTCAATTGTTCATCTGTCTAGTTTCAGCTTTTGAGTTGGGGGAGGGGAGAAGAAAGGAAGGGGGGATCTGAGATAATTATCCTTTTATTAATCTGTTTACTCATTCAGAGAGTATTTACTGAGGAAGTGCTAGGTATGGTACTCTATCTAGGCTGCTGTCCGTTCACACGTGGAAGTGTCACCCTGTCTCCGTGAGATGTCATGAGTCCTCTAGTCATAAATGCAAGTTGCTACTGTAGTTCAAAAGAAGGAATCTATTTGTGGGTATTGGGGAAGATCTCACATGCCAGAGGGTTCTTGAAAGATGAGGTCTTTGCGAAGATAGAGAGGGAACTGCACACCACTCCATGGAAGACCAGATATCTGAGCCACTAAAATCATCTTGTCTTACTGATGGAGAGACTGTCTTGTGAGGGCTATTAGCATAGACGCTGGAAGTCAGGATAAGCCTGAGCCCTTTATACTATCCCTCATTTTATGGGTGTTAGGTAGCCAACTAAGCATGTCCAGACTGGGAAAAATACAAAAATTTACTGTTTTGGAAACAGAATCCAGTCAGCTGGGCAGAGGAAATTCTAAAAGGAACAGAGAGCAGAGACAGAAAGTTAAATTAGGCGACTAAAGAGAAACAAAGATTAACAAAGATTAATAAGGTAGAGGAAACAGTGTGGAAGGAAACAAGAGGAGAATTTAAACATGGAGGTGATATAGTACGGTGAGCCTTGATGGCTGTTCGTATATGAGAACGTAGGGCAGGGAGAGATGTGGTAATGACTGAATTTTCGTAGCTTCTAATGAGCATTGTGAGTCATTCAATAGTATCCAGTTGGCAGGTGGAAATAGGAAAACTAATTATGGTTCTTCTGCTTATGAATTTCAGGAAGCTTATATTGAAACTGGTCTCTTTTTCCTCAGGAATCCCACTTGAGCTAATAAGCTTCATAACCACAACTTACTTCATGTCATGGCTTTGGCTGTGAAGGGAAAATTATTTATTGAATCGGAAGTTATTCTCCTAAAGTACAGTCACTACTGATGCACATCTGAGGAAGAATCATCTTTTTCTGACAGCATGCCAGAAAATGAAAATTTCCACACAGAACAGGAGAAATATTAACACATGAAGACCTTGAGAAAGGATACTGATTGCTTTACTGAGTGGTCTGGTTCAAATGAACTCCTAATACATGTGGACAGTCTCAAAAATAATCACCTTCTCTACTCTTAGAGTGTCATGATATTAAAATATTCCATGGTCATTCAGATGGCAATCATTTGAATGCCCAAGGTTTTTAAAAAGGAAAAAGGAAAACCTAAATACTTTGGGAACTGGACACATGATTTTAAATAGCAGAGGGAATTATCAACTTAGAAAAAAAATCAGAACAAAGAGTAGGTGCTGAGTTATTAATTTCTCTTATTTGGGAAAGTCAGAAGGTCTCACTGGGTATTTGTTGGTCACTTGTTTTTGCCTAGAAATTGGTTATTTCTTTTGCCTGAAGTGAAAGCATTCTGAAGAGACTTTGTCAAGATCTGGATGTTTTGAAAACGGTGATAATTATGATCTCAGAAGTGCTTTAACACATATTCATTAGGCATGTTCTTACTCAGAGCCAGGGCATAGATTTTGAACAATAAAATCCAATGTCAATTTAAAAAATACACCTGCAAGTTCTTGAACATCCAATTAAATTGATAACTCCTTAGTTTTGCTTTCCCTTGGAAAAAGGATTCTCATTTCCTAAATCCCAGTTACATTTTCTTTATCCACTTGTAAGATGCCTTATTTAGAGAAGCACAGTGTGAAGTTATATATTGGTCTGGGTCATTTTGCTCTGAGTGAGGCTGGAATTAATCAGTAGGAAATGGATATTCCCAGGGTCAGTCATTGTAAGAAGAAATTATACTTGAGAATAAGACAGAAGGAAGCTAGATTAGCCATGGCTAGAAGGAGTCCAGGCAGAAGGACCCATAGGTAATCTCCATCTCTGCTAAATCCACTGCTCTGATCCTGTTGCCCTCATGCCAGCGTTGGATGGATGCCCAATGTCAGATGCTGGCTGGTGTCCACAAGATGAGACATTCTGTCAGTTAGTGGTTTTGTTCCTTTTCCTTGTTGGGCCTTAACATGTGATAAAATATCTTCAAACTTTGTGCCCACACCCATGTGTTTCCATCTCAGACCTCTTGTTCCCAGTCTTCCAACTTTCCTCTATTCAGGCCCCTGGCCAGATGACCAGTCCAAGTGATTCATTGGCCACTGTTCATGAATTTCCATATTGTCTCATCCCAGGCTATTTCTCTTTTCACACAGGACATATGACCAGTTATACTGCTCAAAGCTTTGCCCATTGAGGAGATTTCCTCTACCACTGAGGTCATCCCTGAGTGAAACTGGACTGCAATTGCAGTCTATTTTTATCTGGCACTGACATACCTAATCAAACCATACATAAACTAAGCTGTTTTTTTTCCCTCCTCTGTTCTTTGGTTATAAGGGCTCTCTCATAGTGCTGGTTGTGTGGGCTGACAGAGGTCAGTTCTGGTGCTACAGTGGTGAATGACATGGAATCCTGAGATGCATGCCTGTGCCCTCTTGTCTTGCTCATGTTTAGGTACTGATATACTACATTCATCATGCATCATGTGCTGTGCTTGGCCTGCTCCGTTTAGGACTCAGTCAATACTGAACTCATAATCAGTTCCAGATTCATGATCACTTGGTGTTCCATGGCTAGATTTTCAGTGTCTACCAAGGTCCAAAAGCACAAGAGAAATATTTTTCAAAAAATGTGTACTTCTCCCCTGACTATGATATTGTCTTTTCCCAGAAGACCAGAGGCTTGAATTGTGATTCTCCCATGAGGGTGTGATGAAAGTCTATTCATCATCTTTCCCCACTATTCCTACCAGCACTATCATAACCAGCTGCATCTTAAGGACCAAGTGGCAGGACCTCTTGTACCTAGTCTGGACTGCTGCAGGACCCTTTCCTGTTCTGTGCCAATGTCAAATCTGGGAACCTTTTGTGCGACCTGGTTGTAGGTGAAAGCAATGTTCTAAGGTGTGTAAGATGCAGTCTCCAGATCCTTGAGAGGCTTATTAGGTATGTTTATGAAATAAAATATTTGTGATTCCCTCTCCCCATCCATATGTTGAAACTCTAACTGCCACTGTGATGTTATTTGGAGATTGGGAACTTTGGGAGGTAATTAGGGTTGGATGAGGTCATGAGTGTGGGACCATCATGATACCACTGTAAGAAGAGAGATACTGTTGCCTCCCTCTCCCTCCTCCTCTCTCCCTTCCCCACCTCTCCTCTTTCCCTTCCCCTTAACCTCACTCACCCTCCCTCTGTCTCCCCTTGAAGACACAAAGGGAGCAATCATGTGAGCACAGGGCAGAAAAGTGGCCATCTGCAACCCAGGGAGAGAACACTCACCAGAAACTGACCACACTGGCACCCGAATCTCAGACTTCTAGCCTCCAGAATTGTAAGAAATAAATTTCTGTTGTTGAAGCCATTCAAGTCTATGGGTTTTTGTTAAGGCAGCCTGAGCAGACCAAGATAGGATTATCATTCCTTCTTCATGGCGACAGGTGGGAGATGCAATAATTGGTCTTTTACATTGGATAAGATGTCCCAGCATGTCCCCAACATATGGACCCCTAATAGTTTTACTAATATGAAAGGCCCTTGAATCTTTGTAGGATTTTTCTCCTACAGTCAGAAATACATGTTATACTAATTTTTCTGTTGTGCTAGCTGTTTCTTGCTCAATCATGATAATTAGCATGATGTCATCAATGTTTTGGATCATGTGATGTTGAGTGGTATGTATAGTTAGATGATCCAGATCTCTTTGAACCACATTATGACAGATGTTGGGGTAGTGAATACAGTCCCATGACAAAACTTGAAACTTTACTGATGTTCATTCCTTGCCAGTATAAATTGCATCTGAAATTTTTTTCTGATAACAATAGAAATATTAATGGCCAAATTAATGACCATATATGTTTACCTGAAGCCATGCTAATGTGCTTTTGCAAAGATAAACATTTGGCATTGTGACTGCAACTGGGACAACTACTTGGTTGAGTTTGTAGTTTAGCTTGTAATCATAGTTTAATGTGTTCCTTTGGGATTTATCTGGTTTCTACAGGAACTAAACTGATAAATCAAATGGTGTTTGTTGGGACTACCAGTTTAGAGAGACTTAAGGTGTACTTTTATGCCATTCTCCCACCTACTTCCATCCCCTACCCCTTGAGGCATTGTTGTACATCCATGTGGTGTACCACTATGACCATCACACAAGGCTTGTACTAAAAATCAATATGTTTGCTTCTGCTTTTATTTTTCCTAATCCGTTATCCACTCCTCAGCCAAAAAGAGACTTTGTTTTCCATGTTTGTTATTGTGGCAAAATCTACATATCTTAGCCACCTTTAGTGGTCAGTTCTGTGGCAATTTGCACATTCACATTGTTCTGTAACCATCACCACTATCCACCTCTAGAATTTTTCATCATCCCAAACTGAAACTCTGTATCATTAAACATCAACTCCCAATTTCTTCATTCCCCAGACCCTGACAACAAATGTTCTACTCTCTGTCTGTATGAATTTCACTGCTCTAGGCTCCTTATATAAGTGGAATCGTATAGTACTTGTGTTTTTGTGACAAGTTTATTTCACTTAGTATAATGTCATCACAGTTCATTCATCTTGTACCGTGTGTCAGAATCTCCTTACTTATTAAGGCTGAATAATACTCCATTGTAAGTATATGCCACATTTTGTTTATCCATCCATGGGCACTGGGGTTGCTTCTATCTTTTGGCGGTTGTAAATAATGCTGCTATGTATATGGGTGTGCAGATATCTCTTTGAGACTCTACTTTCAATTCTTCTGCGCAGAAAGTTAGAAGTATAATTGCTGGATCATATAATTCTATTTTTAGTTTTTTCAGGAAATGCCGTCCTGTTTTCACAGTGGCTGTACCGTTTTACATCCCACCAACAGTGCACAGGATTCCATTTCTCCTCATCCTTGCCAACCATGTTTTCTGTTTGTTTTTTCATTTTAATAGTAGTCACCTAATGGGTTTGAGATGGTGTCTCATTATAGTTTGTATTTGCATTTCCCTAATGATTAGTGATGTTGAGCATCTTTCCATGTACTTATTGGCCATCTGTATATCATCTTTGGAGAAATGTCTATCCAAATTCTTTTCCCGTCATTTAGTTTTCTTGTGCGTGTGATTTTGTTAGTAAGTTTTAGGAACACTTTCTATATCCTGAATATTAATCCTTTATCAAATATATGATTTTCAAATATTTTATACCATTTGGAGTTGTTTTTCACTCTTATTATGAACTTTGATGCACAAATGCTTTTAATTTTGATATTGCCCTATTTATCTACTGATATTTTATTTTGTTGCCTGTGCTTTCATGTTATATTTAAGAAATCATTGCCAAATACACTGTCATGGAGATTTTCCCCTATGATCTCTTCTAAGCATTTTATAGTACTAGTTCTTACATTAATCTGTTTGATGCATTTTAGGTTATTTTTGCATATGGTATAAGGTAATGGTCCAACTTCATTCTTCTGCATGTGGAGATCCAGTTTTTTCAGTACCATTTGTTGAAAACTCTATCTTATTTTCATTGAATGGTCTTAGCACCCATGTTGAAAATTATTTGACTACACATGTGAGGGTTTATTTCTGGGTGCTCTGTTATTTTCCATTGGTTTATATGTCTGTCTTTATGCCAGTACAATACCATTTTGATTAGTATTGTTTTGTAATAAATTTTGAAATAAGGAATTGTGACATCAAATTTGTTCTTCTTTCCAAGATTGTTTTGGTTATTTGGTGTTTGTATGAATCTAAGAATAGATTTTTCTGTTTTTCCAAAAAATAGCATTTTTATTTTTATAAGGATTGCATTAAGTCTGTAGATCATTTGGGGTAGGATTAACATCTGAACGGAGTCCTTTAATCCTCTTTTTTTTTTTCCTTCACTTGTTTCTTTTCTCTTTAGAGAGCTTTCTTTATCCATTCTTTTTTTTTTATTACTTTCTGCTTTATAACAAAGTGAATCAGTCATACATATACATCTGTTCCCACATCCCTTCCCTCATGCATCTCCCTCCCTCCCACCCTCCCCATCCCACCCCTCCAGGCGGTCACAAAGCACCGAGCTGATCTCCCTGTGCTCTGCGGCTGCTTCCCACTATCTATCTACCTTACATTTCGTAGTGTATATATGTCCATGCCTCTCTTTCGCTTTGTCACAGCTTACACTTCACCCTCCCCATATCCTCAAGTCCATTCTCAGTAGGTCTGTGTCTTTATTCCCGTTTTACCCCTAGGTTCTTCATGACATTTTTTTTTAAATTCCATATATATGTGTTAGCATACGGTATTTGTCTTTCTCTTTCTGACTTACTTCACTCTGTATGACAGACTCTAGGTCTATCCACCTCATTACAAATAGCTCAGTTTCGTTTCTTTGTATGGCTGAGTAATATTCCATTGTATATATGTGCCACATCTTCTTTATCCATTCATCCGATGATGGACACTTAGGTTGATTCCAGCTCTGGGCTATTGTGAATAGAGCTGCAATGAACATTTTGGTACATGTGTCTTTTTGAATTATGGTTTTCTCAGGGTGTATGCCTAGTAGTGGGATTGCTGGGTCATATGGTAGTTCTATTTTTAGTTTTTTAAGGAACCTCCATACTGTTCTCCATAGGGGCTGTACCAGTTCACATTCCCACCAGCAGTGCAAGAGTGTTCCCTTTTCTCCACACCCTCTCCAGCATTTATTGTTTCTAGATTTCTTGATGATGGCCATTCTGACTGGTGTGAGATGATATCTCATTGTAGTTTTGATTTGCATTTCTCTAATGATTAATGATGTTGAGCATTCTGTCGTGTTTGTTGGCAGTCTGTATATCTTCTTTGGAGAAATGCCTATTTAAGTCTTCTGCCCATTTTTGGATTGGGTTGTTTGTTTTTTGCTATTGAGCTGCATGAGCTGTTTATAAATTTTGGAGATTAATCCTTTGTCAGTTGCTTCATTTGCAAATATTGTCTCCCATTCTGAGGATTGTCTTTTGGTCTTGTTTATGGTTTCCTTTGCTGTGCAAAAGCTTTGGAGTTTCATTAGGTCCCATTTGTTTATCTTTGTTTTTATTTCCATTTCTCTAGGAGGTGGGTCCAAAAGGATCTTGCTGTGATTTATGTCATAGAGTGTTCTGCCTATGTTTTCCTCTAAGAGTTTGATAGTTTCTGGCCTTACATTTATGTCTTTAATCCATTTTGAGCTTATTTTTGTATATTGTGTTAAGGAATGATCTAATCTCATACTTTTACATGTCCCTGTCCAGTTTTCCCAGCACCACTTATTGAAGAGACTATCCTTTCTCCACTGTACATTCCTGCCTCCTTTATCAAAGATAAGTTGGCCATATGTGCGTGGGTTTATCTCTGGGCTTTCTATCCTGATCCACTGATCTATCTTTCTGTTTTTATGCCAGTACCACACTGTCTTAATTACTGTAGCTTTGTAGTATAGTCTGAAGTCAGGGAGCCTGATTCCTCCAGCTCCGTTTTTCGTTCTCAAGATTGCTTTGGCTATTCGGGGTCTTTTGTGTTTCCATACAAATTGTGAAATTTTTTGTTCTAGTTCTGTGAAAAATGCCAGTGGTAGTTTGATAGGGATTGAATTGAATCTGTAGATTGCTTTGGGTAGTAGAGTCATTTTCACAATGTTGATTCTTCCAATCCAAGAACATGGTACATCTCTCCATCTATTTGTATCATCTTTAATTTCTTTCATCAGTGTCTTATAATTTTCTGCATACAGGTCTTTTTTCTCCTTACGTAGGTTTATTCCTAGATATTTTATTCTTTTTGTTGCAATGGCAAATGGGAGTGTTTTCTTGATTTCACTTTCAGATTTTTCATCATTAGTGTATAGGAATGCCAGAGATTTCTGTGCATTAATTTTGTATCCTGCAACTTTACCAAATTCATTGATTAGCTCTAGTAGTTTTCTGGTAGCATCTTTAGGATTCTCTATGTATAGTATCATGTCATCTGCAAACAGTGACAGCTTTACTTCTTCTTTTCCGATTTGGATTCATTTTATTTCCTTTTCTTCTCTGATTGCTGTGGCTAAAACTTCCAAAACTATGTTGAATAAGAGTGGTGAGAGTGGGCAGCCTTGTCTTGTTCCTGATCTTAGTGGAAATGGTTTCAGTTTTTCACCATTGAGGACGATGCAGGCTGTGGGTTTGTCATATATGGCCTTTATTATGTTGAGGAAAGTTCCCTCTATGCCTACTTTCTGCAGGGTTTTTATCATAAATGGGTGTTGAATTTTGTCGAAAGCTTTCTCTGCATCTATTGAGATGATCATATGGTTTTTCTCCTTTCAACTTGTTAATATGGTGTATCACATTGATTGATTTGCGTAGATTGAAGAATCCTTGCATTCCTGGAATAAACCCCACTTGATCATGGTGTATGATCCTTTTAATGTGCTGTTGGATTCTGTTTGCTAGTATTTTGTTGAGGATTTTTGCATCTATGTTCATCAGTGATATTGGCCTGTAGTTTTCTTTCTTTGTGACATCCTTGTCTGGTTTTGGTATCAAGGTGATGGTGGCCTCGTAGAATGAGTTTGGGAGTGTTCCTTCCTCTGATATTGTTTGGAAGAGTTTGAGAAGGATGGGTGTTAGCTCTTCTCTAAATGTTTGCTAGAATTCGCCTGTGAAGCCATCTGGTCCTGGGCTTTTGTTTGATGGAAGATTTTTAATCACAGTTTCAATGTCAGTGCTTGTGATTAGTCTATTCATATTTTCTACTTCTTCCTGATTCAGTCTTGGCAGGTTGTGCATTTCTAAGAATTTGTCCATTTCTTCCAGGTTGTCCATTTTATTGGCATAGAGTTGCTTGTAGTAATCTCTCATGATCTTTTGTATTTCTGCAGTGTCAGTTGTTACTTCTCCTTTTTCATTTCTAATTCTATTGATTTGATTCTTCTCCCTTCTTTCTTTTCTTGATGAGTCTGGCTAATGGTTTGTCAATTTTTTTTATCTTCTCAAAGAACCAGCTTTTAGTTTGGTTGATCTTTGCTATCATTTCCTTCATTTCTTTTTCATTTATTTCTGATCTGATCTTTATGATTTCTTTCCTTCTGTTAACTTTCTCTAATTGCTTTAGGTGCAGTGTCAGGTTGTTTACTCGAAATGTATCCTGTTTCTTAAGGTGGGCTTGTATTGCTATAAACTTCCCCCTTAGAACTGCTTTTGCTGCGTCCCATAGGTTTTGGGTCGTCGTGTCTCCATTGTCATTTGTTTCTAGGTATTTTTTAATTTCCTCTTTGATTTCTTCAGTGATCACTTCGTTATTAAGTAGTGTATTGTTTAGCCTCCATGTGTTCATATTTTTTACAGATCTTTTCCTGTAATTGATGTCTAGCCTCATAGCACTGTGGTCGGAAAAGATACTTGATACAATTTCAATTTTCTTAAATTTACCAAGGCTTGATTTGTGACACAAGATATGATCTATCCTGGAGAATGTTCCATGAGCACTTGAGAAAAATGTGTCTTCTGTTGTTTTTGGATGGAATATCCTATAAATATCAACTAAGTCCATCTTGTTTAATGTATCATTTCAAGCTTGAGTTTCCTTATTTATTTTCATTTTGGAGGATCTGTCCATTGGTGAAAGTGGGGTGTTAAAGTCCCCTACTATGATTGTGTTACTGTCTATTTCCCCTTTTATGGCTGTTAGTATTTGCCTTATGTATTGAGGTGCTCCTATGTTGGGTGCATAAATATTTACAATTGTTATATCTTCTTCTTGGATCGATCCCTTTATCGTTATGTAGTGTCCTTCTTTGTCTCTTCTAATAGTCTTTATTTTAAAGTCTATTTTGTCTGATATAAGAATTGCTACTCCAGCTTTCTTTTGATTTCCATTTGCATGGAATATCTTTTTCCATCCCCTTACTTTCAATCTGTATGTGTCTCTAGGTCTGAAGTGGGTCTCTTGTAGACAGCATATATATGGTTCTTGTTTTTGTATCCATTCAGCCAATCTGTGTCTTTTCGTGGGAGCATTTAGTCCATTTACATTTAAGGTTATTATTGATATGTATGTTCCTATTCCCATTTCCTTAATTGCTTTGGGTTTATTATTGTAGGTATATTCCTTCTGTTGTGTTTCTTGCCTAGAGAAGTTCCTTTAGCATTTGTTGTAAAGCTGGTTTGGTGGTGCTGAACTCTCTCAGCTTTTGTTTGTCTGTAAAGTTTTAAATTTCTCCATCAAATCTGAATGAGATCCTTGCTGGGTAGAGTAATCTTGGTTGCAGGTTTCTCTCCTTCATCACTTTAATTATGTCCTGCCACTCCCTTCTGGCTTGTAGAGTTTCTGCTGAGAGATCAGCTGTTAACCTGATGGGGATTCCCTTGTGTGTTATTTGTTGTTTTTCCCTTGCTGCTTTTAATATGATTTCTTTGTGTTTAATTTTTGACAGTTTGATTAATATGTGTCTTGGCGTATTTCTCCTTGGATTTATTCTGTATGGGACTCTCTGTGCCTCCTAGGCTCGATTAACTATTTCCTTTCCCGTATTAGGGAAGTTTTCAACTATAATCTCTTCAAATATTTTCTCAGTCCCTTTCTTTTTCTCTTCTTTTTCTGGAACCCCTATATTTCGAATGTTGGTGCATTTAATGTTGTCTCAGAGGTCTCTGAGACTGTCCTCTGTTCTTTTCATTCTTTTTTATTTATTTTGCTCTGCAGCAGTTATTTCCACTATTTTATCTTCCACCTCACTTATCCGTTCTTCTGCCTCAGTTATTCTGCTATTGATCCCATCTAGAGTATTTTTCATTTCATTTATTGTGTTTTTAATCGATGCTTGATTCATCTTTAGTTCTTCTAGGTCCTTGTTAACTGTTTCTTGCATTTTGTCTATTCTATTGCCAAGATTATGGATCTTGGAAATAGAATCTTGGATCAGCTTTAATATCATTATTCTGAATTCTTTTTCAGGTAGACTGCCTATTACCTCTTCATTTGTTAGGTCTGGTAGGTTTTTATCTTGCTCCTTCACCTGCTGTGTGTTTTTCTGTCTTCTCATTTTGCTTATGTTACTGTGTTTGGGGTTTCCTTTTTGCAGGCTGCAGATTCGTAGTTCCCATTGTTTTTGCTGTCTGTCCCCAGTGGCTAAGGTTGTTTCAGTAGTTTGTGTAGGCTTCCTGGTGGGGGGGGACCAATGCCTGTGTTCTGGTGGTTGAGGCTCGATCTTGTCTTTCTGGTGGACAGGTCCACGTCTTGTGGTGTGTTTTGGGGTGCCTGTGACCTTATTATGTTCTTAGGTAGCCTCTCTGCTAATGGGTGGTGTTGTGTTCCTGCCTTGCTAGTTGCTTGGCATAGGGTGACCAGCACTGTAGTTTGCTGGTCGTTGACTGATGCTGGGTGCTGGTGTTGAGATGGAGATCTCTGGGAGATTTTCGCTGCTTGATATTATGTGGAGCTGGGAGGTCTCTTGTGGACCTGTGTCCTGAAGTTGGCTCTCCCACTTCAGAGGCACAGCACTGACTCCTGGCTATAGCACCAAGAGCCTTTCATCAACCTGTCTCAGAATAACAGGGAGAAAAAGCAGAAAGAAAGAATTAGTGGAAGAAAGAAAGAGAGAGGGAAAGAAAGGAAGAAAGGAAGGAAGGAAGGAAGAAAGAAAGAAAGGAGGGAGGGAGGGAGGAAGGATGGAAAGAGAGAAGGAAAGAAAGGAGGGAGGGAGGGAGGAATGAAAGCAAGAGGAAGAGTGAATGGAAGAAGTGGGGAGGGAGGGAGGAAGGAAAGAAAGAAAGAAAGACAGGAGGGAGGGAGGGAGGAAGGAAAGAAAAAGAAAGTGGAAAGAAGAAGGGTGGGAAGGAGGGAGGGATGAAAGAAAAAGAAAGAAGGAAAGGAGGAGTGGAGGGAGGGAGGGAGGAAGGGAAGGTAGGAAAAAAAGAAAGAGAAGGTAAAGTAAAATAGAATAAAGTATGAAATATAGTAGCGTTATTAAAATTAAAAATTAATTATTGAAAAAAAATACGGACCAATAGAACTCTGGGACATATGGTGGAAGCAAAGCTATACAGAGAGAATCTTACACAGAAGAATACACATACACATTCACAAAAAGAGAGCAGGGGGAAAAATCAAAAATCTTGCTCTCCAAGTCCACCTCCTCAATTTGGGATAATTCATTGTAAAAAGAGGAAAAGGGCGAGAAGTCTGAAATCTTGCTCTCTAAGTCCACCTCCTTAATTTGGGATAATTCGTTGTAAAAAGAGGAAAAGTGGGCAAAGTCTTAAATCTTGTCTTCAGAGTCCACTTCCTCAATTTGTGATGATTCGCTGTCCATTCATGCACTCCACAGACGCAGGGCACATCAAATGGACCGTGGAGCTTTAATCCGCTGCCTTCGAGGCTGCACAGAGAGATGTCCCTGTCTCTGCTCTCACAGCTCCCGGGTCTCAGCCTTCCCTTTAATCCTTTAATTGAGGTGTTCCACTTATTTATGTCTTCTTTAATTCCCTTCAGCAATGTATCATAATGTTAGCAACAGGGTCTGTGGCCTCCTTGGTTTAAGTTTATTCCTAAGTATTTTATTCTTTTGATATTATTGCAACTGTTTTATTCCTTTTCTTTTGGGATTTTCATTGTTAATATATAGAAAGGCAACTGATTTTTTTAAAAAAATTATTTATTTTTGGCTGCTTTGGATCTTCTTTGCTGCTTGCAGGCTTTCTCCAGTTACTGGGAACGGGGGCTACTCTTCATTGTGGTGTGCGGGCTCCTCATTGTGGTGGCTTCCCTTGTTGTGGAGCATGGGCTCTAGGCATGTGGGCTTCAGTAGTTGTGGCACACAGGCTCGGTAATTGTAGCTCACGTGCTCTAGAGCACAGGCTCAGTAGTTGTGGTGCACGGGCTTAGTCACTCCGCGGCATGTGGGATCTTCCCTGACCAGTGATTGCACCCATGTCCCCTGCATTGGCAGGTAGATTCCTAACCACCGCACCACCACAGAAGTACAGGCAACTGATTTTTTATGTTGATTTTCATTCTGTGAATTTGCTATATCAGTTATTAGATTTAGCAGGTTTTTTGTGGAATTTTTAGAGTTTTTATACATATAAAGTCATGTAATCTGCAGTCAAATAATTTAAGTTCTTTCTTTCTAATTTGAATATCTTTTATTTCTTTTTCTTGCCTAACTACTCTGGCTAGAATTTCTAATACTATGTTGAATAGAAGGGAAAAAGTAAGCATCCTTGTTTCTAATCTTATGGAAAAACTTTCTGTCTTTCATTATTGAGTATGACATTCATTGTGGGTTTTTCATGTATGGCTTTTCTTATGCTGAAGTAGTTTCCTTCTACTTCTTTTTACTTGGTTGTTTTTATCATGAAAGGGAGTAGATTTTTGTCAAATACTTTGTATGAATTGAAATCATCTTATGTTTTTTCCCCCCTTCATTCTGTTAATGTGATGTATTACACTGATCAATTTTTATATGTTGTACCATTTGTAATCCAGGAATAAATCCCACTTGGTCATAGCGTAAGACCATTTTAATATGTTGCTGAATTTGGTTTGGCATATTTTGTTAAGGATCAATATTCATCAGGGATATTATTCTATATTATTCTTTTCATGTACTAGTTTTGGCTTTGTTGTCATGTTAATGTTGGTCTCATAGAATGAGTTTGGAATAGTTCCTCTTGAATTTTTGGAATTGTTTTAGGAGGATTTGTGTTAATTCTTATTTAAATGTTTGGTAGAATTTATGTATGAAGCCATCTGGTCCTGAGCTTTTCCTTTTTTGGGAGGCTTTTGATTACTAATCCAATCTCCTTACTGGTTATGCATATGCTCAAGTTTTCTATTTATTCATGATTCAGTCTTGGAAGGTTTTGTAGTTTTAGGAATTTGTCCATTTTGTCAAGTTATCCAATTTGTTAATGTACAACTGTTCATAGTATCTTATAATCCTTTTCATTTATGTAAAAATGGTAGGAATGACCCCTCCCTTTCATGTCTGATTTTAGTTATTTGGGCTTCTCTCTTTTTCCCTTATCAATCTAGCTACAGTTTGTCATTTTGTGTTGTCTTTTCACAAAATCTACATTTGGCTTTGTTGATTTTCTCTATCATTTTAACTTTCATTTATCTCTGCTCTAATATTTATTACTTCCTTCTGCTAGTTTTGGGGTGAGTTTTTTCTTCCATTTCCATCTCTATAAGGTATAAAATTAGGTGATTGATTAAAAACCTTTATTATTTTTTAATGTTGAGTTTACATGTGTAAATTTCCCTCTTTGCACTGCTTTCACCGCATCTCATAAATTTAGAAATGTTGTGTTTTTGTTTTATTTGTCTCAAGATGTTTTCTAATTTTCTTCTTGATTTCTTCTTTGATTCACTGGTTGTTTAAGAGTGTTTTGCTTAATTTCCACATATTTTTGAATTTTTCAGTTTTCCATCTGCTATTGATTTCTAGTTTAATCTATTATTATCAGAAAATATACTATGTATAATTTCAATCTTTTAAAATTTATTAAGTCTTGTTTTGTGGCCAGACATTGTGATCTATCCTGGAGAATGATTCATGGCCCCTTGAGAAAAAGGTCTATCTGCTATTATTTGGTAGAGTGTTCTGTTTGTGTCTCTTAGCTCCAATTGATCTATGGTGTTGTTCATGTCTTCTCTTTCCTTATTGAAAGTGGTGTATTACAGGCTGATGACTATTATTATAGAGCTACCTATTTCTTCTTCAATCTTGTAAAACTTTGTTTCAATCTTGCAAAAGTTTGATGATTTTGGAACTCTAATGTGTGGAATGGGGATCAGCAATAGTGAAAAGAAAATAAAAGAGAATAAAATCTTCCATAAGCTAATGAGAATGGTCTACCCTACTGGAAGTTATACTTCCAACTCTAAAGCTGAGACCAAAAAAAAAAAAAAAGAAGAAGAAGAAAATTCCCAGTAACCAGAAGATATTTCTGTTAATAGGGCACAATATATTTGTGTCTCTCTGCAGTTAAGAACACTGGAATTTTGAAAGGCTGGGTTAATTCCATATTTCTTATGCTTTTGTTTGGTCACTATCTTTGTTCCTTATCAGGCAAAAGAATTTATTCCCTGATGTGAATTCCTTTTGTAGTCTTTGGGCAAAATCTTCAAGTGCTTTAATAATTATGTGATATTTCTTTACTATTCAAATGATGTTTTTAAAAAAATTTTATTTATTTATTTATTTTTATTAAAGTATAGTTGAATTACAATGTGCCAATCTCTGCTATACAGCCAAGTGACTCAGTTGTACAGATATATACATTCTTTTTTTATAGTCTTTTCCTTTATGGTTTATCAGAGGATATTGAATATATTTCCCTGTGCTATACATCAGGACCCTGTTGTGTATCCATTCTTTTTTTCTTTTTTTTTTTAAATATTTAATTTATTTTTTATACAGCAGGTTCTTATTAGTTATCTATTTTATATATATTAGTGTATATATGTCAATCTCAATGTTGTTTTTTTAATCAGTTTCTTGTGTTCAGTTCCATGTTCCATCTAGCAGACACCGTGGTAAGAGTATGATCCTTAGTCAATACACAATGCATACTTATAACAAAAATTCTTCACACGTTGGCATCTGGTCCATGAAGGGTTCCCAGCACACCCCCTTGCCTGTGATGTGCCAGTGGACAAACACTAGTCCAAATGAGCTAGAATAAAGCAATCCAGAAGAAAACTATGTGGTCCTTGAATGACGGGAACAGGTCTAACAATATGGAGAATGTAAATAATATGAGTGGAAAATATCACCAAACAACAAAATTCCATGCACAGTGTTTGTAGTAAAGATATGTTTGAAAAAAAAATGAAACAACGTTAACAGTGATTTATCTTTGTGAGAGGAAGATTGGTCTTGGCTGTAGCAGACACAGCCAGACCCCCACCTCCACAGGCCTCCAACCCTTCAGAGTGCTCTGACAACTTCCAGGGGCCAGTATCTGCATCTTTGTGCCTGAGAACCATTCCCGTGAAAGAGTGGGAAGCTGCCCTGTTGATGTGTTGATGTGCCCATAGGCCAATAAACCCAAACCTCCTGGGGGCAGCTCTCCACAAACACATTTGGGAGTTGGTGCAAAACACCAACAGGAAAAACAAGGCAGCATGAACATTGCTTTATGACAAATGAACTATGTTGGCGTGATGACTGGTAGTCTGGAAATGTTGTCTATAATACAACTCTTTTGACTTCCTTGGACTCTACTTATGTCTAAGGCTCATGAGCAGCATGTGCTAATCACTTTCTAGATAGCGTCAGGGAAAAAAATAAACTAAGATGAAAAGGTCTACCTTCCCACTTAAAAAGAAAAATAGAAGTTATGAAAAAGGCTAAATTTTTCTTCAACAACTGCTGTGATATAAATCTTGGACTGACCAAATATTCAGTGCCAAGAAGTTAAGACAAGGTGAATTTAAGATCTCCTTAATTTTTATCTTGATCTTCCATTTATTAAACATTTTTAGTGTTCTAATTTCTTGTGTTCATAACTATCATTCAAAATCGGCAAGCCAGCCCCTTTCTCCACGGAAAAGTCATGCTTACAGACTAATTGCTCTTAAGCAATACTTGGTATTCTTTTGGGTGTGTTTCTTCCAAACCAATTAGAAAATAGCCTTACCCTTTCCCATCCAATGATTTAGAATGCCTGTTAAAATTGTCTCTGAATCTCCTATAAGCTCACTTCTTGATGTATGCCAGGATTTCTTTTAGAAAAATAACTGTTATGTAGTTTTCATAATAAATTTTGACAAACCAAGTCACATTAAAACACACACACACACACACACACACACACTAGTGCTCACACAGGTACATATGGATAAAACAAAAGAAGTATGTGTTAAATCTAAGACAAACATCTTTTACTTCATTCAGTTAAAAATAATTTCTCCACTGAATCCTAAAAAAAAGTCCTTCACAGTTTAATATTTCAATTAAAAGAAATTCCAATCAAAATATTTCGCTGAAGTTTAAAAAGTGATTCTCAAATGTATCTATAAGAAGAAGCACATTAGAATAGCTCATGTCTTTCTTGGGGAAGGGGATTAGTTTTGCCTTGTGTGGAATGGACCCAAGTACTTCAGAACATATGTGGTGTCCTGCCTTCTGTGCCCAAGCCAAAGGAGGATTTCTTCCAGTTCCCTGAAGGAGGCATGTTCAGATGACTCAGGACTTTTAAATAGGGTATTGTTTCTTCTCTAAAATTACATTTCTGCACGCATAACCATGCAAGATTTATTATATTTAATTTTTATCCAGTCTGCAGACTGAGGCTGTTCTCCACTTTTTTTAAAGAAATATTTTAGTGATAATTTGTTTAATATTTGTTTCTCTTACTGCAATGTAAGCTCTATGAAAAAAGTAATTTTGTCCATTTTTTAAATTATATTCTCAGTGCCTGGCAATAAGGGTGTTCAATGAAGAATCTCAATTCAGCATAAACAGAATGAAATTAATACTTTATGATAGGTTAATGAGTTAATCGTCTTTAAAAAATTACATGGAGCATGCAACCTTACACAACTCCAAAATAAATGCCATATGTTCTAAATATTTATATGTAAATTATGAAATTACAAAATATTTTAACAATATATCTATAATTTTGGTGGTTGGAAAAAACTTTTAAAAACACAAAACCAAAATAGGAGCTGTGAAAAATAATATTAATAGTTTTATTGCATAAAACTTAAATGTGTTTGAATAACCAAAAAGTTTTAAAATGTTAAAAATATATAAAAAAGAATGTATAAAAAATGGGTTTCATATCTAAAATAGGAACTTAATTAAATAGCACATGAAAATGTCTTTTTATAGATTTTAAAGCACTCAAAAGTAGGATATAAAATTATTAGTCTAGTAAATTAATAAACTTCAAAAAATCTTAAAAATCAATGCTGAGAAGTATATGTAAACATGATATTATCAATAAACAAGAAAAATAAAACTTCCCTTTGGAAATGGACATAGAACATATAAGGAGGTGATTTAAAAAAAGAAAGAATTCATATGATTTACAGTTTACAAAGATATAAAAACATTAAATATTATTTGAAAATAAAGAAATGTAAATCCTACAACATTGAGATACCACTTTTTTCCTATCAGATACATAAAGAATACATAATAGAAGTACTCACTGTTTCGAGGAGTGTGCAAAAATAGACACTCATTATACGTTAGCACAGAAGTGAAGGAAAATTTAAAATAAAATAATTTGAAATATGCATATTTATTGGTGTGTTCATTGTGACATTTATAATAAATTGGAAACAAATTGTGTCTCCAGTTTGAGGCTTATAAAAATGTATTATAGTGCATCCAACAAAAGAATGAGCCATGAAAGATGATGTCACAGAGCATTTTTATGAATGGGGGAAGGTATTTCTATACATGTGTGAACTATGCCACAAAAAAATTGAAAAAGCTTGTATTTTTAGCATAAACCTAATAATGGCTGTTATAGTTTCTTTAGAAATGATTTAATTTTTATTTTAATTTTTCTAGTATTTCTTCAAGAAGCAATGGGGAGCTATTTGGAATAACATTAAAAATGTATTCTTGGGTAGCCAGCCCAAACCTGAGATTCAATAAGGTTTATAACATGAGAGAGATGAAACCAAAAACACTTTTCTAAAGTTTTTTCTTTTTTGTTTCTCTGATTCAACCTGGTTTGTCCTACATTTAATTTTCTTGCAAATCAGAAGTAATTTATTACTAATCCCTTAATTGTTTAATATGGAAAACACAGGATGATTTTTCCATTCTTATGTAAAGTCTAATTCTCAGAGGACTTTATATGTGCCACATTTATGTCCCTTTCCGCATGATAATATCATAGTTTATGAACATGCTTTTCTTCTACTGTATTGTAAATTTCATGAGAACTGTATTCTGACTAATCTATCTAATGTATCTTCCACTGTGCTGAAACTAAATATGTTTTTGAATGTAATAGATTCTTAATGTATTTGATGCAATAAATGAACTTTTTCTTTTCCTACATTTTTCCATTTAATATGGGGCCTGAAATGGGTTCCTCTCTTGAGTGCACCTGTTCTTTACACTTAAGCTCTCTCCTTTCTCAATTAGAGCCATTTTCAGATGTTTTACTGTGTCTTAGAGAACACATCTTCAATGGCTAAGATATATAGGAGTGTAGCCTCAATATGGCAACATGTCTATTTTTCACGGTATGAAGCCCATAATTTTGTAAGCTAGCCCATTCCATTATTGGACTGCCAAAGCTGTTTAAATGTTCTTTCTAACAGGTGAATTGTACTCATTTTTTTCTATGAATATAACCATTGACTCCAGCTCTACCTCTTGGAGAAGGAGAGGAGAAATATGGCTTCTTGTCTATATGGCAGCCCACATCTGAAGATTCAGCCGAGTTACCTCAGACACTCCTCTGCTGGGCTAAGTGGCTACTTGTTCCCGGCATTTGTGATGATTCTTCCTGAATGATCTGTTGGTTAGCCATGGCCTTCCCAGAACAGACAAAGTTGTTCCTGATTTAACCAGCCCTTTACAGAATACAGTGAGACAATCATCACCTTTATTTTGGAGTGTATATTCCTATGATAATACCTGTTTGCTTTGCCTTTGCTTTTTTCAGCAAGTATGGGCCATTGTTGCATCACACAGATCTTATGGTTATTTGTTACCGTTGCTCGATGTCCATTTATATTGTCTTCGTTCTCTAGCCCTGTAAGATTTCTCCACTGACTACACAGTAAACAATTCCAAGGTTTTAATATTTTCATCCATTTTATTTTTTCCCCCAAGCTATTGATGTAAAGGAGAATTGGTAATACACCTTGAAAACTAATTTCTTTTCTATACTAATTTCCCCCACCCTGGCACTCTTGTATTATGTATGACGTGAGGACAGAGTCAGCACGATTTCTAGGGCATGGAGACCCAAAAAAGTTGAGACACAAGTCTCAGGGTTGGACACTGCTAAAATCAGAGAACCAAGAAGCCAGATTCAAAAAGAGTGTTCACAAAATATCATTCCTTAGCCATCAGAGAAAAGGGTCCATGCCTGTTAGAGGCACCAACTTGAGTTCATATTACAATTGTTCAGCAAACTATCTCATTCAATCTTCTCAACCATTCTGTAAAGAAATTTCATTTGTTTTCTTCACTTTACATTTCAGGAAAATAAGTCTTGGGAAAGTTACATACTTGTCCGAAAGGTACTCTCAGATTCTGCCTTTTCTCCTCTCGTCATAGCTCTTCCTGAGTCCTTAGAAAAAGAAACATGAAGAAACTCTCTCTGTTCTGTTATTTACTCTCTTAACCATCTCACCCTAAGACAGTAAGAACTCCTTGTCTGAATGGGCAGAACCTGAGACACTAGGCAATGTTTTACTAGACAGTGGACCTCCTCGTGTGAGGAGCACACAGTAAAGCCCGAGCTTTGCATTCACTTCTTGCCTTCTGTGTTTTCCCCCTTGTGCTCCTTGGCTCCAAGACAAAAGCAAATCAGTGGAGCCCATCTGTAAAGAGCCCAGCTATGTGTGCATTTTCTGCTTCAGCCTCTCAGCATGATGAAACAAGGTGCCAGGTCAGCCTCTCCACAGGGCATTTGTCTGGGATATGATTCCACACATCCAGCTCTTCTAGACTAGAGGGAAAGAAAAGTAAGAAGTCTCACATAGGTTCCTGAATCTGAACCCAAGCTTGAGAGCTGTTGGGAAGAGGTCTGACCAGGGTTGTTATGATAGTGTGATCACACTCTGGCCTAGCTACTAAGCAAAGTGTTTTTTTTTTTTTAATTTTTTTCAAGTTCAATTTGGCTGCTGTGCAAATATTGTGTCTGAGCAAATATAGTTTCCTCCCTATGAAACTGTGGAGAGAATGAGTGAGTGGTAGAATTTGTGCACCAAAACCCCGGCCTTATACTCTTAATATTGACCTTATACTGCCAACTCCTACCTGTCTTAGGCTTGTCCTGGGAGGCATGGGGTTAACTCAGCTTAGTCAAGTGGGAAGAAACATTAGGTGGCCTCGTAGAAACCTTCTGAACTTGAAATAATGAGAAGGAACATCTTCGTGGGTGGTAAAGACCTTCCTCCTCCTACTTAAAACACAGGTTCACAGCTTAAGTTCTCTCCAGAATGCCCCCCTGCCACCCTCCAACCTTTTTCTGCTCCCCTTGTCAACATACCCTGTCTTTCTCCCTCAGGCAGCCCTCATATTTGATGCAGTGTGTTCTCTCAGGCTGGACAGCAGAAATAGCCCCTCTATGGACGCCTTACTCCTTCAAGTTTACATTCATTTGTAAACTATCTGTCTCCTGCATTTTACATTGGGGCAGACATCAATACTGAGCCTGCTTCTGAAAGCTGGAGGTGAACAGCTTACCTGGGTAAAATGGGAGTGAAGATGAGACACGTGGGGACTGGGACCTGGGACTCTTTGCTGCAGGACTGGCACCTGGACAGACGTCTCCTCCAGCAACAGATACAAAGTTATGAGGGACTAAAAATAACTGTGTGCATGCGCGGCTGGGGCATATTATGGACAACAAGATACAAAGAGACCAAAACTCCAACTTGCACTTCTGAAAAGCCAGCCAAAGCAGGGAATTGGGAGCAAAAACAGGGCACTGTGCATGCCCGCTGCACACAGCGCCACCAAAAGGGTGGGCAGACACCTCAGCCACCCCTCCTGCCGACCCCTGGGCACACCCTCACCCTCACCCAATGTAAGGAACAAGCTTGCCCCCCCCTCAGGAAGCAAGCGAGCAAGGGAACCTATTGTTTGTTCTCACTACCCCCCTGCTGCCTGAGAGGCCCCAGTAAAGCCGTGCCTGAATGTCTTGTCTGGTTCTTATCCATTTCTATTGGTTAAGGAAGGCCAAGAACCCTGGTCAATATCAAAGATAAGAGGAGTGAAACCTTCCCTAACTCTGTGGGTGAAAATGAGCCCACCTGAAAACCGAGTTTATGATTAATCTCTCTATCTGAAACTTTATCTTCTTTCTTCCCTCCTCTGACCTCAGTCCTGTGCTAACTGAACACTAATCAACCAGAGTCAGATGACTAAGAGCGCTATTGTCAAAAACATCATTAATGTACTAAAATTGCTAGTATAGATATCATCATTAACATACAGGCTGTCTCCCCAGGGCAAGATGAGCTCACAGACTCCAAGCCATGGACCACCTGGACAGAGAATCATAAACCAGAGTCATCCTGGCTCCCGAAACTACGATTAAGAAATGTTACCAGACAAAGATTAATCCCAGCCTCTTTGTTCTTCCCTGTTAAAAAACCCATAACTCAAGGACCAAGTGGGAGTGGATCTTTGTCCCCTACTCCCTTCCTGGGCTCCCTGCAAAATAAACCCTTACTTTATTGCTGTCAGTGTTTGGCTTTCTGTGCTGCAGACACATGAGCCCTTGCTCGTGTGTCCTCCACGTGTGCACAGAGCTTGTCCTATTGCATTCTGCTTATCCTGTCACCTCTGTCTCTACCATTAAGCTGTGATTTCCTGAACTATCTTTCCCTTTATTCCTTCAGCATGTACTGTTTTGAGCTTTTCCCGTGTGCTAGGGAGTCATGACTAGCTCTCAAAGTAAAAAGAAGTGAAACAAAGAAATGAATAAGATAGAGTTGCAGTCGTTTGCCCACAAGTCACTCACAATAACCCAGACAAGTAAACATGCAGTCTGGTGACTGCTTGAAGGGTCGGCTAATGCCTATGAGTCCTCGGAGGAGAGGCATCTTATCTGGCTGAGAGGTGAGGAGACTCAGGCTGGAGCAGTCCACTTTATTTATTTTTTTAAATTAATTTATTTTATTTTTGGCTAGGTTGGGTTTTCGTTGCTGTGCGCGGTCTTTCTCTAGTTGTGGTGAGCAAGGGCTACTCTTCATTACGGTGCACGGGCTTCTCATCGTGGTGGCTTCCCTTGTTGTGGAGCATGAGCTCTAGGGAGCGCGGCTTCAGTAGTTGCAGCACATGGACTCAGTAGTTGTGGCTCATGGGCTCTAGAGCGCAGGCTCAGTAGTTGTATCGCACGGGCTTTGTTGCTCTGCGGCATGTGGAATCTTCCCGGACCAGGGCTCGAACCCGTGTCCCCTGCATTGACAGGAGGATTCTTAACCACTGCACCACCAGGGAAGCCCTGGAGCAGACCACTTTAAATGGAGTCCAGAAAGATTAGCTCCTTGAGGCAAGGAGCAAGGCTAGGAGTAAGGGGCAGGGACGCCTCATGCTCTGCAGATGAAGCAGTAGCTGTGCAGTCTTCCTGGTGACAGCACAGGTGGGCTCAGAAAATTGAGCGTGCTCAGTGCAGCTGGGGAGGAGAGTGGGAGGGGTGTGGATTGGACAGAGGCTTGAATGCAGTTACTCATCATTGTCATTACTCTATGACTCCACAAAAAGTAGCCTCTGTCTGTCTGTCTCTCCCTTATCTCTATCTCTGTGCTCTCATTTTCTTTAATTTTTTAAATTTTTTGAAGTATAGTTGATCTACAATACTGTGTTAATTTCTGCTGTACAGAAAGTGATTCAGTTATACACACAGACATGCACATATATATATTTTTCACTTTCTTTCTCATTATGGTTTATCACAGGATATTGAATATACTTCCCTGTGCTCTACAGTAGGACCTTGTCATTTATCCAGCCTATATATAACAGTTTGCATCTGCTAATCCCAACCTCACACTCCATCCTTCCCCCACCCCCACCCCCTTGACAACCACCAGTCTGTTCTCTTTCTCCATGTCTGTGAGCCTGTTACTGTTTTGTAGACATGTTCATTTGTGTCATATTTTAGATTCCACATGTAAGTGATATCGTATGGTATTTGGCTTTCTGTGGTCTCATTTTCTAATGAATAAATGAATGAAGATCAAAGTAGACATCACAAGGCTATCTTCCAAATGTTATATAAATATGTATGAATCATGCTTGTTGAAATCCCCAGAAGAAAAAAAGAACTTTACTATTTGTCTCATTATTCCTTAAGTGCCTGTTTATGTGTTTGCTTAATTACTTTAAATGGAAACATAGTGCTTCCCTGGTGGCACAGTGGTAAAGAATCCTCCTGCCAATGAAGGCAACACGGGTTCAAGCCCTGTTCCGGGAAGATCCCACATGCTGCAGAGCAACTAAGCCTGTGTGCCACAACTACTGAGACTGTGTTCTACAGTCCATGAGCCACAACTACTGAGCCCATGTGCTATAAATACTGGAACCTGTGCTCCGCAACAAGAGAAGCCACTGCAATGAGACGCTCATGCATTGCAACGAAGAGTAGCCCCCACTCGCCACACATAGAGAAAGCCCACACGCAGCAATGAAGACCCAACACAGCCAAAAATAAATAAATAAAATAAATTAATTTTTAAAAATCTTAACAAAAAAAGGGAAACATAGTTTAGAATTGCTGTGATTTCTCCTAAAGAAGAAATAGGCTGCAGGGTATGGGAGAGACTCCAACCGTGGACCACAAATTGCCTTTTTATCATGTGAAGTTATTAATGTTGCCCTTGTTTATTGATTATTTGTAGGATTTATTTGGCATATTTCACTGCAGGTATTTTAGTCCGTGCTAACAGCTCTGGAAAGGCGCACCTGTCCAGCCTGTGTGGTGTGATGCCCTGTTCTTTTCAGGCAGCTGCCTGTGTCCTGGACTCACAAGCACCCAAAAGATTGTTGGAAAACTGTGGAAAGGAGCGATGTGAGGCAGGAAACAGGCCAGAGGGGAAGTGCAGTAGAGTGAGAAGATTTGAGAAGCGTTTGACTGTGTTTGCCACTGAGTAGATGAAGGTGTTATTTGAATTACATCAGATAATCAAACTGGAACAAAAAGAAATTGGGGGGGGCACCCATCTGTTCTTAGTGTTGGCTAAACAAAGACATGTTTAGATAAAAGGATAGCTCCTGGCATTGTAGATTTGTACTATGTACTTTATTAAATTGCTCTTATTCATCTTTCCATACACCATAATGACTCTCAGGGAGAAAACAATATTTCAGTGGAAATAAAATGAATTGTGGGTAGAGAGGGAGGAAGTAGAATCCTGTGAACAACTGGAATAAACTTTCCCTGCCAGCTGAGTGGAAAGAGGATGGGATTTGGAGTTAGCCTTTTCTGTGTGTATTTCTGGGCCAGTAACTGAGTAACACAAAATGGGGAGAATGATACATAATTTTCATGGTTGCTACCATGATCAACTAGATACTGCATGCAAAGTGACAGGCAAATTGTGGTTATTGTTGTTTTAACCAATGTGGCTGTTATTATTATTACTATGATTATTATGATTATTCTAAATTTTACTTATTCCTCACAATGAACGGAGAGAAAACTGAGTTCTTGTGAAAAGTCACACAGCAGCTAATGAGGGAACTAGAGTCAGTTCCTCTGACTCATAAGCAAGTTCCCTTTCGTATGTGCTCAGTTCATCCCTGAGACTCCTTCTACTTTCTCTTCACCCCTATCCATGTCCTCGTCACCAAGTGGGATAACCCCATGGCTTGGATGCAAGGAGGGAATCCCCTGACCCTTAGTGGAACAATTTGGGGTGTCCAGGAAAGGCGTTCCCTCCCTAAACCCATTCCCCGTGATCCACAGTGATAAATGAAATCTCACCACAGATAATCTGATGCTCTGTTTCAGCATTGTCTTTCCCTCTGTCTTTTCAAAGCTGCTATCAGCCATCAAGAGGAGCATCAGTGACTTCAGCAAAGATTCTTGAATTCCTTCAAGTATTCAGGTAACTGAGCCATTGGGTGTTCTTCCACCCTGTGGAAGGTTCTTCCAACCTATTTTCATAGGTTTACATTAAAGTCAGTAAATAAACCAGACACCATTTATTTTAGGTCCTAGGGTGGAAAAAAGTTTCAATGAAAGGACCAAAATGGAAATGAGCTCCCCCAACGTTTCATACATAGATATAGCTCAGACAACTGAGGCTGATTTTGTACCCATGTTTCCAGAACAGGCTTGAAGGGAGTACCTAATGGCCTCTCTGAAATAAGAATAAGAAGGGAACATGTGGGCACACGGTAGTAGTTATTGATTGAGAAAATAACAGTAACAAGTGTGACTTAAATAACTTTGAGTTAGGGAGTCAGATCCTGGGTTAAGGCCATAGAGTCACATACAACTTTTGTTCAAATGCTACTACAGCGTATCTGTAGGATGCTGCAGAAGTTACTTACTCCTCAGGGTTTCTCAGTTTCTTTATCTGAAAAACAGAAATAATAAGATCTGCCTCTTGGGTTGCTGTGAGAATTAAATTAGATAAGGAACCTTCTATTACATCCTCCATAGTGTAGCCTTTTAGAAGAGGCTAGCTTTCTTTTTTGGGGGGACGCACCACTTGTCCTGTGGAATTTTAGATTCCCTACCAGGGATCGAACCGGTGCCCCCTACATTGGAAGCGCGGGAGGCTAGCTGCTTCTTCTTTTTCTAAAGGTTTTACATAAAACAGTTTTAATTCTACACCTTATGAGAAACATTTAGCACCCCAATAGAGTGGCTCACAGCTCTGCCCTCATATATATGATGCCTCGACCCTTGTTGCCAACCTAAGATGTTCTGAGAAGCCCAATGTTTCAGCCACACCAGGGGAGGTGGACCAATGGTGATATTTTGTTTGCATAGCCTTTCTTTAAATCAAAATCACTCCCAAACGTTTTGAAATAATTTGATTTCATATTAAAAACCACGATGGTGTGCCTCTCTGAAAACTGGAAAGTCTGCAAATCAGGTTTCCTTCTGGTAAGGCAAAGGTGAGCCCTTCAACTGCTACTTCAGAAAGGACTGTTCCAGCTCCTACTCTGTTCCCTACTCACTTATCTGGTTGACTTCTCAGCTCAAACTCAGAAATGTAATGGTTCTGAAAAGTTGTCTGTCTTTATTCACTAATATTTAAACTAAATGTTTTTTCCTTAAAATATGAACCCTTGTTATTTGATGCAAATTTTCACCCAATCTTAGGGCCACCTTAGAGCTTTCATACTGCATCTTGTGAACCTTATTTTATAGTCAAGAGTGACAACTAGCTGGAAGCATGTAGTATTCCAAAGTCCACTGTTGCAAAAGGGAGGGAGGGAGGTGGTGGTGTCAGGTCTGAGAGTGATGAGAAAGTCGAGACCTGAGCTCCCAGTACAGCCCAGATAACAAAGAGAGATGAACCAACTTGTCCTCTGAATCTCCCCTGAGAAAATGTTTTTTTTTCTCACTAAGGTAGTGACCTGGCTGAAGTTTGGTGCTTCATCACACTGATAGGACAGAAAAACACACTTGGGATGCACAGTGCATCCCATAGTTGGGAGTGAGCAACAGAGGCTGGGAGAAAGCCGGGCTGGGCAGGTCCAGAAATCCTCCAGAACCATAGCCCCAGGTCCAGAGTCACTGGCTGGTACAAGAGGGGAGCATGTGTCAGTGTTCTGGAAACACACTTGTACTGCAGGTCAGGGCAGAGGATGATGCCCAAAGCAAGACAGAGAAGAAGCAGTTAAGGGAATAAGTGCTCACAGGCCAAGAGAAGGGGTGAGTCAGTAAGACTGTAAGTAGTAGTTTACTTTAAAGCCTGGGCCATGTGATATAAATGTGAATATTCGTTTGGTCCCATTGCATGCCAGGGTTAGTCAGTTGCTCTAAATGTGTGAGAAAGATCTGGCAGCGTTTAATCAGAAAATCCTCATTCCAGGGGTGACTACTACAAATATTTGTATTCCTTTCTCACCAAATAATATCAGAGGCTATGCTAATTCACTAGAAAGGTTGATGGATGTTAGAAAGGTTGTTGATTAGGAATAGAGAAGGTTAGAAATGTGCTTCCATTGGAGCATTTTTGCTATTCCATACAGGTGGATAAGGTAAAATATTTTAAAGACAATCCCTGCTTTTTAAGGAACAGGGCTTTAAAATCTAGTGTCTCCTTCACCGTATACCCTTAGAGATAACATGGGAGGTTTGGTTCATAAATGAACTAGTGTCTTCCTTCTAGTTTAGAAGAGTATTGGTCATAGTATTGAAGAGATGATTCACTGAAATGCAAAACTGGAATATTTTATCATTTGTTTTCAGAGAAATTTCCATGCAAGGTATTTTCAGAGCCTCAAAATAGAATAGTGGGATTTCATTGAGGCTGAATGCTTGCTCATTGGTTGTATGTGTGGCAGAATTTGGTCTGGGACTTGATTTTATAATTTCTTAGTAGAAATTATAAAGGAGGACTGCTCATTCTCACTTATCTACCATTATTGGGCCGTGCTAGTGAGGTCTTCAAAAAGAACCTAGTAACTGAGCATGGCCACCGTGCTCAGGAAGATGGACAAGAATGAGGATGACCTAAGGATTAAAAAGACAAATATCATATGATATCACTTATATGTGGAATCTGAAAAATGATACAAATGCACTTATTTACAAAGTAGAAATAAACTCATACATAGGAAACAAACTTATGGTTACCACAGGGGGAAGGGAGAGATGGATAAATTAGGAGTTTGGGATTAACAGATACACACTAATATATATAATATAGATAACCAACAAGGACATAGTGTATAGCACAGGGAACTATACTCAATATCTTATAATAACCTATAAGGGAATACACACACACACACACACACACACACATAAAACTGAATCACTTCACTCTACACCTGAAACTATAATTGTTAATCAAATATGCTCCAATTAAATAAAAGAGTGGAGCTGCCATGGGATTCAGGCTCAGTGTAACCACTTGTGTAAAAGGCTTGGCCCTTGCTATGCCTGCTATGGGGAGTAGGCAGCTTTGTGTGTGGAAAAGCTGAGAAAAGATTCAGGAGACTTGGTTGAGGGTCAGCCCCAACTGACCAAGTGAACTTGTGTAAGACCCATATCCACTCTGCCCCTCAGCTCCCTAACATATAAGATGAAGTGTTAAAAGTCATAGCCTCAGCTGGTGTAGCACGGTGAGGCAAACTCAGCAAGACCTCAGAGTCTGTGGTCATGGCTAGGATCCCAGGCTCACCACTGATTAACTCAAACTCCCTGTGCAAGGTATGTAACCCACTGAAGCCTTAACTTTCTCATCCATGAAATGTGGGCAATGATATCTATCTGGAAAAAATTGTTTTTAGGTCTCAGTGAAATGAGAAATGTGAAGAGCTCACACATGCATGTCCCATGAACAGTGCTCAAAAATGTTAATCACTCCCCTCCTTGCTTTTCTTTAGGCTCACACAGTCTACAATTCTACGGATCAAGAGAAAATGAAGGTCAGTTGTGACACAGGCAAAGCAATCTTGGGAATGATGATGTGATTTCCTTGGTATTGGGCTCGAGATGATGGTAAATTACTTTTGATGTGAGATGGTTAATGTGCTAATGAGGGAATATATGTTTAAACTAATAAATAGGAGACTCATTTTCAAGTTAAATTCTTCTCCACAGAAAGAGCAAAAATAACAGCTGAAAGCTAAGGAAGATCTGTACTTGCTAGTTAGGACCTTGAATCCAAGGATAGACATCTCTGGGTAAGGGATCAGAATTTGGAGCATGAGGAGAATAGAGTGTGAGCACATAAACCATCTCTTCAGTACCACTGGCCAAAAGTACCGCCAGGGAGGAGCAATCTCTCTCTCTATCAATCTCTTTAGGTGGATGATAGATAGATAGAAACACAGGGATTATATACATACATATAATATATGTACACATATTATATACATTCAGTAGATTTGAAAATTATGGAATTATGATAGAATATGATTTCAATCATCATCAACAATTCTTTCTGTCTTCTTTAAGCCATTACTTAATGACTTCCTTTTTATGAAAAATTGGATTGCTTGGTTCCCTATCTGACATTTTATTTTTAAGATGATTTACTTGTATTTAAAAAGGTAAACAAAACAAAAAGTAGAAGGAAACAATGAAAAATCCTAAAGGAAACCTCCAATGCAATGAAAGAGAATGAATCACTATTAGCATTTGATAAACCTGAGCTGTACATGGAGGCAGGAAGGCAGAGGGTAGAAGGTGAGCTCGGGACAGATGTGTCTGAAGATGAGGACAAGGAAGGTTATTGTACTAGGTTCTGGGAACATGTCTCTGGATCATTGTGAGATCCTGTGCATCAGTGTAGCTCACAGGAACACTCTTGAAGTCCTAAGTTTTCTGTGTTGAGATCTCATGATTTCTGCTCTTCCATTTTGCCTCTTTTCAACTTCATTTCCAGAAGTTCCTCAACCAGAAGGTAGACTGAAGACATAAAATGACACATGAGGGTTTTTCCTTCTTCACCTGTACCTATTTTAAAATGATGTCCATGTGAGGACATCCCCCATTTTTCCTTTGTACCCTCCTTCCACCGTGCACTGTTGAAAGGCTGTTCGAGGCCAATATTCTTCCTTTAGCGAGAGCTGAATCCTGCCCAAGGTCTGAATTAAGCACTGTCTTTCAGCCTTCTTCTTCATTCTGAAAACAATATCAGTGTATTTGGCAAATGATCATCAAATCATGACATTTGGAGTTGGGAACTATTCCATATTGTGATAAAGATGGAATTTTCTTCTTTGTGGTCAATTTTTTTTTTTTTTTTTTTTTACAATTTAGCAAGTCTCATAGCATGAGAAGTGGAACAGAAATGGCTTCATTCAGGAGATTGGTTCAAGATGGCAGAATAGAAGGACGTGCGATCACTCCCTCTTGCAAAAACACCGGAATCACAACTAACTGCTGAACAATCATCGACAGGAAGACACTGGAACTCACCAAGAAAAATACCCCACATCCAAAGACAAAAAAGAAGCCACAGTGAGATGGTAGGAGGGGTGCAATCACAATAAAATCGAATGCCCTAATAGCTGGGTGGGTGACTCACAAACTGGAGAACAATTATACCACAGAAGTCCACCCACTGGAGTGAATGTTCTGAGCCCCACATCAGGCTTCCCAACCTGGGGATCCAGCACCGGCAGGAGGATTTCTCAGAGATTCAGACTTTGAAGGTTAGTGGGATTTGATTTCAGGATTTTGACAGGACTGCAGGAAACAGAGATCCACCCTTGGAGGGCACACACAAAGTAGTGTGTGCATTGGGACCCAGGGGAAGGAGCAATGACCCTATAGGAGACCGAACTAGAACTACCTGCTAGTGTTGGAGGGTCTACTACAGAGGTGGGGGTGTGTGTGCTGTGGCTCACTGTGGGGATAAAGACACTGGCAGCAGAAGTTCTGGGAAGTACACGTTGGCATGAGCCCTCCTGGAGTCTGCCATTAGCCCCACCAAAGAGCCTGTAGGCTCCAGTGCTGTGTCGCCTCAGGCCAAACAACCAACAGGGAGGGAACCCAGCCCTACCCATCAGCAGACAAGCAGATTAATGTTTTACCAAGCTCTGCCAACCAGAGCAAGACCCAGCTCTACCCACCACCAGTCCCTCCCATCAGGAAGCTTGCACAAGCCCCTTAGATAGCCTCATCCACCAGAGGACAGACAGCAGAAGCAAGAAGGACTACAATCCTGCAGCCTGAGGAACGAACACCACATTCACAGAATGATAGACAAGATGAAAAGGCAGAGGACTATTTACCAGATGAAGGAACAAGATAAAACCCCAGAAAAACAACTAAATGAAGTGGAGATAGGTAACCTACCAGAAAAAGAATTCAGAATAATGATAGTGAAGATGATCCAGGATCTCGGGAAAAGAATGGAGGCAAAGATCAAAAAGATGCAAGAAATGTTTAACAAAGACCTAGAAAAATTAAAAACAAACGGACATGTACAATACAACAACTGAAATGAAAAATACACTAGAAGGAATCAATAGCAGAATAACTGAGACAGAACAGATAAGTGACCTGGAGGACAGAATGGTGGAATACACTGCTGCAGAAAAGAATAAAGAAAAAAGAAAGAAAAGAAATGAAGGCAACCTACGAGACCTCTGGAACAACATTAAATGCACCAACATTCGCATTACAGGGTTCCCAGAAGGAGAAGAGAGAGAGAGAGAAAATATTTGAAGAGATTATAGTCGAAAACTTCCCTAACATGGGAAAGGAAATAGCCACCAAAGTCCAGGAAATGCAGAGTCCCAGGCAGGATAAAGCCAACGAGACACATGCCGAGACACACAGTAATCAAATTGGCAAAAAAAAATAAAACAAAGAAAAATTATTAAAAGCAGCAAGGGAAAAACAACAAATAACATACAAGCGAACTCCCATAAGGTTAACAGCTGATTTTCCAGCAGAAACTCTACAAACCAGAATGGAGTGGCATGGTATATTTCAAGTGGTGAAAGGGAAGAACCTACAAACAATATTACTCTACCCGGCAAGGATCTCATTCAAATTTGATGGAGACATCAAAAGATTTATGGACCAGCAAAAGTTAAGAGAATTCAGCACCACCAAACCAGCTTTACAACAAATGCTAAAGGAACTTCTCTAAATGGGAAATACAAGAGAAGAAAAGGACCTACAAAAACAAACCCAAAACAATTGAGAAAATGGTAATAGGAACAAACATATCGATAATTACCTCGAATGTGAATGGATTAAATGCTCCAACCAAAAGACAGGCTCACTGAATGAATACAAAAACAGGTCCCATATATATGCTGTCTATAACAGACCCACTTCAGACCTAGGGACACCTACAGACTGAAAGTGAGGGGATGGAAAAAATGTATTCCATGCAAATGGAAATCAAAAGAAAGTTGGAGTAGCAATACTCATATCAGATATAATAGGCTTTAAAATAAAGAATGTTTCAAGAGACAAGGAAGGACACTACATAATGATCAAAGGATCAATCCAAGAAAAAGATATAACAATTATAAATAAATATGCACCCAACATAGGAGCACCACAATACATAAGGCAACTGCTAACAGCTATAAAAGAGAAAATCAACAATGACACAGAAATAGTGGGGGACTTTAACACCTCACTTACAACAATGGACAAATCATCCAGACGGAAAATTAATAAGGAAACACAAGCTTTAAACAACAAAATAGACCAGATAGATTTAATTGACATTTATAGGACATTCCATCCAAAACAGCAGATTACACTTTCTTCTCAAGTGCACACGGAACATTCTCCAGGATAGATCACATCTTGGGTCACAAATCAAACCTCAGTGAATTTAAGAAAATTGAAATCATATCAAGCATATCTTCTGACCACAACACTATGAGATTAAAAATCAATTACAGGGAAAAAATGTAAAACACACAAACATATGGAGACCAAACAATACTAAATAACCAAGAGATCACTGATGAAATCAAAGAGTAAATCAAAATGTACCTAGGGACAAATGACAATGAAAACGTGATGATCCAAAATCGATGGGATGCAGCAAAAGCAATTCTAAGAAGGAAGTTTATAGCAATACAATCCTACCTCAAGAAACAAGAAAAATCTCAAATAAAAATCTAACTGTACACCTAAAGGTACTAGAGAAAAAAGAACAAACAAAAAACAAAGTTAGTAGAAGGAAAGAAATCATAAAGATCAGAGCAGAAATAAATGAAACAAAGCAAAGATCAATAAAATTAAAAGCTTGTTCTTTGAAAGATAAACGAAATGGATAAACATTTAGCCAGACTCATCAATAAAAAGAGGGAGGGGACTCAAATCAATAAAATTAGAAATGGAAAAGGAGAAGTGCAAGGGACACTGCAGAATTACAAAGCATCATAAGAGACTCCTACAAACAACCCTATGCCAATAAAATGGACAACCTGGAAGAAATGCACAAATTCTTAGAAAAGCACAAACTGCCGAGACTGAACCAGGAAGTAATAGAAAATAAAAACAGGTGAATCACAAGCACTGAAATTGAGACTGTGATAAAAAATCTTCCAGCAAACAAAAGTCCTGGACCAGATGGCTTCATAGGTGAATTCTATCAAATATTTAGAGAAGAGCTAACACCCATCCTTCTCAAACTCTTCCAAAAAATAGCAGAGGAAGGAACACTCCCAATCTCATTCTACGAGGCCACCATCACCCTGATACCAAAGCCAGACAAAGATACTATAAAAAAAGAAAATTACAGACCAATATCATTGATGAATATAGATGCAAAAATACTCAAAAAAATACTAGCAAACAGAATCTAACAACACATTAAAAAGATCTTACAGCATGATCAAGTGGGATTTATCCCAGGGATGCAAGGATTCTTCAATATATGCAAATCAATCAATGTGATACACCATATTAACAAATTGAAGAATAAAAACCATGTGATCATCTCAATATTATATAAACATATAATAATCTGAAAAAAATGTCATTGCCAAGGTGAAACTATTTTTAGTATTTAATAATTTATTATATTTAAGACCTGTAAGTTTTTAAGGGGGGGTTCCAAATGAAAGAAACATAGGACAAAGTTAGACATGGGAAGGAAAATGTTCACATGTGTGTCATGTCTTGCTTCTGCACTATTTTGGGAGATGCCAAGGCCTCATTTAGACTCCATGAAACCTCGATTACCACGAAATCACCCACCAGCCCCCCCAGTGTAGGCTGCTGTTTCTTCTCTTCAGCTTTTCTCCAGGAGACCTCTATCTCTCTGTCTTGGATATATATTTGGCCCTGCATGGTAACCCCAGAGCACCAGAGCTGGGATATTAAAATCCTTTGAGTTAAGTAGTGTTAGGTGATTATTTTCCCAGGAGCCCTTAAAAATAGATGTATCCAATTACTGTAATTTGAATTTTTCAAATGTTAGTGCTTTTGACAAGTTGTAGCTTTGTTTACCTATTCTTGTAGGAGCCTCGTGATTTCCCCCAAAAGAGCAGCATGAAGCTGGAATTTTCCGTTTATCAAAGAAAATTGCATGCATTTTCCAAAAGTAAATTGCAGACCAAAGGTATTTGTAGATGAATAGAAAACTATAAGAAAAGGAACACTCTGCTGTGTTTGCCTACTTGTAACTTCAACCCCAATTACCTTTTGAAACACTCTTTGGAAATCTAAAAAAATTTCAAAAGGCACATTAGTGGGTGTGTTGAAAATAGAACCCAACTTTCTTCTGGAGCTGAACCCAGCTCCAGACCCAGAGCACCACTATTCAACAGCTTAACCTTAGCAGAGTCTTTTCCCTAAGTTTCCTGGAGTATGTCCAAATTTCAGTTCTTAAAGTTCACAGGCCCCCAACACAGCAAAGTTTACATTCTACTTTCTGATCACTCATATGCCAAGGGCAATTAGGAGGTCCTTCACACCGTGTCCTGCCCTGAAGAAGAGTGGCTTATTGAAACTCTTGTCACATATATCTGAACAAACCCTTTTATTTAAGAAAAGGTCAGTAAAAATAGTGCTAGGGATTGAAGCACAGAGGATTCAAGGGACTGTTTCAAAGGCTGTCAGCAAACTGAGGGCAGACTTGGAACTTGAATTCAGGTCTCAACTTGCCTTTCAGCAGGAACATGCTGCTCTAAGGATAACTTATGATTTCTTCATAATATTTAATTAGATAAAGGCATCATCCCTGTAGTGGTGTTTTCTCAGCATTTACTCTCCATTTCCATTCTTTAACTCACTCTCTCCTGCTGTGTGTGTTCTGGAGGCTGATTAAGGATGCATCAACTGGGTGCCTTGCTCTTCTGTTCTACAAGGCTGATGGAAATCACGGGAAAGAAATGAGAGAGTGGGAAACAGAAAGATCAGAGCACTTAGCCCTCCCACATGGTCCCTGCTTTAGTTCAGGCCTGGCAATGTCTGCAGTGCTAGGAATATAGCAATGAGAGCAGCTCCTAATCATACTCCAATAACTCCACTTCCTCCCTCTGTTCCATCACATGTAGGGGTGGAAAACTTTTTCCACTACTGCTAGTCTTTAGATAGGCACTTGTGGGTTCCATAGCTCTGTTCACACCTTGGTAAACAGCCACCTCATTAAGAAGTATCTTTGACAAATCCCAGCTCAAGGTGCCATGTTTAATGCTGGAGTCCTCACATGTCATGAACACTCTGTGTATATAATTTTTAAAAAGTGTAATTCACTTTCTGCTCCTGCCTAGAATTATAGCGTGTATCCTGTAGCTGGGTAAGAGATAAGCAAACTCTGCCACTAAAAGACAGGTAGGCACTTGATGTCTACCTAAGCAGAGATGTTCTTCTTTTAGCAAGAGCTTCTTATCATGTGGGTATCTTACTGCCCTCTGTCCGCTGTGGTTTCTGTGTCTTGTTCAAGGGTCTTGATCTCATTCATCATATCTCCTATGGAACCTTTCCAGGCAGGGCAATGTTTGAAGAAAGACAGACAACAAGGAAGATACCGTTTTGTTTCCAACTGTGAGAGGGGAGTTCTGGTATTCAGAACAGGAGATATTTCTTTATTTTTGTTCTTGGGATATATTTGGCATTTCTAAACTGGTATGCATGCGATATGTCCCCAGAACTCTGAAAATGTATTTAAGTTTAACTTCTTTATTGTACACTCCTTCAACTTAACTTTGTTAAATCACATTGACCCTTGAACAGTGCGGGGTTTAGGGTGCTGATTCTGCACAGTTGAAAATCTGCGTATAACTTTACAGTCTGTCCCCTGGATCCACAGTCCTGCATCCTGGGATTCAACCAACCTCAGATAATGTAGCATTACAGTACGTATTTCACGAAAAAAAATCTATGTATAAGTGGACTAGTGCAGTTCAAACCTATGTTGTACAGAGAACACCTGTATTCTACTCTATTCTGAAAGTAGCCAGAAAATTCTTTTCTATTCTGAAAATTCTCCAAGATTAACAGAAAGATCATGCCAAAATATAGCTTTCTCTCTTACATGTTCCTTCTCAATTTTATTTTTACCACTTGATATATTTTATCTTATTTATTTTTTAATTGTTTGCTGGTTCATTAGATTAAAGATTTAATTTACTATTTTATTTTTTAAGGCTTTCCCTTATCATGCAAGCTGTGTTCCATACAATGCATGAGAGAGAAGAAAATTTTAAAGAAAAATAAACAATAGTTTGACTTTCAGCTTACTGATAGTAAACAATCCATCAAAACTAGCTCCTGGGAGGTTTTTTATTTATAAATTACTACACTAGGCTCAAAATAATAATAAAACTAAGGTTTCAACTAAAAGTATGCAAAAAGTGTTGATAAAATCCTAACTATGGAGTCTTGGGGTAATTGATAATTGCCTATACTTATATGCTTTGCAGTCTATCAATTACCTAGTCAACAAATATTTTCTACACCTCCTCCAGTATACAAAACAATTTTGGAGTGATATCAAAAAAATATATTCTCTACCCTAAAAAAAAAAAACCTTAAAATTGATTTCAGGGTCTTCCCTGGTGGTGCAGTGGTTAAGAGTCCCCCTGCCGATGCAGGGGACGCGGGTTCGTGCCCTGGTCCGGGAGGATCTCACGTGCCACAGAGCAGCTGGGCCCGTGAGCCATGGCTGCTGGGCCTGCACGTCCGGAGCCTGTGCTCCACAGCGGGAGAGTGCGCAGTGGTGAGAGGCCGCGTACCCGCAAAAAAAAAAAAAAAAAAAAAATTGATTTCAGAAGAAAATCAGGTATTTTTAAATGAAATACATGATAGTGGCAAATAAGCATTTCAAGCAGTACAGAGCAGTGCCATATAGCCTCTTATCTGGGGTTGGAGACTGGGGGCTCTAGTCTCAGCAACAAATCAATAACAAATATCAATGACAGGAACCATGAGGCTTAGACAACTAGGTGACTGTGTATACTTCTAGTTATTGATTCAATCCTCAAAGGAGATGAAGTAAATACTGGTTAATTGAATAATGGAGTGTGTGTGTATGTGTGTGTGTGTGTGTGTGGTGGCATATGCTAGTACTTTGCTCTGTGAAGATAGGTTAAAAGCACCTTCATCCCTCCCTTCAGTATAGAAAGATGCAACTTGAGACACCACAGAAAGTAGGGAAACATACCTGTTAATAAATTTCCTGGATTTACTCCCTGGGTTTGATGGTGAGGGTGAAGCTTAAAGTCTAAAAGCAATAGTGTGCAACTGATAAAATAAAATTCTAGTTTATCTATCAGTTGCTAAACAGTTATTAATAGGTGGTTGGTAATTCAACAGGTGGTACATTCAGGCAGGCTGAAGTACAAGTAGGTTGAAGAATTACCTAGAAAGAGTCCAGTATAAAATCTTAAGAAAATAAAGTGTTGTTCAGACACTTCCATATAACATCCCTAGAATAGATTACATCAAGGCTTTTCCTTCACCTTTATGTACCCTTAATAGAGTGGACCTCTGGGAGTCCAGGTCATGAGAGATAGATCCAGGAAAGCATCAACCAAGAGTCTTCATGCCTCTTTGTGTTGGTCAGAAAAGGCTGAAAGAAACTTTTGAAGAGAAATGACAAATGTTAGAAGACGGGTAGAATGTGAGCTACTATTTGATTGTATCATAGCAGGGAAACCAGAATGGTCAGAATCCTGTCCCAAACCATAGCCACCTGTTTTCCAGATGAGGTATCTCCAGAAGACACACACAGAAACCACACAGCTGATCTCAGGTAAACTGAGCTAAAACATGTGGGGAGCCCAAAGACCTCCTGGGCTTTCTCCCACCTGTGTGTCCAATCTCATGAACTTGTAAGAGCCCACTGCCAAACCCTGCCATTGTTGAAGTATCTTTTATCATGGGAGAGACAGAGACACAGAAATAAGCAAAAGAAAACAGCTGGGCTTTGATTTGTATTTCTCCGATAATTAGTGATGTTGAGCATCTTTTCATGTACTTTTTGGCCAAACTAAAATGAGGTTTCACGTCACTGTAGTCAGAATGACCAGCAATAAAATTCTATAAACAATAAATGCTGAAGAGGTTATGTAAATTGGTACAGCCACTATGGAGAACAGAATGGAGGTTCCTTAAAAACTAAACATAGAACTACCATATGATCCAGCTATCCCACTCCTGGACATATATCCAGCAAAAACCTTAATTCAAAAAGATACTTGCACCCCAGTGTTCATTGTAGCACTATTTACAGAAGCCAAGACATGGAAGCAGCCTAAATGTATGTGGAATCTAATTTTAAACAATGATATAAATGAACTTATTTACAAAACAGAAACAGACACAGATTTTGAAAACAAACTTATGGTTACCAAAGGGGAAAGGGGGGGAGGGAAAAATTGGGAGATTGGGATTGACATATACACACTATTATATATAAAATAGATAACCAACAAGAACCTACTGTAGAGCACAGGGAACTCTACTCAATATTCTGTAATAACCTAGATGGGAAAAGAATCTGAAAAAGAATGAATATATGTATATGTATAACTAAATCACTATGCTGTACATCTGAAACTAACACAATATTGTAAATCACCTATATTCCAATAAAATTAATTAAAAAACATAAAAGAGCTCGGCTTGCTCTGAGAGTAGTGTTGTCAGATAAAATAAATACAAGACACCTGCTTAGGAGCTTCCCTGGTGGCGCAGTAGTTGAGAGTCCGCTTGCCGATGCAAGGGACATGGGTCCGTGCCCTGGTCCCGGAAGATCCCACATGCCGCAAAGCGGCTGGGCCTGTGAGCCATGGCCGCTGAGCCTGCGCGTCTGGAGCCTGTTCTCCACAATGGAAGAGGCCACAACAGTGAGAGGTCCGCGTATCACAAAAAAAAAAAAAAAAAAAAAAAAAAGACACCTGTTTAAATTTTCCTAGAGGGTGACATCAGATACCCAATGAGAGATCTGCCATTTATCCCATCTTGTCAAGGATTTGTGAGAGTGGGGACTAGGAGAGACTTTATCCCCCCATTTATTTCCTCTACATTGCTCTCTCTGTTTCACTTTTTGATTCCCAAAGTGCATCTGTGGCCAGCCCAGGAGTGGCCTGTCCTTTGAGGTCGCCATCTACACAGTTTCACTAGCTCACTATCCCCTCCATGTGGTCACTTCTTTTTTCCCTTCTTGACAGAGTGCGATGCTTATATCCGTCCTTGATTATTACTCTCAAGAGTACAGCATCATTGTCAACCATGAGAAATTTCTCTCTTGAAACATTTTTATCTCCATATTGGAAAATTTTATTAGCAGCCTTACTATAGAGGTTATAAAAAGCACAACTATACTGTTCAGCAGCTTAAATGATTTCACCCAAGGAGATGCATTTACTTACATCAGCCCCACTCACCCTCTCCTTCGCTGCCATGTGTGTGGGCCTGGGCATTCACACACACACACACACACACACCCCACTCATGCACACACAGTAGGTATTTCATGTGAGAACTGATATATATCACATGAATTTTAGATATATAATTGGAGAAAAAGAAAGACATCTACAGAAAATAGTTTTTGGGAATTCCCTGGTGGTCCAATGGTTAGGACTCAGTGCGTTCATGCTGTGGACCGAGATTCAATCCCTGGTCAGGGAATTAAGAGCCCACATGCCCTGCAGCCAAAAAAAAAAAAGTATTTAAATCTCGTTTTATTTTTTCACTATTCAAACATTATTTTTCTCTGTGTGCTTACCTAGAGGTCTTTTGTCTTCTATAGTCTGTTTCAAGGGCCTGTCCTCTTCTTGCCTTGTTTAGAAATGATCACCTTCCACACCCCACTCCCACTCACCACTCCATCTTGCCCAGTAGACAAGCCAAATAATTACAGATCAACACCGTCAGTCAAAAGGCTCACCAGGTAATGAATGAGTCCCCCATGCTAGCAAGTAAGGAAAGAAAAAAAAATCAACTCTGCTAATATTTCTAGTAGTCTGGAGGAGAAATGCATGATTTGAATGGGAACATTTAATTGTCATTATCTGGAACAGCTACTTCATTGAAACTTGTCTTTTATTTAAAATAAACACCTCAATGCTCAAATTTCTGCCTGAGACATTTTTAGCAATAACTGCCAGTTGTCACTTGACTACAATCATATTTAATTGTTGTTCCTGAGATGTTCCAGCACTCTATTAAACACAGATTACTCTAGATTGAATAAATGAATAGCAAAGATGCTGGCCAAGAGCTCTGAACACATCAGTGGTAACAGTGAGTTACACATCACCTCTCATGAAAATACAGGAAGAGTCAGCATGAGAGCTTGTTAAGAGTTCCAGGTCATCAATTTCTGTCTGAATTTGCAAAAAGCAAGTGTATTATCGATTGTATCTTGTGAGGGGGAGGAAGATGAAGTTCAGATTTCTTGATTGGAATGTTATTTAGCTATTTTATTAAATCTCTCAAAGTTATAATTCAGGAAGAGAATGAAATATATCTTATTCCTTATATTAATTTGTAAAAGGTAGTTTTATTAACTGAATTTTAATTCAATTTCTCTTTCATTTTCATTTTATTTTTATTATTACTATTTTATCAAGGACAATAACTAAGTATTACTTTTTCACCAGTTATTATAACAGTGTTTTAATATAAATGGGATTAGCAAATGTCAGAATAAAATTATAGAATCCTCTTTTCATTCACATACAGTTTTATAAACATGCCTTTCAGTTGTTTCAATCCAATCTTGAATTTTTCTGAAAATTCTGGAAAGAATAAACTTTTCTGACCATTTTTAAGTCATTTGCAAGTCATATTATAACTATTTTTCCTTTAAATAATGACAATGAAAAGTGTGGGTTGTTTAATTAGTCACATCACTGAACCCAGCTATATAGATGGAGATCACTTTGGTGCTTTGTACCATGTCACAAGTCCAAATGTCATGCTCTTGTACTGAGCTAAACACTAATTACAAAATCATTATACAGAATTATTATTATTATTATTTTATGACAGGTGGGTGTTAACATCTGAGCATGTTATCAATAAAAAAACCACTCCTTTTTAAACACATGTGCCATACATATTTTCTCTGTACATAATAAATATATAAATAAATGATTTTATTTGCTATAAAATGATACATTCAATGACAGTAACCTCCCATCATTTATTCAATAACTATTTTCTAAGTTACTATAATACATTTTCATAGGTTTACTGTTTTACAATTGCTTACACAAGCATCCCTGTGTATCTCTATGCACAGGAAAAGCAGGGGATGTGCATTTCAAGACTTTGAGAGACATTTCCAAATTGTCCTTTAGAAAGTATGTAACAATGCCTGTGGTCCAATAATAGACAAGGCCATCTTTCTACTGATTACACTGAATATCTAACTGACAAAATTACAAGAAATATGATATCTGGTTATTTAATTTTTATTATAAACAAAATATCTTTTCACATGTTTATTGACTATTTGAAGTTCTTTTATAAATTTCTTAGCCTTCTTAGCCTTCATTAGACGTTTTTTATTAGTTTCTCCTCTATAACAAAGTGAATCAGTCATACATATACATGTGTTCTCACATCCCTTCCCTCTTCCGTCTCACTCCTTCCCACCCTCCCTATCCCACCCTTCCAAGCGGTCACAAAGCACCCAGCTGATCTCCCTGTGCTATTCGGCTGCTTCCCACTATCTATCTACCTTACGTTTGGTAGTGTATATATGTCCATGCCTCTCTTTTGCTTTGTCACAGCTTACCCTTCCCCCTCCCCATATCCTCAAGTCCATTCTCAGTAGGTCTGTGTCCTTATTCCTGTTTTACCCCTAGGTTCTTCATGACATTTTTGTTTCTTAAAATCCATATATATGTGTTAGCATACGGTATTTGTCTTTCTCTTTCTGACTTACTTCACTCTGTATGACAGACTCTAGGTCTATCCACCTCATTACAAATAGCTCAGTTTCATTTCTTTGTATGGCTGAGTAATATTCCATTGTATATATGTGCCACATCTTCTTTATCCATTCATCCGATGATGGACACTTAGGTTGTTTCCAGCTCCGGGCTATTGTGAATAGAGCTGCAATGAACATTTTGGTACATGTCTCTTTTTGAATTATGGTTTTCTCAGGGTATATGCCTAGTAGTGTGATTGCTGGGTCATACGGTAGTTCTATTTTTAGTTTTTTAAGGAACCTCCATACTGTTCTCCACAGGGGCTGTACCAATTCACATTCCCACCAGCAGTGCAAGAGTGTTCCCTTTTCTCCACACCCTCTCCAGCATTTATTGTTTCTAGATTTCTTGATGATGGCCATTCTGACTGGTGTGAGATGATATCTCATTGTAGTTTTGATTTGCATTTCTCTAATGATTAATGATGTTGAGCATTCTGTCATGTGTTTGTTGGCAGTCTGTATATCTTCCTTGGAGAAATGCCTATTTAAGTCTTCTGCCCATTTTGGGATTGGGTTGTTTGTTTTTTTGCTATCGAGCTGCATGAGCTGCTTATAAATTTTGGAGATTAATCCTTTGTCAGTTGCTTCATTTGCAAATATTTTCTCCCATTCTGAGGGTTGTCTTTTGGTCTTGTTTATGGTTTCCTTTGCTGTGCAAAAGCTTTGGAGTTTCATTAGGTCCCATTTGTTTATCTTTGTTTTTATTTCCATTTCTCTAGGAGGTGGGTCCAAAAGGATCTTGCTGTGATTTATGTCATAGAGTGTTCTGCCTATGTTTTCCTCTAAGAGTTTGACAGTTTCTGGCGTTACATTTAGGTCTTTAATCCATTTTGAGCTTATTTTTGTGTATGGTGTTAGGGAATGATCTAATCTCATACTTCTACATGTTCCTGTCCAGTTTTCACAGCACCACTTATTGAAGAGGCTGTCCTTTCTCCACTGTACATTCCTGCCTCCTTTATCAAAGATAAGGTGACCATGTGTGCGTGAGTGTATCTCTGGGCTTTCTATCCTGTTCCATTGATCTATCTTTCTGTTTTTGTGCCAGTACCACACTGTCTTGATTACTGTAGCTTTGTAGTATAGTCTGAAGTCAGGGAGCCTGATTCCTCCAGCTCCGTTTTTCGTTCTCAAGATTGCTTTGGCTATTCGGGGTCTTTTGATTTTCCAAACAAATTTTGAAATTTTTTGTTCTAGTTCTGTGAAAAATGCCAGTGGTAGTTTGATAGGGATTGCATTGAATCTGTAGATTGCTTTGGGTAGTAGAGTCATTTTCACAATATTGATTCTTCCAATCCAGGAGCATGATATACCTCTCCATCTATTTGTATCATCTTTAATTTCTTTCATCAGTGTCTTATAATTTTCTGCATACAGGTCTTTTGTCTCCTTACGTAGGTTTATTCCTAGATATTTTATTCTTTTTGTTGCAATGGTAAATGGGAGTGTTTCCTTGATTTCACTTTCAGATTTTTTGTCATTAGTGTATAGGAATGCCAGAGATTTCTGTGCATTAATTTTGTATCCTGCAACTTTATCAAATTCATTGATTAGCTCTAGTAGTTTTCTGGTAGCCTCTTTAGGATTCTCTATGTATAGTATCATGTCATCTGCAAACAGTGACAGCTTTACTTCTTCTTTTCCGATTTGGATTCCTTTTATTTCCTTTTCTTCTCTGATTGCTGTGGCTAAAACTTCCAAAACTAAGTTGAATAAGAGTGGTGAGAGTGGGCAGCCTTGTCTTGTTCCTGATCTTAGTGGAAATGGTTTCAGTTTTTCACCATTGAGGACGATGTTGGCTGTGGGTTTGTCAAATATGGCCTTTATTATGTTGAGGAAAGTTCCCTCTATGCCTACTTTCTACAGGGTTTTTATCATAAATGGGTGTTGAATTTTATCGAAAGCTTTCTCTGCATCTACTGAGATGATCATATGGTTTTTCTTCTTCAATTTGTTAATGTGGTGTATCACATTGATTGATTTGCATATATTGAAGAATCCTTGCATTCCTGGAATAAACCCCACTTGATCATGGTGTATGATCCTTTTAATGTGCTGTTGGATTCTGTTTGCTAGTATTTTGTTGAGGATTTTTGCATCTATGTTCATCAGTGATATTGGCCTGTAGTTTTCTTTCTTTGTGACATCCTTGTCTGGTTTTGGTATCAAGGTGATGGTGGCCTCGTAGAATGAGTTTGGGAGTGCTCCCCCCTCTGCTATATTTTGGAAGAGTTTGAGAAGGATAGGTATTAGCTCTTCTCTAAATGTTTGATAGAATTTGCCTGTGAAGCCATCTGGTCCTGGGCTTTTGTTTGTTGGAAGATTTTTAATCACAGTTTCAATTTCAGTGCTTGTGATTGGTCTATTCATATTTTCTACTTCTTCCTGATTCAGTCTTGGCAGGTTGTGCATTTCTAAGAATTTGTCTATTTCTTCCAGGTTGTCCATTTTATTGGCATAGAGTTGCTTGTAGTAATCTCTCATGATCTTTTGTATTTCTGCAGTGTCAGTTGTTACTTCTCCTTTTTCATTTCTAATTCTATTGATTTGAGTCTTCTCCCTTTTTTTCTTGATGAGTCTGGCTAATGGTTTGTCTATTTTGTTTATCTTCTCAAAGAACCAGCTTTTAGTTTTATTGATCTTTGCTATCATTTCCTTCATTTCTTTTTCATTTATTTCTGATCTGATCTTTATGATTTCTTTCCTTCTGCTAACTTTGTGGGTCTTTTGTTCTTCTTTCTCTAATTGCTTTAGGTGAAGGGTCAGGTTGTTTACTCGAGATGTTTCCTTTTTCTTAAGGTGGGATTGTATTGCTATAAACTTCCCCCTTAGAACTGCTTTTGCTGCGTCCCATAGGTTTTGGGTCGTCGTGTCTCCATTGTCATTTGTTTCTAGGTATTTTTAAATTTCCTCTTTGTTTTCTTCAGTGATCACTTCGTTATTGAGTAGTGTATTGTTTAGCCTCCATGTGTTCATGTTTTTTACAGATCTTTTCCTGTAATAGATGTCTAGTCTCATAGCATTGTGGTCGGAAAAGATACTTGATACAATTTCAATTTTCTTAAATTTACCAAGGCTTGATTTGTGACCCAAGATATGATCTATCCTGGAGAATGTTCCATGAGCACTTGAGAAAAATGTGTATCCTGTTGTTTTTGGGTGGAATGTCCTTAAAATATCAATTAAGTCCATCTTGTTTAATGTATCATTTAAAGCTTGTGTTTCCTTATTTATTTTCATTTTGGATGATCTGTCCATTGGTGAAAGTGGGATGTTAAAGTCCCCTACTAGGAGTGTGTTACTGTCAATTTCCCCTTTTATGGCTGTTAGTATTTGCCTTATGTATTGAGGTGCTCCTATGTTGGGTGCATAAATATTTACAATTGTCATATCTTCTTCTTGATTCGATCCCTTTATCATTATGTAGTGTCCTTCTTTGTCTCTTCTAATAGTCTTTATTTTAAAGTCTATTTTTTCAGATATAAGAATTGCTACTCCAGCTTTCTTTTGATTCCCATTTGCATGGAATATCTTTTTCCATCCCCTTACTTTCAATCTGTATGTGTCTCTAGGTCTGAAGTGGGTCTCTTGTAGACAGCATATATATGGGTCTTGTTTTTGTATCCATTCAGCCAATCTGTGTCTTTTGGTGGGAGCATTTAGTCCATTTACATTTAAGGGAATTATTTATATGTATGTTCCTATTCCCATTTCCTTAATTGCTTTGGGTTCGTTATTGCAGGTATATTCCTTCTGTTGTGTTTCTTGCCTAGAGAAGTTCCTTTAGCGTTTGTTGTAAAGCTGTTTTGGTGGTGCTGAACTCTCTCAGCTTTTGCTGGTCTGTAAACGTTTTAATTTCTCCATCAAATCTGAATGAGATTCTTGCTGGGTAGAGTAATCTTGTTTGCAGGTTTTTCCCCTTCATCACTTTAAATATGTCCTGCCACTGCCTTTTGGCTTGTAGAGTTTCTGCTGAGAGATCAGTTGTTAACCTGATGGGGATTCCCTTGTGTGTTATTTGTTGTTTTTCCCTTGCTGCTTTTAATATGATTTCTTTGTGTTTAATTTTTGACAGTTTGATTAATATGTGTCTTGGCATATTTCTCCTTGGATTTATTCTGTATGGGACTCTCTGTGCCTCCTGGACTTGATTCACTATTTCCTTTCCCATATTAGGGATGTTTTCAACTATAATCTCTTCAAATATTTTCTCAGTCCCTTTCTTTTTCTCTTCTTCTTCTGGAACCCCTATAATTCGAATGTTGGTGCATTTAATGTTGTCCCAGAGGTCTCTGAGACTGTCCTCTATTCTTTTCATTCTTTTTTCTTTATTTTGCTCTGCATCAGTTATTTCCACTATTTTATCTTCCACCTCACTTATCCGTTCTTCTGCCTCTGTTATTCTGCTATTGATCCCATCTAGAGTATTTTTCATTTCATTTATTATGTTTTTAATCGATGCTTGATTCATCTTTAGTTCTTCTAGGTCCTTGTTAACTGTTTCTTGCATTTTTGTCTATTCTATTTCCAAGATTTTGGATCTTGGAAATAGAATCTTGGATCATCTTTACTATCATTATTCTGAATTCTTTTTCAGGTAGACTGCCTATTACCTCCTCATTTGTTAGGTCTGGTAGGTTTTTATCTTGCTCCTTCACCTGCTATGTGTTTTTCTGTCTTCTCATTTTACTTATCTTCCTGTGTTTGGGGTCTCCTTTTTGCAGGCTGCAGATTCGTAGTTCCCGTTGTTTGTGGTGTCTGTCCCTAGTGGCTAAGGTTGTTTCAGTAGGTTGTGTAGGCTTCCTGGTGGGGGGGCCTAGTGACTGTGTTCTGGTGGTTGAGGCTTGATCTTGTCTTTCTGTTGGACAGGTCCACGTCTGGTGGTGTGTTTTGGGGTGCCTGTGCCCTTATTATGTTTTTAGGCAGCCTCTCTGCTAATGGATGGGGTTGTGTTCCTGTCTTGCTAGTTGCTTGGCATAGGGTGACCAGCACTGTAGTTTGCTGGTCGTTGACTGAAGCTGGGTGCTGGTGTTGAGATGGAGATCTCTGGAAGATTTTCGCTGCTTGATATTATGTGGAGCTGGGAGGTCTCTTGTGAACCCGTGTCCTGAAGTTGGCTCTTCCACTTCAGAGGCACAGCACTGACTCCTGGCTATAGCACCCAGAGCCTTTCATCTACCCGGCTCAGAATAAAAGGGAGAAAAATAGAAAGAAAGAATTAGTAGAAGAAAGAAAGAGAGAGAGAGAAAGAAAGGAAGAAGGAAAGAAAGGAAGGAAGGAAGAAAGAAAGAAAGAAAGAAAGGAGGGAGGGAGGAAGGATGGAAAGAAAGAAAGACAGGAGGGAGGGGGAGGGGGGAAGGAAAGAAAGAAAGAAAGAAAGAAAGAGGCAGAGGGAGGGAGGGAGGAAGGGAAGGTAGGAAAAAAAGAATGAGAGAAGTTAAAGTAAAATAGAATAAAGTATAACATATAGTAGCATTATTAAAAATAAAAAAGTAATTATTAAAAAGAAAAACGGACGGATCGAACCCATGGACCTATGTTGGAAGCAAAGCTATACAGAGAAAATCTCACACAGAAGCATACACATACACATTCACAAAAAGAGAACAGGGGGAAAAAAATCGAAAATCTTGCTCACAAAGTCCACCTCCTCAATTTGGGATAATTCGTTGTAAAAAGAGGAAAAGGGGAAAAAGTCTGAAATCTTGCTCTCAAAGTCCACCTCCTTAATTTGGGATAATTCATTGTAAAAAGAGGGAAAGGGGAAAAAGTCTTAAATCTTTTCCTCAAAGTCCACCTCCTCAATTTGGGATGATTCGCTGTCCATTCATGCACTCCACAGACGCAGGGCACATCAAGCGGACCGTGGAGCTTTAATCCGCTGCCTCCGAGGCTGCACAGAGAGATTTCCCTGTCTCTTCTCTGCTCTCACAGCTCCCGGGTCTCAGCTTTGGACCTGGCCCCGCCTCTGCGCGTAGGTCACCAGAGGGCGTCCATTCTTTGCTCAGACAGGACGGGTTTAAAGGAGCCACTGGTTTGGGGGCTCTGGCTCACTCAGGCCGAGGGGAGGGAGGGGCACACAGTGCGGGGCGGGCCTGCAGCGGCAGAGGCCGGCGTGACTTTGCACCAGCCCGAGGCACTCTGTGCGCTTTCCCAGGGAAGCCGTCCCTGGGTCTCGGGACCCCGGCAGTGGCGGGCTGCACAGGCTCCCCTGAAGTGGGGGTGGACAGTGACCTGCGCTCACACACAGGCTTTGTGGCGGCGGCAGCAGCAGCCCCAGCATCCCACGCCCATCTCCGTGGTCCGCGCCTTCAGCCGTGGCTCACGCCCGTCTCTGGAGCTTCTTTAAGCTGTGCTCTTAATGCCCTCTCCTTGGGCACCAGGAAACAAAAGGGAAGAAAAAGTCTCTTGCCTCTTCGGCAGCTCCAGACTTTTTCTCCGGACTCCCTCCGGGCTAGCCGTGGTGCACTAACCCCTTCAGGCTCTCTTACTGCCGCCAGCCCCAGTCCTCTCCCTGCGCTCCGTCTGAAACCCGATACCCGAGCCTCAGCTCCCAGCCCTGCCCGCCCCGGTGGCCGAGCAGACAAGCCTCTCGGGCTGGTGTTTGCCTGAGGGCACCGATCCTCTGTGCCGGAATCTCTCCGCTTTGCCCTCTGCACCCCTGTGGCTGTGCTCTCCTCGGCTACTCCGAATCTTTCCCCCTCTGCCACCCGCAGTCTCCACCCGCGAAGGGGCTTCTAGTGTGTGGAAACCTTTTCTCCTTCACGGCTCCCTCCCACTGGTGCAGGTCCCGTCCCTATCCTTTTGTCTCTGTTTATTCTTTTTTCTTTTGCCCTACCCATGTATGTGGGGAGTTTCTTGCCTTTTGGGGGGTCTGAGGTCCTCTGTCAGCGTTCTGTAGGTGTTCTGTAGGAGTTGTTCCACGTGTAGATGAATTTCTGATGTATCTGTGGGGAGGAAGGTGATCTCCGCATCTTACTCTTCCGCCATCTTCCTCCGGACTCCCCTTCATTAGTCTTTGTGTGCCATTCATGTTGCAAATATTTTTCAGTTGATCAGTTTCCTTTTGTTTATTATATTTGATATAAAACCTCAATATAATTATTATGGTGATTGAAACAAAGTGTCTCTAGCACCAGAATCACAGTACATACAAATATAGAATAAATGTGGTGTGATTTTAAAATCCATATATTGAGTGGGAGCTGAGGGGAAATCTGTCTTCATGATGCAGGGCACGGACTTTGTGAAGGATGCTCCTCTCAGCCCCCACCTAATTTTATCTAGATGTTTGAGGGTGTCAGAAATTTTACCTCCAGAAAAGCAGGCACTGTTTCATGGTGTCAGTTATTGTCTTGGATTGCAAAAATTGTTTCATGAAAATTAAACAATAAGAGTTGGTTTCCTTCTATGTTGCTTTGCCTTTAGATGATGATTTTGTTTCCACGTACATTATGGTCTATAATCCTGCATAGTGACCCATTGACAAGGGTTAGCCAAATATTCTGAAGCAGCAGCCTGAGAATTTTAAATGTAGTTTTCATAGAAAATAAGAGCAAGTTTGCCTTCTAATACTGACTGCCCAGGAAGGCTCCTGTACTTTGATAAAAGTTGGTGAAATGTCTTTTTATTGAGACATTATTTTCTTATAACAGATATTCATTGACTATTCTGTATCAAGCCCTGTATTCAGCACTGGCAGATTAAAGATTTATCTATCTATCTATCTATCCATCCATCCATCCATCCAACTACCTATATCAACTTATCTATCATCTATCTACTTATATCTAAACTATGTATCTATATGTATCTATGTATCTATCACCTATATATCTATCTATCTATCAGCTGTCTATCTGTCATCCATACAACATAGATGTAGATATATAAATATGGATTTATTTTTTATCCTTAGGAAAACCAGCATTAAATGAGAATCTCAAATGAATGTGAAAGCAATAAGAGGGCAAAAAGTGGAGGAATCTAATTCAAGTGTGCAGTTCAGGGACGGCTTCCTTGGGAAATTACACTGAAACTTGAAGGACAAGTGCATTATGTGCGTAAATAACTAGAGGGAGGGCTATAACAGACTAAGGAGGAAGAGGCAAAATTTAACATGATTATTTAAAAATTATGCTATGGAAATAAAAGAAAAGTAACAGGAAACTACCTTAAGTCAGTATTTCTCAGGCCTGTCCATAAAAAAATAATTCTTGGGAACTTTAAAAAGTTCAGATGTATGGGAACTATCTCAGGCCTACTAATAATTTTAAAGAGACCAAAGCTGGTATTTTCAGTGATGATAATCTTGAAAATTACAGATAAGGAGAGAGGCTAAAGGAGCCAATGCAAACAATCATAATTCTAAGCACAGGGAAGAAAGATAATGATTATTATTCTTAAGTATTAAAACCAAGCTTATAACTAATGTACAGAAACAGACACCTAAGACAATATTTGAAATGAAGTAATGAAAAAGATAATATATCTATAAGCTGACTGTACACTTACAAAATAATTTAGAGAAAATAAAACTTGTTTTTCCAGTAACTTTGGAGAAACATATTAGGATTTAGGCAAATAAAGAGGAAGAAATTTGAATTCACTTAATGACCAATAAGAAATAGCAGGTTTCTTGACTTAATCACCTTATTTGCTAAGCTAATGAAAGGCTCTGGAAACAGCAAACGTGTGAGAAAATTCTTATCAAAACTCAATCAGAAGGTCTTTCTCAAATTGAGGAGTCTTTCTCTCATTCTCTCTCTCTCACACACACATATACATACACACATACATACACAGGCACCAGCAGATTTTAAATACAAAATCAATATAGATGCTATCCATATATAATACATTTTAACATTTAATATAAAAATGCAAAGATCAATAAATAGGCTGTTCAGACATAAGAAATTTTAATAATTTGCAGTATTTGTTCCATATTTCTGAAGAAATAAAAGAGCTGTAGTTGAAGTCTCTTTTGTACTTCCCTTCTTTGTGTGAGTTTTCTCATTTCTTCCCTTTGTAGAAGATGCCATTTTACTGAGTATTAAACATTTAGATCTAAGTCATCTTACTTAAATGCTGTACCTTATGAACCTACCATGATTTATTTACACATTTCTCTATTAATGGACATTTAAACTTATTCCCAACTTTTTATGTTATAAAATGTTGCAATAAACATCATATCTTTATCTCTTTATGCTCGTGTATCAAAGTTGTCCTTTAGGGTTTATACCTAAAAGTGGGAGTTCTGAGTTGCAGTGTATGTTAACATTACTAAACCTCATCCTTTTCCTCTATTTTTGTTTTCTCATTCTTCACCCTACTTCTGCCTAATCACAGTCACCAAAAGGATGGTAGATTTTTGGGGTGTGTACTTCCTTGGTAACGAGGATTGGCTTAGAGCACATAATCCTTTCAAGAACGCCATGCAGTGTATAGACTTAGTTCCAGTTTTGAGTTGAGGAACGCAATGTTAAAGCAAACAAAAAACATTATTTAGATCTCAGCTAGCAAATGGCATACTGGAACGCAAAAGTCTGGGCTGTTTTAGTCAAACTCAGAAGTCACAATTGAAGATGAATTTATTTAATTATTTTAAAGTTTATTTTATTCAAGTATAGTTGATTCACAATGTTGTGTTAATTTCTGCTGTACAGCAAAGTCATTCAGTTATACATGCATATACTTTCACTAGGTCTTATTATTTGGACTCTTCTCCTACATTCACACCTTTGAAGGTCTTATCAAGTCTCTGGGGTATAAATATGACCTATATTCTGAAGACGCTAATTTATATCTCCAGCATGGATCTTTCCACTTAATTCTAAATTCAACAGATCCATTTAGATGTGTACTAGACACCCATCACACAATCTATCAGCAAATTCTTAAAGCACCACAATTGATATATAGTTTATATATATCTGTAACACACACACATGACTAATGGTCATTTAGACTTTCAAACATTATTCCTTCTTATTTTTTCCCCTAAATTTGTTGCAATGTGAGTTTCCATTTTTCTTCTTCTGTCTTTACTCAGCCAATGCTAATGACTGCACCGTATAGTTGAACATTAGTTATAAAGTTTACCCTTGTATTTCACTATTATGAGAAGCAATTTGAGACTGTGCATCAGAGCTGCTTATTATTAAATCATGGGGACACTATTACTTCCCCAATGGGTTGGCCCTAACCTAACCTCCACATCCTTATAAGCATGTGTCCATGGGCGTATTTTTAAGTAAGAATAGTTACTCATACAGTCTCATCAACTGAAAAGAAGCAAAAGAAATCTGGAGGAAAAAGTTATGTAACATTACAAGCGCTTCTACAAGAATAAGCAAATATAAAAGTGATGGTGTAACTCCTCCTCACTCTTGTGTAATGGCATATCTTAATTCCTAGTCTAACTAGTTGTTTCAAACATTTTTTCATCAAAATTGTATGTATATGAAAATCTTTGGTCTCATCCCATGTTTCTTGATATTTGTGTTTGATATGGAAACCATAACCCATCATGTCTGTAATTTGTACATGACTAGTTGCAAAACTTACAGTACAACCAGGGCTGGAAAAATAAAAAGAGAAAACTTACAAGGGGATATAGAATCATATCAGAGTGACAAAGGCTGAGTTGCACCAGTCTCAGAAATGAGCTTGAAGGGAGTACTGGCTACCAAGCAGATTTTTTTGACTTCACTCATCTTTGTTTTGGTACACAAATGTTCTCCATTCTTCTCTTATGTCTCAATCTGCTTTCTTCTGATTCTTTTGTTTGTGAAGTAGAGCTGGGCCTCTAATAATTATTGAACTTATGTGTTACTATTTCCATCATCAGGCATAGTAACTTCCTCTTAGTACCAATATCTAATTCCTAGGGAAGCGTCTCTATCTGATGCTATCAAATATTGCCAAAGAATTGAAATTCTGCTCCAATGAATATTTCATCATTCTTAATTGTATATTTAGGGAGTGGGCAGTTAATGGAAATTATCTTAATAAATTCCAAAATTGTCCATTTAATATACATGTAATGATTTAAGTCATATGATGCCATTTTCTCTTTTGGTTCAGCACATATCAAACAAACCAGCCAAAAGTCATGGTCTAGACATATGGTGCCTTGGATTTGTTTGAAAAAATAAAAAAGGGAGGAAAGAGGAACCTCAATCACATATCCTATACAAATGTATAATGACATGTATCTATCACTATCATATCATAGAGTATTTTTACTGATCTAAAAATTCTCTGTGCTCTGCGTATTTTTTCTGTCCCCCAACTCTTGTCAATCATTGATATTTTTATTGTCTCCATAGTTTTTTCTTTACCAGAATGTCATATATTTGGAATTATCCAATATGTAAACTTTCAGATTAGCTTCTTTCACTTAGTAATGTGCATTTAAGGTTCCACCATGTCTTTTTATGGCTTGAGAACACATTTCTTTTTAGCCCTGAAGAGTATTTCATTCTCTAGATGTACCACAGTTTATTTATCCAGTCACCTACTGAAGGACATCTTGTTTGCTTCTAAGTTTTGACAATTAGGAAAAAAGCTGCTATGAACATCTGTGTGCAAGTTTTTGTGTAGGCATACATTTTCAAATGCTTTGGGTAAAAAGCAAGGAGTGTGACTGATGCATTATGTGGTAGGAGTATGTTTAGTTTTGTAAGAAACCACTTAAGTACTTTCCAAAAAGGATTTACCATTTTGTGTCCCCACCAGAAATTTATGAGAGATTCTGTTGCTCCACATCCTCACCAAAATTTGGTGTTGTCAGTGTGTGGGTAACAGTAGTGTAGTGCATGGACTGAATGCCTCCCCTGCAAATTCATATGTTGAGTCCTAACCCCATATCTGAAGTATGGCAATGTCTTGAGATGGGGCTTCTAAAGAAGTAATTAAGTTTAAATGAGGTCATAATGGTGGGGTGCTGATCCCACTGAATTAGCATCCTTTTAAGAGGAGAAACCATATAAAATAGATAACTAATAAGAACCTACTGTATAGCACAGGCAACTCCACTGCGCTGTACAATAGAAACTAACACAATATTGTAAAAACAACTATACCCCAATAAAAAATAAATAAGTAAAATAAAATTAAAAAAAGAGGAGAAACCAGAGAGCTTGCTTTTTGTCCCTTCCTGCTCAAGAACTGAGGAGAGGCCATGTGAACACACAGAAATAAAGAGTCCATCTGCAGTTAGGATGGGAACACTCATCAGAAATGGAATGGCTAGAACCTTGAGCTTGGACATCCAGCCTCTGGAACTGTGAGAAAATATATTCTTAGAGTTTTAGCCACATGGTCTGTGGTATCAGCCTGAGAAGAGGGGCTCAACCCAGGTTCCCATTTCAGCTCCAACACACCCATCCCATAGGGACTGAAGGCTCACCTACTCTCACTGGATGTTACCTTTCACCAAAGGGAATCACCTTGTGCAAGAATGTGCCTTCTCCCAGGTTGTGGCTCACAGCCTAGGTAGCTGATATGGGGATCAAAGGCCTCAACCTCTTATTTCAATTTGGAATAATTCTGGAGGATCATCCCAGCTCTAGAGCTCCCTGTAGGGTCAGTGGAACATTGTAAGTGTATTAGTGGGTGAGAGTCTCCCTCCATCCAATTTTCTCTTCCTCATTTTCCTACAAATTTATCTCAGAACATTTCTTAGTAAATGTTCTTCACTTAGTTCTCTGTCTCAGTGTCTGTTTACAGATAACTCAATCAAAGGCAGGGTTTTATAAGTTCTTTCCTGTATTGTATTTCCATTCCCATATTCCTGTTATGCCTTTTCTTATAGGAAGCTGACTGGTTGGCTATCCAAAGGCAAGGGCTCATCCCATGTTTACCTTACACGTGTATAAAGAAAGATACTTGAGCCTGGCAAGACTGGTGCTTCAAAAAGAATGAGGTCAATGCTGGAGATAGCAAGTGATAACTCGGATGGATTTATGAGACTTAGAACCATTTATCAGGCAACTTAGGAATGACTAGGGAAATTAACATGGTAAAATACAAGGGTTACTTCAGGAACAGTTACTTAGACAACTGTAATTTGGCATAAAGGAAATAACGACCTTAAAGGCCAGTGAATTACAGTACATGCAGGATATCTTTCTTTATATACATGCATCAGCAAAATTGATATTATTCTGTATAAAATTTTATGTATGGTTTTATTTCAGTTTTAAAAAATTAGGTCATAAAATAATTTTCAAAAGCATGACTCTTAATGATTGCATAATTTTACATACTTGATATGTACTGTAATTTATTTTACCCATTTCTTTATTTTTTCATATTGATATCACTTTCTCATTTTTTGCTATTATAAATAATACTGAGATTACTATCATTGCACATAAATCTTAATGTGTATTTCTGATTATTTCCTGGGAATAAATCTGTAGATGTGGGATTTTTGAGTTAAAAGGAAGACCATTTTGATAGCTTTTTGATGTATATTGCAGAACTGTAATTCATAAGTGTAAAATATGCATTCCTTCCAGCCTTTCAATCAGTGTAGGTTTACTGAGTTATACAATGTAATGGGAACTCTTTCTAGATGTTGGGGGAAAAAAGTCAGATAGGGTTTTATTCTCAGGATACTTATATTCCAGTGAGAAGACAATAATAACTAGTAGCAAAAAATAAGATGCCAGATAGTGATAAGCTCTGTGAAGGAAACAAAGCAGTGGTGGGGGAAAACATGCAAACCTTGGTGAGACGGTTGAGAACTCTTAGAGGAGGTGACTTTGAAAGATCTAAATGAAACCTGGGAGCTAGTAATGCAAGGAAATAATTGTGTGGCTACTCATAGTGTTACCAAACAGTACTCAGTAAAAATTTCTGATATTTAGGTGGAAATGGGATCCCACTATTATTTTTAAAAATTATGTTTTGGGCTTCCCTGGTGGCGCAGTGGTTGAGAGTCTGCCTGGCGATGCAGGGGACACGGGTTCGTGCCCCGGTCCGGGAAGATCCCACATGCCATGGAGCGACTGGGCCTGTGAGCCATGGCCGCTAAGCCTGCATGTCCGGAGCCTGTGCTCCACCATGGGAGAGGCCACAACAGTGAGAGGCCCGCGTACCGCAAAAAAAAAAAAAAAAAAAAAAAAAAAAAAAAAATTATCTTTTTATTATTTTGGAAAACTTTATTTTTCAAATACTTACTGATCATTGCATTGCTTGCCTTGTGATTGTCCTATCTTGTCATTTATCAACTGATGGTTTAGAGTATTAGTGGCTTTCTTACTTATATTCAAAGGTTTCTCATGTATTAAAAACAATGACATTTCAAATGTCAGTACTTGCTGCTAATGTTTGTTCCCAGTTTTCCATTTGCTCTTTACTTTTGTTTTGACTATATCTATAGAACTTTTTTTCTCTTCAGATTTTTACATACTCAAATCTATTCACTTTTACCTTTGTGATTCTCCTTTTTCAATGTAGCTTTAGAAATGACTTTCAAATTATCATTTTTGTCATTTAGAAGTGAAAGTTTTCCTAGACTGACAGAAGTTGAATTTGAACCTAGATATTTCTGTTCCCCAAAGCCTCTTTTTTTCCATGATACCACACTACTTTAAATATGAGCTGGAGAATATAAATGAAGCCTGTGATTTTAGTTTTTGAACATGTCTTTTATAGCCAGCCAACTAGCTAAAGCTTTGCCAATAACTAGGACAAATAGAATACAAGACAAAATGAACTCTAGTGTCTTTGAATTGTGAAATCTGGGGTGAGATGCTGTTTGGCCCCAATTAGTATAATCTAAGTCAGGAGAGGCACAGTGGAAGAAGGAAAGTGAGCTATTCTCAGAGCACCAGAATGGTATCAAATTTCAAGTTCCCGGGTCAAGAGGCAAGCAGATAGAAAAGCTACCAAGTAAAGAAGATGTGGCACATATATACAATGGAATACTACTTAGCCATAAAAAGAATGACATAATGCCTTTTGCAGCAACATGGATGGACCTAGAGATTATCATACTAAGCGAAGTAAGTTGGAAAGAGAAAGACAAATATCATATGATATCACTTATAGGTGGAATCTAAAATATGGCACAAATGAACCTATCTATGAAACAAAAACAGACTCATAGACATAGAGAACAGACTTGTGGTTGCCAAGGAGAAGGGGGTGGGGGAGGGATGGAGTGGGTTGTTGGGATTAGCAGATGCAAACTCTTATATACAGACTGGATAAACAACAGGTCCTACTGTAGAGCACAGGGAACTGTATTCAATATCCTGTGATAAACCATCATGGAAAAGAATATTAAAAAATAATGTATATATGTATAACTGAATCACTTTGCTGTACAGTAGAAATTAACACTGTAAATCAACTATACATCAATTTAAAAAAACTTAAAAAAAGAAATTCTATTAAGAAATAGAGTCAGAGACATATCTAGAGGAAGGGCTGGAGCTGAAACTACAGGAAATATGGATTGGTGCTTGATTTTCACTGAATTTATGAGCTCATGGTGGTGGCTAGGAGCTGGGAATGGCATTGCCTGTGTCAGGTTGGAAAGAGACCCAACAGTGAATCGTCTGCCGATCCTTCCAATTGGTGGAATTAAAGAATGTGTACACTACAATACCGCACAACATACTATAAATACATAACCATGTGCAATTTCATGGATGAGTCTTCATTAGATTTTCAGTTGTATCAGGCATTATTTAAAGTATTTTCATGTCCTGTTTTCGGCATGCCTCAAACAAAGCAAGTTTGTAGAGAAGATGCCTTATTTTCTTGGTAAGTAAAGATGGTCTATTTGATGTAAGCTTTTTCCCCGCTCTGATAGGAACACGAAGATATGCTGTTGTTGACCCTTCTTCCCTATATTTCTTAGCTACTTTTTATTTCTCATTCTGCAGTTATACTTCCTAGATTTCAGCATTAGTTTATATCCAATTACATCTCAAACTTCAAATCCTTACTTACTCCAGAATCTTCCCACAAATCCCTTTCCTGCCCTTGTAATTTATATGTACCTTTTAGGTTTTCACATCATAAAAATGTAAAGAAAAAAAACACCTTTTGTTTTTACAGTGTAAGGAATTGAGCTCCCGGCAGTTCTTCTGCCAGCAGAGCTGTTGATGAATGTTGGCAGCCTGTATAAAATGAGACACAAAAGCATCAAGACTCTCCCTCAAATGTTGTATGAGATTCCTCTAGTAATTTTACCCAAGAAAGGGCACCATTGTACCAGTCATTTGCACAAGCAATGCTATTGCTACCATCTATATTAGCATCCCTGCCATCATTGAATGCTTTGGGTCATTCACTCCATGAATAATGGCACAGAGAATGATCTACTTTTTCTATAAAGCCTGGACTACCATACCTGAGACACATACCTTATGAGTAAAATCTAAATATCCCTCTTTTCCAATACTTCCATTTTCATGGACCAATAAAGGAAAATGAGGGAATGAAGATACATGCAAAAACATAAAAGTAATGCCAATTTATGAGAAAATCTATCATTTACAGGCAGGTGGAATGTAAATGGTATAGATTTTGAAGACTTTCAGCTCCAAATGAAGCCACAGCTCTGCAAATGAGTCACTGTGGCACTTTATCTGACCTCTCTGGGCTTCTGTTTTCTCCTCTGTAAAATGCATAAAAAGGTTTTGTTAATTTATATTATGCATATACCACTTCTAGAATAATGCCTGGCTTACAGTAGTTGTTCTTTAAAAAAGTAACAATAGTAATGAAATCAATTTGGATTTTCTGTTCAGTAAGTAAGCTTAAAAGTAAAAGTACCTATTTTGATTTTTATGGCAATTACATTTTTAAAAAATCTGAAAAATTCACTAGTGTTTCAGCATATTTTTCTTGTTCCTACTCATGACCCTTTTGAACGTGAGAGGACTACATTATCTAGGAAGTATCTGAATTTTGACAACTGCACATTTTGTGTGCAGACTTCACATCAATGGTGTTTACTAAAATAACTAGTAATGGTTTTAGCTATATTGTAGGTACCCACTATAATATAAATTTTTGTTATTTTATTTTTCCAAATACAGAAAAAAGGATTAGAAAATTACTCAGTTACAACATGTGACCCTATATAGTTAATTAACCCAAATCAAAAGTCAGTTTCAGCCTCTTTTTCAGAAGTTGTAACTAAAATTCCAAATTGGATGACATATGTCCCATCAAGACAAAGAAATGGAGCCTATTAGTTGGAAGTAAGTTCATCTGGTGAGACCAAAAGACACCTGGGCCCCAATTTGGATTCTCTCTACTTGCATCTGTAGGAAAACATATTACACTTTTTAGATCTCACTGTCCTTATTTGTCAAATTCAGATGATACTGATCTTCCCAAAGCACAGCGTTATTAAGAGGGCCACCTTGCACAATTGGGAGATGTCTCCTGCAACAAAAATATGTAAATGAAGTACAGAATCCGACTCTCCTACAGAACATGCTTCCACTCAAGGGGTTTGTGAATCACCTCAGGTTGTACAATCCAAGGTGAAGATCCAGGGTTCCAACAACTGAATAGAGGGACCATCTGGGAACCACAAAGTAGAAAACAGGCTGGTCTATGGTGAAAAATAGATGAGAAGCTGAGTAGTATTCCATTGTATATATGTACCACATCTTCTTTGTCCATTCATCTGTGGAAGGACACTTAGGTTGCTTCCATGTCTTGGCTATTGTGAATAGTGCTGTTATGAGCATTGGGGTGCATGTATATTTTTGAGTTAGAGTATTTTTTTAATTTTATTTTTTATTAGTTTCTGCTTTATAACAAAGTGAATCAGTCATACATATACATCTGTTCCCACATCCCTTCCCTCATGCATCTCCCTCCCTCCCACCCTCCCGATCCCACCCCTCCAACGGTCACAAAGCACCGATTTGATCTCCCTGTGCTCTGCGGCTGCTTCCCACTATCTATCTACCTTACGTTTGGTAGTGTATATATGTCCATGCCTCTCTTTCGCTTTGTCACAGCTTACCCTTCCCCCTCCCCATATCCTCAAGTCCATTCTCAAGTAGGTCTGTGTCTTTATTCCCTAGGTTCTTCATGACAATTTTTTTAAAATTCCATATATATGTGTTAGCATATGGTATTTGTCTTTCTCTTTCTGACTTACTTCACTCTGTATGACAGACTCTAGGTCTATCCACCTCATTACAAATAGCTCAGTTTCCTTCCTTTTTATGGCTGAGTAATATTCCATTGTATATATGTGCCACATCTTCTTTATTCATTCATCTGATGATGGACACTTAGGTTGTTTCCAGCTCCGGGCTATTGTGAATAGAGCTGCAATGAACATTTTGGTACATGTCTCTTTTTGAAATATAGTTTTCTCAGTATATATGCCTAGTAGTGGGATTGCTGGATCATATGGTAGTTCTATTTTTAGTTTTTTAAGGAACCTCCATACTGTTCTCCATAGGGGCTGTACCAATTCACATTCCCACCAGCAGTGCAAGAGTGTTCCCTTTTCTCCACACCCTCTCCAGCATTTATTGTTTCTAGATTTCTTGATGATGGCCATTCTGACTGGTGTGAGATGATATCTCATTGTAGTTTTGATTTGCATTTCTCTAATGATTAATGATGTTGAGCATTCTGTCATGTGTTTGTTGGCAGTCTGTATATCTTCTTTGGAGAAATGCCTATTTAAATCTTCTGCCCAATTTTGGATTGGCTTGTTTGTTTTTTTTGCTATTGAGCTGCATGAGCTCTTTATAAATTTTGGAGATTAATCCTTTGTCAGTTACTTCATTTGCAAATATTTTCTCCCATTCTGAGGGTTGTCTTTTGGTCTTGTTTATGGTTTCCTTTGCTGTGCAAAAGCTTTGAAGTTTCATTAGGTCCCATTTGTTTATCTTTGTTTTTATTTCCATTTCTCTAGGAGGTGGGTCCAAAAGGATCTTGCTGTGATTTATGTCATAGAGTGTTCTGCCTATGTTTTCCTCTAAGAGTTTGATAGTTTCTGGCCTTACATTTAGGTCTTTAATCCATTTTGAGCTTATTTTTGTGTATGGTGTTAGGGAATGACCTAATCTCATACTTTTACATGTCCCAGTCCAGTTTTCCCAGCACCACTTATTGAAGAGGCTGTCCCTTCTCCACTGTACATTCCTGCCTCCTTTATCAAAGATAAGTTGACCGTGGGTGTATCTCTGGGCTTTCTATCCTGTTCCATTGATCTATCTTTCTGTTTTTGTGCCAGTACCACACTGTCTTGATTACTGTAGCTTTGTAGTATAGTCTGAAGTCAGGGAGCCTGATTCCTCCAGCTCCGTTGTTCATTCTCAAGATTGCTTTGGCTATTCAGGGTGTTTTGTGTTTCCAAACAAATTTTGAAATTTTTTGTTCTAGTTCTGTGAAACATGCCAGTGGTAGTTTCATAGGGATTGCATTGAATCTGTAGATTGCTTTGGGTAGTAGAGTCATTTTCACAATATTGATTCTTCCAATCCAGGAGCATGATATACCTCTCCATCTATTTGTATCATCTTTAATTTCTTTCATCAGTGTCTTATAATTTTCTGCATACAGGTCTTTTGTCTCCTTACGTAGGTTTATTCCTAGATATTTTATTCTTTTTGTTGCAATGGTAAATGGGAGTGTTTTCTTGATTTCATTTTCAGATTTTTCATCATTAGTGTACAGGAATGCCAGAGATTTCTGTGCATTAATTTTGTATCCTGCTACTTTACCAAATTCATTGATTAGCTCTAGTAGTTTTCTGGTAGCCTCTTTAGGATTCTCTATGTATAGTATCATGTCATCTGCAAACAGTGACAGCTTTACTTCTTCTTTTCCAATTTGGATTCCTTTTATTTCCTTTTCTTCTCTGATTGCTGTGGCTAAAACTTCCAAAACTAAGTTGAATAAGAGTGGTGAGAGTGGGCAGCCTTGTCTTGTTCCTGATCTTAGTGGAAATGGTTTCAGTTTTTCACCATTGAGGACAATGTTGGCTGTGGGTTTGTCATATATGGCCTTTATTATGTTGAGGAAAGTTCCCTCTATGCCTACTTTCTGCAGGGTTTTTATCATAAATGGGTGTTGGATTTTTTCAAAAGCTTTCTCTGCATCTATTGAGATGATCATATGGTTTTTCTTCTTCAATTTGTTAATATGGTGTATCACATTGATTGATTTGCGTATATTGAAGAATCCTTGCATTCCTGGATTAAACCCCACTTGATCATGGTGTATGATCATTTTAATGTGCTGTTGGATTCTGTTTGCTAGTATTTTGTTGAGGATTTTTGCATCTATGTTCATCAGTGATATTGGCCTGTAGTTTTCTTTCTTTGTGACATCCTTCCCTGGTTTTGGTATCAAGGTGATGGTGGCCTCATAGAATGAGTTTGGGAGTGTTCCTTCCTCTGAAATTGTTTGGAAGAGTTTGAGAAGGATAGGTATTAGCTCTTCTCTAAATGTTTGATAGAATTCGCCTGTGAAGCCATCTGGTCCTGGGCTTTTGTTTGTTGGAAGATTTTTAATCACAGTTTCAATTTCAGTGCTTGTGATTGGTCTATTCATATTTTCTACTTCTTCCTGATTCAGTCTTGGCAGGTTGTGCATTTCTAAGAATTTGTCCATTTCTTCCAGGTTGTCCATTTTATTGGCATAGAGTTGCTTGTAGTAATCTCTCATGATCTTTTGTATTTCTGCAGTGTCAGTTGTTACTTCTCCTTTTTCATTTCTAATTCTATTGATTTGAGTCTTCTCCCTTTTTTTCTTGATGAGTCTGGCTAATGGTTTGTCTATTTTGTTTATCTTCTCAAAGAACCAGCTTTTAGTTTTATTGATCTTTGCTATCATTTACTTCATATCTTTTTCATTTATTTCTGATCTGATCTTTATGATTTCTTTCCTTCTGCTAGCTTTGGGGTTTTTTTGTTCTTCTTTTTCTAATTGCTTTAGGTGCAGGGTCACTTGTTTGCTCGAGATGTTTCCTGTTTCTTAAGGTAGGATTGTATTGCTGTAAACTTTCCCCTTAGAACTGCTTTTGCTGCGTCCCATAGGTTTTGGGTCATCGTGTCTCCATTGTCATTTGTTTCTAGGTATTTTTTAATATCCTCTTTGATTTCTTCAGTGATCACTTAGTTAGTGAGTAGTGTATTGTTTAGCCTCCATGTGTTTGTATTTTTTACAGATCTTTTCCTGTAATTGATGTCTAGTCTCATAGCATTGTGGTCGGAAAAGATACTTGATACAATTTCAATTTTCTTAAATTTACCAAGGCTTGATTTGTGACCCAAGATATGATCTATCCTGGAGAATGTTCCATAAGCACTTGAGAAAAATGTGTATCCTGTTGTTTTTGGGTGGAATGTCCTATAAATATCAATTAAGTCCATCTTGTTTAATGTATCATTTAAAGCTTGTGTTTCCTTATTTATTTTCATTTTGGATGATCTGTCCACTGGTGAAAGTGGGATGTTAAAGTACCCTACTATGATTGTGTTACTGTCGATTTCCCCTTTTATGGCTGTTAGTATTTGCCTTATGTATTGAGGTGCTCCTATGTATTGAGGTGCTCCTATGTTTGGTACAATTGTTATATCTTCTTCTTGGATCGATCCCTTTATCATTATGTAGTGTCCTTCTTTGTCCTTCTAATAGTCTTTATTTTAAAGTCTATTTTGTCTGATATAAGAATTGCTACTCCAGCTTTCTTTCGATTTCCATTTGCATGGAATATCTTTTTCCATCCCCTTACTTTCAGTCTGTATGTGTCTCTAGGTCTGAAGTGGGTCTCTTGTAGACAGCATGAATATGGGTCTTGTTTTTGTATCCATTCAGCCAATCTGTGTCTTTTGGTGGGAGCATTTAGTCCATTTACATTTAAGGGAATTATTTATATGTATGTTCCTATTCCCATTTCCTTAATTGCTTTGGGTTCATTATTGTAGGTATATTCCTTCTGTTGTGATTCTTGCCTAGAGAAGTTCCTTTAGCATTTGTTGTAAAGCTGGTTTGGTGGTGCTGAACTCTCTCAGCTTTTGCTTGTCTGTAAGCGTTTTAATTTCTCCATCAAATCTGAATGAGATCCTTGCTGGGTAGAGTAATCTTGGTTGCAGGTTTCTCTCCTTCATCACTTTAATTATGTCCTGCCACTCCCTTCTGGCTTGTAGAGTTTCTGCTGAGAGAGCAGCTGTTAACCTGATGGGGATTCCCTTGTGTGTTATTTGATTTTTTTTTCCCTTGCTGCTTTTAATATGATTTCTTTGTATTTAATTTTTGACAGTTTGGTTAATATGTGTCTTGGCATATTTCTCCTTGGATTTATTCTGTATGGGACTCTCTGTGCCTCCTGGACTTGATTCACTATTTCCTTTCCCATATTAGGGAAGTTTTCAGCTATAATCTCTTCAAATATTTTCTCAGTCCCTTTCTTTTTCTCTTCTTTTTCTGGAACACCTATAATTCGAATGTTGGTGCATTTAATGATGTCCCAGAGGTCTCTGAGACTGTCCTCTGTTCTTTTCATTCTTTTTTCTTTATTTTGCTCTGCATCAGTTATTTCCACTATTTTATCTTCCACCTCACTTTTCCTTTCTTCTGCCTCGGTTATTCTGCCATTGATCCCATCTAGAGTATTTTTCATTTCATTTATTGTGTTTTTAATCGATGCTTGATTCATCTTTAGTTCTTCTAGGTCCTTGTTAACTGTTTCTTGCATTTTGTCTATTCTATTTCCAACATTTTGGATCTTGGAAATAGAATCTTGGATCAGCTTTACTATCATTATTCTGAATTCTTTTTCAGGTAGACTGCCTATTACCTCTTCATTTGTTATGTCTGGCACGTTTTTATCTTGCTCCTTCACCTGCTGTGTGTTTTTCTGTCTTCTCATTTTGCTTATCTTCCTGTGTTTGGGGTCTCCTTTTTGCAGGCTGCAGATTCGTAGTTCCCGTTGTTTTTGGTGTCTGTCCCCAGTGGCTAAGGTTGTTTCAGTAGGTTGTGTAGGCTTCCTGGTGGGGGGGCCTAGTGACTGTGTTCTGGTGGTTGAGGCTCGATCTTGTCTTTCTGGTGGACAGGTCCATGTCTGGCGGCGTGTTTTGGGGTGCCTGTGGCCTTATTATGTTTTTAGGCAGCCTCTCTTTTAATGTGTTCCTGCCTTGCTAGTTGCTTGGCATAGGGTGACCAGCACTGTAGTTTGCTGGTCTTTGACTGAAGCTGAGTGCTGGTGTTGAGGTGGAGATCTCTGGGAGATTTTCGCTGCTTGATATTATGTGGAGCTGGGAGGTCTCTTGTGGACCCGTGTCCTGAAGTTGGCTCTCCCACTTCAGAGGCACAGCACTGACTCCTGGCTATAGCACAAGAGCCTTTCATCTACCCGGCTCAGAATAAAAGGGAGAATAAATAGAAAGAAAGAATTAGTAGAAGAAAGAAAGAGAGAGAGAAAGAAAGGAAGAAGGAAAGAATGGATGGAAGTAAGGAAGAAAGAAAGAAAGGAGGGAGGGAGGGAGGAAAGATGGAAAGAAAGAAAGAAAGGAGGGAGGGAGGGAGTAATGAAATAAAAAGGAAGAGTGAATGGAAGAAGGGAGGGAGAGAGGGAGGAAGGAAATAAAGAAAGAAAGACAGGAGGGAGGGAGGGAGGAAGGAAAGAAAAAGAAAGTGAAAGGAAGAAGGGTGGGAGGGAGGGAGGAAGGAAATAAAGACGGGAGGGAGGAAGGAAAGAAAAAGAAAGTGAAAGGAAGAAGGGAGGGAGGGAGGAAGGAAGGAAAGAAAGAGAGAAAGAAGGAAAGGAGGGGCGGAGGGAGGGAGGGAGGAAGGGAAGGTAGGAAAAAATGATAGAGCAGGTAAAGTAAAATAGAATAAAGTATGAAATATAGTAGCATTATTAAAATTAAAAAGTAATTATTGAAAAAAAAAACGGACAGAAAGAACCCTGGGACATATGGTGGAAGCAAAGCTATACAGAGAGAATCTTACACAGAAGAATACACGTACACATTCACAAAAAGAGAGCAGGGGAAAAAATCAAAAATCTTGCTCTCCAAGTCCACCTCCTCAATTTGGGATACTTCGTTGTAAAAAGAGGAAAAGGGCGAGAAGTCTGAAATCTTGCTCTCTAAGTCCACCTCTTAATTTGGGATAATTCGTTGTAAAAAGAGGAAAAGGGGGGAAAGTCTTAAATCTTGTCCTCAAAGTCCATTTCCTCAATTTGGGATGATTCGCTGTCCATTCATGCACTCCACAGCCGCAGGGCACATCAAGTGGACCGTGGAGCTTTAATCCGCTGCCTCCTAGGCTGCACAGAGAGATTTCCCTGTCTCTTCTCTGCTCTCACAGCTCCTGGGTCTCAGCCTTGGACCTGGCCCGGCCTCTGCGCGTAGGTCGCCGGAGGGCGTCCGTTCTTCGCTCAGACAGGACGGGTTTAAAGGAGCCGCTGATTCGGGGGCTCTGGCTCACTCAGGCAGAGGGGAGGGAGGGGCGCGCAGTGTGGGGCGGGCCTGCGGCGGCAGAGGCCAGCGTGACGTTGCACCAGACCGAGGTGTTCCGTGTGCTTTCCCGGGAAAGCCGTCCCCGGGTCCCGGGACCCCGGCAGTGGCGGGGTGCACAGGCCCCCCAGAAGGCGGGGCGGACAGTGACCCGCGCTCACACACAGGCCCCGCAGTGGCGGCAGCAGCAGCAGCCCCAGCGTCCCTCGCCCATCTCCGGGGTCTGCGCCTTTAGTCGCAGCTCGCGCCCGTTTCCGGCGCTTCCCCAAGCAGCCCTCTTAATGCCCTCTCCTCGCGCACCAGGAAACAAAAGGGAAAAAAGTCTCTTGCCTCTTCGGCAGCTCCAGACCCTTTCCCCGGACTCCCTCCGGGCTAGCCGTGGTGCTCTAACCCCTTCAGGCTCTCTTCCTGCCGCCAGCCCCAGTCCTCTCCCTGCGCTCCGACTGAAAGCCGATACCCGAGCCTCAGCTCCCAGCCCCGCCCGCCCCGGTGGCCCGAGCAGACAAGCCTCTCGGGCTGGTGTTTGCCTGAGGGCACCGATCCTCTGTGCCGGAATCTCTCCGCTTTGCCCTCCACACCCCTGTTGCTGTGCTCTCCTCCGCTACTCCGAAGCTTTCCCCCTCCGCCACCTGCAGTCTCCGCCCGCGAATGGGCTTCTAGTGTGTAGAAACCTTCCCTCCTTCACGGCTCCCTCCCACTGGTGCCGGTCCCGTCCCTATCCTTTTGTCTCTGTTTATTCTTTTTTCTTTTGCCCTACCCATGTATGTGGGGAGTGTCTTGCCTTTTGGGGGGTCTGAGGTCCTCTGTCAGCGTTCTGTAGGTGTTCTGTAGGAGTTGTTCCACGTGTAGATGAATTTCTGATGTATCTGTGGGGAGGAAGGTGATCTCCGCATCTTACTCTTCCGCCATGTTCCCAGGGTCCCCCAAGAATTTTAGAGTCACGCTTCCATCATATCCACAGAGGTCTCCTTGGTCATGGTGATGCCACTCCTCATGAATTTCATGCTGTAGCCAGTGCTGTGAGCTCATTTCACAAGGTACTTGCTCTGCATGTTTGTCGTGTTGCTCCCCCTGCCTGAAATAACGGATTCTTCTCTTGCCATAAAGTAAGGATTTTGGCCTTACCCCCAAGCCACTTCTCCTTTTAGATTTCCTCATTCATGGTCAATGGTTCCTAGATGAGCACACTTTAGACTTCTACCTCACTTGCTGGCAGAGTCAGCCAAGTTCCTCGGCGTCTCAACTGCAGGTGCTCACCCTGCTCCTCCACTGCTCCGGCTCCTCCACGGCCCAGATCACAGCTCTGCGTCGGGTCCTCATTTGGGTGAATTAGAGTTTTGTTCAGATAGATACTCAGGAGTGGGATTGCAGGATCATATGATAAGTCTACTTTTAGTTTTTAAAGGAACCTCCATACTGTTTTCCACAGTGACTGCAGCAATTTATATTCCCAACAGCAGTGCAGGAGGGTTCCTGATAAACAAGTATGAAATAATGCCTTTTGCAGCAACATGGATGGATCTAGAGATTATCATACTAAGTGAAGTAAGTCAGACAGAGAAAGACAAATACCATATGATATCACTTATATGTGGAATCTAAAATAGAAATGATACAAATGAACTTATTTACAGAACTGAAAGATACCCAAAGACGTAGAAAACAAAATTATGGTTACCAATGGCGAAGGGGGGGGTGAAGGATAAATTAGGAGTTTGGAATTAACGTATACACACCATTATATATAAAATAGATAACAAACAAGACCTACTGTGTAGCACAATATTTTATAATAACCTATAGGGGAAAAGAATCTCAAAAAGTAAGTGTATATATATATAACTGAATCACTGTGCTGTATACCTGAAACTAACACAACATTGTAAACTGACTATAGGTCAATTTAAAAAAATTTTAAAAACATATGAGAAGCAAGAAAATAAGTCTATAGTAAGAAAATAGAGAGATTAAACAGAGAAAGAGTCTAAGGCTCTGACTGAAATGAGCATTGTTGAGCATGGGGCTTTGAAAGGCCCATTGTGTTTAAACAGTGAAGGGTGGACAGAAGTAGCTGGACTGACCTCTCTGGAGTCATCATCCATGGCCCTCCCTTTTCATCATTGGTACTTTTTCCCCAGATTCCCAGCCTTGGCAGTTCAAAAGGGTGTAGGTGAGAAGGTACACATGCCCATGAGTTACCTCCCTTTGACACATGGCAGAATATTGTTTGGCTTCCAAGAAAGAATGTATAGTTGAGTATTTGGGGGAAGATATGAACAAGTAAGAAAACAAGTGCTTTATATTGAGGTAGATAGATATAATTTGAGGCATCAGTTGGCATCCAAGAAAGAAATATCAAAGAGAAAAATCCACCTTCAATTATTGGACCCATCATTTGGCTATTTGGGAAAATAAATTTTCTAAATTTTTATCTCTAAATTAAAAATATGGATACTATATTAATCAGGGTTCCCTAGAGAGGGAGAAGATGAGAGAGACAGACAGAAACAAAGACAGAGACGAGACTGATTTTAAAGAATTGACTTACAAGACAGTAAGGGCTGATAAGCCTGCAATCCATAGGCTAGATATTCAGATAAGGATTGATGCCATTTGAGTCTGAATTTCATAGGGCAGGCCAGCAGGCTGGAAACTCAGACCAGATTTCTATATTATAGTCTGAGGCAGAATTACTTCTTTGAGAAAACTCAGTCTTTGCTCTTGAGGCCTCCAACTGATTGGATGAGACCCACTCATACCTACTTAAAGTCAACTGATTGTAAATGTTAATCATGTGCACAAATACCTTAACAAGCCACATTTAGACTAGGGTTTGACCAAACAACTGGGTACCATAGACTAGCCAAGTTGACACAGAAAATTAACTTTCACAGATCCTTACTGCATGGGGTAAATGTGATAACATGCAGAACATTTAATAAGGGGGTTGACACAATTTGCCTTGTCAGCGTTTGATCTGGGTGACAGGTGGAAGTGAGGTGTATTGAGGAGATATTTTTCAAATATATCAAATTGAACCTAAAACCATTTCCAGTTGGCTGGAATATATATATACATATACATATACACATTACTTTATCTTAATGTTTTTTATGTTAAAGAAATTGATGTGACTTTGGTCAAAGAAGCCAGAGAAAACAGTGCTATGTATAGAAGAGAGCACAGCATTTGACAGTGTCAATGCCAAGTTTGAATCTAAGTTATGCTCTGTGTCACTTTGGCCAAGTTGCTCTCATCCTCAATTTCTTTATTTGCAAAATGGATATAATAATGTCACATCTTAGAGTCTACGGGATATGTGAAACATTTAGACCATGGAGTTTCTCAGAAAATATATATTTTTTTCTTCTCCATTCACTGTGTTCAACTTGCTGAATAGAAGCTCATTTTCCGGTCAGAGGATGACATTGTAAAATTGTCCGGCCCTTTATGATTATTATACTTAGTCCAGGGCAGTTTATAAATCCAATCCTGTGTTAAATTTAAAACTTCTGTCTCCATCATTAACTATAACTGAGGGTGAAAAGGCTTGGAGTGAAGATTGAGTGTGGCTTGTTTTTGTAGCCATCCATGTTCTGGACGTTGCGTGAAGACCTGTAATGAGACAGTTATGGCCATATGCAACGGAGGGGGTGCTGGCACCATGCAGAACTGCCCCTGGCCTTCCCCTGATGTGTGGGGCTTCTGAAGACATAGCAGTCTGTGTATGAAGTGTCTGATTTTCTTGGAGAGGTATCCAGATTCCTCTAGCCTGTGTCTCACTGAAGACCACTGTTTTGAGGTATAATTAACATACAACATTATATCAGTTTTACTTGTGCAATGTAATTATTTGATATTTACATAGGTTGCAAAAAGATCACCACAATAAGTCTCGCAAACATCTATCACCACACATAGTTACACAATTCTTTTTCTTGTGATGCAAACTTTTAAGATCTACTCTCTTAGCACCTTTCAAATATGCAATAGAGTATCATTAACTATAGTCACCACGCTGTGCATTACATCCCCATGATTTATTTATTTTATAACTGGAAATTTGAACCTTTTGGCTCCCTCCATGCATTTCTCCCATCCCTCACCCTTTGCTTCTGGTAGCCACCAGTCTGTTCACTGTATCTATGAGCTTGTGTTTTGTTTGTTTTTAGATTCCCCATATAAGTGAGATCATGCAATATGTGTCTTTCTCTGTTTGATTTATTTCACTTAGCATAATGGCCTCAAGGTCCGTACAAGGTCTGTCCTTGTTGCAAATGGCAAGATTTCCTTTCGTTGATCACCCTCTTTTGATTATAGGCCTTAAATGCCAATTACAGGGCAACTGGAAAATTTCACTCTGAATTCGATTACAGTTGCTACTATTATTATCAGCAGAAATAGTAGCTGCATTGTTCACACCAAACAGGTAGACTTCTGTTTTTCTCCTTTATTACTATTGTATAATGTATAGTTTCTGGATGGTGGCATATTGGGGCCTAAATACTGTAAATTTCTCCTACACAGATTTCCAATAGACACTCCTTTACAATCATTTTATGGTTTTAAAAATAGCTCCATATCATCAAGATGTTGTTTCCTGTTTCAAAAAAAGTTATTGCTTTTCCCCTTCCTCGTGCTGAGAAAAAATACATTTGAAGAACAGAATATTGCATGTTCCCCAGGGTTTGCTTTCTATAGGGTTACTCTGGGGGAGACCAACCAAGGTATTTCAGCAGGCCTTTGCCATTTTTCTGCAAATCCTGGTCACATCTCTCTTTAGACTCCATCTTCATATATATATACATATATATTATTTTTTGGCCAGACTGTGTGGCATGTGGGATCTTGGTTCCCCAATGAACAGGGATTGAAGATGGGCCCCCTGCATTGGGAGTACAGAGTCTTAACTACTGGACTACCAGGGAATATGTGTTATCTAATTCCCAGTTTAATAAATTATTTTACAGGAAAACCCGGAACCAACAAAATCATCAGTAAGCTGGAAAAACTCAAATTTTATAGGGTGGAGTATCATGCTGTACTGCCTTGGGGGTACTGTCTTAATCACAGCCTATGCTTTTCTGACTTAGTTAAACACAATTATAGGTATCTCTTAGTTAGCACCTGGAAAAGACTGACAATGATGCCTTTGAATAGGTCTCTGGTAAGTAAACTAAGGCTGAGGCCAAACAGAACATTAGGATGCTCTTGACAAGGACATCATCTCTACTCTGTTTCAACCCAACATTCTATAACATTGAAAACAGAGAGAAACTAGATTTTCAGTTAACCTAAATTGAATACCTCATTACTTATGTTTATTACTCACATAGAAGATGTTCTCCTTCAAAATTTTCAGGCTCCCCCAAAACAAAGCTGCACTTGTCTAGGAAATTAGGAGAAATGCAAGATTTACTGAAGATTCTGTAAGTGAGGTAGAGGTGCCCCAGCACTGAGCTTTGAAGTAACAATATCTCTTCCCTGCTGCATCAGTGGCTAAGTCTCTTTTTTCTTTCCTATGCTTAGGTTTCCTGGCTCTTGACTCTTTTTCTGACATCTCTTTTCTCTTCACTTCTTCCCACGGTCTTCTAGTTTTCTCTGCCAGAGCCATTTCACTCTACCCCAGCTACTGTATTTTGTGTTCCTCGTTTAAAGGAAAGGTGATCTGATTGCTAGGCTTCTTCCTCTCCAGAAGGCAATAGGTTATAACAAATGACAAATAATTTCTTCCTGTTCTATGCCAGTATTCAAAACAAGAACTTTATTATGTCTGCTCAATGCAAGATAAAGCAATTTATACTTTGCTATTTGTTTGCATTATGTGCAGAAACCCATGTTAACTGGCACCATATTTTCTATTTATTTCACTGACATTTTAGCACCCCTTATAGATCAATGTATCCAGCAGATGCCCAGATGGCTGGCCTATTAGCAGGTGTCCAACTGACCCTGATCCTGGGCTCTACCAAGCCTGTTCATCCATACACAATACTAAGAGCAAATAAAAATGAGAGTTGAGCGGACAGAATTTTTTTTCAATGTTTTTCTTTGTTGTAGTAAAGCACAGATAACATAAAATTTACAATTTTAAACATTATTATAGTTCAGTGGCATTAAATGCATTCATAATGTTGGGAAACATTACCAAGATCCATCTTCACAAATCTTTTCACCCTGCAAAACTGAAACTCTATACCCATTAAACAGTAACTTCCTCTTCCCCCTTGTCCCGACCTTGACAACCACCCTTCTATTTTCTGTCTCTATAATTTTGACTACTGGAAGTACCTCATATACAAGGAATCATACAATATTTGTTTTTTTGTGATTGGCTTATTTTACTTAGAATAATATCCTCAAGTTTCATGCATGTTGAAACATATTGCAGAATTTCCTTTCTTTTTAAAGCTGAATATATTCCATTGTATGTTTATACCACATTTTGTTTATCCATTCATCTGTCCATGGGCACTTGGGTTGCCTCCACATTTTAGCTATTGTGAATAATGCTGTTATGAACATGGTGTACAAATATCTTTTTAAGATCTTGCTTTCAATTACTTTGGGTATATGCCAGAAGTAGAAATGTTGGATCATATACTAATTCTATTTTTTTTGCGGAATTACCATACTGTCTTCCATAATGGCTGTACAATTTTACATTCCCACTAACAGTGCACAAGTGTCCTAATTTCTCCAAGTTCTCTCCAACACTTCTTTTCTTTCTTTTGAATAGTAGCCTTCCTAATGAGTGTGAGCCGGTATCTCATGTAGCTTTCATTTGCATTTTGCTAATGAATAGTGATACTGAGCATCTTTTCATGTGTTTATTGGATATTTGATGTCTTCTGTGGAGAAATATCAGCTCAAGTTCTTTGCCTATTTTTTAATCAGCTTGTCTGTATTTTTGTTGTTGCGATTTAGGAATTCTCTATATATTCTGGATATATATTCCAGGTATATAATTTTCAAATATTTTCTTCCATTATGTGGGTTACCTTTTTATTCTATCCATAGTGTTGTTGATACACATATCTTTTAATTTTCATGAATTCCAATGCGTCTATTTTTTATTGTGTTACATATGCCTTTGGAGTCATATCCAAGAAATCATTGCCAAATCCAATGTCATGAGGTTTTTGTCCTATGTTTTCTTCTCAGAGTTTTATGGTTTTAGGTCTTACATGTAGGTCTTTCATCCATTTTGAATTAATTTTTGCGTATGGTGTTAGTAAAGGGTCCAACTTCATTATTTTGCATGTGGTTATCAGTTGTCCCAGAATAATTTGTTGAAAAGACTGTCTTATTCTCATTGAATGGTCTTTCTCCATTGACTGGTCTTGTTAATCTTGTCAAAAATCATTTGGCCGTATTTGTGAGTATTTATTTCTGAGCCCTCTATTCTGTTTCATTGACCTATATGTTTTTTTTTTGTTTTTTGTTTTTGTTTGTTTGTTTGTTTTTGCTTCTATCACACTGTTTTGATTACTGTAGCTTTATAGTAAGGCTTGAAATCAGAAAGTGAGTCCGGCAGGTTTGTTATTTCTCAAAATTGCTTTGGCTATTTGAGGTCCCTTGAGATTCCATATGAATTTTAGAATGGGTCTTTCTATTTCTGCAAACAATATCATTGGGGTTTCGATAGGGATGGCATTGAATCTATAGATTGCTTTGGATTGTATGGACATTTCAACAATATTAAGTCTTCTAATCCGTGAACATGGCATGTACTTCCTTCCTTATGACTTCTTTCATATCCTTCAACAATTTTTAAAAGTTTTTATTGTGCAAGTCTTTTCCCTTCTTGGTTAAGCTAATTCGTAAGTAATTTATTCTTTTTGATGCAGTTGTAATTCCATTTTTTGTTCTTACATGGAAATATCCTAATTACCCCTCACTTTTGAAAGATAGTTATCCCAGATATAGAATTATTCTTGACAGCTTCTTTTTTGATTTTTAGCACTTTGAAAACCTTGGTCCACTGTCTTCTGGCCTCCAACATCTTTAATGAGAAATCTGATAGTTTTCTTTGGGACATTCCTTGTATTTGGATTCACTTTTTTGTTGCTTTTAAGATCATCTCTTTGTCTTTGTCTTTTGAAAGTTTGATTATAATTTGTCTTGGTGTGGTCTCTGAACTCATTCTACTTGGAGTTTGTTGAGCATTTTGGAGTTTTATAGTCATGTATTTCATCACATTTGGGAAGTACTCAGCTATGGTTTTTAAAAATATTCTCTCTGCATTTTTTCCCTTTAGTTTTGGACTCCCACAATGTGCATATTGGGTCCATTTGATTGTGTCCCAAATGTCCTCTTATGCTCTTTTCAATTTTCTCAATCGTTTTGCTTTCTGTTTCTCACACTTGATAATTTCCATTAAGCTTTCAAGTTTACTAATTCTTTCTCTTGTCTGCTCAGATCTGCCTTTGAATTCCTCTAGTAAACTTGTCATTTTAGTTATTGTACTTTTCAGTTCCAGAATTTATTTTTGGCTTCTTTTTAGGTTATCTATGTCTTCAATAACATTTTCATCTTGTTCATACATGATTTTCTTGAGTTTATTCATATCTTCCTTTAGTTCTTTGAGCATTTTTAAGAAGCTGTTTTCATCTTTGTCTAGTATATGTCCCATCAGCTCTTTTTCAGGACAGTTTCTGTGGCTTTATTTTCTTCTTTAAATGGGCTGTACTTTCCTGTTTCTTTGTATGCTTTGTGATTTTTGCTGTTGTTGAAAGATAGACATTTGAATTTAATAATGTGGTAACTCTGGAAATCAGATTTTCCCCTTCCCTGGGGTTTGCTGTTTTTTGTTATTGTCTTTGCTTATTTATTATTATTATTATTTTAGGTTATCTCTTGCAAACTATCAGCCTGAGGAATAAACTTAAGGTCTTCTCAGGTCTTTACTAGACCTTTTCCTGGGTACACAGTGTCATTTTCTACATTTCCCTACACAAGCAGTTTTTTTTTAATGTCCTAGTTTTTAATGTCTTTTTCTGAAAAAGGGGAAAAAAAAGAAAAATGAAGGGCAGTAAAAAGGGTGCCAGCCCTTTAAATTCCTTGGAAGTGACTTCAATCTGAGGAAGAGGGTCTTGCAACATTGGGGGTTGGTGTAGATACAATGGCTGCCCATTTCTTGTCTGCACCTTTGTGATCAGAATCAGGAATCAGCAGTCAGAACAGAGATGCCCGATATTTGGAGGATAACGTCCTTTCTGCCCACCCTGGCTTCTGCTTCAGGAATACATGCATGGCTGCCTGACACACGGCTGGCATGTCAGATGGGTTGCTGCTAGTATAGTAACAACTAAAATTGTCAGAAATAAACCACAATTTACTGTCTAAGCCTTCATCTGGAAGTTGCAAGCCTTCAATAAACTCCAGAGTTCCAAAATGGTTACATCAGACAGATTTGGTCATTGCAATTTTTATCTACAAAATTTTTAACTACAGAATTTTTAGAATGATTTTCAGGCATGAACTTAGCTCTAAGCTTTTTTCTTTACCATATTTACTTGGTTCTTAGCCTTAATTTTGTCTCATTTTACTCCTAAATTTACTCCTCAGATTTCATGAAATACTTTAGCATCCTGGTTTGGGTCTTCACAATTCCCTGAGACATTCTGTATAGAACAGTAATGAAGTCCACGAGGGCAGAAATCCTAGACTGGAATCATAGGTCATCCACTTGCCATCTTTGTGATCAAGATTCATCTGGCATCTCAGAGCCCTGTTCTTCTCATCCATGAAACTTAGTGCTTAGAGAGGTTTGTTGTAAAGATTAAATTAGAAAAGCAGTTAAATGGCTTTAGTCCAATGTAAGAAACATGGCAAACTTCATTTCATACTAGTTGAAGTGATAATTTCATCAGTTGTATTGTAATTACAATGCTTGACTATTTTCATCTTTAGCAAGTACCCAATGCTTCCAGCACTGGTCTGCAGACCCTCACTGAGGCATCAGTCCTGCTGGAGACCCGTATGAGAGCTCACCCTCTTCCTTGGCAATGTGCACACTCAACAGTTACCTCCCAATATATGATCACTTGTGGACCCAAGGCAATATTCTCTTCCTAATTAAAATAAAATCAAATTGATATTTATTGTTAATAGCTTTAAATGTCCACTTAACACAGCTTTCACCATATCAAGGTAAAATGAGGTTTGAATTGTCTTCACGCAAGGAAAATCATGTGTTTTTCTTCTAACAGTCACTGCTGACATCGGACCTATTAACAACAACAAAAAAGTGAGAAAAAGGTATAGTTTTTATAAACAATACACTCTTTAGAATGTGTTTATGAGAATAGATGTGTTTGAAGGGGAGAAAGCAGCTCTTTTTCTTTTCTGACGTGATGTAAATATGTCACTCTCAACTTGTACACTTGGCTCCCATTTCCAAGAAGCATTTAGTTCCTGTTTTTATCAGTTACATAAAAGTGAAGGACTTTGGTTTATTCCTAGTTTAAATAAAGAGAACACAAAGGCAGCAGATCGTCAAGGACAGAACGTTGTCAGAAGAGTTGGTGCTTGACAGTGAGAGGCTGACCAGGAGAGGCAGGTGCCACCACGGAGAGCGAACACGGAGAGTTCTAAGTGGCTCATTTTCTATCTGTATAAATATAAAAATAAAAACATGCCACGTTGTCAGGGACTCTCTGTGCTCTGAGCATTGGGTGTAAGATGGGCTGGGAAGGAACCTGCCAAGTGCCCTCGAAGCCTCTCTTTGCTGGAGTGCTTTAGGGACACGCACCTCCCTTCTGGCTTAGAGCCTTGGTCTTTCAGTTGACTCCTCTGCCTTCTTTTCCCCTGAGTTTAACCTTTGTGTTTCTCACTTTTATATATGCTTCTGCAATCTTGATTATCCCACGTCTAAACTGTATGACCTTGGGTGAGTCACTTAACACTCTAAACTTTAGTTTACACATCAGTAAAACGGGCATAATAATAGTGATCAAGTCATATTAAAATATTTAAAGGATTTTATCTCTCTGGTGGTATTTTAGCACTCGACTCAGGTCTAGTAAAGACCCGAGAAGACCTTCAGTTTACTTAGACTCAGTACATTAAATTACTTACAAGCTTCATTCACTGCAATCATTGAATTAACGGTATTTCTGATGACAAGCAATAGAATCCTTGCCGTGGTTCAAGTGCAGGGTAAAACCCTCAGCTGGTTGCTGTGCTGCTGGGGAAAGTCACACAGCCATTCTCAGTAGCTTCACTTCAAAGCTGTAGTAAAATCAAAATGGGCACTCAATATTATCATGATGCCCTCTGTGTTTTTCTAGAGAGATCATTTTTCACTTCTGGGAATAAATTTTGTATAATATCTATCTCCATAAGATTACCAAACCATTCCTTCTACCTCCCCTCTCAACTATGAAGTTGCTCACATGACACTGGGAGAAAAAGAAATCGACAAAGACAAACTACATCATTTCCCTATTACCAACTGGTAGTCTCCCTCTACTCAGCTTTACTTTCTTAATCTGAATACAGAGAAGGAATTGTCCCTTCTACTATAGAAGGTCAGTTCCTGCACATCTAGGGTCAGTGCTCCATCCCTCCTGGCTCTATTTCTCCTGAACCATAAACATCCATATTTCTGTTGAATCATTTCCACTAGCACATAGACATGTGCTGGTGCATTCTATATTTAAAATTAAAAATAAAGAATTCTCTCTTTTCTTCATTTCTGTTTGGCTACCTCTATAATTGTCTGCCTCAGATTCACAGAAAGAGTCTCAAGAGTGAGTTATTGAGTTACCTTTGCACTATCCACTTCCTACTCAACCCACTCCAATAGGCTTCTTCCTTGACCATCCCATCCATTCCTTTCAGTAACAAATGTACAGGCCAAGTCTATGCTAGGCTTGGGAGATGCAGTAGTGAGTAAGAGAGAGAGCAATTCCTTCTTCACAACACATCTTGTCTAGCATTAAAAAGGATTAAGAATAAAACAAGTGACCACACTAATTGTAAAAGATGTTAACAGGAAAATAACAGGTAATTACTTGGATAATAATTGAGGTTCATTTGGGTAAACCTGAGGGGCCTGTGAGGAAAGGTCATGGATCCTCATGGTGAGGAAAAGTGAGGCTCTTAGGTTCTAGGTTTCTGTGGAAGACATAAAGAGATAGGACAGATACTCTAGATAGTGTGGGTTTTCCAAAGGCAGGAGTTGTTCATTTCACAGTTTAATGATAAATAGGACTTAGTCAAGAGTTGAGGAAAAGAGTATTCAAGTTAGAGCAAAGGAACATTATGTCAAAGTCTGGTGCAGGAAAGTATGCCCTTTTCCAGCACTGAAAGAAAATCTGTCAGCCTGGATTGTGGTGAACAAGATGGGGAAGGACCCAAGCTGGACATGGAGGGTGTGTAAGGACCAGAACTTGAAAAATCCAGAAGACCACTGTCAGTAGTTTGGAAATTCATTTCTAACACAAGGATTATGACTGAAGACTGTGTAGCAATTAATAGCATTTTTTTGTTGGAGACAGTCTTGAAATACTGCTTATGTGAAAAGTGAGAGGCCAACTAGCAGATTATTCTGATGGGCCTGGAGGGAGACAATGGTGGTCTAGCTAGTAATTAATCCTCCCTAGTAATTATGCTCCATCTTAGCCAACTGGACACCCTACAGTGCCCTCACCCCAAATGGCCTATTTTGGTGCCTGAGATTTTCTAATAGTAGAAACTGAAACCCAACTCTATTATTTCATTATTATTGGATTTCGTAGAACTCAAGAGTTGTGGCCCTATGTGATTGTGAGTTATTATTTTTATTGAGTTCCCGAAATATTTATTTAGTTATGGTGTTAGACATTCTTAGATATAATTTTGCAAGTAAAATTTACAACTTCTTGGAGTTGGAGGCCCTGAAAGCCTATTGACTTATCCAAAATCTCATATTCACTAGTAGATCCTATATTTTAAATGAGTTCTTTCTAGTTTCTGGGTAATAAGGAAATGATGAACTAGCCTTAAAATAATAATGTTACTTGAGTAGCACACAATGTATTAGTGTTTTTCTCATTGTATTCAAATTTGCTTCCCTTTTCACCTTCAAATGTCCTGTAATCTTGAGTCAGGTGAGAAGATTTACATATGGAAACCCAGAGCATCTCATTGACTTTCTTTCCTAACTACTTCATATTTTATTGGAAGAAGAAAGAGAGGTAAAGTAATAGAATAAGGTAATTTAGTAACCTCTGGACAATTCTGGGGAATTGAAACACAGAGTCTGTGATCACACACACACACACACACAAAATACCATATTTGGATAATGAAAATGTATCACAACAAATCTGTAGAAAGTGACATCTTGAAAACTCATATCGTACCAAATCAAATCTTTCCTTCATGATAGCAAATGGATAGGTCCCACCTCAAGTTTCTTTCTACTGTCCCAAAAAACAAGGTAGTCATTCTATTGCCTAAAATGAAAGAAATCATTCTAGGGAAACTTCAAGTGCTTTTAAATGAATAATCATTTACATGTTTAGCATTATCTTCCTCAATGATGAGAAAAGGAGTGCCTTTTTAGTGTGACTAAGGCTGTAGAAAACAGGTCCTGCTTATTTGATATTTCTGACGGAGAGAGGTTGGAGGTATTAATGTCATCAGAACATGTACTGTTGTAATAAAGTGGGATCCAAACACAGAGAGATGATTGATTGACTGCTAAATGTGGGCGTACTTTTATTAAATCATGAAAACAAGAGTCACAAGGCCAAATGACTGTATCATTTATCATAACTGTGAAACTGTAAAAGGAGGTGGGGATAGGAATATTTAACATAAACTGTTTCTGAAATGAAAGAGATGATAAAATCAGGCTAATTTGGATTGTGTGTTAAACTCATCATTTAGTTGATGTCTATCCCATTCCCTGCATGTGCTGTAGAACTCCTGCTGTCCATCTCTAGTAACTTGGGAAACTTTGCACAAGATGTGGTATTTATCCTGGAAACCCAGGAAAACCCAAGCTCCTTCACATACCAGAATGAAAACTGAAGCTCAGAGGAGGGAATTGACATGCTCAGAGCATAATTTTCCTCACACATTGTATTCATTCCTAGGGCTGCCATAAAAAATTGCCACAAACTCGAAGCCTTAAAATAACAGGAATTTATTCTCAGTTTTAGAGACTAGGAGTTTAAAACTGAGATGTGGGCAGGTCCATACTTCCTCAGAAAGCTCCAGAAAAGAACTCCTTCTGGTCCCTTCCAGCTTCTGGTAGCTCCTGCCACTCCTTAGCTCTTGGATGCTCTACTCTCTGCCTTCTTCATGTGACCTTCTCCCCTGTGTCTCTGTGTCTGCTCCACTGTGTATAAGGACACCCTTCATTGGTTTCAAGGGCCACCCTAAATCTAAAGTGGTTTCATCTCAAGGTACTTAGCTAATTGCTTCTGCAAAGACCCTATTTCCAAATAAGGTCATATTCTTAGGTTCTGAGTGGACGTGTATTTTGGGTGGGACACTATTTAACCTCCTATTTAACCATCTATAAATGGAGCTGGCAATGCCTAACTTGTAGGATCGTTATCATGACTGAATAACTGTCATGTAAAATATTTGGTACATTTTAAATGATCTATATTTTTTTGTGTGTTTTTAGGGATACCACTATAATTATCTTTATTCCCGACCAAGATTGGTCTGGATATTCTCATTTTCTTAAATCGATTTTCAAGGTCTGCTCTGTTTTAGGTGTTGAGTATACAAGGAAACTGCAGTATACAAATAGGAATGATTATTATTCCATCTACTACGCTGTGTGTTATAAGTGCTTCCCAGAAGCATGGACATTGTGCAGAAGAGGGAGTGGTAACTTCTGGAAGAATGTGGCTGATAACTTTTCAGTAAGCCTTTGCAGGAAGGGTCACATGTTATTTTAAGTGGGTGGTGAACTAAACTAAGAAGCAACGCTGGGATGTAACTAATTGGCTCCAAAGTGAGGTTCTTGAGCACCATGCTTTTCTCTCTCTGACATTAAAATTGATAATCAGAAATGAATTTATTCTTTGAAATGAACACAGTTTGAGTAAGAAGATAAGCATTCTATGAAAACAAAATTTTGAAGATTTTGAGCATTCTACCTTGCTAATGACAATAGTGAATCCTTATTGGAAATCAGTTGCAAAATATATACTCAATAAATATTTAAGAGCTTGTATTTTTTGACCCAGGAAGTCCTTATTATTGAAAATAATTTGGAAACTGTGCTTGACTTTTTAAACCATTTTACACAGACATATTTATTTATTTAATCTAGCAGTGTTTTTGACATTGGAATTGGGAAACAATGTACTGCCCAACACTGGGATATTAGTAAAAGAAATTATGATATTCCCCTCAATTGAATACTGCATGGTCATTATAATTTGTATTTCAAAAGAGTGTAATAAAATAGAAGAAAATACTGGACTGAATGTCAGTATTATGACATAGTATGAGTGTGTTTCATGTTTGGTAATTGCAATCATTGTTGCTTTTGTTGTAGTCATCCACTTACAGTGCTTGGTGTCAGTTTATTTATCTCTTGTAAAAATAAAATACAGTGTCTGTGTGTGAAAAAAAATAGAAGAAAAGTTAACCTTTGATAATATGTATCTTAGATTGACTGTTCCCGGAAACAGACCCTGAGATAAGGATTTGTCCCAGTTGTTTGTTTGAGAAATGATAACAGGGAGCACAGTAAGAGGTGCCAAGAATTGAGGTAGACAATAAGGAAGCCACTAGAAATAATGGTTGGTAAACAATTTGTCACTATGGGAAATTGGAGCTCAGTCCTACTGAAGATTTCTTAGAGATACACAAAGTGTGCTTCAGAGTTGTTCCATCCGAGGGACCAGTAAGCTGGTGTCCGTCTCTACCCTCCAGCTCTGTCACTAGTGGAGGTCTCTTCTCAGGGGTATTAACTCTACAGCACTTATGGCATATTTGGTGCATGACATACATTCTAGAAGCTATAGACAGACCCAACTTCAGTGGGAAGCTCTGGGCTTGGCATGCGCAAAAATGTTATGACAGTCAGCATGTTCCACATCATACGGGAAAAGAATATTGTTGTGTTCAAATTCTGATAATGATTTTTTGTAAAGCTTCACTAAGAACATGCCTTTTCTTGTATCAGAACCCTTAAATATAAGAGAATTTATGTGAGGATATTTTGTAAATGATCACAACAATAATGATTATTATTGTGAGAGTGGTTATTCATTATGCACTTACTATCTGGGAACTATTATGATTTTTTTTTTGTCCAGGTAATATTGCTAGAAGGTAGTGGTGCCACAATTCAATGTTAAGCAACCTGGTTTCAAGAAGATAATTTTAACGAATATGTTATACTATATAATCCTGCCATCGTGTAGGTAAAGAGAATTCCCACAAATTAGAAAAAGGGAAGTAACAAGAGTGTGTATATATTAGATCAATGAACGATACCCATGTAAGGAAACAGTAAAAGAAAGGTAATGTGTTACAAAATACAAAATGTGCTTGTATGGTGGAGGTTATAGGGACTTTGCTTCCTTTCCTCCTTTTGATTAGTTGAGAGGTCATGTGTTTGTCTATGAAAAAACTGTTGACTCTTTTCAACTGGTGATGAGGAGAGGTGAAACAATCCTTGAAGACCTGAAAATGCTGAATCCTGATTCTGCAGTTGAGCAGACTCATAGTGTTCAGACTTTGTCAGTCTCCAGAGGACAGAGAGAGACAAGATAAGTATTAGAGTTTCTGGGTGCCGTGTTCTTTGAGGGCATCTGCCTTTATAAGAAAAATAGATTCTGGCTCAGGGGCAGTCATTATCACACTGTCCAACATCAAAAAGCCCCTCCTCCCTGCTCTGCCCCCGGCACCCCATTGATCCTGGACATTGCTGGGTGCTCTTGGACTCTTCCCAGCATCTGCTCAGCTTCTGAGCCCCTCCAACCCTCACTTTGCTTCTACAGGTCACATTAAATCCAAATTATGGAATTCCTTTAGGCAGAACTTTTTCAAAGAGTTGAAGCCAAGATAAAAGTAAATGAATTCCGGCAAAGGCAAAAGACTTCTGGATAGATGTTTTACCCTTTTTATTCATTGAGCTCATGCAGTTTTTGTTTTCTCAATTTTCTCTTTGTGAAACTCTCTGTTTCACCAATGTTTCCAAAATTAATTTTGACCATGCCTCAGTAGATTCTCTTTGTTCAAAAACTTATTCCATATATTCATTATTCTTTTTAGAAAATAACATTATCTTGCACAACATAAGTATTCATTATATGTTTAATTACACTGAGAACTGCACGTAGAGGCATTAGCTAGGTACAAGGGAAGCAATGCTTGTCTATGAGGGAGCCGACCTGGATTCAGGAATGACCCTGTTATTTTTCACGGGTTCACTTTAGTGTGGGGCTGCTCCAAGCTGGAGGTCTGGTCTCATCAGAAACTACCTGAAACTAACACATTGTAAATCAAATATACTTCAATAAATAAATAAATTTATATAATATATATATGTATGTGGGCATACACACACACACACACACACACACAGAGACACCAAAAAAAAGCACAAAGAGAGTCATGGTCAAATAAATTTTGGGGAAATAATTATACCCCTTTTCTTGAGGACAGTTCAGTAGTGCTCTGGGTACCCCATCAAACTCTTTGCACCCACTCCTCTGATTTGCCCCTTACACAGGCTCTATCAGAAGTCCTACGTGACCATCCTTCTGGGATGCTGTACGGGAAGCAGCATAAGGTGCCAAGGCTTTTAGGACATACTTTGCTGCAAGTCATTCCCATTTACTATCAATATCCAATTTAAACGTAAATATTCAATAGCTCCATGTGGCTGGTGCCTATGTTATTGCACAGCAGAGATCTAAACAAATATCTGTGATGAGTATTCTTTGGTTGCTCCCTGGATTGAAGGAGGCAAGGAAGAGCCTGCTCCTGTCTCCATGGATTGATACACTTTCAAGGAAGGGGGTGGGCGGAGGAGGAGGAAGCGTTAGCCTTTCATCCTTTCTTCTCTACAGCAGTACTACCATGGTCAAAATGTACAGTTTCGTAGAGAATTCAACGTGAGTCCAAATACACCTGAACTTTCATCAAGTGCCTGTTGATGTGTATAATTTGCAGGCCCCATACATGCAGAAGAGCACAGGGTAATCTGGCTGTGCTTATGACCTAAGCTTTAGGGTGTGATCGCTATTGCCTGTGAGCACCTTGCCTTTCCACCTTCTTCCTATGGTTTCTGCTGCACATCAGCTATTACTTGCCAATAGACAGGCCTCATAAGAGTAAAAATAATCAGACCGACTGTAGTTATGGTAAGAACACTTATTTGGGGTCACCATAATCTTGAGGACCCATATAATGATAGAGAAAAAAGGAGCCTTTGTGTGATTGAGTCTCACCACCTCACTTTACAGTTGGGAAGGGAAATGAAAAGAGAATAAATTACTTTTCCAAATTCACACAATATAATGATATGTGTACTCTAGAGTGTCCTGGAATCAAGCAGGATAAACTTGAGCTCTGAAAGTGCACTCTCTCTCTCTCTCTCTCTCTGCAGGAGGATTTTCTCCAACAATTTGAAAAAGCATAGGAAATACTCTGGATGAAATATGAAGTGCATGACAGTTCCTTCTGTCATCTTTAAGATAAATATTTTTTATGACATTAGCTAGTCCACTGAAAAAATTTTAGGCTTCCTCCATTCTACTACTATGTTAAAGAAAAGAAGGAGGGAAAATAGGAATTACTGGTTACAATACTACTATTATAACTACTAGTTTCCACTACTACTTAATGAGAAATCCTTTCTATAAATTATATTATTTAACTCTCTTGACAACATTGTGAGATAGGTGTTGTTATCCCCAATAACCCCAGTAAGGAAACAAAGAGAGAGGAAGGTAAAGTAGTTTATTCATGTTCCTACAACTGGTAAGTAGTTATGTTGGGGTTTGATCTCCAAGATAAACATTTCCAAAGCTCATCGTTTTCCCATAGTGTGTGGTAAGTCTGAGTATCTGAAAATACCCTCACTTCAGATCTTTCCCTTCTCTTTCCTCCTCTTTCTAATTTTATAGAGTGTTAGCCTATCTTTGGAAATATGGAAAACTAGTCCTTCTTAACATTTTAATACTGACTAAAAAAGTATATTTCCAATTTCAAAGGATTAATTGAATACAATTTATTTAAAAAGAGTGGAGTGAAAAGAGCATCAGAATAGGAGTCAGGTGACCTGCATTTCCTTTTCAGCTCTGTTTCTAACTCAAATCATAGAGCAGGAACTACTTGTTCTTACTGTACAATATCACAATATCAGGTTTTGGCAGGATCTGTGATCTCACTTGGAAGCAGAATTGGGCACACAGTAATCAAAATCACCTAGGGATGCTTTTTTATTTCCCCCCAGTATATTATACCTACATTTGTCCATTCGCTAAGCCTCAAGTTATGACAGAATATCAAGGGTGGTGGTGTGGAAACTGACATGTACATTTTAAAACCAGTCCCTACGGGATTCTAATTTATCACATTCCTCTTTGAAGAGATGATCACCAAAGTCCATTAGATGTAGGTTAAGTGACGTTTGAGAATAGGCAAATATGAAATCGGTGAGACTTCTACCAAGTTCCTTTTTTTTTTTTTTTTTTTGGAATTTGAACACTGGGTGTCTAACCAAGTTCCCTTTTAACAAGTTACCATTCACTTTACCAAACTACACTGCAATGTATTCATCGTATAATACATCACACACTCATGTACTAACCCCTCTCTGACCAATAACATGTGCCAGATCCCCAAAGATAATTCTCTGCACTCAGAGGATTTATTTGAAGCCTACGAAGTGCTAGATGTAATTCTGAAATTCTCTCAAGGCACCTGTAAAACCTTTTCTTTTTCCTCAAAGCAAAGATTATTGGAAAAGGTCACAACCATTTTCTTGTAGAGGAGGCATGCATAAATCCATACCAGTCCCCAAGGAAATAAATGTCTTGCCTGTTATATTGGAAAGACATAAAACTGAGTTGAAATCTAAGGTGTATCTTGAATTCAGGCTTTATATTTAAAGTGAAAATCTGCATTCAAAATAAAAACATTAGACTAAAATATGTGTTTGGGAGGATGTAAATGTTGTATAAAGAATAATAAAAATAAAAAGCAGGGCAGGGCTCATTCAAAATTTATGACAGTTTATTTTGGTAAATCCACTAGATGGAATATAATATATTCATAAAATTGTAGCTATTAACTATATAATGCATAATATATAATATTATATATAATATATAACTAAAGTATAATAATATATTTAAAAATCTTACAACATAAAAATACATAAAAAAGCAGGACATAAAATTTTTACCATTTGAATAAAATTAGCTTGAAATATACACATGAAAATTATGTATACATATGGCTAATTTATTAAATATGAACTATAAGCCTGGAACTGTACCTTATATTTATTATCTCATTTAAATCTCAAAACAACACTTACATAAGTATTATTTTTTCATGTTCAGTGAGAAAACTCACGTATTTAAAATGACTCAACTTTTTGTTTTCATGCCTGTAAGATGGTTAATTTTATGTGCCAACTTGGCCTAGTACCCAGATATGTGGTCAAATACTATTTTAGATTTTTTTGTGAATATATATTTTTGGAGAGATTAACATTTAAATCACAGAGTTTAAGAGAAGCCAAGTGCCCTTCATCTTGTGGATTGACCTCATTCAATCAATGAAGGTCTTACAAAAAGACTGACCTCCCCTGAAGAAGAGGGAATTCTTACAGCAGATGGCTTTGAACTCAAACTGTAGCCCTTCCCAAGGTCTCCAGCTGACCAGTCTAACCTGCAGATTTTGGATTTGCCAACCTCCACATCAGTGAGCCAATTCCTTACACAAAATCTCTCTCTGTCTCTCAGTATAGATAGATAGATATTAATGGATAGATAGATATAAGTGTAGTTAGATAGATAGATACATAGGTAGATATAGATACACATGTACATATCATATCTATCTATATCTATATGATGTCTATATATTATATACACATTGATATATGTGTGTTATATACCCACATCCTATTCTGTTTCTCTGGGAAACAGTGACTACTATAGATTTTGTTTCAGAGAGTGGTTCTAGAGGAACATAATCTTAAGAATGAGTTTTCTAAATTGATTTTAGTTTTTCTGGAATTGTTTTTCTAATCTGATTAAATTTAAAGTCACTAATGACTCTATTTCCTGTAGTAAAGAGGACACTGATCGTCCATGATATGATGTGACCATAGAGGTAAGCAAGGTATCACCATAATATTCATAATCAAACACTTATAAAAGGCAAGGTTCTGTGTGGCCATGTACTGTACATGATAACTTTGAAAATTTTTATCAAAATAATGAGTATAATGAAATTGCCTAGTTGCTCCTATATCACTAGATAAAGTAGGGGAAAAAAGGATGAGCTCAAGAATTCTAATTTCCAGTTGAAGTGCTGTATAAATGATCTGAAAACTTCTGTCTATGCTGAAAGAGACCCTTATCTACTATAGTTGCAGAGCTGAGATTGCTGAAAAACCAAAACCAGAAACTCATTCTGTGACTGGCTGAATTACAACACAAATTGAATTCCCAACCTCACTGCATGTCTACTGTTAAAGTGCGGTCAATGATTGGGAAATAATGGAATCCTTGATGTTGGAATGGGAATGTATGGGAAGATTCATATGATACTGGGGACATTGAACCCCCAAATTCCAATAAGTCTTCTTTGCCAGTAGCTGATCCACCCCATCTGAGGAGATTTATCCTGCTTTGTCTGAGGAAACAACAATGGCCTCCCCTGAAATAGTACCTTTCAAGACACCACTGATTCTCCTCAGGAATCACCCTCACCACCTCTCTTTGCTTCTAGACCTATAATTAGACTCAGCCAGACCTATAACAAGCCCCAGCAGGCTTCAAAAGATGAGGTAGAAATTATGACCCATGAGGATAATGATAGAAGGAACATAAAGTTGTATCTGCTGAATTTATGAACATGGGCCCCCTAAGCAGACATTCTCAATTTAATGTTGCAGCTCAGGTTGTTAGAAAGGGCTCCAACAGTTTGGTTGGATGTTAAAACATGGATCAAACTTGAAATGCTAGACCTGCCTTGGTATAGTGTGAGAGGAAGGAATTCAAAGGTTTAGGGAGATTGGAATGTCAGGGTAAATTTGTCACGTAAGACCTATTCACCCACCTGGGAGTGTCCAGAGGACATATCTGTTACCAATATTGTGAGGACTAAATTTGTGAGGGAAGACCCAGTATCCTTTAAGAGCTCTGGAATCACTCTTTTCTGAAAACCCAAAATTGCAGCGGGAATTGCTGTCACTAAATGCAATGGAAAACTTAATGCAATGAAAATCACTGGATCCCGGGGTAGCAGGGCCAAATGGTGGCATCCACTGACAAAGGCATGATGGAGATAGTTATCCCAGCAGACAGCAGAGTCAAAGCAGTGATCAAAGAAATCTGGCTCACCAAGACCTGTGGTGTTAGCTAGGTGATCATGATGTTCCTATAAGTGAAATAGATGAGAAACCTACAAATTCTTACCTTATCTGCATAAAGTGAAAGAATTCTGGGTCAAGTGAACAAAACTCTAATTTGAATCATAAAGATAGAGTCATGGCCCCTCAAGTCAATTCCCAAACTTCATCCAGTTTGCAGACCCAGAGGCCCTTGTATAAAGGGAAGGTGGAGTCCACTTGAGGAAGGACTCTGTACCCTGTCAAAAATTTATACTCTTCATCATTCTGTCAGTCTTACCCAAAGGGAGCCATGGTCTTTTATCATGGTGGCTCTGTACTGTGGATAAAGATATAATCAGACCTTTCAGAGATTACTGAATAATGACTCTGAACTGAGACTAATTTCAGGGGATACAACACATCACTGTAGCCCACACTGCAGTCAGAGTAGGGACTTGTGGAGGTCAGGTGATCAATGAGGTTTTAGCTCAGGTCCATCTTACAATGGATCCAGTGAGTCAATGAATCCATCCTGTGCTTATTTCTCCAGTCTGGAATGCGTACCTTGAATAGACACACTGAGCAATTGGCAGAATCCCTACATTTGTTCCCTGACCTATGGAGTGAAAGCTGTATGATAGGAAAGACCAAGTAAAGCCATTAGAACTGCCTCTCCTTAGGAGAAATCGTACACCAAAAGCAACATCTCACTTATGAGATTAGCGCCACCATCAAGGACTTGAAGGATACAGGGGTAGTGTTTCCTATGATATACCCATTCAGCTTGTCTATTTGGACTGTGCAGAAAATAGACGGATCTTGGAGAATGAGAGTGGATTAGCATAAGCTAAACAAAGTGGTGACTCCAACTGCAGTTACTGTACCAGATGTGGTTTCATTGCTAAGGCAAATTAACATGTCTCTTGGTACCTGGTGTCTAGCTATCCAACTGGTAAATGTCTTTTTCTCCACACCTGTTAGAAAAGACTATCAGAAGTGGTTTTCTTTCAGCTGGCAAGGCCAGCAATACACCTTTACTGTCTGACATCAGCGGTGCATCAACTTTTTAGCCTTATGTTATAGTTTAGTTATCAGGGATTTTGATTGCCTTTCCCTTCCACAAGATATCACATGGGTCCATTACGTTGTTGATGTGCTGGTTGGACATAGTGAGAAAAAAGTAGCAACTGTTCTAGACTTACTGGTAATGGATTTGCATCTCAGAAGATGGGAAATAAACCTGACAAAAATTCAAGGACCTTCTACCCAGTGAAATTTCTAAAGGCTCAGGGGCTTGAGAAAGTTGATAGCCCTTCTAAGGTGAGGGATACATTGTTGAATCTGACTTCCCCTACAAATGAAAAGGTGACACAGTACCCTGTGAGCATCTATGGATTTCTGAGGCAACATATTCCTCATGTGAGTGTGTTATCCTGGCTCATTTACCAAGTACGTGTAAAGCTGCTAGTTTTGATTCGATCCCAAAACAAGAGGAAGTTCTGCCACTGGTCCAAATTACTGTACAAGCTGCTCTGCCAAGTAGACATATGTTACAGCAGATCCAATGGGGCTTGAAATATAGTGGCAGATAGGGATGCTGTTGAAAATCTTTAACAGTTCCTTAAAGCTGATCCACAGCAAAGGCCCCTAGGATTTTGGAGCAAAGACTTATCCTTTTCTGTGGATAACTCCACTTCTTTTGAAAGAACAAAAAACAGCTCTCCGTGTTTTGAAACAGTGTTTTCAAACTGACAGCTGTTTTTTGAAATGGATCTTGGCCTGCTACTGAGCCTTAGTAGAGACTGAATGATGAGAAGACTACTGAATCAAGTGATAACCATGGTCCACCAAGTTCCCATGAGACCTGAGCTGCTCGTCATGGACTGGATGTTACCTGACCCACCAAGCCATAAAGCTGGGCATGCACAGTAGCACTTTGTCATCAGATGAAGAGCTATGTGTGTAATCGGGCCCAAGCAGAGCAGGAAGGTACAAGTAAGTTACATGAAGAAGAAATGCCGATGGTCCTCACTTCTGTCTCCCAGCCTGCACTCATGGCCCCATGGGGAGTTCCCTAAGATCAGTTGACAGAGGAAGAAAACATGTGGGCATTGTTTACAGATGGCTCCATGTAATATGCAGACACCACCCAGAAGTGGACAGCTGCAGCCCTGCAGCATCTCTCTGGGACATCCCAGAAGGACAGTGATAAAGGGAAATCCTCTTAGTGGGCAGAACTTCAGGCAGGGGGCCTGATGCACCTTGATATTCATTCAACTTGGAAGGCCAGACATACATATACACCAATTCTTGGGTGGTGGTCAATGGCTGGATGGTCAGAGACTTGGAAGTCACATGACTAGAAAATTAGTGATGAGATCTGGGTAAAACGCATATGGATAGCCCTCTCTGAATGAGGAAAAGCGGGAAGATATTTGTGTCCCATGTGAATGCTTACCCAAGGGTGACCTTAAGAGGGGAATTTTAATACCAAGTGAATAGGCTGACTCATTCTGTGGATACCAGTCATTCTTTTTCCCCAGCTACCCTTGTCATTACCCAGTGGGCACATGGGTAAAGTGACCATGGTTGCAGGGATAGAGGTTTTACAAGGGCGCAGATACAGAGTTCCATGCATCATGGCCACCACTGAATGCCCAGTCCACCAGCAGCAGAAACCAACACTATAATTAGTCAGCAATCTGATAACAGGTGGATGACACTGGGCCACTTCTATAACAGAAAGGGCAGTGTCTTGTTTTACAGTAATAGGTACTCTCTCAGGATCAGATTTACCTTTCCCATATGCAGTGCTTGTTCACAGTTACTTGGGGGTTACTAGTATTCACTTTATCCTCTGAGCAAGGAAAGTAAGGTGCAGAGAGGATAACCAAATTGCACTTTGTTACCTGGATGCTCACAGCAATATTTTAGCTTTCTTGTCAACTTTCCAACTATTTCTCATTTACCTGTCTCTTCACAGAAGAATTATACTGTTTACCCCCTTTGAAGGTGTATATTAGGTTTACTATCAACCAGGACTAATAATCCCTCATTACTCTTATTTTTCAGAATTTTCAAGCCATTCTTGTAAGGATTTTATAAGGATCTTGAAAAAAACGTTTTACTTCAAAAAATATGTTGGGGGCTTCCCTGGTGGCGCAGTGGTTGGGAGTCCACCTGCCGATGCAGGGGATGCGGGTTCATGCCCGGGTCCAGGAAGATCTCACATGCCGCAGAGTGGCTAGGCCCATGAGCCATGGCCGCTGAGCCTGCGCATCCGGAGCCTGTGCTCTGCAACGGGAGAGGCCACAACAGTGAGAGGCCCGTGTACCACAAAAAAAAAAAAAAAAAAAAAAAAAAAGTTGGTAATTTTATCAAATTAGCATTAAATTTATATGTTAGCAAATATCATTTAAATGGTTATTTTTCTTTAAATAAGGTAAGACTTCCTATTTGTTGAAGTCTTTGTATTTTTGTGATTATGCCACTCATTACCATTTTCAATATAGACCTAACTTCAACATAGACCTGGTGTCTAGTAAGTTAAGTCTAGTTCCCCATCACTTCTTCATACTGTTAAGCCTGATGCAAGTGTGTTTTTTTCTTTCATTATTTCTTCCAACTAGTTAGTAAGAAAATATTTATTTCTATATATTAAATTTACAAACAATGGTTCTGAGTTTTTTTGATCATTTGAACATTTAAATGAGTTTTTTTCAATTGAATCTCAGAGATGTTCCACATATAAGGTTAAAACTCTGATTTCGCTGTTGTTTTGTTTCATTTTTTTCAAGTGTATTATTTCTTTCTTGTGTAATTGTATTTACTTGCAACTGAAGAATCTGCAGAAATAACAGTGGTGCTAATGGAAACCATGTCTTCTTAGAACATGAATGATCCTGGGGCAGGATCCCTGGGCTGGCTCAGACCACTCACTCCTTGGGGGGAACCTCTACAATTGTGATTATCCTCCTTTCTGTGGGTCACTTACTCAGTGGTGTGGGTCCTGGTTATACCGTGTATCTGACCCTACTATCCATCTCGCTGTGTTTTCTTCTTTATATCTTTATGTTTTGTAGCTAGTTGCTGATGTAATAACAATGATCTTATATGCATTGTATTTATATCTCTTTCATTAAACATTTTCTATATTTTCTTTCCATAAATAAAAAAGTGTCCACTTTGTTTCTGCCACTCACTTTCTTCATCTCCAAATTTTAGATGATTACAGTGTTTGTGTGTGTGTGTGTGTGTCTGTCTCTGTGTGTGTGTTAAGGTTTATGCCTTTAAATATTCTCAATTATTTTTTTCCTTCAAGTAAGTTTTTTGACCTGTTTATAAAACATGAGGAAATTTCATACTTACACAACTACGTACCTTCTCTCCCTCATCAACTTCTGTTAGTTATATAATTTCTATGACACTAAAGTTTTTAGCATTCAAATTTTATATTAAAGTCATAATTCCACATTTGTTTTAGTCTTTGTTCCATAGTGAATGGAATCAACGCTCAGAACTAACCCTTCAATATCATTCCTCTATCCATCTTTTGTCTGGCTCAAGTTCATTCCAATGTATTTCCCTTAAAAAGACCCCATTGGAAATCTTTATTCTGTTCTTGGGAATTCTAAATGATGTGTGTCAAGTGCCTTCATTCTTAAATCCCTTTATAACTCGTATAAAATTCTTGGGACATTTTTGTTCATATAAGAATTAGGAACGGCTCTACTGTTTTCTACCATTGCTAGAAATGCTAGCTTAAAACATTCCTTATTTAATTTACAGTTCGGTAATTTATTAGGATATGTTTCAGGGTTAATCATTCTGTCAATTTTTCCCAGAACTCAATGCATTCTTTAATATTTAAAAGCAAATTTTCTTTTATATCTGGGAAAAATATTAAATGATACCTTCATTTTTTTCTGTTTCTTTTGTCCTCTTCAGAAACAACTAGTTTTCTTCAGAAACAGCTATTATAAGAATCTGTCTTCTATAGGTATTATTATTTCAATTCCACAATGTATTATCATTTCAGTTACTTTTAAACTCTTTTAACCCTTTGCTTATTTTTCTTAATCCTGTGCTTTATATAGAAGTCTTCATTTTTCTGTAATGTAAAATCCATCCCCCCATATACTATATCCAAAATTATCTTTATTTGTATATTCATTTTACTTTTTCATTTCACTTTTTTAGTTTAATTTAGCTTTGTTTTGTTTTGTTTTTTTAGTTCTGCTACTCAAGTCCTTCTTTTGTTTCACAACTTTCCTCCTTCAATGTTTTTTGTAAGCTTTGAGTCCTTATTTTTTCTAGGAGAGTACTTCATTAAAGTTTTTTTTTTCCTTTTATTTTATAGTCATGGCAACAGTTTTCATCCACTTCATGGCAGAATTTTTCTTTTTTTCTTTTCTGGCAAATGTCTCTACATATGTGTGTAAATTTTAATGTCTTTTTCTAAATCCAGTACTTATTTTTATTATTATCATTCATCTTGAATCAGATGAGATATTCTGAACCACATTTGCAGGAGGTACATATGAAAATCCAATACGAGGGTCCGGGCTAATAGGTTTAAGTTGTCTGTGTAAGTGAGCCATTAGTTAGCTGAGCAGAGCAGCTGGAGGTCTCTGCATAATTCATTGTGTTTCTCACTGCCCACTGCACCCTTTACCTAAAGGCTACCTTTTATAAGTATCACTTGGTTCTACACTGCCTCCTATGTTCCCATCTCCTGCACTTATTCCTGGTGCCAAACTAGCTCTATGAAAGCTTTCATTCCTATTTTTCAAAATGAGCTTCTAAGTGTTGTTCTTCAGCATATCCCCAGACTTTGTACCACCTGGGAAGCCATGGCAGCACTTTTCATTTTGTTCTCCAGTATGTTACATACCTTGTGGCTTCCAGTTTCAAGAAAAAGTAATGTTCTGCTATTGCTTTTCTTTCTCCCTATTGTTTTTGTATCATACCTGGGAAGAAAATTAGAGAGAGCTGATTTTGATGTTTTAAAATCTGTAGCCTGTTAGTTTTACTATCATTTGAGTCTAGTCATACTTCAAAAATTCAACATTCCTAAAATATAAGTTTAGCAAATATATTTCTATAGACTTAAAGATTTTATTAGTTTGTGGAAATTTGGAGACAATGATAAAATATCTAACTTTTTGGAAGACTTACATATTGTTACTTGTAGTGTGCCTATTTTTATAAGAGTAGAAAAAATCAATAGACTAAACAAATAAATAAAATAGCAAGAAAATGTCAGGTAGTCAAAAGTGCTGTAATGAAAATAAACCCTGTTAAAGTGACAAGATTAGTTTATATTGGATGTTTTGAGAAGCTGTCATCAAAAAGTAGGTATTTGAAGTGAGTATTAAATGCTGAGAATGAGGCAATTATATGAAGATTTGGGGACAGAGCATTCTAGAAATAGGGCACAGCAGTTCTCATGTTGTAAAATGTGACAGACTAGGATGCTGGCTGATATCACCTGGAGCCAGGTAGAGTTTTTTTGTTTTGTTGTTTTGTTTTGTTTTGTCTGTATTGGGTCTTCATTTCTGTGCAAGGGCTTTCTCTAGTTGTGGCAAGCGAGGGGCACTCTTCATCGCGGTGTGCGGTCCTCTCACTATTGCGGCCTCTCTTGTTGCGGAGCACAGGCTCCAGACACGCAGACTCAGTAGTTGTGGCTCACAGGCCTAGTTGCTCCGTGGCATGTGGTATCTTCCAAAACCAGGGCTCGAACCCGTGTCCCCTGCATTGGCAAGCAGATTCTCAACCACTGCACCACCAGGGAAGCCCCCAGGTAGAGTCTTAAAGTCCAGGAAAAGAGCATGGATTTCATTAAAGTGCACTATAGGGGATTTTTTGAGATATAATTGACAGATACTATTAGATTAGTTTCAGGTGTACAACATAATCTTTCGATATTGGTATGTATTTTGAAATGTTCACCACAATAAATCCAGTTAACATCTGTCACCAGACATAGTTAACAGAGTATTTTTCTTGTGATGTGAACTTTTAAGACCTACTCTCTTAGCACCTTTCAAATACACAATACAGTGTTATTAACTATAGTCACCATGCTCTACATCCCTATGAATTATTTGTTTTATAACTGGAAGTTTTGACCCCCTCCACCCATTGATAAAGGAAAAAAATATTTTTTATAATGAAATCAGATGTCTTTGACTCACATTTCCCTTTTGAATGGTATACTGCATGAGAATACAAACCCACTTAATTCACCAGGTACCAAAAGGTTTCCCCACATACAGATTTGTGAAATTTGAGATATAATTCAAACGTATGGATGCTCCCTGACTTCAAGTGTTTTTCCACTTAGAAGAATTTGAATTGTAAATGAGGAGTCTAAAAACTGCACTGATGTTGACCTAAACACATTATCATTCATGAAGACTTAGGTACATTGTCAAAGGGAGATGCTCTAGCCTGATGGATTACTTCTCTGAGGTAGATTCTCCCAAACAGTGACTGATTTAATTTTCACTACAACCTATTTGAAATAGTTATAAATATCTTCTATTTTCCAGTTAAAGAAACACACATTCAATGTTTAAGAACTTTGCCCAAGGTTACACAGCTAGTAAATGGCAGAGCACAACCAAACTCAGCTCTGCTCATCACCCAGCCTGGGAGCTTCCCCCAAGTACTGATCTACCACCTGAAAGGCAAGAGGTAGAGAGAATTGGGGGCAGGAAGTACCTTTCTGATTTGGCAAATCATTGCCCTATTAGTAGTTCTCTCTGGAAGCTATGCAAGTGGTATCTTGAGTTAGACCATTTATTTATCTCTGGCAGAGAGTAAGCTCCCTTTTCCCATAGTGGTGCAGCCTCAGCAGTCAGAACTGATAACAGCTCCTGGACACCTGAGCTGTTTTATATTTGCCAGGAGACGACAGCGTGAATGACTTGTAGCACCTTCAGAACCCTGATGAGTTCAAGGCCCAGAGTAGAGATTGCAGAGTGTAATTCCCATATAATTTAAGGAGAAGGGAAAACTAGACAAATCCCTGTTTCGCTCTTTGAAGTTGTGCTATGAGAAATGAGCTTAGAAGTCTGAGAAGAAAAATTGTCTCATGGAGAGTGCTTCAAAGAGCTTTATTTTATTTTTCCTTCACTCTTTGGGGATTGAACTCCAACCCAACTCATTTTTAAAATTGGAATTTCTCTTCCATTTGGAGCAAGATTTAGTACAAGATAAAATTTGATGGTTCCTTCAAAGACACCAAATGTCTTAGACACAGGCCAGGGAAACTATTGCTGGCTACTCATGTGCCATGGATCTTGTTCTTCCTTTTTGCCTTTTTGGTAACTTGGTGGTGGAAGTATAGGGGTTTTAGATCATTCAAATATGCTATTTTCTTTATTTCAAAATGCTGAATCCATTCAGCCCGTCTCAAAGAGAGAGACAGATCATGCAGTGCTGCCTCAGTTTAGGCAGAAAACGTACTTTAAAGAAATTTATTTCAACATGAAGTTAGTGCCTCTCCTATGTCAAACCATCTGGTAGGATCTGAAATTCAAAGATAATAGGATCCTGGTCCTGTCCTTCCGAGGCTTACCTTCTCGTTGCAGGGACAGATGGGCAACTAAGTCCAGTATGCATTGGGCAAGGCTTCCCACACTTTCTTGAAATTTGAGGTCTCCCTGTTTTTCATCATTTCTCCATCTTCTTAGGAAGGAGCCATAGATGAAGACCATGACCACACATCAGAGGAGAGATTGGATGTACAGAGGTTTATGTGACATTATTAAGGGGTTCTTCATGGGCCAAGATTTGAGATGACCTGGATTTAAATTCTAATTCCTTTACATCCTGTCACTGTCATCTTGTGTGTAGTTCCAGTCTGAGTCCTCAGGGAGGTGAGAAGAGGCTGAAGGAAAGAGCACAGTCTTTGTGACGTGTTCCACCATGATGGTGGCTGGGACTCTTGGGTATGTGGTTGTCTGAAGGTGGCTTCACTCTCACCAGGTCCTTCCGTGACTTTCTCAGTGATCCCATGGTGGAAAATTTCTGTTGTGAGTCATGTGATGTAGTAATGACTTTTCTTAGAGGGTTACACAGTAATTCTACAACCCATCTCTGCCCAGACCATTCTGAGGCAGCCCCGTCCCCCACTTCCTCAACACCCACCCCCCCAAGGGAACCTGTCAGGAAAAGTCCCTTTAGAGTTACATCCAGTTGGATCTTTCCCACATGCCTCAAATCAAGTTCATCCTTTTCACTGCTCTTTGTGGAAATGAATGCTCGTCCTAATACAGTCCCTTATCTCTTCCTTCTGCCATCTTCAGTCAATAGCTACAGTCTTCAGATTTCTCAAGTTTTAGCTCATTGGAGAAGAAAAACAGGTCTCAGATGAATTGTACAAGGATTCTAGTCATCATAAACATGAGCGAATTCACACAATCAAACAAACAACAATAATAACAGCAATGATAGATGTCAATATTTATTGCAAGCAAAATTAGATCAAAACACTGAAAGAGACCGTAAGTGATATGGAAGACAAAGGCTAGCCCATATTCACAATTATTGTCCCTCAATTAAAGATGTCAAGAAATGGAACAAAGCTGTATTCAAAGATATAAAATGATAACTTCTTTTTTTCCTGGAATTAAGGAAGAACTGAATCTGATAATGCAAGAGTAGCAACGTGTTCCAAGGATGCTAGCACAGACATCTTTTTCTGCAAATGTTGGGCTGTGTCACTAAGAGCAAACCTCTTGCCAAAAATTACCATAAAAAACTGGATAAAAGACTTTTTTGTGTGTGTGTGGTACGTGGGCTTCTCACTGTTGTGGCCTCTCCCATTGAGGAGCACAGGCTCCGAACGCGCAGGCTCAGCAGCCATGGCTCACAGGCCCAGCCACTCCACGGCATGTGGGATCTTCCCAGACTGGGGCACGAACCCGTGTCCCCTGCATTGGCAGGCAGACTCTCAACCACTGCACCACCAGGGAAACCCAAGACTTTTTAAAAACAATTTTAAAAACCTAAAAATATGGTGAGGTAGTGCTAGAAAAAACTTTGTGTCAGAACATTAACTAAGGGTATACAGAGTTGTACCATGTGGTGTAAAAAGGGAGGGTTTTATTTATCTATTTTTGTAAGGTGGGGAAAAATTAGACGTCACACACTAATATAAATACTTGTGTCACTACCACCAACCTGGAAGCACTGTTAAGACCATTTTCCTGAGGATACACTTTTACACATTTCTGAATGATGCCTTGGGGACTAGTTTAGTTCCCCAGGACACCCAGGGGAAGAAAATCAGATAATATCAAAGATTAAATTATTTTTGTTCCCAATAAATAGCAACATTTTTCTCATCTCATGGCTACTGAGATTTTGCAGTAGCTGGAGACACGCACAAGTTGTAGGTTAGTCAAGTGAAGGAGCAAGAAAAAATATTTGCTCTGAAATAAACCATAATGGTGATGTGTCAGCTTAAAGAGTAAAAGAAAAATATTTTTTCTTCACATTTCCACCAGCTTATCACTGTGACTAGAAAACCCTTTCTTTTTTCATTATGGCACACTGCCTTCTTATTTGGAGAGACAACTTAGGCCAAAGACCTGGCAAAGTCCCTAGAATGTAGCGTGCGCCTGATCAATGACCATCACTTTCTCACCTTGAACGAATATACTGTATTTCATTTTTTAGGAAGAGGCATGGACTCATCTTACATACAAATCTTGACAGACTTAAAATATTTTTCCCAAATGTACACTCAACTCATATCTCTTTAATAAGACTAGGTCTCTTTAAAGAAGATGAAAAGAAAAAGCATGTGGAGAGTTATTCTGTAGGGAAGGATGAGGTAGGTGGTAAGGGGAGAGGACACCACGAAGTAAACCCTTTGTGGATACCTTCACTGCCCTCCTGCAAGAAAGTTGAGATGTAGCTTTTCCTATGATCACCCTGAATCTATATTGTGTCACTAATAGTGTGGCAATTCTTTCATTGAATTTATTCAGTCTTTGGTTCATGCAATTTGGTGGATGAAAGAAATAAAACAGGGACCAAACTATAGTCATTTATTTGATGAATTTAAGGAGTAAACAAATAGACAAATATAGTATTTTTTGATAAAGAGAAATGAAGCTTGAGTTGAGATGAGCACAGGGGAAGAGTTCCAACAAATTACCAGGCCACAGAGACTATAACATTTTCCAGAGATACATAGTAAGGGAGACCTGAAGAATGAGTTGGAATGATCTGGAGACAAAGGAGGAAAAACTCACCTAGACAGAGGACTGGTGTATGCAAAGCCCAGCAGTAAAATGTATAGTGTAGCCTTCCAGGATTTCTTGCTTACTCAAAAGGTAGCAAAATATGCACACATCTCTTACCCTTCCTTTGTTCAATTAACAGTATATTCTGGATATCTGCCTGTACAGGTTCATTAATTTCCAACTCCTTAGGAGTCTACTCTGTGGATACAGTTGAATCTAGTCTGGATTGATCACTTGCATGATTTCCGATTTTTGCTATTGCAAAACTTTCACTCTGAATATGATAACAATGTTTCCCCAGTTCCTCATTTATCTTTACATGTGTTTTCAAGAACTTACATAAAATTGTTTGTTTACATCTAGTATTCTATTTTGGCTTGCGATACCTCATATGTTATATATAAATTTTTCATAAATATTTGGGTCTATTTCTGAACTTTCTATCTTGTTTCCTTGCTTTGATTTTCTATTCATTTGCCAGTACTACATTTTAAAATTGTTGAATCCTTATAGTATATTAATATCTCTTAAACTATATTTCCTTGTTGCCTTTTTACTTCCAGTGCTATTAAAGCCATACTTACTTGTTCAAGTTTTATATAGGATTTAGAATTAACATATAATTCTGGAAGTAAATCTTGGTATTTTCACTGACAGCATTAATTTATAAATTATCTAGAATTGACATCTTTATGAGACTGAGTCACTCTATTAAGAACATGTTATATATTTCTATTCATCAGGTCTACTTTTCTGTCCTTAGAAGTTTTGTTGTTGTTTTTAAAGTTTCTGTGTGTAGTAGTTTTTTGCACATTTCTTGTTATATTTATTCTTAGGCTTTTTTTTCTGCTATTAAAGGTGAAGTCTTTTCTTCTATTATATATTATTAGTTATGTATACATATGAAGGCTACTGACCGTTGAATATTAACTCTATAACCTGCTATCCATTGAGTTAATTTACTGTGTTTAGTAGTTATTTTCCTTGTTGAGTCTTCAGGGCTTTCCTGTTTTACAGTCACATAGTCTACAGATATTGTGTGTAGGGGGTTTGGGTGTGGGTGTGGGTGGGTCTATTTTAATCTTCTCCATACCACTTTTAATTCTCTAATATCTTTTGTTTGTCTGATAATGCCTCCAGTTAAAAGTTAAATAATAATTTTAGGAGTTAGGAGAGAGTGGGCATCTGTGTCTTGTTCCTGACTTTAAAAAGTGATAAAGTAACTAGAGTCTGTCTTTTCATTAAGCCGTATTTGAGGTGTGTGTGTGTGTGTACACAACATGTTTAAATAGGTAATCCTCAATTTCTATCATATTACAGTTGTGGGTTATTTCTCAAGAATAAAGTCGAAAGTTGTTAACTTCTGTTTCTATTGAGAGGTTTATATAATTTCTATAATTAAATGAAACTATGTTACCAATTGTATTAACATATTTCTTGATAGTGAACCATCCTTGAATTCTTGAAATGGAGTTTCATAAAATAAATTATTCTGTAGGTTTTCTTTTTGTGTTATCATCTCTTTATATTTTGAATCAATATTATATATTCTTCAGTAAAATAATTTAGTGATGGCCCTTTTAACCCTAAATCTGGAATAGTTTAAATATTATGAGTGATATGTTTGTTTGGTGTAATTCTGCTCTGAAACCATATGTTTTTGACATTCTTTTATCAATATACGGTGGTCAAAGCTTTCCACTTGCTGTATGTACTTGATTTACTTATTTTGGTGTAAATCAATCTATTTAGTTTCTTCTCTCATGAAGACATTTAGGTAAATGATAGTTTGTTAAAATGGCATCCACTTTATCCAGCTTCTCTTTATTTGCTTTGAGTTTGCAAAAAAGAAGTCTCCTATGTTTTTTATTCTGCTCTTCCTGTTTCAGTGATTATGTCTTTATTTTGTGTTTTATCTTTTTATCAGGAAAGTTATTCTTTATTAATTTTATATTGCTTCAAAAGTAAGTTACTTATTTATTAGCAGTTTTCTTATCAGCTTTTCCCTAAATGATTAATTTGTATTTTATCTTCAATTATTTCTTATTTTCTTCAGATTAATTTTGCTGTTATATTTCAACTTTTTTTCCTAAATTTCAATGAGATGCTTACTTCATTCACTTTTATTATTTCTTGTCTATTTATATGAATATTTAAAATAATATTTCCTCTGAGCATTTCTTTTGCTTCATTTTGGTTCTGAAATATAGTGTTCTCATTATCATTCTTTTTCTAGAAATTTTGCAATTTGGATTTATTTATCTTATGACTTGAGATTTGCTTGTGAGAGACTTAAAGTATTCATGAATATCAAATATTATATTTATAAATATAAAGTAAGCATTATTATTTTAAACACATGAGAAAGCTTACTCTCTGCAGAGGAGATAATAGATTGGAGGGAAACAGGCTGTAAGGACCTCTTTACAGGACTTCCCTGGTGGCACAGTGGTTAAGACTCTGTGCTCCCAATGCAGGAGGCCCAGGTTCAATCTCTGGTCAGGGAACTAGATCGCACATGAATGCCACAACTAAGGAGCCCACCTGCTGCAACTAAGACCCAGCACAACCAAATAAAGAAATAAATACATACATATTAAATAAAACATAGATAAAGTGAATATGGAAACATGTTTTTTAAAAAGAAACCTCTTTATATTTGAAGTTGCTTATGTTCAAAGATAAATTTTAGATTGCCTGAGATTGAGCAATTATGTATTCTAAAGAAAGAAGTCAATAGTGAGAAGGAAACAAGCAAGTGGATTTGAGACATAAAAAGGGACTAAAATAAAAATTTTTGGGGCTTCCCTGGTGGCACAGTGGTTGAGAATCTGCCTGCCAATGCAGGGGACATAGGTTTGAGCCCTGGTCTGGGAGGATCCCACATGCCGCGGAGCAACTAGGCCCATGAGCCACAACTACTGAGCCTGCGTGTCTGGAGCCTGTGCTCCACAAAAAGAGAGGCCGAGATAGTGAGAGGCCCATGCACCACGATGAAGAGTGGCCCCTGCTCGCCGCAACTAGAGAAAGCCCTCGCACGGAAACGAAGACCCAATACAGCCATAAATAAATAAATAAATTACTAAACTCCAACCCCAACATCTTATTTAAAAAAAAAAAAAATTCATAGGGATTCATTGTAAGTGCTTCCTGAGGCTGAGAAAAGTGTTAAGGCTATTGACATAAGATGAGGCAATAGCCTGGGTTGAGGAGCTACTCACTGAAGCAGAAACCAACAGATGACATAGGTTCAAAGGGAAAGACAAGAAGAGGCCTGACCTGTTAGATTTTAGGTGCCTGAGAAATATATATGCAGTGATGTTCTCGAGACAGCTGGATCCCTAAAAGAGGCCAGGAGTGGAGACAAATTTTAGACTCATAATATTGAGGTGATAATCTGCTATATGGAAATGGCTGAGGAAGGAAACTTAAGAAGATAGGATGGAAGAGAGATCCTGAGACTTCCAGGCATTTGGGGGATGAGCAGAGTATGTATAGCCTATGATGGGGGCAGAGAAGAAGGAGCCAGTCTCTCTTACCACTGAATGGTGAGTGCCTTGAAACAGGCACAGAATCTGCAATGTGGGAAGTGGATGGAAAAGTGTTCATTAAAAGAGCAATTAAGTGAGTGTGTGGGCAAAGCAATTTTCCAAAACCGAGACTTTTCCATTGCTTATGTATGTGCAACATTTTGCTTGTCCATTCATCTGTCTGTTGACATTTGCAATGCTTCTGCATTTTGGCTATTGTGAATAATGCTGCTATGAACATGTGTACTCAAATATTTCCTAAATTTTTTTTTCCAAAACCAAGACCAATCACAAACACTGTTATGCTCATTTAATTAATGAGGAAATTGAACCACGAAATAAGAGGTGCTTAAGCCAGGACCTCCAGGATAGGACAAACCTCCATAGAACCCATGGTTCCATTGTTGCCAGAGTCCTTATCCAGCAGTAAAATACAGTCTCTCTCAGCCACTCTTGCTGTGCTTTAACACCCAGCCAGCGTGATCATTTTGACAGCTAGTTATTTAACAAGTTATCAGCAAGCAGGTAATAGCCCCTCAGCTCAGTCAAAACAGTCAAATGGGTTGTACATGTAGACATAGCCTTCCTTTGCCAAGATTGATGACATGGATAGGGATGAATCAGAAAATAGAACAATAGCACCCTGTATATGAAAGAAGTGGCAACTGTCTAAAGTGAAAAAACACACTGTTTATTGAGTGGCAATTGCCACTGAAGGTTGGAATAGCTTTAAAAGAAAACCAAAATATTCTAACTTTACTCCAGGGATTGAAACATACAATTTTGGAAGTTTTTATGAAAAGGAAGAGAAAAAATTAAAAGGGAAGTTGAAGTCTTTAAAAAGAGATGTATGAGTCAGCTCCTATCCAAACACCATAGCCTTGACCTTGATTTAGACTTTGCTACTGTTTTGTTTCATCTAGGAAAATAGCTTCAATGGCACTTCAAAAAATAATCCAAAAAATTTTTTTCAAACAAGGTAGCAAGAAACCATTTGGCCAAAATTTTTACAAAACTGCATTCTTAATGCGAATCAAAATACATGTTTTAAAAATGTTTTATATCCATGACCCTGTGTTCTTACTTAGGAATGCAATACCTTTCCCTTCTCTCAGTCAAATAAAGGAACAAAAAAACACCCAACGCGTTGGACAAAGCTGCCTGATTAATTCCTGCCTGAGGGGCTGTTGTTTCTTTGACACAGATGTTAAGACTCATACTCTATCATTTATGTGACATTTTATCATTTGGCTCAGTGCAATTTATAACACTGTACTGTGATTTTTTTCCTAAGCTTTAACTATTATGTTGTTTGCTGTTGTTTTTCACTAATCCTTGATTTCCTCAGAAGTCTGTTCTCTGTATGAACACGGGCTGCTCTGCACGTTGAAAGGGCACAGTTATTTGTTGGATGAATAACTTGCTTTCTTCCTCTCCTCCCTCTGACTTCATTCCTGCCCCACCCTTCTCTAAGCTCTGTTCTAAACAAATGGTTCACCGGATTTTCACTCAGCCCTCTGCATCAGTTACTTCTGAGCGCTATTCCAGATCTTGGTCACTTCACCACGAGTTTTCCAATTAAGGCTGCTATTTTCTCTTTCCTTCTGTGCCCCCCAGAATTGCTGTCAGTTAAGCAAAATGCAGAACCAGTGCGTGTTGGGCTGTTTAGTTTACTGATGTGGGAAATTCAATCTCAAAGTACAGTTCCAGTTTTAATTGCTAATATTAAGTGATTTTTGAATTTCTAATGAATACCTAATTAGAGCAAATGTTTTTCTCTCTAACAAGTAATTATAGCATTCCGAACACATTTACTCTAATTAAACAAAACAGTTTGACTAATTACAATGGCAAGGCAGGACACAGTGTATTTTATCTTGAAGGTTCTTCCCTCAGAAATTCTCTTTAGGGAAAGAAATTTTCTTTCAGGCATTGTAAAGGTACCTCCTGGTGGTGCCAGTCACACGAAGGGAAGTGGTCCATCTGGAGCTTCAATACATTTCTCTGTATGGTAGAGGTGTCTCCATGGGGTTCTTCTCAACTCTTTGTTTCCCCATTGAAGGGGAACAAATTACTCCAGAGCACTTGAGGTAGTTGCCCAAAAGAGCTGCTGGAATCTACAGACTCTAAGTTTCAGGTTAAAATTTTTAAATGATATACATTTTGCATTATACATTATAATAACAAATCTGTTTTGATTTTAATGAAAGAAATAATAGCTTGCTGCAACTCTTTGACATTCCAAAAGATAACCCACATTCTACTGAGGTTTTCTGGGCCCCTGGCACCACACAGTGGACTCGTGTGTTTCTGATTTTGGGGCAGTATCTATGGTGTCTGAATGCAAAATTCGTCCTCTTGGTAAATACTTAATGGTGTGGGTCTCATTTGAATCATCACTGAAGGTAGCTAAACTTCAGTCTCCTATTAGAACTCTTATATATTGAGCTGTTACCGAAATTTGAAATTAGATCCTAAAATGTTACTACTGGTCTCTCTGTGCAGTATCCAGCAACATTACTGAGGAAACAGATAATTAGATATTTCACATTTATCTCTGAAACCAAGCTGACCTGGTATCACTACTAGAGAGGTCGTGAAAGGAAATTCACACATAACCCTTCAAGGAGGCCAATCACAGGTACAGGGATCATATGAGTCACAAAGAATGATATAACTAGATATATTTATTGATGCTCATGTTATATAAAAAATTATCCTGAAGACATGTGACTGAAGGAAGATGAGCACGAAATGTGGTCTTGGGAGGATGCTTCTGGAGAAAATGGGTTTCACCAAATATCTGAGGATAAGCTTATAATCTGGCAAGAAAGAAAGTGTATTTACACCTAAGAATAGATTTGGAAGAAGGTAAAGAGATGAACTGACTATGGCATGGGAGAGCAACAAGTAGGGAGAATAAAACTGTGCAGAGGATTGAAATCCAAGATGAACATGGAAGAAAAGTAGGACATAAAGACCAAGAGAGAGTCCAGGTCTCAGCTTTGGAGGTTGTGCAAGGCATGCCTGTGTTTTATTGTGTTATTTGACCAGCACCCATCCATGAAATCAGTGAGTATTTAACCACTTTTTCCCAGGTGCCAGCTGCATGGGGCCATGCCATGTCCATAAACTGGTGTGATGTGAAGCAAGGGATCTGTCCCATAAAAGAGAAGCAGATTCATGCTGTAGGGGTTCAGAGACCACAGGTTGGCCTTGCTTCTCAGTTTCTTCTCCCGCTCAGTTCTGTCTTGTGACTCTGTTCAGGGCATCTTCATGCAAACTGCCTTCACTGCTCATTCTCTCCCTGTTTTTCTACAACCTCATCAACTTCTCAGACTGGTAGAAGCTTTCCCCAATGAAACAGAAAAATACTTGGCACATTTCTAAGGGCTTTCCAGGTATTAACTAATTCAATTTGCCCAAAGGTGAATCAGTAGTGAGTCACAGAGCCAGTAGCTGACCTACAGAACTGTGCTTCCATAGCCTGTATACTTAAAATATACCCCACAGTGCCTCTTTGATGCCTTCTTTGTTGTCACGAAGTATCCCCAATTTATCCATATAGAAGGTTCTCCATCTCCTCTGAATTCATGAAGCATTCCTTATGGCTCTCATCAAATATTTGTCTCACCATCATTTTATATTGGGGGTTCTTGAGAGTGTGGCCCATGGGTGTTTTATATTTAGAGTAAATCAATAAATATGTGTAAAAGAATAAGTGATCCTATATCCAACCAAGAAATCTCCAAAATAGTCCCAGATTCCTGTTTGATTTTTTTTCTTTTTTTTTCATAATTTGGTCATTTTCTTGGTTTTTGAAATGATATAAGTATGTCTTTCTTGGCTAGTCTTGTTTTGAAGGTAAAATGCAGATTGCATACATGAATGTTTTGTGTTTAATTTATCTTTGTATAACTTTCCTCATGTAGACAGGGATTATGCAAATCTTTGAAGTTTTTCTTTGGTCCCCTCCCAACTTCTCTTTTATGGTCCTCTCCTATGTCCTGGCATTTGAAATGGCCTCCATCCTGGTATCTGATCCAGACCTGCCTTTCTTAAAAGGCCCTGTGCTCAGTTCCCTTCAAAAAGCCAACTTTGAGGTTTTATTTTAGCAGAGTAGATGAATTTACACTAAACTATTAATGAATGCTCACTTATGCTTCCTATTATATTTGTTATTATTAAAATTGCTATCTTAAAGAGACATCAAGTAACAATATTTGAACTTTTGCAAATAGTGGTATTTTTTTAGCTGCAGTCTAATATTTCTCCTTGGTGCTCCAAACACTTTGTAAAATTCAAAAGGATTCAGGCATCTGAATCTTTCCTTTAATCAATGCAAACATTGTTCACTTAAAGAACTCATGAATCCTTTTCATAGATCTTAACTCAGAGGAACCTGCTTAATGCTCATTAAAACTTTAGCCTCTGTTTAGCTGTGTTGGCATACAGTGATTTTGCCCTCTAAGCTCTAAAGCTAGACAATTCATTTAATGTAATCAAGGTTTGAAGGATAGGCTTATAAGTAAACAAAAGGGAATTATCCTCCTACAGATTCCTTTTGCCTCCTGATACCATGCCATTTGCTTATCAGAATTCAGTTCCCTTCAGGATAGAATAAATTAGAATATGAACTGGGCAAATGTTAAAGCAAATAAAAGACATGAATTTTAAGGTGTAGACTTCAAGTAGCACAGAACCCAGATGAGCGCTCACCACTACCTGCATTACACTTAGGGACAGAAAAATAAAATTTACTCAACAATATTTTATTTGAGGGCAAAATTTCAACTCATCCAAACTCTGACATCCTGAAGTTTGTTAAATCATCTTAGGTGAACTAGGTACTAGAATCATCTCAGGCAAGACATGTTGCTCTCTTCCTGCCTCAGTTTGCCACACTGTCCAGTGATGATACTGGTCTGTGAAGCTCCAAGATATTTTGCAATTCTGCGCAATATTAATTCCAAATGAGATAGCTTCAGCTAGCTTGCCGTCAAATGCCACATTTTTATTTGCTTTCTGATTCCCCTTTTTTCATTTAATAAAAAAAGAGTTCATGAATCTTTTCCTATCTATTTGATAATGGGAAATTATAGGCACTTGGAACTAGTTTTAAATTTAAATTATATTTACTTTTCTCTCTTACTCCACCAGGGACATGTGCATGTAAAAATGTTTGCCTTCTTCCATCTGTGCTCTGCTGACTCATTAGGAAAATTCAGAAGTGAGAGTCTCCTCCTCCCCTGCTAATAATAGCAGAGGACTCTAACATAGATAGAAGAAATTATACCTTCAAAGGATTGTTGCATGGAGTATTTGATATTTATTTTCACAATTGTATTATGATGTAGGAAGCATCATTACCTATTTTGCAAATAAGAAAATATGCTACGGTATAGGAACTTGAGCCACTCTACAAAACCCAAGGGTGTTATGGGTATAAGCAGCCATGGTTGTATGCCTCCCCCACAATCACTTACCCTTGCCCTGCCTGCACACATGCACACACAAACACCCATACCTCACAAACATACAGAATGAAAAGCCAAGTAATAAGGTGTCTGTATTTATGTAAGTCACCACCTCTAGAACAATTGTAAGAATTAAAACCTTACATAGCGCAGGAAGGTAGTAAAATCTCAACCAATGTAATTTTATTAATTTTGCCTCCTTTCTCATCTATGAATTCTACTGAAACAGAGAAGAACAAACTGACTCCCTATTGGATCTAGTCCTTGAACTATAATCTTTGTGCCCTGTTGCCTGTCCTGAGTCATGCTGGCTCTACACCTTTTGTAAAAGAATGTTGCCTAGAGCCTGAAATACACAGGAGAGACTATTCTCAGGGCTCTGACCTTTAAAGGTATAACACTTTTCCATTAAACAGTTATGAAACAGAGAATAACATTTGATTTGTTGGAGGTTCATAGGAACGTCTTGACCAGACTTATGTGGACGGCTGCAAGAGCAAAGGAATCAACGCAGCACCAAGAAGTTTACAACAACCAACCACACCCCCTTCACTCACAGGAAAAACAAAACCTGAATTACAACTCTGGGAAGATGGTTCTTTGCGACACTAGTCCACCATTTTCTTGGTCTGTTGTCTTTCTGAATAAAGTTGATATTCCTTGTCCCAACAGCTCATCTCTAGATTTATTGGTCTGTCCTATGGCAAGCAGTATGAGCTTGGACTTAGCATCACTACCTCAGTGTGGTCGTAAGAACTATAAATGTAAGAGTGATGAATGCTTGATGCCCAGTTCATTCATTCTCTGGGAATGATGATACATTCTTCCTTTACATGATTTCAGGGTCTCAGATCTGGATAATTCCTCCATCAAATAAGCAAGTCCTTGATAGTCCATTAATCATTTTGCTTAGACACTACTGCACTATTAAAAAAAACCCCAAGTTTCAATAGCTTAAAACAGCAAAGGTTGACTCTTGTCCCCTGTACATGCTGAGATACTGTTCCATATCCCCTACGCCTTAGAGTCAGATTGAAGACAAAACCCCCATCTGGGACATATTTGTCTCAGGGCACAGGGGAAAAAGAGAGATGAGGGAACTATGCAACTGTTCTTCACGTTTCTGCTGAGGAATGGGTAACATTATTTCTGCTCCATTTTATTGGGCAAAGCAAGGCATTTGGCTTAGCCTCACATCAAGTGGCTGGGGAAGTATAATAATCACACAGGCAGAGAGAGTTGATATTTGAAAATAGTAATCTATCACAAAGTAGCATGTTTTAAACAATTTTTAATTGCTCTCATATAAGTGGATGACTGCAAACTTGGGCTCATCATTTGCTCATTTATTTATTTATACCTTACTCCTCAGGTGCCCATGGAAGGTGTTCGAGATACTGTGCTAGGTCTTGTAGGTAGTAAAGATAAAAAGAAAGTGTCATCTACATGCAGCAAGAAATTTTTTGATAGAAAAAGAAAAAAATACTTTATTAGGGGGACTTCTGTGTATGTGTATATGTATGTGTTTGGAAGGTGGACACGGTGTCAAACACACACACACACATACATACACAAACACTTCTAAAAGTAGTGAGTGTTCATGTTTAGCCTTTTGAAGATCATAAGGGGAAGAGAGAAAAAAGCATGAACAAAGGCACATAGACCTCAAATGTATTCTATGTTCAGGGAATGTAAACTTCATAGAAGCAGAGGTCACATCTCATTCTGCTCACTTCTCTGTCTATACTCAACAGTTGGCCCTTGGAAATGAGAAAAGCATGTGATCCAACATGTGGATGCACAGACTGAGAGCAGAAGTGAGTGTACAGTAATTCACACCAAAGACATCTGTAGGAAAACTGCTCCCAAATCGTGACAGCATTGCCTGCTCCGAGTCTCAGAGCATCAGAGGCCATGTGTCCAACACGAAGGTAAGGAGTCATTGGTGTCAGGGGGGAGCAATCTGAGGGTACTGTCCTGCTCCCTCTGTAAGACCAACTGGAGGGCCAGGGAAAGCTTCATGGTGAGATGGTGCTGACTGGGGCCCAGGTTCTGGCTACCAGAGGGCTAGGAGGCCCTGATCCAGAAACAGAAGAGGCAGTGTATGCTAATTCAGCTTATGTGGAAGGGAAGCCAATGGTTATTGACAGCTTGAAGCTTACTACATTCAGGTTCTGCATTTATATGAAGTGTTTAAGGTCCGTATCAGTGTGTTGTATTCATTAATTAACTTTTTTTCCTATGATTTTTTACTACAGGATTGTAAGAAATGAGGTGCTGGGGAAAACAGCTGTTTGGTAGAAGAAATCCAGTATCCCTACTGTAACATGACTGAAAGCATCCTACTAGGTTTGAACACCCCTGAAGGAAGGGATGTCTTTGTATTGCCAGAAATAAGCTGTGTGTCCTACATACATTAGGTATTTGGCAAAAGCTTTATAAATGGATATAGGAGTGAATGACAGTGGTTCTTACTGAGAGAGGTTTTCCTTGCAATTTTTTATTCTATCAATCACTTGAGTCTGCAAGACTGTTATAAACCCACAATCTTTGGCACACTGCTGTTAGGATGAATAAATAGACATTAAGGAGCTTTCTAGAGTGTATTAAAACACGTTTCCTGCTTTGTAAGCTCACTTCAATTCTATTTAACTAAATTCAAGATACTTGTATTGAATCACCTCTATGCGTTAGGAACTGAGGTTCTGTGGTTTCAGTGATGATAAACACTTGATCCACACTTTCAAAGATTTCACTGTCAAGTGAAGAAATAGATCACCTCATTTAAAATAATGTGCAGTTGATACTTTATTAATTGCACATTTACTGAGTCAATAAAGAGATGTGATTCTCTCTGGAAGGCTCAAGTGAAATGTTCTTAGGGATGTACTGTTGACCCAAGCTCCAGTTGTAAAGTGAAATTAACCAGGCAGTCAAAGCTGAGAATGAAATCTACTTTTAAGGTGTTAATAATAATTGAGTCCCTTTCATCATGAGAAACAATGATCAAGGAAGAGATACATGGTTAGAGTTGGAAAAAATATAGGAAATTGTACTGAATCTATGTGTTTCTAGGGAGATTACCTTTTCTTTAATTAATCCATAATAAAGAATTTGATTATATATATATATATGTATGTATGTGTATATATATATATATATATATATATATATATATACACATATATATATATATATATATATAATTTGGCGGTCCGTGGGCCTCTCACTGTTGTGGCCTCTCCCGTTGCGGAGCACAGGTCCCAGACACGCAGGCTCAGCGGCCATGGCTCACAGACTCCACGGCATGTGGGATCTTCCCGGACTGGGACACGAACCCGTGTCCCCTGCATCGGCAGGCAGACTCCTAACCTCTGCGCCACCAGGGAAGCCCTGATTTTATAATTTTATTCTGTGCTTTTAAGAGACAAAAAAAGTGAATTCTCTAACATTGCATTTTTTATATTAAACCATCAATTTACATAGCTGCAGCATAAATAATCTCAAATGATAACTCTAAAACATCAAGCACAAAACACTATAATTCTTTTGTTATTGACTTCTTCTGAAGTTATAATGTAGACTCCATATATTTGTTGTTCAGTAGTTTATTATATTATTTCCCAGGCAATTACATTTTTACTGCCAGTTTGGAGGATTTACTTGACATAATCATTGAATACAAGCACAGTGCTAAGTATTTAAATGAGAATATTATCAAATGAGTCTAATTTTTCTTGTCCTGTTGTAACCAGATTATTTTTAATATGGAGGATTTATTAAAACATTCTCAATTATGCTGGGAAGTTTAAATCAAGGAAGCATTTCACACATAATATTGCTTCCGAATAAGGTTGACGTTTACAAGATGGTGAGTAACATTTTGTATGCTTATTTCTTAAGTACTTTAGAGTTTGTCAATACAAGATACATTAGCTAAGATCAGGCAAATTATGTTTAGGTATTTGGATTAATCATATGCTCCATCTTGTCTGCAATATTGATAGGAATGTTTAGCAACTGTACCAAGTAGACTGAGTGGCAAAAATGAATACAGATTTTGTTATAAATTGCAAATAAGTACAAAATTAATCTGGTTGAATTAATCAGGAATACAGAATAACAGTTCCATTTCAAGTAACTTTATTTTGATTTGTAGAATTCATTGGCAATGTAAAATGGCAACTTTACAAATCTTCACTTAGGAAAAATGGCAAAAGGAATTTATTTTCCAAATTAATAATGTTCATGTTGCATATGCTTATTCCAGACATTGCCTATTTGGTGTTATTGTTTAGGAAAAAAATGTTTAGGAAAAAATGAACATTGGGAAATTGGGATTGACATATACACACTACTATATATAAGATAGATAACGAATAAGGACCTACTGTATAACACAGGGAACTACTCAGTACTCTCTAATGGCCTATATGGGAGAAGAATCTAAAAAAGAGTGGGTATATGTATATGTATAACTGATTCACTTTGCTGTACTCTTGAAACTAACACAACATTGTAAATCAACTATATTCCAATAAAAATGTAAAAAAAGGAAGATAAAAAATAAAAATAAAGAATTGTCATCACAAATGGGTTTTAAGTCACACTTCTCAATTGAGTGACTATTATAAATTTAAAGACTGGATGGCAAATTAAAGAATTTTTGGTGTGACCTCTTCTACATGTGCAACTGGGCCAAGTTCTTTCTGGTTGTATATAACCCATTACCCCACAAAAGTTGTCATAGTATTTTGAGTTGAAATTCCCCACAATCAATGTCAGTGGATGCAGAAAAGAACCTTGTGAAAAAGCACATCCAGAGCTAGCATTCACATTTCTTTTTTCCTTTTAACTTACTTTGTAAATAAACATGCAATTTTCATTTCTCCCAATCTTCTTAATTATTTTTCTAATTAACTAGTGACGATATTGAGCTGATTTAGAATTAATCAATTTTTATGAACACATTTATAAGAAGGGATGGATTTAAGCATTTTTCCATTTTCACACTTTAACGTCATCCAAGGAACTCACTCACCTTTAGGATAGAACCATATCAAGTCTCAGCAGCACTTACTTGAGAGAGTTTACATGAAGGTTATCTACTTTGAGAAAACTAACCCAATGTATAGTAGGATATATTCCCTCTGTCCCTAGTCCAAACCTAGGGAGAGAAACTTATAAGAACTCTGAGATAAAGGGTCATTTTCTAAAATCTCTGTATCACTAGTATCAAGGAAGGTGCTTAGTATGTTATAGACACTTGACTCAGTCATTTAACAATATATAGCTTCCTTTCCTGGGGCTTATGCTCTGTTAGAGCACAGAAAGTTTAAAAATCATCAGTTCTTATATAATATTTCAGATGGTGATAAGTGTTGCAGAAAAGATAAAGTCTGGGGATGGTGATACATGTACTGTGCAGAGATTGCTGTTTTATATGGGGTGAAAAGAAAGGCCTTAACTTTAAGTTGACATTTGAGTGGATACCAGGGAGAAGTGATTCTATCTTGGGGAAGAATATCCAATATAGAAACCAATAACAAGTACCAAGGACTGTGCTTAGCTAGTTTTAGGAAGAAGAAGGGCATCATTGCAGAGAGGAGGAAAGCTAGTGGGAAACAGTAGAGCGGGTCTCATAGACAATGAGAGAGGATTTGGTTCTTCCTCTCAGTGAGAAGAGAAGCCAAGTGAGGATTATGAGAAGAGGAATGGCACAAATCTTCAAAGGCTGATATTTTGAGAGTAGATAGTGAAGCACATGGACAGTATCTGGGAACCCACTAAAGAGCTTCTTGCAATAATCTAGACAAGAGATAATGGCAAAAGAAGTTTTTAGTTTCTAGAATACTTTGCAGAATCAAATGTTTGGATGTGTTGACTGTTGGCTGGGAAAGAAAGAGAAAGCACAGATGCTTCAATGGACTACTATTTCTGAAAACTGGGAATGAAAAAGTAGTTATTTACTGAGATAGGGAAGGGCTTGGGACAGGTGTAGGTTTCGGACTTGCTAAATTTGAGGTGACCACTGACATCTAAATGGAGACAGCAACGTTTGATTAACTCTGCATATGAACACTGAGTAAGGGAAGACAGGGGCACAGAGGGGAAGAACCCAGGAAGAAAGGATGCACCAACAAGAGTAACAGCAAAAAGTGTAAAATTTAAGTAGAACTGAAAGTCAAGACATCTTTTCTCAGTGATTACTTTTAGTTCTGTGTGGGCTAAGGCTAATTAGTAATTTGAGAATTAAATGAGCAGGAATGGAAAGTATTTCCCCAGCAGTGACATCTGGCTTCTGAAAAGTTATTTTGACAGATCCATGGCACTCTCCAAATCTAGCACATGGCTGAAATTCTGTATTTTAGCTGGTGTGACTTTTGTTCCTATACTTTTTCATTAGTGTCTCTTATGTATATTTGAAAAGAAATTATATTAATCATAATATATTTTTAAGGGAAAACAACCTCAAAATGATTATATATTTGAAAATATAAAATAATGTTTAATAATTATATGTCATACCTAACCATTGAAATTACTTCCACGTGGATTATTAGCCAGTTAGCTATCATTCACTGGGTCTGTGCTATGTATATAACCTTGCTGTAAAGAGGTAATAATCAAAATGTTGAACAACTATTGGTTATGCATGCTGATTAAGTAGGAAGGGACCCAAGAGAGAGGTGGACTTGACCAGAGAGTGCAGGTAAGAAATAGGGGTCCTGAGGCAACGACTATTTACCAGCCACTTTAGTCATATTATTATACTTGGTTTCTAGTGTGTTTCCAGTGATAAGAACAGTACCTCATTACATTCTCACAACAATCTTGAGGTTTGTGCTTCTTTGGCAGTTGAAGTTGATGCGCAGAAAAGTTGTGGTTTTCCTAAGATCATCCAGCTTGCTGTTAGAAATTGTGAAATCACATCCAAGTGGACTTGATTAGGAGAAGGGCTACATGTTTTTAGGATTCCTAAGAGTTGTTGATCCTCAAATCTTCCTTCTCAACCCAGTCCTATAATCTCTGATATCATCTCTTTAATCTAGTCTACAAATATTTTCCACCCTCAAAGCCTAAATATCAAACTTTATCAGTGGTGTACTTTTACTTTACAATGCTATAAAATAAAATGACCTTAAACTATATTGCACAAGCATTTTCCAACTTATTAACCATTCTTACAATTGTCAAAATGGAACAGAGTTTTAACTGAGTCATAGGTTTTATGCATTTTAGCTATTGGGATATAGACTGTGATTATATTTTTGGGTAAGAACCAGAAAGATGTACAACTGTGCTGACATTACAATCTGAAGAAGTGAGAAATTAACTCTGTAGGAAATCAACGTGATGTAGGATCAATATGACCACGAAATAGATGAAAGTTGCCAGGGCAACTTTTCATATACTCCAAGCAATGTTGTGGTTTGTTTTCCTGTTGATGAATATGATGCATGCTTTTGGCTAAAATCCAATTCATTTAAAGAAATATTTATTGCATTCTCACTATGGATCCAGCATATTGTATCATTTTCCCTGACACCATTCATATATCTCTTCAAAAATTGAGACTTATGCAAAATAAACTGGCTTAGACTTTGTCTACATGGGACCAGAAAATTGACTCTTTGTATAATAATGACCAGTTCCATTTGCCAGTATGTATACCAAATTGCTGAGCCAAGAATTTGTTAGAAAAAAATTGATGCTAGCCTTAACTTAACCTATAGTATAAAGTTAGAGTATCTAAACTATCCACTAATAACATGAAAACAGAAAAATATACAACACACTGGTAAGAGTAAGAATATAGTAAGAGTCAGAATATTCTAATATCTTAGTATAGTGTTATGTTCTGTTTCACTATAATGTAAATGTTAAAAAAGAAAAGTATGAAAATAGCTATAGCTACAATATTTTGCTAATGAATACACAGTACAAAAGGATGTAAATCATGACATCAAGGGCTTCCCTGGTGGCGCAGTGGTTGAGAGTCTGCCTGCCGATTCAGGGGACAAAGGTTCGTGCCCCGGTCTGGGAGAATCCCATGTGCCATGGAGTGGCTGGGCCCGTGGGCCATGGCTACTGAGCCTGCACGTCCAGAGCCTGTGCTCCACAACAGTGAGAGGCCCACGTACTGCAAAAAAAAAAAAAAAAATCATGACATCAAAAACATTAGAGTGTATATGTCAATCCCAATCTCCCAATTTGGCCTCCTCCTCCCTTCCCCTTTGGTAACCATAAGTTTGTTTTCTACAACTGTGACTCTATTTCTGTTTTGTAAATAAGTTCATTTGTATCATTTTTTTTTCATTCCACAGATACACACTACTTTATATAAAATAGATAACTAATAAGAACCTACTGTATGGCACTGGGAACTCTTCTGAATATTCTATAATGGCCTATATGGGAAAAGAATTTAATAAAGAGTGGATATATGTGTATGTATAAGTGATTCACTTTGCTGTACAGCAGAAACTAACACAACATTGTAAATCAACTATACTCCAATAAAAACTAATTTTAAAAAATAAAAGAAGGGAGAGTAAAATAATGAAGTTTTTGGATGCAAATCAAGTTAAAATGTTATCGGTATAAAATAGACTGTTATATCTTTAATAAGTTTTATGTAAGCCTCATTGTAACCACAAGGTAAAAACCTACAGTAGATTCGTAAAGATAAAAGGAAGAAAATCAAAACACCCTACTAGGAAAAAATCATCAATTCACAAAGGAATGCAGCAAGAGAGTAAGAAAGGAAATATGAAAAGCCAGCATTAGTAAGTCCTTACTTATTGATAATTACTCTAAATGTAAATGCATTGAATTTTCCAATCAAAAGACATGGAGTCGTTGAATGGATAAAAAAAAACAAGACTGTACTATATGCTGACTCCAAGAGACTTACTTCAGATTTAGGGATACAAATAGGCTCAAAGTGAAGGGAATGAAAAAAATATTTCATGCGAGGAGAACCCAAAAGAGAGTTGGAATAACTATATTTATATCAGACAAAATAGACTTTAAGTTAAAAACAGTAATGAGACAAAAACGTCATTATATAATGATAAAGGTGTCAATTCATCAAGAAAATATAACAATTGTATTGTAAATATATAGGCACCCAACACTGGGATACCTAAATATATTAAGCAAATACTAACAGATCTGAAAGGAGAAATAGACTACAATACAACAATAGCAGGGGAGTTCAATATTCCACTTTCAATAATGGATAGGTCAGACAGAAAATCAACAAGGAAAAATTAAATTTGAATCATATTGTAGATCAAATGAACCTAACATACATATACAGAACATTTCATCCAATAGGATCAGAATACACATTTTTTTCTTAAGTACACACAGACCAATCTCGTATGATAAGTCACAATGCAAGTCTTAGCAAATTTAAGAACACTGGAATCATATGAAGTATCTTTTCTGATCACAATGGTATGAAACTAGAAATCAATAACAGGAGGAAACTGGAAAATTCACAAATGAGTGGAAGTTAACAACACACTCCTGAATAGCCAATGGGTCAAGATGTAATTGAAAGGGAAATAAAAAGATATATTGAAACAAACAAAAATGGAAACACAACATATCAAAACCTATGGGATGGTGCAAAAACAGTTCTGAAAGTGAAGTTCATTAGAATAAATGCCAACATTAAGAAAAAGAAAGATTTCAAATAAACAACTTAACTGTACACTTCAATAAACTAGGAAAAGAAAACAAACTAAGCCCAAAGTTAGCACAAGGAAGGAAATGACAAATATCAGAGCAGAAATAAATAAGATAGAGATCAGCAAAACAATAGAAACTATTAATGAAACTAAGAGCTGTTTTTTTAAAGATAAACATAATTGACAAAACTTTAGCTAGACTAAGAAAGGAAAAGAGAAGATGCAAATAAATAAAATCAGAAATGAAAGAAGAGACATTATAAATGATACCACAGAACTACAAAGGATCATAAAAGACCACTATAAACAATTATATACCAACAAACTCGATAACCTAGAAGAAATAAATTCCTAGGAACATACAACTTACCAAAACTGAATCATGAAGCAATAGAAAATATGAACAGACCAGTTACAATTGAATTAGTAATCAAAAACTTTCCAAAAGAGAAAAGCCCAGGTCCAGATGGTAACACTGGTGGATCCTACTAAACATTTAAAGAAGAATTAATACCAAGCTTTCTCAGCCCATGTGCAGATGGGCACAAACACTACATCAGGGTAAAAAAGTGGAAACTGTGAGTCAGAAAAATGAGGTTGTTGTGAAAAATGACAGAGAAAATTTTCCCAATTAGACCATCTTTGGAAGTAGATGTTGTACAACTTTTCTGAATAGAATGTGTACATGGCTGTGCTTCAAGATACTTGGATTCTCATCTCTAGGCTAAGTGGCCTAAGCAATTATAAATTTCTGGACTTCAGGTGCCTTAGCTGTAAAAATGGGTTTGGTGGTGAAAACAGATTATTTCCAAATTACTTCCAACTCAAAAAATTCAATTGTAGAGTTTGTTTGGCACAGAGGACACACTGTTTAACCTCAAAAGTTTGCAAATAAATAAAAATGAAAACAGTAATACAGTATCACTTTACAGTATAAAAGTCAGATATTTTTTCTTAAGAAGATTGTTATTTTCTATTGCTAATGGAAACTAATTTTGGAAGCTTTCTAGGTGCTTTTGAAGCATTTTAAAAATAGAATACTCTATGCATGGGATGGTCTTGTATCTTCCTCAAATTTCTAGATAGTCTCTGTTCAAAAAGACCTTCTCTTCTTATTTCCATCTGCCTTATAACCAATTATATCTCCTCTTTACTGCACTATATGGAATAATTGTTCTCTTTATCTTGCCTAAAAACAAATGCAACCACCTATTCCTGACACTTAGAAGGAGATTAATTATATTTAACCCAAAGAACACTTGCTTAACTAGGAATGCTAAATGTGTCAGCTACAGGCAAGGCCCAGCTGCCTGGCTGGCCATTTGGACATCCTTCATCTCTTCTCACTGATGCACAAATGTCTGAGGCCTTGCAGGTGAACCCCAGTGTGTTTGCACCCAGGGAAGGGTATTGTAAGCTGGTGCTCAGCTAGTCAGGTGGTATGTGGTGCCAGGTCTCCATTTAACAACTTCATCAGTTTCTTTCTGGAGTTCAAGATTTTTACTCTACAGAAATAAGAGCTGCTATTCAGCATAGTGCTATCACTTGTTTCCTCCCTTCTCAACCTCCAGAACTTATCCAATGCTGCACTGGATAAGTTCTGCAGGGGTTTGAACAATTGCTAATAAGGTAAAGGAAGAAGCAGTGATTGGTTATCTTTAATGCTGTGGTAAATTTCCAAATTAGCTGCTGCTCTTATTGAAACTATGGTTAGCATCATAAATAAGCACTGAAAACTAAAATTATCCAGGGGTTTTAGATATATATATATATACAGGACAAGCAGGTCAAGGACCCATAGTTCCCTGTGCAGAGACGTATCACTTCATAAATCTTTCAGTACAGGGTGCTTGTGTGTTTGCAGGTACTTAGAAAAGTTGTATGTATATGTGTGGGGGGGGTATGACAAAATTTAGAAATAATCTAAAAGTTCAATATTGGGGAAATATTAATAATGATTCTTCAACATATAAAGCTATTTAGTTGGTATTATAAAGTTTATATAACAATGTTAAATAATTATCATTTAATATTAAATAAATATGGAAAATACAAACTATCTATACTTTGATCATATCTCTAAAAGTGTATGTATATAGACAAAATGTGAACAGGAACACATTATATTGTTGATATGGTATAGTAGTAGGATTTTTCTTCCTACTTTAAAGCTTAATTTCATTAAAATGTAATCTATAAGACACATATCAATACATATATTTATAAGGTTTCAATAAATAAGAAAATGAAATAAAGGACACTATTTGTCATGTACCAAGTCTTTTGTGTATTTGATCTCACAGCTATGTTTCGAGGCAGACATTGTGCCCATTTTACAAATTAACAGACCAAGGCAATTAAGCAAGGCTAAATTAATTGCCCAAGTTACCATAGCAATAAGTGCAAAGTCAAATTCAGTGCTCTTTCAACTGTATCAAACACTTACGGTGCCAATGACTGAAATGAGGTGCAAACAAAATCTTTGTTAGCTTAGAATTAGTACATGTATCTGGAGAGAAAGAGAACAAAAAATCTTAGAATTGAAAAGTAATTCCTTTTTAGAAATAGTTTACTCTTAGACAAATGATATGCCTAATTTTATTTTATATTTTAAAAAGATGAAGTTATTTCCAGTAATTTTAGCATTTCCAACTAGCAAAATCCTAAAATGACAACTCATCTATTAGCAATCAAGAGAAAATGTGTTTTGTCTCTACAGGTATAAATTCCATTGGTGCTCATGGACAACATATGGCAAAGGCAATGACATCCAGGCATCAGAGAGGAGCTCTTGGAACCAGGAGAACAAATGGTGATGGACAGTGACTCACAGAGGTTGATACAGAGTAAGCAAGAGTTTTGTAGTATTTCTGCAGATGGAAGCAACTGGCCATGGCCAAGTCAAGTTAAAAAAGGTCATGATTGTTTCAGACACAATGTCAGCAGCAGATATTAACAGAATGCCAAATAATAGGACCAGATACACCATAACCAAAAGAATGCCAAGAGAGTGAAATTACCAGTATGGCAATATAGGTCATTCCTGAATTTGTTCCCACTCACGAGTAGAGCAACTAACAACTATTCAAGAACAGACAACACCGAGAGAATCCTAGAACATAAGGATGATGCTGAAGCACCCGCCTTGAACCATGAGACAAAGCAAGGCTGCATTAGAAGGATAAGAGAAGGAGATGCACAGATACCACCTTGCCCTTCCCCCAGGCCAGTGCAACCCCATGCAGAGAGCTTTACCAGCTTTACAGCTGAGTCTTCCAATGCACCTGGGCACTCATTCTGAGCTGAATACAGCCTTCAGCTTGCCCAACCAGGGTTCCTAACCAGAGCACATGGGAAGTTCTGTTATTCCACCCAACAGCCCTGCTTACAGTGGTACTTGAACAGAGAGCATAGCTTGTGGCTTTAATGTCTGCAAAGAAAAACTGGTGGCCTCATCTAACCAGGGAATTTAGTGCATACTCTTGCCTAATGTACAGGCCCTGGGTCCCATCCTACTGCCCTGCCAGTGCAGGGACACTAATTTGTAGCTTTATATACCAAGTAAATAGAGTATCCAGTCCCAACCATCTAGTAAGCTGAACCATAGAATACAGGCAACCACGGAGTCCATCCTAGAGTCTCAGGTGGATAGAAAACCAAGCCAGCAGTCTTATCCAACTGTTTTCAGCCAGTGGCACACTCCCACCTTCAACCCCAGAGCTTAAACACCACTTCACCCCAAAATAGACCACAATAGCAAGGCCTGCCTGCCCCAAAATATTAGTAGCAGACATGCCAGAAACCCAAACTGAGCTGACTGGTGAAAATTTTTCTCTCCCAAAGCAAACCTGTAAAGTCTGGAAGAGGAACCTGTTTACTCAAATGTTCAGATACCAATGTAAGGAATTAAGGATCATCAAAAAATATATATATATTATATATGTGTGTGTGTGTGTGAAACCACCAAAGAAAACTAATAAAGCTCCAAAAACTGATCCTAAAAAATGGTGATCTGTGAACTACCAGAAAAAGAATTCCAAATAATCCTCTTAAAGAAGCTTCATGAACTACATGAACACACAGACTTAAAACTAAGTGAAATTCAGGAAACAATGCAGGAATAAAACAAAAAAAAAATTGTCAAAGCAATATAAACCTTCAAAACAAAACAAAATAGAAATCCTAGAGTTAAAAATGAAATAAATGAACTGGAGAATTCAATAGAGGGTTTCAAAAGCAGACTTAAGAATGGAGAAGAAAGAATCAGCAACCTGGAGCACAGGATATTCAAAATTATCCAGTGAGAGAAATAAAAAGTAAAAAAGAATTAAAAAAATAAAGAAACCCTACTAGACTTGTGGGACACAATGAAAAGAAACAATACTCATATTATGGGAATTCCAGAAGGAGAAGAGAAAGAGAAAGGGATAGAAAGTGTATTTAAAGCAATAATGGTTAAAAGCTCCATGAACCTGGGGAAAGAAATGGACATCCAGATCTATGAGGTTCAAAAGATCTTAAATAGGTTGAACCTGACTAGGGCTACATCAATACCCATTATAATTAAATTGTCAAAAGTCAAAGACAAAAAAACAAAAAACAAACAAACAAACAAACAAAAATAACAGAGAGATAAAAGAGATAGATTACAAATAAGGAAACCTCCATAAGTCTGTCAGCAGATTTATCAACATAAACTTTTCAGACCAGAAGAGGAAGGGATGACATATTCAACATATTGAAAGAAAATAACTGTCAATGAAGAATACTATGCCCTGCAGAACTGTTCTTCAGAAATGAAGGAGGGATAAAGACTTTCCCAAACAAACAAAAGCTGAGGGAGCTCATTACCACCAGACCTGCCTTACCAAAATGCTAAAGGAGTTCTTTGAGTGGAAGTGAAAGAACACTAATTATCATCACAAAAACACAAAAAGGTAGCATAAATCTCGTTGGTAACTGTGAATATATAGTCATAGTTAGATCTGCAACATGGTAATAGTGATGCATAACTCACTTACAAACCTAGTTTAAAAGTTAAGAAGAACACAGAAAAATAATAATAAATGCAATAAACTGTCATTACTTACACAATATAAAAAGCATGTGAATTGTAACAACAATAACCTCAAATGTGAGGGGTAGAAAAAGTAACAATGTAAAGTATATGAATGCTATTAAGGTTAACTTGTTATCAGTTTAAAATAGGGTGTTATAAGTGTAAGGTATTTTATGTAAGCCTCATGGTAACCACAAGGGGAAATCTTGTAGTAATTACACGAAAGAAAATGTTAAAGTCAAAGCATACTGGCACAAAAAGACATCAAAACATACAAAAAAAGACAGCAGATAAGAAAAGGGAGAACAATGGACCTACAAAACAACCGGAAAGCAATTAACAAAATGGCAATCGTAAGTCCTTATTTATCAATAATTACTTTAAACATAAATGAATTAAATTCTCCAATCAAAAGTCATTGAATGCTGGTTGGATTAAAAACAGAAAAACAAAAATAAGGTCCAACAATATTCTGCCTACAAGAGACTCACTTTAGCCTTAAAGATATACATGGATGGAGAGTGAGGGATAGAAAAAGACATTTCAAGCAAACGGTAACAACAACAAAAAAAAATCAGGGGTAGCTATACTTATATCAGACAAAGGAGACTTTAAACTAAAAATGGTAATAAAAAGAGACAAAGAAGATCATTATATAATGATAAAGATGTCACTTTATCAAGAAGATATACAAATTGTAAATATTTATGGACCCAATATCAGAACACCTATATATATAAAGCAAAAACTAACAGAGCTAAAAGGAGAAATAAAGAGTAATACAATAATAGCTGAAGATTTAATACCACCTATTCAAGAATGGATACATCATTCGGAGAATCAATTAGCACACAGTGATTTGAACAACACTATAGATCATATGGACCTAACAGACACATATAGAACATTTTATCCAACAACAGCAGAATACACATACTTCTCAAGTGCATATGGAACATTTTCCAGGATAGACCAGAACTTATGGAATGCAGCATAAGCAGTTCTAAGAGGGAAGTTCATAGTTATAAACATCTACATTAAGAAGCAAGAAAGATCCCAAATAAATGACCTAACCCTACACCTTAAGGAACTAGAAAAAGAAGAACAAACTGAGCCCAAAATTAGTAGAAGAAAAGAAATGATTTGAGGTGAGAGGAGAAATAAATGAAATAGAGAACAGAAAAACAATAGGAAAAATAACCAAATTAAGAGTTGGTTCTTTGAAAAGATAAAATTCACAAACCCTTAGCTTGACTAACCAAAGAAAAAAGAGAAAGAACCCAAGTCAACAAAATTCTAAATGAAAAAGGAGACGTTACAACTGATACCACAGAAATACAAAGAATTATAAGAGACTACTATGAACAAGTATATGCTGACGAACTGGACAACCTGGAAGAAACTGAAAAATTCTTAGAAACTTACCAAGCCTGAATCAGTCTTTGGCTATCATCAAACAGATAAGAGGTAACAAATGTTGGCATAGATGTGGAGAAAACAGAACCCTTGTGCACTGTTGGTGGGATTGAAAATTAGTACAATCACTATGGAAAACACTATAGAGTTTCCTCAAAAAATTAAAAAATATCATAAGATCCAACAATTCCACTTCTGGGAATATATCCTAAGAAAATGAATACACTAACTTAAAAAGATATCTGCACCTTCAAATTTTATTGCAGCATTATTTACAATAGCCAAGATATGGAAACAATCTAAATGTCCATATATGGATGAACTGAATAAAGAAGATATAACATGTATATATAATGGAATATTAGTCATAAAAAATGAGAAAATCCTACCATTTGCAATTACAATGGATCGACCTTGAAGGCATGATGCTAAGTAAGACAAGGAAAGACATACTATATGATCTCACTTATATGTGGAATCTATAAAACAAAACAAAAACAAACACAACAACAAAAATCTCATAGAAAAAGAGGTCAGACTTGTGGTTACCAGAATACCATAGGCAGAGGCTGGGGTGAGGGGGAATGGGAGGCAGGTGATGAAAAGGTACAAACTTCCAGTTACTATATTAATAAGTATTTGTGATGTAATATACAACATGATGACTATAGTTAGCACTGCTCTGTGATATATAGGAAAGTTAAGAGAATAAATCCTAAGAATTCTCATCACATGGAAATATTTTTCTTTTTTTTCTTCTTTATTTTAATCTTTCCTTCTTTTTATTCTGTCTATATGAGGTAACAGATGTTAGTTGAACCTGAGTCATTTCACAATATATGTAGATCATACTGTGTTCCTTAAACTTGCACAGTGATACATGCCAATTATTTCTCAATAAAACTGGAAAGGAAAAGAATACCAGATGAGTCCCATCTCAGCCAAGACTAGTAAGGACCCCAAAGACACAGAAAGGATGTTGTCACTCCAAGGCACAAGGTCACAGGTGCCCTTCTTCCTCCAAACAGTCAGATGCCACACTGGGTACAAGCAGAGGAGAAGGAACAGAATCTATGAGGTTAAGTATCTACAAAATGATATTGCTTAAAGGGATTACTTAGAATATTAGTTTGGATAGTCTTAAATCAGATTAGATTAAATGAATGTTCCTTTATGTCAATTGGATGAGGATCATGAAGAAACAGCATATCAGTTTTAAGCAAGATGCATTCTGTGCCTTTAGTACGAGTGCAGTTAAATTATCATCTGTATTAACACACAAAAATCCCCTCATACACTGTGTGTGTATTCATTTATTCTCATAAGTAAATGTGTGCACACACATATTCATATATCTTATTGACAGTACAACTATTGCTTCAGTGGTTTTTACCACACTAGAGAATGGATAAATCATCTGATCAGGAATCTATTTGCCAAATACCTGGATCTGTTTTACACATGGATTTTGTTATTTCATATCACTTATAATTCACATTCATGTGGAGCTGGGAATGTTTTTGAAATATTACTGAAATACTAATTGTAGCATATTCTCAAATGCTTTTACAGCTCCCCCAAATTTAATCTTTACTTAGAATCTTTGTTAACACTTTTACTACAGCACTAGCCATCTCTTCTCTCACTTTTTTTTAATTGTGCAGAAGTGAGAAAAGACTGGAGTTGTATTTCTCTTATAATTGTATAAATATACATACAGTTTCTACCTTAATTTACCCAGAAAATGCTTTCTTCTCTGTGTGTTGCATAGAAAGGGTTCTATATGCCTGCAATTGAAGAAAATATGTCACTTGCAGTTGAACTCTTATCTGAAATATTTTCCTCATTATTTAAAAACCTACAACACTTACTTTTTGTTTTTTTTTCGGTATGCGGGCCTCTCACTGCTGTGGCCTCTCCCCTGTGGAGCACAGGCTCTGGACGTGCAGGCTCAGCGGCCATGGCTCATGGGCCCAGCTGCTCCACGGCATGTGGGATCTTCCCGGACTGGGGCACGAACCCATGTCCCCTGCGTCGACAGGCGGACTCTCAACCACTGCGCCACCAGAGAAGCCCCTTACTTTTTTAATTGAGTAATTACATGTACAGCAGTTTGTTTTAAATGGACCACAAAGTCACTTTTAGGGTATATGTGTGTATGTGGTGTGTGTATGTATATGTACGAACATGTGTTTATATCTAGATATGTACATATGAAATACAAATTATGATATATAACAGTGTTACATGTCATATAATATGCAATATATATATATAAGATTTACACATATATCTAGGTATGTATATTTTACATGCATAACTTATTTACACACACACATAAATTTTGATCAAAAGTTTTATTTTCAGCCATGTGCAATTTTGTGAGTTAGCTGGACCTACTTATTAGCTGGAATTACTTATTTAAAAAGGTTTTTGTTGCAAAAAATCCCAAGTAAACTTTTTTTTTAATTGAAGTATAGCTGATTTACAACATTGTGTTAATTTCAATTGTACAGCAAAGTGGTTCAGTTATATATATATGTATATGTTTTTTTCAGATTCTTTTCCACTACCGGAAAAGGAATGGAAAAGAATGTATATTATTAAAAGATATTGAATATAGTTCCCTGTGTTATACAGCAAATCCTTTTTGCTTATCTATTTTATGTGTAGTGGTTTGTATCTGTTAATCACATATGACTGTAAACTCCTTGAATGTCCCTCCATCCATATTTTTTAAATTTGTACTGAATATCAAACATAATTTTAAAGAAAATGAAGGCCCCAGAAAATTAGGATGACAGTTCAATTGTTTTTACCAAACTGGGATATTTTGAGATTGAGAAAATAAGGCACTTTTTATGCCATGTTGATAGACATCAAATGGGACTGTTATGGACAAAGCAATGAGAATGACCAACCCACTAAAATGTAGGCTCCATGCTCTATGATCCCATTATGGAAGAAGATGCAGAACTAGCCCACCTCTGTCCTTTGGTGCTGGTGTTGGTCGGGGTTTGGACAGTGTGCTTGTGGGGTTTGGGCTCTGACAGCACCAGGAGACAGAGCCCATCCTTCTCTCCAAGTGACTCTCCTTCAGGCGCTGAGTCACTGCTCAGTCAACACCTGCATAATACCTCAATCCTGTTGCTGGCTTTTCTCACTCCATCATTCCCTCCCCACCCTCCCCAACACTTCAATGAAAGCCTGCTCCCCAAGCTGCAATAAATAGAGAAGGGAAAAGAAACGGCTTCACCAGAACTTAGCATGGGACCTAAATCAGTTTCTCATGATTGACCAACATTTATTTCACAGATTTAACAAGGTGCTTTCTAAGAAAAGAAGATTAATCAGAAGTTTTCTTCTCTGTATGGTAGATAGAGGTCTGTCATCTTTTGATGTGTTTTTCTTTGTACATTTTCATTCTGAAACTCTTCCATCTTTAGTTGGCATCACTCATCCTGAAGTTTCTCTCTGGAGAAAGATGTCTTTTCTTATCGTATTTTCATTTCTCTGAAAAAAACCTTATGTTTTAATACCTCAGTCTCAGCACTATTCTTATATATATTGAATACTTGCTTGAGGAAGATATGAGTGAGAGAAAGTTGGCACTTCCTTTTCTATGGGCAAAAAATGAAAAGTTAATTTTAATATTAGAATTTATTTTAGATTAGTATACTCAGGAGAATGCACATAGTACAATTTCAATTTTTCCCCAAACTCCTTCTGAAAAGGAAGGCTCCTGGATTGTTTACACCTAACTCAACAGCTATTAGATTTTCTTTTCTCTCTTATCACAAGCTTCAGATTCTAAATTTCATACCTCCTATCAGAAGGATCCTTTGTTCCAGCTGCCCAAACTTTCTATTGTCAAGAAATTGTGCAATGACCTCCAGAATCCTGCCTTTTCATTACATCATCTGATGGACTTTTTAAAAAGTGACTTTTAATGAACCACACATAAGATCAGTAAACCATCAAAAATTTTGATCCCAAAGGGTCTCCGACAAATCAAGTTTGTTTTTTGGGGGTGGGAGGCGGGGAGGGTACCAAGATGACCTCAAGCAGAAAATAACGTGGGCTTTAGTTACATCATCAGGAAGGTGCAAATGTTTCTGTTTCACAAAGACGCCAGGGGCTGAGACCCACAGCATGTGTGAGAAGAGCCTTCTGGTAGACCCCAGGCCTGAACACTTGCATAAACTGGAGCCCAAGTCCTCATCTCTGCCACAAACCTCCACTTTGATGCGAGTGTGAAGCCTGGGCATTTTGCTGCTGCTGAGAGAGGCTCTGAGGTCTGGAGGACCTGAGACGGTTCAGTTGAGCCTATCTGTGTCAGTTTGAAGTCAGTGCCCATGACATCCACAGCGGGAACTAAGTCAATCCTTGAAGAATGATATCACAGCAAAGAGGCAAGTATTAAGGCAACATAAGGCAAGAGGTCATAACCAGAAAAAAAGCTGAAAACAGGTAGGAAATGTGGACCAAGGGACTGCAAACACAACAAGGAACCTAAGAGCCTGGCACAGACACAGTAAACACTCATGAAATATTAAATACATGCATGAATGAATTACTGACGTGCAATGACACTGCCCAACCAATTAAAAGTACAAATCTTGACAGATTGGGACAATGTTACAGATACATTATCAAGTAGAATGGAGAAACTAGAAGATGAAGGGACTTGTCAGATTGCTCTACCCTTGAAATAATCTCCAACAAGACTTAAAAAAATCAATTACCTTATGTCATTATCATATTTCCTGGATAGCTAGGGATAGAATATCTAATTCCTTAGTCCTAATGTTCAAGGACCCTATGATTTGATGCATGAAACGAACAGCATACAGAGAGGATTTACAATAGCTAAGGGATATCTTGAGCATAAAAATACAGTTGGTAAAGTCAAGATGGTGGAAATTAAACTCAGATTATGAAGAGAAAGCACACACACGCACATTAGACTCAGTTCGTGTATATAAGGATGAACTTTGTCTCCCCTGTAATTCCAGTGTAAAAGATAAGACATGTAACACTCAACTCTATCCAACCAAGTCGGAATATTTTATTTAAAGTAAATACGTCTTTTTTTACATCTTTATTAGAGTATAATTACTTTACAATGGTGTGTTAGTTTCTGCTTTATAACAAAGTGAATCAGTTATACATATACTTATGTTCCCATATCTCTTCCTTCTTGCATCTCCCTCCCTCCCACCCTCCCTATCCCACCCCTCCTGGTGGTCACAAAGCACCGAGCTGACCTCCCTCTGCTATGTGGCTGCTTCCCACTAGCTATCTATTTTACATTTGGTAGTGTATATATGTCCATGCCACTCTCTCACTTTGTCACAGCTTACCCTTCCCCCTCCCCATGTCCTCAAGCCCATTCTCTAGTAGGTCTGTGTCTTTATTCTTGTCTTAGCCCTAGGTTCTTCATGACATTTTTTTTCCTTAAATTCCATATATATGTGTTAGCATATGGTATTTGTCTTTATCTTTCTGACTTACTTCACTCTGTATGACAGACTCTAGGTCCATCCACCTCATTACAAATAGCTCAATTTCATTTCTTTTTATGGCTGAGTAATATTCCATTGTGTGTCTTAGTTTGGGCTGCCATAACAAAATACCATAGACTGCATGCATTATAAACAACAGAAATTTATTTCTTGCAGTTCTGGAGGCTGAAAGTCTGAGACCAGGGTGCCAGCATGGTCGGTTGTTGGTGAGAGCCCTTTTCTGGTTGCAGACTGTCCTTTTCTTATACATTCACAGGGCAGAAACAGAGCAAGGGAACATTCTGGGGTCTCTTATAAGAACACTAATTCAAAGACCCCGCACCTTAATATCATCACATGGGAGTTAGGACTTCAACACATGACTTGGGGTGACACAACACAAACATTCAGTTCTTTGCACTTAGCTTTCACAACAGTTAAGTGAGAACAAAACTGTGAGGTCATAAATTCATGACCTGATTCCTTCTTTAGGGAAACCAGCTTTGTTTACATTCAGGGTGAAACTGAACAAAACTCTCTGTTTGCTCCAAGTTAATATACCTTGTGAACCTCAGCTTCTTATTATGAAATCAAAAAGCTGCAACATATTTTAAATAACTAAAAGGAAGCATAGCTTTGATGCACCCCTTCTTCCAGGCGTGAGGAGTCTCAGAAAGGAGAGCGGCAAATGTTAACTGGGTGACAATAGGTTTGACAAAACATAGCATCACCTTTGCCTTAAGGAGGCTATGAAGTTAACAGACTATCACCACTTTACTTTAAAAATTTTCCCACTTCTTCTCTTCAGAACTTTGCAGAGATCTCTTCTTGGTAATTAATATGCTTCTGCTTTCAGAAATGACAGGCTAAATTCTATTTACCCAGATGGAAGCAAACTGTTTTTTGGCTTCTCTCCTTTGAGTAGCAGCCAATGTAACCATGGGTTTCTGAGTGAAATTCCAATGCAGAGATTCCCAAACCTCTGGCTGGTAGGAAAAGCACTCAATGTCTACCCTATTTGTGCCAATCAGGAAGAAGGATTAAGAAATATAAAAATATGAATTGATATCTACATATTCAGCTATTTCCAGATCAGTTTAGAGAGGTAATCTGATGGGGCTTTTTGTTAAAAATTATAATTATAAATACTATATGAAATATAATTTATTAAACTAAGTATTATAAAAAATTTACTATGTTAATAAGACCTCCTGTTCTTCTCACACACAGAACATTTCACTATAATAAACCTCCCTTCTCTCTCTCTCTCATGCACACACACACAATATGTGTTTGTGTGTATATCAGATCGATGGGCATATCACTGAGTAATAAGATCAAGCAAATCTGAGTGGTGAGAAAGGAAAATCTCTAAATGTCTGCTTACTTACAAAATTAATTCAATAAACACTCATAGTTGAGAGTGATAAAAAGACTTTCTTCTGCATAAAACATTATATTTGTCTTAAGTTGTATAGAGAGCAGAAGTTTGATTTAATAGAAATGTGGGCATATATTCTTTCAAAGCTGGAAAATCTGATTCTGGTCAAGTCAATGTCTCTGAGAGAAACTGCAGAATGTAAACATTACCTCAACATTGTGTTCTTTCATGGAGAGAGCATGATTCTTCTTAGCTGAGGGCAATCTTTTTGCAGAAGGTAAAAAGTGTAACAAGAGGGAAAGAATGGGCTACTTCCCACTAGTGAGCATCTTTCTGTGGTTCATTACAAAATACAAGTCATCTTGAGTTACAAATTTATGGGTAACTTGAACAGCAAAAAGTAGAAGCCAGAAAGGGTATATCTGAGAAGAGTTAGGGAACAACTTAAAGATGGGCCAATTATCAGGACTAACACTGAAAGGAGGATGAAATAATAACCCTTTTCAGGGAAAAGGCGTAGAAGGGCAATGATTGGTACTAAGTTTACTTTACAGTGTGTTCAACCAACATGAGATCATTTTGACCCACACTATAGGTTTTTGCAGTATTATCCATATGTTACACATATGGAAATGGAATCAGGTTAGATAAGTTGTCCATGGCCACACAGCTAGTAAAGGCTGGAATCAGAATTCAAACCTAGGCTGCCATCCAAACCCAGTGATATGTCAAGGTTGGATAAGGGGTTCTGTATTTCACCAAAATAATAGAGTAATACTTTAAAGTTAAATAATGTGCTGAACAGAGAAAATTTCATGTCTGAACATCTCTTTCAATCCATTTAAATAATTGTGAAGACAAAAATGGCCTTTTTTTCCTCTACATATTAAAGAGTGAAAGTGAATGTGTTTACCAAAGTTTACAGTATTCTAAATCAGTAGTTCTTGATGAAATGAATGACCACATGTCCTAGGAATTAAGATTATACAATTTACTTTTTATAAATATATATTTAAATAGGTCTTTGTGTACGTATGCACACGAGATGTAGATGCAGAGAATATTTTCACTAAATAGAGGTTCATGGACTTTTCTTTCAATAATTCCCAATACTTCTTTATCCTTTTTGTTTGTTTGTTTTTGTTTTGTTTTGTTTTGTTTTGTTTGATTATCTTAAAATTTTAGGAAATTTTCTTTTTGAAGATAACTTCAGATATGTTCTCAAACCAGCCTTTCTGGAAAGTTCTGGTATTAAAACAAAACAAACAGCAAAAATCCTAAAATATCTTTAAGAAAATGGTGCATTTTCAAGCCTTCATGAATGCAGACTGTCATTAACTTTGTTGGTATCATTATAGACTTAGACACTTCTAAGGAGATAAGGTTATGTCCCTGGGAACTTTCTCAGAAGTCCAACCCCAAACAGGGAAACCCTGTACAGAAAAGACATGCTCTAGAGTAAAGACCAAGATTACGAAAAGGAGACGGTGGAGTTAGGATCCATGAGTACATCACAGGCACAAGAATGAGTGGCACTAAAAAACTGGAACAAAACAGGTGGAGGTCAAGAGCAAAAGAACTGGCAGAACACACCCTTGAGCAAATAGTGTTCCATGGTTTAAATGGAAAGTCCTGTCAAGCTATCTGTAGAGTTCTAAGAAGACTGAGGCTGTTGAAATCACAGTAGAGGTTGACCCTGAGTGTTGTTTAATCATTCTCATTCCCACATATGCATCTTTTTTAAGACTCTCTACTGAAGACAGGTTTTTATTTCAAAACTTAACATACTGTCTGGCTCTGACTCTTCTTCCAATTCCTGTCCTACTAAATCATTTTTGAGAGCTAATTAAGTTGAGTGTCATTTTCAACTGCTACTTTGGAAGATAAGGTACATGCCTCCATATTGTGCACTTACTGCTGTGCACATCTGTGCTCCATATCTGTCTGCAGGGATTTTGAAGATTAACATTTCTTTAAAGGCAAAACAGGGTTATAATCAAAGGCATGTATTTCTTTATTTTTCTTCACAACTTTATTGGAGTATAATTGCTTTACAGTGTTGTGTCTCTGCTGTACAATAAAGTGAATCAGCTATAGGTATAAATATATCCCCATACCCCCTCCCTCTTGTGTCTCTCTCCCACGCTCCCTATCTCACCCCTCTAGGTGGTCACAAAGTACCAAGCTGATCTCCATGTGCTATGCAGTAGCTTCCCACTAGCCATCCATTTTACATTTGGTAGTGTATATATGTCAGTGTTATTCTCACACTTCATCCCAGCTCACCCTTCCCACACCGTGTGCTCAAGTTCATTCTCTACGTTCCTGCCCTGCCACTAGGTTCATCAGTACTGTTTTTTTTTAGATTCCATATATGTGCATTGGCATATGGTATTTGTTTTTCTCTTTCTGACTTACTTCACTCTGTATGACAGACTCTGTGTCCATCCACCTCATTACAAATAACTCAATTTCGTTCCTTTTTAAGGCTGAGCAATATTCCATTGTATATATGTGTCACATCTTCTTTATCCATTCATCTGTCGATGGACATTTAGATTGCTTCCATGTCCTTTCTACTGTACATAATGCTGCAATGAACATAAAGACATGCATTTCTAATTAGTCTTTGGTCTTGCGGATACAACGTGGACTGCAGTTGAAAATGTATATGAACAGAATTAGGGCTTTTAAAAATTTTTAGAAATACTCCTTTCTCACACAAATACACATAGGTAAAAACATAGTTGGAAAATCTATATATTAAAAATAAAATGTATGTTAAAAAATAGTAAACAGATTTTTTTTTTTTTTGGCTGCATCGTGCAGCATGTGGGATCTTAGTTCCCTGACCAGGGACAAAACCCACGCCCCCTGCATTGGAAGCATGGAGTCTTCACCACTGGACTGCCAGGGAAGTCTCAAAAAATAGTAAACAATTTTTGAAAGCTGAACCATGTCAGTATAAAATGGAAATCCATTTATATTTTCAAGAAAATGGGTTAGTCCAATTTTATATCAATTCTGAGATGCTTGACATGGGGAGATAAAAACAAATTTTAAAAAACCCACCAAATCTTGATTAGAACTATGATCTCTGGAGGTTTTAAAGTAGAAAAAAAATGCAAGTCTTTTTTCCCTATCAGAAGCATAGTTTTTTTTTTCCCTACCACTTTTATTTTATATTCTAGGTCTTGGGCCCCTGGAATCTGAGAACCTTTGTGCCTAGGGGAAAGAGAATGCCTTAAAGACATGTGTGTTTGTGACTGAGTCTTTTTTTGTTTTCTTTTGTTTTTGAAGTTTTATTTTATTATTTTTTTACAAAGAATATTTTGTTTTTTATTTAGATTTTTTAAGTTTAATTGATTTACAATGTCATGTTAGCTTCAAATGTACAGCACATTCAGTTATACAGTCATGTTAGTTTCAAATGTACAGCACATTCAGTTATACATGTATATATATATATATATATATTATTTTCTTCTCAGATTCTTTTCCCTTATAGGTTATTACAAAATATTGAGTATAGTTCCCTGTGCTACAAGTAGGTTCTTATTGGTTATCTATTTTATATATAGTAGTGTGTATATGTTAATCAAAAACTTTTAATTTATCCCCCGCCACACCTTTCCCCCTTTGGTAACAATGAATTTGTTTTCTATGCCTGTAGGTCTATTTCTGTTTTGAAATAAGTCATTTGTAATTTTTTTTTAGATTTAACATATAAGCAATATCATATGATATTGTCATTCTCCATCTGGCTTACTTAGTATGGTAATCTCTAGGTCCATCCATATTGCTGCAAATGGCATTATTTTATTCTTTTTTATGGTTGAGTAATATTCCATTGTACATATATACCATATCTTCTTTATCTATTCATCTGTCAGTGGACATTTAGGTTGCTTTCATGTCCTGGCTGTTGTAAATAGTGCTGCTATAAATATTAGTGTGCATATATCTTTTCAAATTATCATTTTCTCTGGTTATATACCCAGGAGTGGGAATGCTGGATCATATGGCAACTCTATTTTTAGTTTTAGTTTTTTGTGGAAACTCCATATTGTTCTCCATAGTGTCTGCACCAATTTTTATTCCACCAACAGTGTAGGAGGGTTCCCGTTTCTCCACCCCTTCTCCAGCATTTGTTATTTGTAGACTTTTTGATGATGGCCATTCTGATGGGAGTGAGATGGTACTTCGTTGTAGTTTTATTGCATTATAAAGGACATAACTGTTTCCCCAGCAAGAAAGGATCAGATAACATATAGTCAATGACAGCCAGGAGAGATGAAGAAATTGACAGGTTTGATTATTTTCTTTGAAATTGATTTTGAATTCTTTTAAGATGGAAAGAAAAGAAGCAAGATTGGTAGCTAGAAACACCCAGAGGATCAAGCCAAAGTTAGTTGCACAGTGTATTTTGAAATCCCTGGTACTGTAGTACACAAGGAGAAGCGAAAGGGTATGATGTAAGAACAGAAACTTACACATCTGGATAGTCCTGTTTGTTCCATGCTTTATCAATTTAATTTAATTTATTACAAATATTATATAGTATAGGCAGAAATCAAAGCTATAGGATATATGGGTGAGTGAAAAAGAAGGTAATATAAAAGAATAAGGAACTCAAAGCAGCCTGTGGTCCTACTAGATTTGAGACTTTCAGATAGTTTGGCAAACAATTTCTGCAAAGGTCCAGATAGGGCCAGGTGGTAAATATCACAGCCTTAGTAACTACTTGATTTTGCCATTGTAGCAGGAAAGCTGCCATAGATAATATGTCAGCAGATGAGCCTAGCTGTGTTCCAACTAACACTTTATTTATGGAAACTTAAATTTGAATTTTATGTAATTTTCATATACCACCAGATAGTCTTATTTTTTTCCAATCATTAAAACATATGAAAATTATTTTGGACTCATGGAATATATAAAAGAAGGCACTGGGCTGGATTTGTCCCTTGGACCATGGTCTGCTGGTCTCTACTTTAGAGCCTTGTGTTTACACATAACTTTACATATCTCAAACGGCTATAGAGGAGGCACATTGCAAAAACCTCATGTTCTCTCTGATCACTGTAGTTTTTAAAACACACTCCCTTTGAATTATTTCTTTTCTTGAAGATATAAACTCCAAGTTTAGAAACACAGACATTAGAAGATCTGGCAAATGAAAGAGAATTGTGGATTACTTTTCCACTGAATGTTTTAAAAATAAATAAAAACCACTTCGATTGACATCTCTTAATAATCCAATGCTTATTTCTGCAGATTAAAAAGCCAAGTTCTATTTCCTACAAAATAAAAAGACTGACACATATGTCAGGCTCATTTGGCATTTCTGATATGAAAAAAGAACCACAAAGACTTCAGTAAGACCAATTAATTTATTTCTCTTTAGCATTGAGGCAAGTCACCTAACCCATCTGTCTGTGTGCAGGCAAATATGTTTTCCATTTATCTGTGCTGGGATGCTATCAACCATCACCGCCTTTTCAGATACTCTTTATTACACTGGCAGGAAAACAAAGTAACAAGAAAGCTAAATAAAAGTCATTTCCCCAAGGTAAATTTGTAATGGTGGTTCATTTATAGTTTAGTGGCTTTGAAAATACAGGAATATTTTGTATTTTTTCATCTATTTTGTTATGGATACTTTTGTTCACTGTTCGTTATAAATGTAGTATCTATATAAAAATGATTGTAGGTCATGTAATGTTTATTCAGCCAGGCTGAACAATGAGAAATATTGTCACCTATAATATCTCTCAAATAAAAAGATAAGTAATAAGTAGTTCCACCTTGAAAGTACACTGCTTCAGAACATTGACTTAGTCTAGAAATTACAGGCCCCACATCTCCATCTGTGGATATTAGGGAAGCCACCTTCCCTTCCTACCGCTCTATAGACCTACTTTATTCAACTGCTACTTTACTTCTCAAACTGTGTTTATTGGAGGCCCAGGGTGTCTTGAGGCCTCCCACAAGCAGAAAGAGGGGCAAGCAGAAATCCACAAGGTGTCTCACCCTGCTTGAAAAGAAAAATGATAGCTTTGATTTGAACGTTTCCTATCTATTAAATTCCTGCATAACATTTTATTTGCAAGTATATTTCTGTGGTTTAAGACATGTGAAAGTCAGAATGACAGACATTGAAGAATTATCAGTATATTATTCCCAAATTACCTGCAAATTAATAATCACATTGATTTACCATTGGGTTATCTCCTTTTTTTGTTTTTTGAATTTTATTTATATTTTTATACAGCAGTTTCTTATTATTTATCTATTTTATACATATTTTTGTATATATGGCAATCCCAATCTCCCAATTCATCCCACCACCAGTCCCCCCCACCCCACTATCTCCCCTTGGTGTCCATAGGTTTGTTCTCTACATCTGTGTCTCTATTTCTGCCTTGCAAACGGGTTCATCTCTACCATTTTTCTAGGTTCCACATATATGCATTAATATACAATATTTGTTTATCTCTTTGTGACTTACTTCACAGTGTATGGCAGTCTCTAGGTCCATCCATGTCTCTACAAATGACCCAATTCCATTCATTTTTATGGCTGAGTAATATCCCATTGTATAAATGTGTCACATCTTCTTTATCCATTCCTCTGTTGACTGATATTTAGGTTATTTCCATGTCCTGGCTATTGTAACTAGTGCTGCAATGAACATTGGGGTGCTCGACTCTTTTTGAATTATGGTTTTATCGGGGTATATGCTCAGTACTGGGATTGCTGTGTCATATGGTAATTCTAATTTTAGTGTTAGAAGGAACCTCTCTACTGTTCTCCATAGTGGCTGTATCAATTTACATTCCCACTAACAGTGCAAGAGTGTTCCCTTTTCTCCACACCCTCTCCAGCATTTGTTTGCAGATTTTCTGATGATGCCCATTTTAACTGGTATGAGGTGATACCTCATTGTAGATTTTATTTGCATTTCTCTAATAATTAGTGAAGTTGAGCATCTTTTCATGTGTTTGTGGGCAATCTATATATCTTCTTTGGAGAAATGTCTACTTAGGTCTTCTGCTCATTTTTTGATTGGGTTGTTTGTTTTTTTTAACATTAAGCTGCATGAGCTATTTATATATTTTGGACATTAATCCTTTGTCCACTGATTCATTTGCAAATATTTTCTCCATCCTGAGGGTTGTCTTTTTGCCTTCTTTATAGTTTCCTTTGCTTTGCAAAAGCTATTAAGTTTCATTAGGTCCCATTTGTTTATTTTTGGTTTTATTTCCATTTCTCTAGGAGGTGGGTCAAAAAAGATCTTGCTTTGATTTATGTCAAAGAGTATTCTTCCTGTGCTTCCCTCTAAGAGTTTTATAGTGTCAGGTCTTACATTTAGATCTTTAATCCATTTTGAATTTATTTTTGTGTATGGTGTTAAGGAGTGTTCTAATTTCATTCTTTTAAATGTAGCTGTCCAGTTTTCCCAGCAGCACTTATTGAAGAGATTGTCTTTTCTCCATTGTATATTCTAGCCTCCTTTGTCATAGATTAGTTGACCATAGGTGTGTGGGTTTATCTCTTGGCTTTTTATCCTGTTCCATTGATCTATATTTCTATTTTTGTGCCAGTACCATATTGCCTTGATTACTGTAGCTTTGTAGTATAGCCTGAAGTCAGGGAGTCTGATTTCTCCAGCTCCATTTTTTTCCTTCAAGATTGCTTTGGCTATTTGGGTACTTGTGTGTCACCATACAAATTTTAAGATTTTTTGTTCTAGTTCTGTAAAAAATGTCATTGGTAATTTGATCAGGATTGCATTGAATCTGTAGATTGCTATGGATAGTATAGTCATTTTCACAATATTGATTCTTCTAACCCAAGAACATTGTATATCTCTCCATCTTTGTGTCATCTTTGATTTCCTTCATCAGTGTCTTATAGTTTTTTGAGTACAGGCCTTTTTCCTCCTTATGCAGGTTTATTCCTAGGTATTTTGTACTTTTGGTTGCAATGGTAAATGAGATTGTTTCCTTAATTGCTCCTTCTGATCTTTCATTGTTAGTGTATAGGAATGCAAGAGATTTCTGTGCATTAATTTTGTATCCTGCAACATTACCAAAATTATTCTTTAGCTCTAGTAGTTTTCTTGTGGCATCTTTAGGACCCTCTATGTATATTATCATGTCATCTGCAAGCGGTGACAGTTTTACTTCTTCTTTTCCAATGTATAAATTTTATTTCCTTTTCTTCTCTGCTTGCCATGGCCAGGACTTCCAAAACTATGTTGAATAATAATGTTGAGAGTGGACATCTTTGTCTTGTTCCTGATCTTAGAGGAAATGCTTTCAGTTTTTCACCATTGAGAATCATGTTTCCTGTGGGTTTGTCATATATGGCCTTTATTATGTTGGGGTAGGTTCAATCTATGCCCACTTTCTGGAGAGTTATTTTACCATAAATAGGTATTGAATTTTGTCAAAAGCTTTTTCTGCATCTATTGAGATCATCATATATTTTTTATTCTTCAATTTGTTAATATGGTGTACCACATTGATTGATTTGCATATGTTGAAGAATCCTTGCATCCCTGGGATAAATCCCACTTGATCCTGGTGTATGATCCTTTTAATGTATTGTTGGATTCTGTTTGCTAATATTTTGTTCAGGACTTTTACATCTATATACATCAGTGATATTGGTCTGTAATTTTCTTTTTTTGTACTATCTTTGTCTCATTTTGGTATCAGGGTGATGGTGGTCTAGTTGAATGAGCTTGGGAGTGTTCCATCCTCTGCAAATTTTTGGAAGTGTTTGGGAATGACGGGTTTTATCTTTTCTCTAAATATTTGATAGAATTCACCTGTGAAGCCATCTGGTCCTGGACTTTTGTTTTTTGGAAGATTTTTAATCACAGTTTCAATTTTATTGCTTGTGATTGGTCTGTTCATATTTTCTATTTCTTCCTGGTTCAGTCTTTGTAGGTTAAATGTTTCTAGGAATTTGTTTATTTCTTCCACATTGTCCATTTTTTTAGCCTAGAGTTGCTTGTAGTAGTCTCTTATGACACTTTGTATTTCTGCAGTGTTCCTTGCAACTTCTCCTTTTTCATTTCTAATTTTATTGATTTGAGTCCTTTCCCTTTTTTTCTTGATGAGTCTGGCTAAAGTTTATCTATTTTATTTATCTTTTCAAAGAACCAGCTTTTTGTTTTATTGATCTTTGCTATTTTCTTTGTTTCTATTTCATTTATTTCTTCTCTGATTTTTATGATTTCTTTCCTTCTATTTAATTTAGGTTTTGTTTGTTCTTCTTTCTCTAGTTCCTTTAGGTGTATGGTTAGATTGTTTATTTGTGATTTTTCTTGTTTCTTGAGCGAGGATTTTATTGTTATAAACTTCTCTCTTAGAACTGTTCTTGCTGCCTCCCATAGGTTTTGGATCATCGTGTTTTCATTGTCATTTGTCTCCAGGTACTTTCTGATTTCCTTTTTGATATCTTCAATGATGTCTTGCTTATTTAGTAATGTATTGTTTAGCCTCCTGTGTTTGTTTGTTTTTTTAATGTTTTTCCCTCATAATTGATTTCTAATCTTATAATGTTATGGTTAGAAAAATTGCATGATATGATTTCAATTTTCTTAAATTTACCAAGGCTTGATTTGTGACCCAAGATGTGATTTATCCTGGAGAATGTTCCATGTGCACTTGAGAAGAAAGTGTAATCTGTTGTTTTCGGATGGAATATCCTATGAATATCAATTAAATCTATTTTGTTTATTGTGTCTTTTAAAGCTTGTATTTCTTTTATAATTTTCTGTCTGGATGATCTGAGGGTTGGTGTAAGTGAGGTGTTAAAGTCCCCACTATTACTGTGTTACTGTCGATTTCCTCTTTTATAGCTGTTAGCAGTTGCCTTATGTATTGAAGTGCTCCTATGTTGGGTGCATATATATTTATAATTGTTATATCTTTTTCTTGCATTGATCCCTTGGTCATTATGTAGTGACCTTCTTTGTCTCTTGTAAAATTCTTTATTTTAAAGTCTATTTTATCGGATATGAGTATTGTTACTCCAGCTTTCTTTTGATTTCCATTTGCATGGAATATCTTTTTCCATCCCCTTACTTTCAGTCTGTAGGTGTCCTTAGGTCTGAAGTGGGTCTGTTGTAGACAGCATATATAGGGGTCTTGTTTTTGTATTCATTCAGCGAGCCTGTATCTTTTCATTGGAGCATTTAAACCATTCACATTCAAGGTGATTATCGATGTGTTTGTTCCTATTACCATTTCCTCAATTGTTTTGTGTTTCTTTTTGTAGGTCCTTTTCTCCTTTTGTGCTTCCCACTTAGAGAAGTTCCTTTAGCATTTGTTGTAGAGCTGGTTTGGTGGTGTTGAATTCTCTTAGCTTTTGCTTGTCCGTAAAGCTTTTGATTTCTCCATCAAAACTGAATGACATCCTTGCCACATAGAGTAATCTTGGTTGTAGGTTCTTCCTTTTCATCACTTGAAATACACCATGTCACACCCTTCTGGCTTGTAGAGTTTCTGCTGACAAATCAGCTGTTAACCTTATGAGAGTTCCCTTGTATGTTTTTTGTCATTTTTCCTTGTTGCTTTTAATAATTTTTCTTTGTCTTATTTTTTGCCCATTTGATTATTATGTGTTTCAGCATGTGTCTCCTTGGGTTTATCCTGCCTGGGACTCTCTGCATTTCCTGGACTTGGGTGACTATTTCCTTTCCCATGTTAGGGAAGTTTTCAACTGTAATCTCTTCAAATATTTTCTTGGATCCTTTCTCTCTCTCTTCTCCTTCTGGGACCCCTAAAATGCGAATGTTGATGAGTTTAATGTTGCTCCAGAGGTCTCATAGGCTGTCTTCATATCTTTTCATTCTTTTTTCTTCATTTTGTTCCATGGCCGTGAATTCCACCATTCTGTCTGCTAGCTCACCTATCCGTTCTTCTGCCTCAGTTATTCTGCTATTGATTCCTTCTAGCGTATTTTTCATTTCAGTTCTTGTATTTTTCATCTCTGTTTGTTCTTTAATTCTTCTAGGTCTTTGTTAAACATTTCTTGCATCTTCTTGATCTTTGCCTCCATTCTTTTTCCGAGATCCTGTATCATCTTCATTATCATTATTTTGAATTCTTTTTCTGGAAGGTTGACTATCTCCACTTCATTTAGTTGTTTTTCTGGGTTTTATATTGTTCCCTCATCTGGTATAGTCCTCTGCCTTTTCATTTTGTCTATCTTTCTGTGAATTTGGTTTTCATTTCACAGGCTGCAGGATTGTAATCCTTCATTTTCTGCGGTCTGCTCTCTGGTGTATGAGGCTATCTAAGAGACTTGTGAAAGCTTCCTTGTGTGAGGGACTGGTGGTGGGTAGAGCTGTGTCTTGCTCTGGTGGGCAGAGCTCAGTAAAACTTTAATCTGCTTGTCTGCTGTTGGACAGAGCTGAGTTTCTTCCCTGTTGGTTGTTTGGCCTGAGGTGACCCAGCACTGGAGGCTACAGGCTCTTTGGTGGGGCTCATGGTGGGGTCTGGGAGGGCTCCTGCCAAGGAGTACTTCCCAGAACTTCTGTTGCCAGTGTCCTTGTCCCCACAGTGAGCCATAGCTGCCTCTCCCCGCCTCTGCAGAATACCTTCCAACACTAGTAGGTAGGTGTGGTTCAGTTCCCTATGGGGTCACTCCTCCTTCCCCCTGGGTCCTGATGTGCACTACTCTGTGTGTGTACTCCAAGAGTGGAGTCACTGTTTCCTCCAGTCGTGTCAAAGTCCTGCAATCCAATCCTGCTCACCTTCAAAGTTTGATTCTCTAGGAATTCTTCCTCCTGTTGCCAGATCCCCAGGTTGGGAAGCCTGATGTGGGACTCAGAATCTTCACTGCAGTGTGTGGTCTTCTGTAGTATATTTGTTCTCCAGTTTGTGAGTCACCCACCCAGCAGTTATGGGATTTGATTTTACTGTGATTGCACCCTCCTAGTGTCTCACTGCAACTTCTCATTTGTCTTTGGATGTGGGGTATCTTTTTTGGTGAGTTCCAGTGTCTTCCTGTCGATGACTGTTCAGCAGTTAGTTGTGATTCCAGTGCTCTCTCAAGAGGGAGTGAACTCATGTCCTTCTTTGTCATCTTGGGAAGGATCTTGTGTTCTCTCTTGAATGTTAATATGTAGGAATACCTCAGGACTTAGAATCCCCATACTCAAATTCTGGTTATTAATAAAAGCACTGAATTAGATTAGTGGTTCTGATGAAAATAATCAATTAAAATGTATAATAGTAATAGAATATACCCCGGGAGACAGCTTCTCAGATAACTCTGAAGAACTGCCCCGCAGAAGCATGGTTTTTGGCAGTTTCATCTTGTCAGAGCAAAGAATATTGAATAAGTCCGGGATACATTCCTTAAAGATTAAAAAAAAAAAGCTCAGCACAAACACAGTGAGTCAGTATGGCCTTGGCACCTGGGATGGGTGTCTTATCATTGAAAGAGGACCAGCATTGGTGTCCCAGCATTTAATATTAATTTTAACATGGACATTCTTTACTTCTACCCAATGCACCCTTTTCTTTAAAAATTAAAGCAGATGTACAATGTATGTTTGATAGGCCACAAACAGACCTAAATTTCATATTAACTCACATATAAGCCAGAATGATTTCTCCATACCTCAGTATGTGAACATTTCTTTTATCAATGGGAATGGTGGAGCAAGAACCCCTAAAAATCCATTTCTCCGTAAAAGCAATGAGAACAGTATCAAAAACTGTCAAAGTTAACTCTTTTTAGAAGAGTCTGTAAATTAGCCAAAGACTTTTAAAAAATCTAAGGAACATTTATTTAAGAAAAATAGCTGAATCTCAGTAAGAATAGAAAGCTTTGTGGCATTTTACTTGTCTTTTTCTCATCATCTTTCCCTCACCTCCATGTTAGCCTTGAAAACCAATATTCCCACAATCACACTGAAAGCCAGCAACCTAGCATGCACTAGTGGAGACAAAATGGGTTTGGAGCTCCCTAAAAGCAATATTCCAAAAAGAATTGTCATCATCTGACTGTTTATAACAGTAAATGGCTACATTAAAAAAAAGTAAGGATCTCAAATGAATCATTGAACCTCTCTGCCTTAACAATCTAACAAAATAAGAACAAATAAACCCAAAGAAAACAGGAAAAAAATAAGCATTAGTGTGAAAATAAAATAGAGACTAGAAAAACAATATAAATGTCACAAAATCACAGCTGGTTCTTTGAAAAGATCAACAGAATTGACAAGCATTTAGCTAAAATGCCCAGGAAAAAAGGAAAGAAGACTTGATTTATGAAAATCAGGAATTAAAAAGGGGACATTACTACTGACATAGCAATTTTTTTTTAATTTTTAAAAAATTTTAAGAAAGATAGTACTGTAAACAATTGTATGCCAATAAAATAAATAATCTAGATGGACAAATTCCTAGAAAGGCACAAATTATTGAAAATAAGAAAAAATTAAAATCTGAATAGATTTATAACCAGTCAAGAGATGGAATTAGTAAGTAAGAAACTCCCAAAAGAAATAGGACAGGCTCCGATGTGTCAATGGCCAATTTAAAGAAGAATTGATTGAAAGAAACATTTAAAGAAAAATTAATACCCATATTTTACAAATTCTTCCAAAAAAATAGGAGAGAAGGGGACATTTTCTAAACTATTCTATGAAGCCAGTGATACCTTTGAACCAAAGGTATCAAAGAACAAAAACAAGACATTATGAGAAAAGAAAATTAGAGCCCCATATTCTAATGAACATGGATGGAAAACTCCTCAAAAAAACATTAGAAGACTGAATCCAGCAACATATAAAAAGGATTGTATTGCAAACCAAATGTCTCATGAAGAATTAATATCCAAAATATACAAGCAACTCATACAACTTAATAGCAAAAAAAACCCTCAATTTAAAAATAGTATTGTAAATACTCTTTTCTGTCCATTTAGCAGTAAAATATTAAACATTGTACTCTCACTTTCCATGTATTTTCCTAGCTGTTCATCCTCTTTCTCTTCTTCTTCTTCTTCCTTTTCTCTTTGACATGTCAAATTAGGATGGCCAAGAGCTCAGACTTCAGACCTATGTGCTCCCTCATATTCTCTCCTTCGGCTTTGACTTAAATAGTTTTTCTCTATACCAGACCATTCCTCTTACATTTGTGCTTATACATCCAACAGCAACATCACCATCTTTACTTGTATCATTACTAAACCCCACTTTTTCCAGGTTTTGCTATCTCAGTTAATAAGTTGATTTGTTCTGGCCAAAACCCTGGATCCATTCTTGTACAATTATTTTCTCAAACCTGACTGAGGGACTTCTCTGGCAGTCCAGTGGTTATGACTCTGCACTTCCACTGCAGGGGACTTTGGTTCGATCCCTGGTCAGGGGACCAAGATCCCGTATGCCACACAGCATGGCAAAAAAAAAAAAAAAAACCTGACATTGAACCCATTAACAAATCATGTTGGCTTTTGCTTCAAAATACATCCAGAATATGACTACTTCTCACCACTGGTACTGCTACCGCTCATGTCCAAGCCATCATCCTGTCTCATCTGACTTCCTGTTCAAACCTCCCGGCTCATCTTCCTGCTTCTGTCCTTGTCCTCATTCATTCAATGCACAATTTACCACCGTAGCCAAAGTTTCCTTATTCAAATGCAAATTAAATTCCATCAGTTATTTCTCTGATCAAAACTCTATAATGTCTCCCAATTATAAACAAAATAATATTCAACGTTTTTATAATGACCTACAAGGCCATATGTAATCTGGCTTCGTTATCTCTCTGACCTCACCTTTTAATAACTCTTTGTTCACTTTGCCCCAGGCCCCCACTCCACAGTAGTGTCCTTCTCTTTCTTGTCTCAAGTTCCCACTACTTTACTAGTGTTTCCACATCACATTCCAAATAAACTAATTGCACTAGCATCCTTATCACAGGGACTCCTTGAGTGAGACTCTAAGCCAAGACTTTTGGTAATAGAAGTATTTCTAGGAAGCAAATCCTAAGAATCCCTTGACTTTGGATCACCTGCTACCCGAATGGCAATGATGACCTTACTGCTGGTGGTAAGATGAATGTTGATAACTCCTGACATGTTATAGCATCAAAATTTTTAAGACTTCTGTCTATGGTGGATTGAGTTGGGTTAGAGGTAGAAGTGGTTACGGTGACCTATGCATTAACCCTAGTACTTGAGAGATAGGAAGTCAACAGTAGTTTTAAGAAGGTGGTTTGGTTGACAACTGTTAACTGTCATTGAAACTCTGGAAGAAGAAAATTATAGGCTCAGGTTAGCCAACACTCAGTTCAACGTTTCTATGAAAGTTCAAATTTAAAGGCTCTCATTTCCTGCAACTGGATGGGATAGGTGCAGAGTTACAAAGAGAGCTGAATGCACAGTCCCAAGCAGCCTCTCTTGCTGGCGTCATGATCCAGGCTGGACAGAATGGAGTCCTGAGGCCTGGGATGGGCATGTCTCATGGTTGGTTTTGTGAACCAGAAACATCTCGGTTCCCCTGAATCCACTTAGAAAGCAGGAATGCCCTCTTCTCCTTGCTAGAGATTAGCAGCCTTCTCTTGTCTGAAGATTATGCAAAGTCCTTACCTGGGGTGGATTCCTCACAACATTGTACTTGCCCTCATAAGACTTTTCCTCAGGTACTATCTTGTGAGCAATAATTAAGGTCTTGTTTCAGTATGCCTTCCTTCCCCTGTTACAGGAAGAAACACGTTATTGACAAAAGTACTGAAGGAACTGCCTAATAGGGAGGGCGGAACTAGGAGAACAGTTCAGGAATTATTCTGGAGTTTGCTGAACCCTGGTGATAGAGACATGTTAAGGATAGAGAATGGAGGTGTGATTGATATGGGACACTTTTCTGTAACTTGGAGTTTAATGTCCTGGCAAGGATAGCTGAGCAAGTCCCAGTGCACTGCTGGCACGGATCATTAAAGCTTAAAGAAAATGGTGGTATATTGAAAATGAAGTGGAAGTGACAGAATTGCCTAGATGAATATTGATAAATGGACAACGAGGCTCATATAACTGTGTTAAAGGTGATCTATCATAGAACAACAGGGAATCCACCAGCTGACCCTATTCTGGGGAAGCCCATGTATTCTCCCTTCACTAGCAATAAGAAAGTGCTGGTGCAGAGGGTATATTAGCATAGCTGGGGATCTCAGAGTAGGCATCCACAGGCCTAGGTGGAAAGTGACAAATGCTGCTCTGGAAATAGTCTCCTTTGTGTCACTGGGAATGACAGGATTCTAGGAGGACAGAGGCCACTTTTCTTTTTTAATTTTTGGCCATGTGACATGTGGGATCTTAATTCCCAGACCAGGGATCAAAACCCCTGCAGTGGAAGTGCAGAGTCTTAACCACTAGACCACCACGGAAGTCCCAAGAGCAGAGGCCATTTGATGGCAATAAAATGTTAGCAATCAGGTGAACCTAAGCAATGTCATGTGCCCAAAAGATACTGACTCACAGGGACCAGGTCCTTACTAGAGATTCAAAGAGCAGCCATTGGCAAAACTGCTTCACTTATATAACCAACAGATCGGGAACAAAGGGGGAGACTGTGTATACCACCTACTATTGATACAAAGGAAAAGTATGGGTGTGCCTGGGCTTCTATATCTGAGTTAGTTCTCAGATCCAGAGGCCATGAACTGAAGATCACTGCAAGCATCTCCAATAGAAATCCCCCCAAATTTTACTCAGGAAACATACAGCTATGTGCCAGAATCATTGAACCCTGGGAAAGGGAATACCCATACCCACAGCCAAGGTGGTAAATCAAAAACATGGTGGGATGGCAGATAATGGCTATCCTCAAAGACTAAATAGTTCAAGGGTTGTTGTCCCTGTCATGTCCACATTTAAGCTTCTAGCTTAATGCCTACAAAACACAGAAGGGCCATGAGGGATGATGCTAGATGACGATAAACTCAACTAAGTGGTAGGTCTACTAAAGCAGCTGTGCTGGATATGGTATCTTTCCTAGAAAAAGGTCAACACTCTCTCTACAACTTGATATGCAGCTATTTACCTGATTTTATTTGGCAAACTTGTTATTTAAAACATCTGTCAAGAAGAAGGTTCGGAAGCATGTCACCTTCACCCAGGTTAGACAGCAGAATAGAAGTCACATTCTTGCCCCAAGGTTATATATCTTTGTCACGATATAGTCTGAAGGGAAAGGGACCTTGATCCTTAGAATATTACACTGGTCCACTATTTTTATTGGCATGGTGAGATAGAAGTGGCAAGGACCCTAGTAAGATGTATGTGTGCCCAAGGCCAGGAGATAAATCCTCCAAAATTTTAAGGGTGGTCACATCAGTAGACATTTTAGGTATCTAGTGGACTGAATACCAAGACACTATGTTCAAGTTAATGCATAAGAGTTTGTACATCACACTCCTTAACACTTAGATAGAAAGACTCTGCCCTTGCTAGACCCCTGTTAGTTCTGAATACAGCACACATTAAACATGGGAATATGACTTCAATCTATTTAGTTAGAGCTTGAGAAGTTTAGGTCAGAGTAGCAGTAAATCCACCATAAATTGGAGTCTGAACTTTAAGGAATAAAGTTGAGCAGATCCAGATGGTATTATATGTGGACCTGTGGGATTTTAAATTATGAGGTAACTGAGAGATGACCTGGAGAGGCCAAAGCCACTGGAAGAGGATTTATTAGGTGCATTTCTCAAGAGAAGGGGATCACGTCACATCATGCAGGAGCACAGGGGGAAAGCACCAGGTTTTGATCGGGAGGCAGAGGCAGGAGCATGGCGAAAGCCAAGGCTATAAGCTTTACTTTGGTTTCCAGGGTAAAGATAAAGCAGGACAGAGTGATCAGTTAGGATTGTCCAGTTTGATTACTTCCAGCAGGCTTGGGGCTATAGGCGTGGTCTCTAGTTGTCCATATCTGACTTTAAGGGATTTAGGGCAGGAGAGATATTGGCTTGGAACGTGTAGAGTTACTCAGGATTCACTGGTTTGTATAAGAAAAGAGTGTTTGTGGGCATGTTATTATTATCTTTGGGAATTAGCTAGCCCTGGGAGGGGTAGTCTCTCTTTAGGTCAATCCCCAAATGTCAAGACATCGTAAAATACAGAAGATAAAAAAACATGATTCACACAGGAAGCACAAGCAAGCTGCACAAGCAGGTAGCTTAGACCATATGTCACCTACCTCAGATGCACTGACACCACTCATTCACCTCACACAGGGGGGCTTATATGTCTGATTCATGGATGAATTGGCTACATATACGATTTCAGCCAAAAAAACACTGCTGAAGATTACTGTTCCAATCAGGGTTGGCCCTGAGAGATGGTAGTGAGGGCATGAATGTTCTCTCCACATAAAGAGATCTTAGCAATATACTAGGTCCAAGGTCAGCAAACTTTTTCTTAAAGAGACAGATAAAAAATATTTTGGTATGTGGACCATTTGGCCTCTTCCATAACTACTCAGCTGTAGCCTTGTAATATGGAAGCAGCTACAGACAAGATGTAAACAAATGGGTTCAACTGTCTTCCAGTGAAATTTCATTTACAGAAATAGGTGGTTAGATCATTGGCCATAGTCTGCTGACACTGGCACTAAGTCATCAACTTGGTATGGAGAGAAAATTGGCCTTAGATAAGAATATACACAGATTCTAGGACAATGGCCAATGTCTTGGCTTGTGAAGAGGAGCATGGAAGCAGCAAGACTGGAATTCCAGACAGAGATATAAAGTTCTTTGAGCCTATGGGTGTAAAGTGTGTGGATTTTTGAAACATATCAATGCCCACCAAAATCATCATTCTAGAGAAGTCACAAAACAACAAGGTGAATAAGATACCTTGTACAGTGCAGGTGAATCATCATCTGTCTTTGCTCACTCTGAGGACAGAAGCAAGAAAAGTGATTCATCACGGACTATGAAGAAAGCTGTGTTGGTCATAATACAGAGAATGAATGGGTCCAGTGCCATCTATTAGCAGCAGAGAGGGATGCTTCAGGATGCTTCTAACTCTTCAAAAGACCAGCAAGCTACTTGGTGGTGCTAAATGAGTTACATCCTTCTCCTTCGAATACCTAATGCTCTGACTGTTGCCTGGTCAGCTTGAGCTCTTCATGCTGTGGGACCAGTGGACAAAGGAAGGAGTTATTAGGCTGGAACAGCAGCGACCCTTATTACCATGAAGAGAGAGAGTTTGATAGAGACAGAGTTTGGATCAAGCATTCAGGAAAAAATCTCTGAGTCACTCCACTGCACCGGCAACCTTGCCAGCAGAAACCGTAGTCCAGGGTGATGGGGATATAGAATGAGTGACAGAGGGTGGACAGGATGAAAATCATTTACAGCCCAGCCTCAGTATTCCCTGGTTCAATCAACTGTTGGTTGAACCAGTGATTGGTGGAATCCACTGATGCAGAATCCGTGGATATGGAGGGTTAGCTGTAAAAGACTTGAGCATCCGTGGATTTTGGTATCCACAGAGAGTTCTGGAATCAATGCTCTGTGAATGCCAAGGGGATCTGTATAGATTTGGAAGCAAATGCACAAACGGGAACTATGGCTGGTCCCAGAGAAATTCCTGTCATAGAACATTTTTTGTTAAGCACTTGTGACTGACTACCATTCAAAAATAAGTGACCTGACAGGATGGACTTGCAAGTGGTTAAAAATAGGTGATGCTTCAGTGCATTGCTCTTTTTCCCTGAGCACAGCATCTCTACATGCTGAAGCCTGCCAAGTCTGCTCCTTGGGGCATTTTCTCTGGCTGTGGGGGCATGCTTGGTCTTTGCACAGGACAGGTGTGCCAAAGCATTAATTATGCCAGTCACAGGCCTGGACCAATGAGGAGCAGGGAGTTGATGTATAACCACCAGAGCTTCCTCAAGTCACCCCCAGTGGACTCAGGTCCAATGCCCACAGTAGTGACTGACTTGATCACACACCAAACTCTTCTTGGCTTGCTTCTATTCTGTGTCTCAAGCTCCACTTCTTTACTGGAATTTCCTGAGATTATTTCCCAAATAAACTACTACAATTAAAATCCCTTTTCAGAGTCTGTTTCTGGAGGAACTCACACTAAGACAATGATCTGTTGAGACTGGAGAAACTACGTTTGGGCTTGCATTTTGAGGGAACTATTGCACTTAAATTGCACAAATTTCCAGAAGGTTGTAATTGGATGAGATTCTAAAACTCTTTAAATCTCCAATTCTAAAAAAATGGATGCAATATAATCAGTCTTCCCTTCACAATGTATAGGTAAAGCAAGCTACACTCCACATAAGTTAGTGGCTAAGACTAAACTTTTCTTCTAATTTTTAGTTATGATTAGCCTGCCCATCTAACTCTCACTTTTAATTCACTGAGGCCTCTAAGAGCAACAACTAAATACCTAAAGAAGCCACAATTATTCCCAACAAGATAGAAAATTATTCCCAACAAGATAGAAAAGAGATAACTAACGTTCCCATAATTTTGATGAATTATATATGATAAGAAATTATTCAGAGATTGTTGGAACATGAAATTCTGTTCATTAGTGTGTATAAATACATTCATTATAACAGGCTATGGTGTATTTACCAGTAAGGGTAATAGCAGAAACAAAAATCTTACCTCTCTACTAAATGATGCTTCCTGATCTCAGAGGTTTTGCAGTCATCTCTTTTCAAATGACTACCTATTTCATTTGTTTTCTCTTAAGGCTCTCATTTTTCCCCAACAGTAATATATAGTCTTTACAAAGAGTATTTAAGTACAGAAATATAAGTATAAAGTGGGTACTTTTTCCCCCCTCTTTCTAAGATTTTGCTCCCTTTTTTCTTGAAGTAGCCAGTTTCCAGTTCTTGAATATTTTTCTTGATATTTTTCTGCAGGTGTACACACACAAATGCTTTGACACACCTGCACAGACACACATTCAGACGAGGCACACATGAATGTACACATTTATATGTTGACATAAATGAGATCATATTACCCACAGCACTTAGCAACTTGCATTATTGATGTAATGGATCTTAGAGATGATTTATATCAATGTGTCAAGAGCCACTTATTTTTTATTTATTATTTTCATTGCATTATATCATATGGTTGTAGTACTACAATTTTTAACTATTTAAATATTGATGGATTTTAAGTTTCTTCTGATTTATTTCCTATTACAAACAGTAACATTGTAATCAATAGTTTTGTACGCTTATCTTGCAATATTTCAAAGGACAGATTTTTAGAAGTGGAATTTTGGAGTTTAATGGTTTAGCCACTTTAAATTACACAGATAATGAGAAACTACTTTCCTAAAATTTATTGTAACATTCTATAAATACCACGAATATTATTTTTGACAATTCCTATTTCCGCTAACACTATTATAAATATATTACTTGTTCTGTTATATTAAACAAAAATGGTATCACTAGTAATGTTGATCATCTTTTTAATATACTTACTGGTTATTTGTGTTTCTTCTTCCATGAATTGTGTATTAAATTATTTTGCTCTTTTCCTACTGTATTATTTTATATTTAAATTTGTGACTCATAGAAGCATTTTTGTATTACAGATATTAATTTTGGTTTAAATATTGCATGTTTTCCTAGCCTTTCTTTTTTTTTTTTTTTTTTGCCGTACGTGGGCCTCTCACTGTTGTGGCCTCTCCCATTGCAGAGCACAGGCTCCAGACGTGCAGGCTCAGTGGCCATGGCTCATGGGCCCAGCCGCTCCACGGCATGTGGAATCTTCCCGGACCGGGGCACGAACCCATGTCCCCTGCATCGGCAGGTGGACTCTCAACCACTGCATCACCAGGGAAGCCCCCTAGCCTTTCTTTTAAATACTTTGTCAATATTTTCTTTTCTGATAGCGTGTCCTATTTTCACATATTCAAATCACTCACAATCAAAATCAAATCACAAATATTTGGAGTATTAAGTTATTAACTGAATTTAGATTTTGTTTGTCAAGTTTCTTTGATGATAATTACATGAATTTTGGCAGGCACAGCATTTCAATTTATACTTGCTCTCTTAAGTTATTTCAAAACTTTCATTCAGTCAGTTCACACATACCATATTTCAGGCATTGACGATATAGCTATGAACGACAAATTGAAAGTTCATTCTTTTCTGGGAGATATTTTGACACTTAGAAGTCATATATAAAAAATAATATCACCATCCAAAAGTAGTCATTTCTCTTATATCTCTGATTCCTATTAATAACATTCTAATATTTTCAGTTATTTAGATCAACATTCATGGAGCCATGAATTCTCCTTCTACCTTTTTCTTTCCCCCATCATGACATAAATATTCTGTCAATACTTGCTTGGCCTGCATGTACAATCTTCCCTTTCTCTATCCTCACCTGCATTTTTATACCATCATGTTGATTCACGACTCAGGCTGCCTTTATTTCCCCTAACTGCTCCATTCTGTACGTTCACTGCTGTCAATAGAAAATCCTAAACCACAGCTTTGGTTATATCACATCTCAAATCAAGTCCCTCAAGCCTTTTCTTCAAACTTTCAAGAATACAAGCTTGGCCTGGCATTCAAGGGGTGGGGGGGTGGGGGGCGGGGATGCACTGAAAAACCAGTGGCAAATGTGATTTGCTTCTGAAAATTAATATAATTAATATAATCCTTATTTTTAAAAGTACAGGATGCATGTATTAGAAAGAAGTGTGGCATCAGCTGAAAATGGACAAAAGGAAAGTAGGTGGAACAGGACAACGGTTAATAGAATGAAAGCTCCATGAAAATGGATTGTGTGTATGTCTTGTTTTTTGTTCTTTTTGGTTTATTTTGTCACTTCCATATCCACAGTTCCTAGAGCAGTACCTTATAGATAGTGTGCCTTTGGTAAATATTTTTTTAATGAATGTCAAAGGCAGAGAAACCGATGTTGATATAGATTATTTGTTTGAAGGTTACCTACCTATCTGGGCAGTGGTGCTATTGATCAAGATGGTCAAGGTAAACTATTTATGTAACAATAATTTGGCAATAGTTCGTCAATGCTTACCAGATACCAGGTATTGCTTAATGCTTTACATTCCTTTTATTATTTAATCCCCAAACATCTGTATGATATAACTGTGTTATGTCTATTCATTTTAAAGATAAAGGAACTGAGGCTTAAAGGGGTTAATTAATACATCAGATGCCAAAACTAAATGTATCATAGAAACAGAATTTGAACTTACAGAGACTTACATAGACTTTATTACATAGACCAGGACCTAAGATATATTTGGGTTACAAAATAAATAAAGAAAATTATCATAAGAAGTAGAAAACCTAAATACATAAAGATGCATGTACTATAAGTTTTTTAAATGTTAAAAAGTTAAAATAAAAAATCCATTCTTGATTATCCTATGGTGAATTCTTTCAGATTTTTAGTGTTGACACATTCTAATGCTACCAATGTGTTTCTAGAAAAGAGAACATTTTAGAAAGTTTTTTATTTAATTTTTCAATGTTAATTATTTTTCCAAAAGAGAAAAAACACAGAATGAGAACACACATGTATAGATGTAATAATCTTACCTAAACTGTCATACATATAATCAAATAGTATGTTAAACTTATAATTTACTTTGCCAAAACAGAGTTTCAGGTTAACTTCATATTAGGAAATCTGTTTCTATAATTAGTTCATTAAGTAGAAGGGAAAAAAAATGTATGTCATAATTTAGAGAATAAGCAGGCCCTTAAAAATGTGCAACAACTATTTCTGGTAAAAGCTGAAAACAGGTGTCATAAGAATATGCTCTTCACATAATAAAGAATGTCTGTCTTGAACCAACAGTTCATCTCATAATTGAAGGCATAAAGGCAAAGGAGTTCCCATCACATTTAGGAATCTGTCAAGAAGTGTGATTATTCCAATATTACTTAGTATTATTCTGGAAGCTGCAGTTAAGGGATAGTAAGAAAAGACTAAGAAAACTAGTTTTATTTTTGTTTGGTATATTTATTGTGCTAGTGTTTGGAGTGGGAGAGAGTTCATTTAAGACACAATCCATATGGGAAACTTATTTTACATCTGATTCTTTAATTTATTTTGAAGAAATCTGTGGTCAAACAAAGGGTCTCATGCAAGAAAGGTGAAGAAAAACTTTCTAGTTTAGTGAAAACACCACCTTGCTGTGGATGTTCTGATCAGTAGGCCCTTTTACTAAGACCTGGGAATTCCCACCCCAAGATGTAGACTCATCATCATTTATGTCTTGGAGGGTGGCCAGTGTCTTTTGTCCAGATCTTTTCAGATTCCCCCTCTTCTAATGGCCTCTGGATAAAAGTGAGACCCAGGTTTTGACATGGCAATATTCTCAAGCTATTAACCAATTGAAGTAAACCATGTGGCAGGAATTTGAAACATGTTCTATCCAGCCCATTTTAGACTTATGCAAAACCTGTACTTGCTTCTACTTCCTTCACTATCATAAAGACGAAGTAAAAGATAGGAAGAAGGTATGTGGGAATCCTGGGGTTTAACTCTCATTTTGGTATTCCAGGGTTTGGGGGACCTTGGAGAATTAGTTTGATATTCAGGCCTCTCTGCACATCTCAGACTTTTCTACATTGTATGGTATTCTAAATCTTCGGATTCTTCCACCTTTCCACCTCCATAAAACAAAAAATCTAAAGTCTAAAATAGCATCTTTAAATACTGAGATGCAAATCATAGAAGTGATTCTAAAAGTAACAAATATAGATATGCAAGCATATATGCTGAAGTATTAAGCTGGGGTAAAAATGGCAAATTTAGAACATTTTAGACTCTGAATTCAGGTATCCAAAACTATACCATCTTTTGAATGAACATTTTTTTTCCTGTGAAAGCAACACGTAAAGAAACAGCCCTACATTGATACCACCCACATCTAACTACAAACTGAACCTCCAATTCTCTCTAAGATACTGTTAGAAACAAGTGTAGGAATGTGGGCAATTGAAAAATTTGAAACAAAAACAAAAAATGATTTCCAGTGAATTATTTTTGTAAAATTAGTGTACAGCTAGGCATAAAAATACACATGCAGACTACATGTTCTGGCTAAGACAAGTTAACTTGTGGAATAACAATTACTTGCTGAAAACAATTATGAAATCTGGATGAAATACCAAAAAAAATCTATTTGAAGGCATAGAGGAACTATCATGAGAGCCAGAACTTGAGGAGTCAAGCTTTTATCCTTATATGGAACAGAAGATATTTCTATACTGAAATGAGCACAATCTTTTACACAGTTTCAGAAGAAGCCCAAGGCAAGATATAGAGAACCTATGGAGAAAGCAAAGACTAAGGTGACTGAGGAGATTTTGGGGGCTTTTGGCAGTCTCACAGTGCTAGGGAGAGGAAAACTGGAGATCAGGAACCTGGTATAAATCTCAGGAGTAAGGAAGAAAAAGAAATCGCTCTGCCCATATGAAGACTGATAAAGTTTGTTTACTAACTCAAGCCCTAATTAGACAAATATGATAAACCCCTATTCAAACTACCTACTAGAAGCTATGGAGGTTTTGGTACCCCTGCAATTTTTCAGTCCAAATGTCCAGGTTCACTAAACAATTAACTAAACAAACAAAAAACAGCTACATCAAATAACAAGACCAAAAGGAAAAACAGACAATAGACACAGAGTCACAAGTGATCTAGATACTGGAGTTATCATGTATACTTTAATAGAACTACAATTGATATAAAATGCAGGGAATAATTGATATCTGAATAGAGAATTGCAATCTATACAATGAGAACAAATGGAAATCCTAGGATTAAATGTCAGGGGAATTCCCTGGTGATCCAGTGGTTAGGACTCCACACTTTCACTGCTGAGGGTGTAGGTTCAATCTCTGGTTAGGGAACTAAGATCCTGCAAGCTGTGCAGCATGGCCAAAACAATAAAAATAAAAATGAAATAAAAAAGAATAAATAAGTCAGTACTTTAAGACTGTACTAGATGAGTATAATAGCAGATTGGACACAATGGAATAGAGGAGTAGTAAGTAAAAGATAGATTCACAGGAAATTATTGAAACTGAAATACTGAGAAAAAATGGAAAACACATCCGGGATAGTGTGAAGAAATCTTAAAGGGATATAATCACATTCTCCAAAAGATAGGAGCAAGCAAGAAAGATGAGGGCAGAAACATTTTAAGAGATAACAGCCAAGAATTTTCAAAAGCTGATAAAAGATACCAAGATATTTGCTACCAAGCCAAATAGGATAAACATACAGAGAAAGAATACATAATTAGGCACATTGTAATAAAACTGAAGAAAGTCATTGAGAAAGTTAACATCTTAAAAGTATCTGAATAAAAAAAAAACACCATATTTTAAAAATCAACAATGAAATGACAACTAACTTCTCAGAAGAACAGATGGAGGCTTGAAGATGATGGAATGACATTTAAAATGTTTGGTTTCTCCATATTTTGAAGGTTTTCTTAAAGAAACAATAGTCCCCCCAAAAGCTAGCTATATAATAATTAGATAATGATTATCTTTAGAGAAAAGAGTGATAGCCAGATAGAGTTCATCAAGATAATCCCTAAAATCTAATAGGTTTCTGAAAAAATAAGCCACAGAACAGACACTGCTTAAATTGAGGCATTGACTAGAAGGGAGAGAAGTATCTGAAGCACCAGACTGGATCCAGAGAAAACCTTTAATGTGCAACAATCCCATATTGAATAAATACAGGTTAACATACCTTTTAAAAATGCATTGCTTACATGCTATGGCCACTTTATATGTCCATCTCTGTGTTCTTAGCCTTTATTATTTATAAGTAAAAGGTTTTAGTTTTCCTCATGTGCAGCACTTGAACATGAGCCTTAACTGATTTTGTGGGATGTCCTTGTTTTTCTCACGTGTGCTCTGTGTGATGCCAACTTCCTCTTCTTTGGTCAATGGTACCAACTCTCTGCCTCCTTGTCTCCTCCATCACCTGCCTATGTCTTTGTTCTCTTTGTAAGCTGGGCTCTCAGTGGGTCGAGAAATGTGATGAGCAGGAGGCACTTTAAACCCCTTTAGCTGGACCAGTCCCTTGTGTATTCCATGCTGAACCAAAAATAGATCTCCCCACTTCTGGTTACTTCCTGGGTCAAACATCAAACACTGCCCTAGCAACAATACTTAAGATCAAAGTCATCTAACCACTCTCTGCTTTCCTTCAAAAGTGGGAAAGGAACAGTGAAGAAAGCAAGGCAGTAAAAAGGGGGAGTCATAATAATAAATGAAGACAAAGGCATAAGAATCCTATCTCATGGAGGCCAGTCCATTGTGAATTTTATCTATTTCTAATAGACATATATACATCAACAAGATACTTAGAAATAACAACTTATTAAAAGATGAAGCCTAATATTGGTGTTGGCATGTTTGCCTTCGAAAAGGTAAAATTGGTCTTATGCTGTACTACAGTAGATGCTCACCTTTTAGTTGTATTTAAGTCATCCATAATCACCCATAGGGAGGTTGTGATTTTATTTCTTTCTTCCTAATTCCAGAAAACTATTTTCAAACAGATATATGTGCCAATACTGGGTTTTTACGATTGTATTTGTCATGTATTTCAGTACATGTAGCCATGTATTTCAGTACATTTTGTAGAGATTGTCAACACTCTACCCATTTTTTTGATATGGAACACTCTTCTCAACCCAGTATGGTACTTACAATTTCTCACATTGCTGAATGGAGCTTGGTGAGGATAAATGCTGTCCTTTCAAGGCCAGCATATTGTCTGGTACAGAGAAAGCACCCAGAAAATAGTACTGATTACTTTGTTTTCTTTATTTACTAATCCTTATGTACTTACTCAAAGTTTTAAGTTTTGGCCAAAATCCTGGCCAAATTTCATTTGGATTCTTTTAAAATAAGAAATGAAAAGCAATTTTATGACAGAGGGATTTCAGCAGGTGGTTAGGTGCATAGCTATTGCCCTTTGAACTTTACTGAATTATATTCAAAAGCAATCAAAAAATACTTACACTAAATTCAGCCTTCTCCTGACACGTTCTAGTCTTTTGCTTTGTGAGGGCTTTTGCTGTGTTTCCCAAAACTCTGAGCAGTTCTCAACTCCCAGTTGTGGAGAGGAACAAGGCAGAAGATTTTTCTTTCAAACTGGAGAAAATGCTTCAAAGGGAAGAGGTTAGCTCAACCCATTTTATAACCTATCTTTGGGCAGAAATAGTTGGCTTTGTTAAATTCTACTCAGAACTACAATAAATCATTTGTGGTATTGATACATTGAGAGGCAGGGTTCCTGTTCATCCTTGTAGCTTCAGGAAATACTGAGCAAATGCACATTGAGGCAAGTTTATTTTTTCCTTTTTGCAGGAACTCTGCAAACATTGCATGTTTCATGTATTGAAGAATTTCATAAAGTTTCATGAAGAAATTCATTTTCCAAAGAGTGGAACAGACACATCTGAGTACCACTTCCTTAATAAACATAGTTTATCTTCCCCCCCCCCTTTTTTTTTTTTTGAGTAAAGAAAAGAACATTAATTATAGAGTGAGTATCAGGAGACCTCTACAGGATGAAATAACCAAGGGTCTTCTAGAACAGTTTGTCAGTGAACCAATTTTGAACTAAGTGAATTTGTCATAATTACTGTAGATAAAATGGTGAATAAGACTGTTGCCACCACCAACATGGAATTTGTAGTTAAGTGCAGACAGCTGAATATTAACGTTTGTTTTGCAAATGACTACAAGGGTACAATGCATTGACGGAGGTTGTTAGTGGAACTTGTCTGGGGTTTCAGAGAGATGTAGAAATGAAAGTACCTTTATGGAAGTTGATGAATGTTTCGTAGCCCTGTCTAGGTTCTTGTTACCTGATGAACTACCATTCATCCCTCACAATACAGCTTTCATGAAGTCTTGGTAGCATTCCAACCTCCATGCTCTCCTGCACAGACACTGCTGATTGCATATGCTTATTGTGTGAAATGACAGCACTGGGTTGTCATGAGAGATCATTTTCCATGTGTGACTGTGCTAGATTGCAAGCTCTCTAAGGACAGGCAGTGTCTGAGTTGCCCAGCACACAGCCTGCCAGAGAAAACAGAAAAGACCCTCAAAACCTATGTATTGAACTGAATGGTAACAGTGTGACCAGAACAGAGTAATGAAGCTTGTTAGCTTCCTATTTTTCTAATCTCCAAGGCTGTTGTATATTAGTATGTCAATGGAAACAATATTTAATGAGTGTCAAAGGGCAAATCAAGATGTTAGCTGGAAGCAGAGAGGAAATATTAAATATTAGGAGGTATGGTCTCATTAGAGATACAAATAGCTTACTTGGATAGGAAATATTTTTATACTATGCTTGGTCTCCTATGCTTCTCATGTGCCTGTTTTCATTAGCAATGGTCTCAGGTGTTTTCTTCAAACTCATCCTTTTCTCTCGACTCTCTTTTCCCTGAGCTTTTGACATATTAGCCTGCTCTTCTGATGGGCATCAGCATTACCAGCTTTATCAAGCATGACATGTCCTCCTAGTCTCTGATAATCCTCACAGATGGTGTTTCTCAACATGAACTACTTTGTCAAACATGACATTTACTTACAAGCTTTCAGAGGGGTGGATTAGAGGCTGCTTCATAATTTTGATTGCTACAGGTCATTTTTTCATAATTCCCATTGATAACTTATTAGTTATACCACCTTGCTTCTCCAGAGGTCCACTGTAAAGGAGTTTAAAATTTACGTTTCACAGATTAGTTGAAATAAACCACTTCTGCTTCTATTTCAATCTTCATTGCCATCTAGAAAGGGATCTTTCTGACAATTCCTAAAAATCAAGCAAAAGAACCACTTTTGTCTTAGCATCTGTGTGTATCTGTCTACACATGTGTGTGCTTGCATATATGTCTAATTATATACTTCAAGTATTTAGTTATCAACATGTGTGATTGGTATATTGAGCACAGAAGTGTTCAGTTATGGGAATTGAAAAGTTAGAAAAATATAGAACACAAAAAGCTGTGTGTGTGCTTGTGTGTCTGTGTCTTAACAAAACTGAGAAAAAATAGAAAAAAAAATAATTTTGTCTGCATTTTGCTAACTCTAAAGTTATTTGGAAATATCAATTTTAAGGACTGCTTTAATTTTTAAATAGATGTGTAGTGCCAGGTAGAGAGAGCTTCTGTCAATGTTAAAGAATTTTCAGCTGGACTCTAGGTGTAGGGCTTTCTTTTCTGCACTAAATTCTGACATCAAATGGGAGAGGTTCTTCTGGGTTCTGGTTTTAGTTTTGTCTATTTTCTTTTCATTTCTCACCAGGGAGCAAATAGATCCTGGCCCCTGGCCTATTAATTCCTTCTCCTCCCAGCCTCAGCCTTACAAACTTCCTCTCACTGTCCTCTGAAAAGGCACCAAATACTGTCTTCTACGCTTTCCCTGAGCCCCGAAAAAGTGAGCTGAGCCACTGTTCTTGAGGTGTTAAGATCCCATCATGTCACGCATGGCTACATTAGCATTTTAGAAAATAGTATTTGGGGAGAAAAAGTAATTTCAAGGATAGAAAAGAAATAAAAGGCTTCCTGGACAACCAATGATCCTTTATACATTGGCGATTAAGATTCAATATGTACTTTGTGTCCTTGTAAATCTAAAGAGAAAGAGAACATGTGCCTAGTAAAATGGGACATGGGCTATCAAGAGTTCAAAATATTATGAAATAAACTCATAAAACATCTAATACACTAAGTTCATTAGCCCTTGCCAAAACCAGAGCACATTTGTTCATAAAAAGAAAAGTATAAGAAACAAATTGCAAGTGTATTAATAATTTAAACTCAGGCCATGCAAAAAGAAAATGTAATAGCAGTGTTAGAAATTAAATTAGTCAATTAATTGTGATTTCAAACACTCACATTAACTATGGTGTGAGAAGTTAGGCATTACATAGACTTCATTGCAAATGGACTTTATATGATTAGTCAGAATGGGCTAATTCCAGAGCTGGATGTTAACTGTTTTAATCATTTACATTTTGCACTGTATTCTTAATTTTCATCTTTATTCTTCTCACAATCAGAAATCTAGAGTGTGTCTACTTGTGAAAAAATATCTAAAAGATTATTTCCTTCACTCTTTTTGGTTCTTGTATATTTGTCCTGGCAACCTGCTGAGGAAGAAATAAACTTTGCATTTCAAGTTTAATTATCTGAGTTCTATAGTGCCATCGTATACAGAAGATTACTCATTTGTTTCCTGTGCCTCAGTATCAACATTTTGCTAGTGAGGGCAAAGAGGAGAAAATCATATCCACTGAGATCTCATTGTCTCAGTCACTCACTATTGAGGATCAGATATACACACTACTATATATAAAATAGATAACCAACAATGACCTACTGTATAGCACAGGGAACTATATTCAATATCCTGTAACAAACCATAAGGGAAAATAATCTGAAAAAGAATGAATACATGTACATGTATAACTGAATCACTTTGCTGTATACCTGAAACTAACACAGCATTACAAATCAACTATACTTCAATAAAAAAATTAAAATAAATTAAAAACAAATTTTTTAAAAAAGAGAATCAGCCTGAACTCCTATTAGACCTCCACAAAGAGTGAACTTTAACACCTTCAGGAAATGAAATGAAGGAGGGATGGTTAACACATTGACTGAATTAACTGATCATTTGTTCAGTCAGGAAATACTTTTTGTCCCGATATTTTTACATTAATTTTTTTTATTTCCATGATGATGGAGATTATCCTAATATAATTACCATCTCTACTTTTGGAATAGTCTTTTAACTTTCAATTTCCCTGAATTATAGTCTCTCCTATACAAAAATCAAAACTACATACTTTCATCAGATTAATCTTGCTACTTCATTTTGATTATCAGTTTTCTAAAAAAACCAAAACAAAACAACTTTGATTAGTTCTGTATTGTCTATTAAATAAATTTGGGGTCAATAGCTTGTCATTGAGTCTTCTCCAAGGCCAGGCCCCAACTTACCCTTTTAGCCTTGTTTCCAAATACCCTCCCTTGACAAGATATTTCTCCAAAGTAATTCAGTAGACTTCCTAGCTATAGAATACCATTTGAGGTTGCATGATTAGCTACAAGGTGATCTATACAGAAGAAATAAATAGAAAAAGTGTAATCTATCCTCAAAGAGAATGTCTAACATCTAAAGACCAAATCCTCAGAAAAGAAATTTGATTCCTATCTATGATGAATATATTAAGAGTTGAAGGAAAGTGTACCAAAGATGATGTTAGGAATTTAGCTTCTAAACTCCTGCTGTGAATGAATACAAGAACAGTGATTAAGCTAGTCATATTTAGAGGAAGCTATAGCCAAGAGGAATTCAGATCCTTGAGATTTGACAGCTGATAGGCGATCATCTTTAAGTTAGGCCCACTATTTATTCATTCTTGCATCACCCAGTTTCTGATACATAATACTCATTAAATATAGATTAAATGAATACACAAATGACTTAATATATCATAATGTGCATGTTCTTGACCATTGCCTGAAGTATTAGGTTAGATTCTCTTGGGCAACCAAAATATCCAGGAGCCACAAATGAATGATTATTAGGAAAATAATCATAAGGCTGGTAACTCTAGGCAATATAGCCAGGAGATGCTATTGCCTAAAGCCTGTAAGGAAGTGCCTGAAAGTTAGATAATCCTATGTTTTTAATGTAATCTAAAGGCAAATATAAGTCACCAGAGAGAGGAAGGGTTATCAATAAAATATAAATGTATAGAGAACGGACATGTGGTTGCCAGTGGGGAGGGGTGGTGGAGGAAGGATGGAGTGGGAGTTTGGGATTAACAGATGCAAACTATTATATAGAGAATGGATAAAAATAAAGGTCCTATTGTAGAGCACTGGGAACTACATTCAATTTCCTGTGATAAAGCATAATGGAAAAGAATATGAAAAATAATGTATATATACAGCTGAATCACTGTGCTGTACAGCAGAAATTAACACAACATTGTAAATCAACTATACTTCAATAAAAAATAAAAATGTAATGTAAATGTAATAAAGAACTTTAATAAGCAATCTTTGATCATGTGTGTCCAGCACCAGGCAGGACAGAGAAACAATGAAAACAAGATGATTTACTAAGTCAATAATCACAGCCTTTTTCTGAATCTGTTGAGATGATTGTATGGTCTATATTCTTTAATTCATTAATGTGGTGCATCACATTGATTAATTTGCATATATTGAAGAATCTTTGTATCCCTGGGATAAATCCTACTTGATCATGGTGTATGATCCTTTTAAGGTGCTGTTGGATTCTGTTTGCTAGTATTTTGTTCAGGATTTTTGCATCTATTTTCATCAGTGTTATTGATCTATAATTTTCTTTTTTGGTGATATCTTTTTCTGGTTTTGGTAACAGGATGATAGTTGACTGGTGGGAAGCAACAGCATATCACAGGGAGATCAGCTTGGTGTTTTGTGATGACCTAGAGGGGTGGGATAGGGAGGATGGGTGGAAGGCTCAAGAGAGAGAGGATATGGGGACATGTGTATACACATGGCTGATTCACTTTGTTGTGCAACAGAAATTAACACAGTATTGTGAAGCAATTATACTCCAATAAAGATCTATTAAAAAAATCACAGCCTTGTTCACATATCTTTCAAGACTACCTTTTCCTTCTTAGAGTTCAGGCTCAACGAGCAAATGTCTCATGACTAAAATGCTGATGAGAAAATAGCTACAGCAAGAGAATGCCCTGCAGAAAGGGCATACACACAAAATATCTTGGTTGGAAAAGCAACTTCTCCACCATTATAAATAGAACATGTGTAGTCTATCAGAAACAGTTTCATTTATCTGGGTCTACTCATAAAATCTTTTTTTTTTTCTGTGTTTAATTCTTGATCTGCAAGTTTGATTTGAAGACACAGGACAGATGTTGGCAAGTTACCTGGTTATTCGGTTCACTGAGGTCTCTTGGCAACCTCATGTGCCTGCCTAGCCTTCCCTTAGGCCTCCCTCCACCTCACAATTCATACTGCAGCTGTCAGGGTTAAACCCCTCCATTTTTCCATCATCTCTTCCTTGTTTCGTGCAACATTAAAGACAATCACTGCTACAAGGACCTCCTGTACAACACAGGGAATTCTGCTCAGTATTATGTAGCAATCTAAATGGGAAAAGAATTTGAAAAAGAATAGATACATGTATATGTAGATCTGAATCACTTTGCTGTACACCTGAAACTAACACAACATCGTTAATCAACTCTGCTTCAATATAAAATAAAATTTTAAAAAAATGTGAAGAGGTTTCTTTCTAGGGTGAGTAAGGAGCAGTGAGAAGAAAACAGACCTCTGTGCACTTCACCAGGGCTCTGTTACCAAAGAGACCTAAGGGGCCTGGGTTAAAATAACAGACATTCTTCTTCTGTTGTAATTGTCTTGGTTTGCATCTTATGATTTATCATATTTAAGGTAGTTTTTTGCATCGTTCTCCTCTAAAGGGTTTGTTCCACTTTAGTGCTGGGCCAGGACATATTCCTACTGCATTTATATGTTTTATCTCATCATAGATGGTCATCAAGTAACTGTGGCCCCAAAGAAAAGAGCTGGGGCTACTTCCAAGCACTGGCAAATCTACCTGTCAAAGCTACAGCCGTCGGGAGTGGTGGTCTGATACCTCAGACAGCAACATCCATCACTGAATGCATTAAGCTGAGTCTTAAGCAGGGCTACTTTCTGGATTTTGTAACTTGGGGAAATCATTATTGAACATGTGCTTGGGTCATTTAGATTTTATGTAGACTTAAGCTGCCATATTAGGGAGTATTTTGGCTGGATCGGTAATGAGCTAGCCATAGAGGTTACTAAGTTTCATGTCACTTTACTTTTGTGCTCTTTACGGTCTTTCTGTCCTGAGCTATGTATGGGGCCAGGTGAATCCTTTGCTCACTCTATTCTAATTATAACTAATACTGGAAAATGCAAATGGAAGACAAGGATGGGAAGGCGTGGAGGAAGGGGCCTTATTGCTGGTGGTTGTGGAAACAGAAAAAAAAGGATTTGATCATGCATGAATGACCAGGCTCTGGGATGGTACAGCTCCATAAAAAATGTCATGGATCAGTATAGCTGGGGAAATCTGTAGATTCAATGCAACCCTAATCAAAATCCTGTCAGGCTTTTTTGTAGCTATAAAAAATCTGATTTTAAAATTTATGTGGCAAGGTACAATTTACATTGAAAAGCTACAAAGTTGTAGGACTCATACTACCTCATTTAAAATCTTATTATAAAGATGGAATAATCAAGATGGCATGGAATTAGTGAAAGAATGGACACAAAGATCAATGGAACAGAATAGAGTTCAGAAATATATGTCCACATTAATATAGTCTATATTTTTGGCAAAGGTGCAAAAACAATTCAAAGAAAAAAGAAGAGTCTTTTCAACAATAGTAGTGGAGAAATTAGACATCTATTTGGGAAAAAAAGAACTTCAGCCTATTCCTCACATCTTCTATAAAATAACTCAAAATGGATCATATATATACAGATAAACTGTTAAACTATGAAACTTCTGGAAAGAGAAATGATAAAATATCTGTGATTTGGATTAAGCAGGGAATTCCTCTATAAAACTCTGAAGGATGATCCATCGAACTTTTTAAAAATAATAAATAGGACATTTCTAAATTTTAAATCTTTTGCTATCTAAACAATTGTATTCAGAGAATAAAAAAGACAAGCTACAGACAGGAAAAAATATCTGCAAATCATAATTGACAATGCACTTATATGCAGAATATATAAAGAACTTCAAAAAACTCAGCAATAGAAACAAATTCAATTAGAAAACAGCCAAAAACTTCAATAGACACTCTGCCAAAGAAGATATATGCCTGATGAACACATGAAAAGATGTTCAACGTTATTCATCAAATGCAACTTAAAACCACAATGAGATTGCACTAGACTTTACACTTACACACATAACATCGACCTGATATTACACAGTGTTGATAAGGATGAAGGGCAACTGGGGTCCTCCTACATTTCTGGGGAGACTGCAAAAGGAGGGCACCGCTTTGGTAAACAATTTGGTTGTTTTGTGTAAAGTCAAACATACAGTGACCATAAGACCCAGCAACCCCCATCTAAGTATTTACCAAAGATAAATGAAAACTGATGTCCATACAACTTTTATATGACATTCTGGAAAAGATGAAATTATGGGAACAGAAGAGAGACCAGTGGTTGTCAGAATTTAAGGCTGGAGAGCATCTGACCATGAGGGAAGTATTTGGGGTGAGGAACGCATCTGTATCTTGCATGGGGTGGTGGATACGTCATTCTATGCATTTATCAAAACCTGTAGAGCTGGGGCTTCCCTGGTGGTGCAATGGTTAAGAATCCGCCTGCCAATGCAGGGGACATGGGTTCGAGCCCTGGTCTGGGAAGATCCCACATGCCACGGGGCAGCTAAGCCCTGTGTGCCACAACTACTGAGCCTGCGCTCTAAAGCCCTCAAGCCACAACTACTGAAGCCCACGCTCCTAAAGCCCGTGCTCCGCAACAAGAGAAGCCACGACAATGAGAAGCCCACGCACCACAACAAAGAGTAGCCGCAACTAGAGAAAGCCTGCACGCAACAACGAAGACCCAACGCAACAAAAATAAATAACAAAATAAAATAAATAAATTTATAATAAAAAAAACCCTATAGAGCTGTCTACCATGAGGAGTTAAGTTTATTCTATGTAAATTTATAAAACAAAACAATTAGGAAACATAGAATGAGTTGGTTTGGCAAAAGCAATGTCTCTTTTAGTTTGGTTTAACTCTGAATACCTATCATTACGATGACTGGATCAACGGATGGTCCTGCAGACAAAAGTGGTATGTATTTACGGTTTATAGAAACATGGAGTTGATGGGAGCAAAGGAAAGGGTGAGAAAATGAGATTGATATGGATTGAGTGCTAATGTGATCTGGGCCCTCTTCTAGGCTCTTAACACCGGTGATTTCTCTTTATATTGACAAGTATCAGTACACTCCTTTAACAGATAATGAAACTGAGGCTTGTCCAGATAAAAAGAAAATTTTCTGAAGACACACTGCTTCTGTACACAGAATACATAACACCAACCCAGGCCTATAATTTGGTGGGAGGGAGCATGAAAATGAAGGAATACACAAGAAGGTGTTGCACAAAATTCTGCTTAAAGTTTAACAATTGTCTCGGTTTTCCAATGATAACTCTAAATAGTCTTGGGGATGTGATGGAGAAACACTGGATAGTTGATAATGCAAATACATGGAGTTAAAGATATTAAACCAGCTACATCCAAGGAGCATTTCACTTTCTAATGGGAAAGAGTGATCTGGTGGTATGTCACAGGACTCTGTGTTGTTCTATAATCTAAAACACAACTGGAGTGAAGGCAAGTCATGCATGCTGATCAAATTCACATGTATTACAGAGGCAGATAAATGGTTTATCTGTTGGATGGAATATTCAAAATATCATGCCAGGCTAGAAATATGGGAACAAGTAAACACTTGAAATTCAGGAGGGATCAACATAAACGTGTGCATTTTAGTTCAGAAAAATTAATTGTATAAAACAGAGAGTGTGTTGCCCACATTTTGTGAGAGTGAGACATAAAGGGTGTTTTTCTAGGTGCTTATCTGTAGCTTTTAAATTTCACAAAATTAAGAAAAAAATAGAGGATGAAGAATTTTGATTTTATAGCAAGTTTTGGGAATACAAATCTAACTTCTTTTGCTGGTCAGATTGTAATATGATCATATATGCATGTATGTGCTTGCTTGTTTGTGTGTGTGTATTGGCAGCTGTTGAGATCTGGTAAACAAGCTGCAGCATTCCTGATGGAAATGAGATTAGCAATGAGAGAGTAAACTTTGGTTTTCTTATCTGTTAAATTGAATAATTAATTCAACTAATATTTGTTTAGGGTGTAACATGAATTCCAGATTCTGTTCCCAGGGCTAATGTTACAGCAGTGAATTAAAAAATATAGAATTTTTTAAATGAATATATCTGCCATTTTGTGATATTGTCAGAATTGAAGGCATCTGGTTATTTATTATAGGCACTCAATCATAGCCAAGCGTGATAGTTACTGATAGAGTGAACAAGTTAGCATAAATATACATATTATGTCCTGATGACTTTTAGAAACTTCATGCAAAGGTATTGATTTGCCAAGACAGAATTAAACCATTAGGCTGGTCTAGGCTGTAACTTCAAAGATCACTTTGGGCATTTTAGTGTTAACCTCATTAAAATGTCTCCCTGTGAACAGTGATTCATTTGAACTGCATTTCATGCCTGGCAAATTTGATATTTTAAAGCTGTTTGAAACTGACATAAAAAAATAGCATACCAAGAAATGGGCCTGTTTGAACTGTCAGGCCGCTGTGGATGGCTGTATCCTATGGCGTGGGGAAGAATCTTGCCATTGGCAAGCAGCCCTGGGCACCAAAGCTGGGGGCTCTACAAGAGCTGGTAACCTGGGCATCTGACAGCACAGCCAACACAGAAGCCTCACAGGGGCGTAATTAGAATCTCTTCAGTCAGACTGAAAAAATCATAAAAAAGAAGGGTCCCATGGATTATGTGCAAGTATTGTCTAGAATAGAATCACTTGCAAAAGTAAGAAGGAAAGATGACTTCAGCCCCTCCCTCTGGAAAGAATAGGAAGGACTTGTATAACCTACCTCCAATTACAAAGGGAGAAAAAGAACCACTATTTTTTTATTGAAGTCTAGTTGGTTTACGATGTTGCATTAGTTTCAGGTATACAGCAAAGTGATTCAGTTATACACATTTTAAGGAGGAAAAGGCAAATTGAAATTTTATTTGCATAACTGTCACGGAAGGGGAACAATGTAATGACCCTATGGCTTCTGTGTCTGGTCAATTTGCTCCTCTGGGCTGGTCTGCCAGCCAGGGGTCAATCAAGGGATGTTTCTGGATGTTTGTCTTTCATTAAGGTTTATTTTCAATGTGCTTAGGAATATATTAGTATATTTATCTTAGGGTCAGAAAATCAGAGCATGAATTTTAGCTGGGAGAAAATAAGAATGAGTGATTGAGACAGATATTCTAAAATAAATAACTACAGCTTGACACCGGGTACTATTTTCACAAATCTAGGCTGGCAGCTTAAGCACATTTGAATCACATCTAGAAGAAATCTCTGGGTCACCATCACCAGTTATGAATGTTTAGGACATGTCTTTCCATTGATCTGTCATTTACTGAGAATCTACCACCTGTCAGGCACTGCAAATACCTACCTGTCGAGATTACATCACTGTTTCCTTCAAACTGTTCACTTGTTAATGGAAAAGAAAGAGGTATCCACAGATAATGACAATGTACTATCATAAATTGTCAATTTTATGGCCAACTTTGTCTCAAACTGGGTAATTGCAGTGGACTTCTCAGAGATTAAGTTTAGAACAGAACCTCCAAGAACACGTGTATTTTATCCAGGTGAATGTGGAAGGAGGTGGAGGGGAAATAGGAAATTCTACATGAGAGAAGCAAGATAAAGATGGTCAGATGTTTCAGAGAATTTTACCTAAAAAAATTTGGGAAATAAGTCTATAGTCCAATGACAGTACCAAATGACACTGAAAAGGTAGTAGGAATCGTAGCATGAATCCTTTGCTAAAGAATTTTATCCTAAAGGCAAGAGCAGAGTCCAATGAACCAGGATGTTCCTTTTCTCCAGGGTGTGGTTGGATCAAGGTCATCTGGGGCTTTTTGGTTGAATTACAGAGAGACCTGTAGTGGAGAGATGGCTGCTGAACCATTGAAAACACTCAGCAGGGAGTTTTTTGGTGGGAGGAGGACAAAAAGGTGACATCTGGCATCAGGACAGGACTGCCCCTCAGGAATCTGTCTGGGGACTATTTGAAGCAGTGAACCTAGGACTGATTATGGGATGGGGTCTTCCCTTAATTGCCACTTTTATATCAGGCTTGAAGAAAGGAATGTATTAAAATGCTTGGGAGTTCTTTAGAATTGGCCATAAAGAAAACATAGGATAATTACGACACAGGTGATTGAATCATATCAATTTCTGTGACATTAATAATTCTGAAGAGTAGATGTAGCTCTTACACCAGAGCAAGGAAGCCTGGTGGTGAATGCTTCATGTATAGATCCTATCTGGATTTTATGGGCTGGTGAGGAAGCCTCCAGTATGTGGACTTGAAGGGGTTGGAAAGAATTCCCTAGAAGCAGGGGGTAGTTTTTGGAATGCTTTTCACAGCTGTAAATAAAAGTCAACAGCACCTGAAGTTCTCAAAGTGCTGACAGTGCAATTCTGGGGTTTGTGAACCACATCTGGTCCTTTTGCAAGAGCAAATTGTCCTGTCCTGCTCACTCGTGGTCCTGTGTTCTCATAACTTCCTGTCCCACGATTTCCTCTTTAGTGGTCTGTTGTGTGCCCTCTCCTGGGGTTCTACAGGAGGAGGTTGCTCCAGAATGCCAGGGGTTGTTCCCTGACCTCTGGTTTGATGGTCATAATAGATATCGGCCTCAGCGCCCATAAGGCAAAGGATATAACTTAGGTTGGACTTCAGTTTTTCTCCCAAAGGCTTTTGTGTCTTTGAATGACTGCCATACCTTAGATTTTCTTCAGGAGAAATTGAAGAATATTAGCCAAATTTTGTTCTGAGATTTTACAAGTCCCTGGATATGATATCCTTGTCCAATTTGAGAGGAGGGGAACAGTTGCATTGTAGCCCATGCAGTTCATCTGGAATCTAGGCCACAGGGCATGTAAAATGGGTGCAAGCTCAGTGATGCACAAATTCATTACTCACTTAACCAGGTGACCACGCCCCATGTCAGCCCTGTAATCTTCTCTTCCAGCAGAAGGACCAGGACTCAAATCCAATTTAAAATTTCTTTGGTTGTAACCCTCCATATACCTGCTCTACCTCTTTCCTTGAAGCAGGCTGTTTCAGAGCAAAGCCGATCTCTTAACACAGGATGCTATAGACTTCCAAAGGGCTCTTTGCTCTAAAATGCAGCTCTCGTTGACTTTACCAAGCATTCAGCCTTAGAAAGCCAAGGTAAGCCAGAGCCTCCTACATTTTGGTCATTACTGTACCATTCTCACAATTTTTGACATTGGCACTAATTTTTACTTAATGTGTTTCCCTCCTTTTTTTTCAAATTAATTTAATGCATTTATTAAGAGGGAAATTTCCCATCACTACTAAATAATACAATAAACAATATAATAGGACATGAGTGAAAGATATTTTTCCAAATAAATGTAAGGAAAACATAAAAACTAAAATAAATCCTATCCATCTATGTAAAACTCTAAATCATTTCACAAACTATGAGCTAAAACATAGCTAATAGTATTTGGTACCATAATAAATAATTATAATTTCTCTTGTCAAGGAATTCAGAATATAGGAAAGGAGCGAGACACATCAATAGACCACTGTAAATTGATGTCAGCATCTCTGGGATGAAGATAATCCTAGAGTACTTTACAGGCACAAAAGAAAAGCATTTAATACTGCAAGCTTGTTTCAGAGAACTTGCTGGGGCAGGTGATGTCAGATCCAAGTGTTTGGTGAGGGGCTTGCAGAGACCATGGCTATATGACAAAGGATCTCCCAAGCAGAGAGACAGCATGAATAGTCTAGATTCCAGAAGAGGCATGGGATGAGTGGCATTTGTGTTGCCATACTGAGCAGTGGGGTCAAGGAGTGATGGGAAGCAGTTGAGGTTGAAGGCTAGGCAGGTAACTTGCACTTCATTTTGTAAGTAATGGGGTGAGAGGGATGGATGTTACACTTTTCAGCAGGAGGTTTTAAAAGAATGTTAGAATTGCAATCTAGCAAGTAAATACCACTTAGTGAACAAGGAAAACAAAGGAGAGAAGGAGATGGAAAGGAAGCTTTCCAAGCAAGCTTGTTCCAAGAATAGTTTGTTGGGGTGTATATTGAGGTAGTGAGGATGGGTAGGACAGTACCAATTTTTCTGTGATGGTTGACAGCAAACCTTGAGAGCTGGCTTTCTTGACATTGATCTATTCTTCGTATGAGCTGATCCTTTTTAAAGACTCCTGTAATATTTCTTAAAGTCTCCAGGCAAGAATTTCTTCCAGGGCCAGAATCATGTATTTGTACTCTTATATATGATTACAAGAGTAATCTCTTCCTTTTCAAAGGCTTAATTTTTTTCATCTCTAAAATGGAACCAATGAAAGTCACCTTGAAAGGGAGTCTTGAAGATCCGTTGATATAAAGCATGTGAAAATACCTTGCCCTGAGGTTTACACACACCACAGGGACTCAGCATTTGTTAGTTTTCTATTTCATTTGCTACACAATAGTAGGCATGTGATGGATGTTTGCTAATGATGGTGACTTCGGAAAGGATTGATCAGCACATGCTTTTGTGGATTGGAAATGTGATTAAGGAAACAAAATGGACTTCAGGCTTTTATTTTGATGACAGTTCAAATAATTTGGTGTTTGGATCTTCATTGTATTTGAAGTTATTGTAGACTGTTCTATGCTTTAGTGTGACAAAGTGACAAAAGGGAACCCAGGCTAAGAACATCCTTGATTCTCTATTAACCCTGATACCAACCATAATTCCTCCTGCTAACAGACTATTAGTCTATTAGTCAGCACGCCTCTAATAAGGTCTGTCAAAATCTATATGTGTGCTGAACCCATTGTAGGAGAATCCAGCTTCTGCTGAACCATGATGTCTCCAGCCACGTCCTCAGACCAACCTGGAGGACAAGTAATCAGTTCACAAAGAGCTTATGTTTAAGATAGTTCATCTTCCTTTACATCAGCTATTTACACCAATGTGATTAAAAGATCAGATGATGGCAAGGACTCTCAAATGCAATGAAGTGCAAAGTAAAATCTATTCCTCAGAAATATTTTACGTGGGTCAGGGCAGTGCTGTTGATCTCCCATTTATTAAAGTTTTATGTGTGCCAGGAACTGTGCTAAGTGCTTGACATACATTATTTCAGTAAATGTTCCCTACAAGCTTATGATATACAAGTTTTTTAGAGATGAAACAAACTGAGCCTGAGAGAAGTGAAATAAATTGCCTAAGGTTACAATGCCAGTTAAGAAGCAATCTAGCTATCCAATTCCTGGTCTACCTGAAGCCATTGTTCAGGGACATTGCTAGATCCTCATTTGTCAGATGATAAAAAATATATTTCCACTAATATGAAACTCACAGGGGAGACATGGAAATCAAGTAAGTGAATAAATATGAAGAGGATCAAAAAAAACCTAAATGACTTAGCATGAGAACCGTAGCTAATGTATCTCTATCATACCCAAAGCAGAGTATCATAAAAAGGAGATGCCAAATAAGGACTTGTGTGTGAAGTTGGTTGTAAGTGTAAATTAGATAAGTTAAACTAGAAGCAAACAAGTGGGGTAAAGTAGTTTTGGGGGAGGCACCGGACTTCTCATTAATGTAATATTGGGTTGATGGAGTTGCCATGGATTCCACATAGATTACCCATTTCTTCAAACTTAGTAGATAGAAACCCACCCCACCAATATCCTGAACAGAATGACATCTTTTTAATTTTTTTAATTAAAAAAATTTTATTGAAGTATAGTTGATTTACAATGTTCTGTTAATTTCTACTGTACAGCAAAATGATTCGATCATACATATATATACATATATTCTTTTTCATATTCTTTTCCATTATGGTTTATCACAGGATATTGAATATAGTTCCCTGTGCTATAGAGTATGACCTTGTTGTTTATCCATTCTATATGTAATAGTTTGTATCTACTAATCCCATACTCTCAGTCCGTACCTCCCCCAGGCCCCTCCTCCTTGGCAACCACAAGTCTGTTATCTATGTCTGTGAGTCTGTTTCTGTTTCATAGATAAATTCATTTGTGTAATATTTTAGGTTCCACATATAAGTGATATCATATGATATTTGTCTTTACCTAACTTACTTCACTTAGTATGATAATCTCTAGGTCCATCCATATTGCTGCAAATGGCATTATTTCACAGAATGACATCTTATTTCAATGATTCCTGCAGAGGGCCTGACCTTCCTTCCCACCCTCCAAAAATCTCTTAAATTGACTTCTGCAGAAAATTTTTCCAGATGTCCCCAGATATCACTTTTCCCACCTTTGAGGAACAAAGCAGCATGTGAATAGGTTTTAGAGGACATCACTTCTGACCTCTTTGTTTGAAAATTATTTTCTGGCTTTTATATATAGTCCTTATAATCACAGCATCAGTGGATAGCAAACAGGATCATTTTTTTTCCCACTAAATTTATCAAATTGCTACAAATTCCAATGATGTATGATTCTTTCACAGAGATGCATAAATACTGACAGAATGAAAACGGATGGTTGATATGTTCCAAATTTCTAATGGTGCAAAATCACACTGCAGTGACCAATTCACAAGTGTTCACCAGTAAGGCATGTTTGTAATAAAATCTCCAGCTGGAAATGTCTTGCTAGGCATTACTCTGTGTATGTGTGCTCTGAAAGGAAAAGAAACTGGCCCTGAACTGGGTTGGTCCTGCAGACTTGCTGGATTTGGTTAGCGGGATTAATCTGACAGAGGCATTCCTTGCCACTGGGAATGACTAAGTCACCAGACCATAACTGCATACTTCTTCAGTGGGGAAAGATGCTACCAGCAAGGGCAGATATATGTTTTGCTTTTCATAAAGGGATCGTTAAATTTTATTTCCATTCCCTGCTGTTATCATCATAGGCATAGGTCTAGATGTGAGCCTGACAGGGATAGAGGTGAGATGTCAATATGAGAGTCAGAAAATATGCTGTGGTCAGATTCATCCATCCTGTACTTAGACTTCATTCCTACATCAAGTAAATTGTGCCTGATTTCATGCTCCTGGTAAAGGGTATGATCATCATGAATGATGGTCACCAAATATGTCCAGCACGTGGTACTGCTGTCGAAATGTCGGCCTCTGTACATTGGCACCGATTCAAAATCATGGAGACAGAGTTTTGGGTAAGAAGAAAAGAGTAGCTTTATTTCTTTGCCAGGCAAAGTAGGCCATAGCAGGCTAGTGCCCTCAAGATTGTGTCCTCCTTGACAGGGTCCAGTGAGTAAAACTTATAGGGTTAGCTCAAAATAGGATTCCTGATAAGGGTCAGGGCAGGTGTGGGGTCTGCATTCTTCCTTTCTCCTGGAACATTTCAAAGCTGTCAAGGCCAGCGTCGTGAGGTCCAGAGATGGACTCTGCGTCCTCCAGGTTTATAGTACCATGACCTTCTCCTCTGGAATGAAGAATGTTTACAAAGAAGAAAAGTGTTAGTGTTTCAATGAGGAAAAATACCAGGTGCCTGATATAGTTTTAGCTAATGAGTGAGTTACTTTAAGCAATTGGGTGCAAAGGAATCACTAATGAAAGAAAGAAAAAGATATATGGGAAAGAGGACATGCAAGTGAAGCATAAGGTGATGGAGACCTAGCTAGTCCAGTCAGTTTTAGCTACAACTAAACTTCCTGGCTTCTTGTAGTTGAATGTGTCCATATGACCAGTTCTGGGTGAGGATTTGTGAGCAGAATTGATGTGTTGCTCTGTCATCCTGGCTGCAGTGAGGAGACATGAGGACTGACCCACAATGGGCAGGGCCCTAAAACCACACCTTTCTTGTAATAGGTCACTAGCTTCCATGCTTGTTCATTACATGGAACAACCTTGCCATTCATGGTACATGGGGACTGCCCAGTCCTAACAAACAAAAATTTTGGGTAGGCCTAGCTGTCAGGTTTCTTACTGAACAAGGAATTTACCAAGCACTACTTCAAGACAGACATTATCTAGGCACCAAATACACAGCATTGAACAAAGATCTTTATGCTGTTTTTAGCTAATGGGAGGCATGAGGGGCTGACCTGCAAGCATTTCCAGATGTGAGTGAGTCTCATCACTGGGTGCCTATTGTGCTCAAGCTGGTTTCCATGAGATACGCATGAAAAGAATAATACTAAGTATGAGTTTCCATTCATCCAACAAAATTGTATTGCATTCCTACTCTGTGCCAAGTATCTTATAGGAGCTTGTCCTGAAGACCAGAAGAAGCCATAAATTTAGGCCATGTGAAGTTAGCACTACTTGGGTGAAATTTTGATGTTGGGGAGGAAGATTGGGTCCTTTTTTTTTTTTTTTTTTCCTCTGGATATTGCTAGGCTGAGGATGCCATATACTTCTGGACAGTTTTGGTTTGGGAGAAATAAGAGAAATCAGGACATGGTTGGGGAAAGTGGGTAAGGAGGGACATTTACACTGGCTCTAGGCTTTCAGAGAGAGATGCTAAGGAGACTGCCTTTGGTTTCTGGTCCAGCCATTCTTATCACACTAAGACAGTGCATAGGAATTTAGGAATATAGAATGCCCATCTGACTAATAATCTCTAGCTTTGCAGTTTTAGAAGCCCAGCTTAAGTGGGTTCTGGCCCAGGGAAGGAAAATGACAGGTGACCAAAGGCAGGGGATATTTGGAATAGCAGTATTTCCTGGAAGAGGCTCTTTGGCTCCATGATATGAAGTGAAATTTTGTTTTGTACAAACTCGAGGTGGCTTTTCAATTTTAATACAGATTTTTTTTCTAGCAATTCACAAAACTCCTAAATGGAATGGTGTAACTTTACTTTTGTGGCAAACTCTAAAGTTTTCTCTAACTTTACACTGACCCTCTTCCTTTAAATGACTTCTCTTTGTCAACTATTCCTAGATAAGGATGTAAGTTTCCCAGGCTTACAATGCCTGCCACACCAAAGCCCATCAAATTCGAAGGTAGCACATAGCCCCTTTTGTTTCCTTCCCCTGTAAAGCCCTTTTGACTCATCATGTCTGGGAAACACTCTGGAACATTGTTCCCATTGTAACAGCCTAAATACAGTACCCATTTCCTTGCAGTCTGGGTCCAGGAGAAATTTTTAAAGTTTGACAGTTTCTAACAGATGTAAATTCCTAGCATTCTTGAAAAAGAATTTTAAAAAATTTGTAAATACAGACATTGGTCAGACCAAGAGGATTTATGTTTGGTAAGAAGGTAGGAGAGGACATCTTTCAGAAGAGCTGAGTGACTCATGACCCAAAAATTTTCTGTTAAATTATAATAAAGTAATGCCTTTTATGGAGCGGAGAACTTATAATGCCATTTGCAACAACATGGATAAACCTATAGATTACCATACTAAGTGAAGTAAGCCAGTCAGAGAAAGACAAATATCATATATCACTTATATGTGAAATATATAAAAAAAGGAAACTTATTTACAAAACAGAAATAGACTCACAGACATAGAAAAACAAACTTATGGTTACCAAAGGGGAAAGGGGAGGGTATAAATTAGGAGTTTGGGATTAACATATACACACTACTATATAAAAAATAGATAAAAAACAGGACCTACTGTATGACTCAGGGAACTATACTCAATACTCTGTAATAACCTATATGGGAAAAGAATAGATATATGTGTAACTGAATCACTTTGCTGTACACCTGAAACTAACACAATACTGTAAATCAACTAAACTTCTATAAAAAAGAGCTTATTAGAGTTCCATCAATTAAAAGAGACATGAAAGTAGAATGTATGATTATCTTCAGAATGTAGCAATAGTAATTATAGCTTCTATCTATTGAACGTCTTCTATAGGATAGTTACTTGAATATATACAAATTATTCAGAATTATGCATGAAAATGAGGAAGAAATTATATTCATTTTCTATCACTGCATATCAAATTACCATAAATTTAGTAGCTTGAAACCATACCTATGGTCTGCTTCTGCAGGTCAGAAGTCCAGGTGAGCTCAACTGGTCTCTGGTCAGGTACCATGAAGCTTGAATCAATGTGTTAACCAGGCTGAGAGCTTACCTGGAGAACTGGGGGAAGAATCCGTTTCCAAACTCAAGCAGGTGGTTGACAGAATGCATTTCGTTATGGTTATAGAACTGAGATTCCCATTTCCTTGCTGGCTGCAGAGGGTCAGTCTCTACCCCTAGAGGCCCCCACATAGCTCTCTCCTCCATCTGTAAACCAGCAATAGCACCTTGAGGACTTCTTGTGCTTCAAGTCTCTGTGACGTCCCCTTCTGCCTTCTTCTGCCTGTTAAAAGGAACATGTAATTCAATCAGGCTCATCTGGATTATCTCCCAAACTTAAGGTCAACTGATTTGCACCTTATATTACAAGTGCAAAGTCCCTTCACAGAAATACCTAGATTCATGTGTTTGAATCACCAGGGAATGGAAATCTTGAGGAAAAGTGGACAGTCTTTGGAATTCTGCCTACCACATAAAGTCCCAGAATTTCTTAAAATTGAGCATGTTGAGGTACGCTAACAGATCTAAATTCCTGCTCTGAAAATGTTTTCATCTCTCTGTGTCCTCATATCCATGAATCTAAGAAGCCGCTTGGCAAACAGAGCTCTTTTTTAGGAAAAAAAAATAATAATAACACCTTCATCACCCTTCCATACCCCACATACATATACGCACATACACAACATGCACACATGCTTTTAGTTCTAAGGTAACTCAGAATATCGACTTTTGCTTTTCTAGTGAAGAAAAATTTGTCACAGCACCCATTAACCTGAAAGATCAACACAAACAAAATTTTAAAATTGAGAAATGACACGGCACTAATTGGAGATTATAACGAATTTGTAAGGTGAAGCAAAGACAGGCATGTTTGCATATATGCTCTAGACACTTTACCACACGCCCGGTTTGAAGTCTCAGAATCAGCTCTAAATCTTGTCAGCCTCACAGCACTCCTTTGTTTTGAATCCTCTGTCAAAGTGCCAAAGCCATTCAATGGACTCTCCTTTGTAAATGCTGAGTGCTTTGTGTCTTTACCAATTCACAGTATCCAGCTGAAGCTCAGATGTCACAGTTTGTGAACAAATGGCTTCCTTCTCTCTTTCTCTTGTCAGACTGCCAAGAAGCTGGCAATCAACCAAGGCTGGTTCTACTGGGTAACTCTTCATGCTGGCAAGTGTCAAGTGCCCCCTAAAGAGACCCCTGGTTTATAATTCCAGAGTTCAATGGGGAGGAAACAGTTTACTGGCATCTGTTAGCAAATAGGGACTTTCCTTATATCTCCCCTAGGCTCTAATCAGACAGCACTTGCCATCTTTCTTGTTCCCAGTCTAATTTCCATCTCAGGGTCTTCATTTATGTGTGTCCCCTACCTGAGAACTTCCTTCTTTCTTTCTACTTATTTAGAAGGTTATAAATTCTTGATTCAATTTATTTAATACATATAGGCCTATTCAGATTGTCTATTTTCCTTGTGTGAGTTTTGATAGTTTGTATCTCCCAAGGAATCAGTCCATTTCATCTATTATCAAATTTGTGGGCCTTTGTTGTTCATAGTTCTGAGTATTCTTTTATTTTTCAGTCTTTTATTATTGTTTCAACCTACACGGGATCAGGTGTGATGACCCATGTCCGATATGGAAATTGGTATCTCCTCTCTGTTTTCTTGATGTCAAATAACAACCAATTAGACTTAGTTGAGGGGAGATTGTATTGAAAAGACTAGTCCAATAGGGAGAACATTCCAAGCACAATCTACAAGCCAATCAAAATCAAACAGGAAAAAGTTTCCTTTTCTATGGATGGGGGAGTAGGATGAACAGGAATTTTGAGGGGAAACTGAGTAAGAATGAACAGACAGCATCGTAATTAAGGTGGTCTGATGGGATATGCTTCTGTTTTTCACCGTGGTCAGCCAGTTCTCAGGATGAATTTAAGGAGGAGAGGTGTTCTGTTTTACTGCTTGTTCAGACTGGGAGACAAGCCAAAGTTCAGGGGTCCTTGGGGAGGAGAGAAGTCTGCCTAGAAACTGGCCAAGCCAGGGTAGAGGGTAAATTGTGGGCAATTGTAAACACTTGGTTATTGCTCAGACTGGATAGAGGTTTATCAATTTCACTGATATTTTCAAAGAACCAGCTTTGGATTCATTGATTCTCTCTATTATTTTCCTGTTTCCAATGTCATTCACTTCTGCTATAATTTTTTGTATTATAGTTGCTTTAGGTTTAAATGGGTCATCCTCTATTTTCTTAGATGGAAGCTTATATTGTTATAAACGTCCTTCCCTCTTTCTTAACATACACATTTATTGCTATAAATTTCCATCTGAGCATTGTTTTTTCTGCATCCCAACTTATTTTGATAAGTTGCATTTAGATTTTTCCTTTAGCTCAAAATATTTAAAAAATATTGTTCTAGAGACCTCTTTGTCCTCTGTGTTATTTAGGAGTGTATGTTTAATTACCAAATATTGGGGATTTTCCAACTATCTTCCTGTCATTGGTTTCTAGTTTAATTCCATTGTGGTCTGATAACATACCTTATTTATTTGTACAAATCTGTTAAGGTGCATTTCATAGTCTGGAATGTCATCTGTCTTGGTGAATATTTCATGTGAACTTGAGAAGAATGTGTATTCTGCTGTTGTTGAAGGGATATTCAATAAATATCAGTTAGATCAAGTGGATTGAGAGTGCTGTTTAAGTCAACTATATCCTTGGTGATTTTCTTCCTGCTTGACTACCAAATACTAATAGACTGTGCTGAAGTCTCTGACTATAATAGTGGACTTGTCTATTTCTTCTTGTAGTTCTGTCAGTTTTTGCCTCATGTATTTTGATGCTCTATTAAGTACATAAATGTGTAAGTTTGTTATGTGTTCTTGGAACAGTGACAACTCTTCGTCCCTGATAGTTTTCCTTGTTCTGAAGTCTACTTTCTCTGAAATTGATAGCACTATTCCAGTTTTCTTTTGATGTGTTAGCATAGTATAGCTTTCTCTTGCCCCATTTACCTACCTGAGTCTTTTTTTTTTTAATGGGTTTCTGTAGACAACATAACATACAGTTTGGTCTTGTAGGTTCATTCACTCTGGCAATCTCTGTCTTTAATTGGTGTATTCCTTCTACATGTTTAGACCTTATTCATTGTGACAGGCAAAATAATATCTCCCAAAGATATTCATGCTTTAATATCTGGAAACTGTGACTATGATGCATTTCATGGCAAACAGGAATTTGCAGAAACGACTAAAGTTGAGATGGAGAATGTTTTTTTCTGGATTTTCTGGATGGACACAATCTAAATCACTGTGAAAAAGGAAGACAGCTGAGTAGGTCAGAGTATGTGATGTGAGAAGGACCCAATCTGTCATTGCTAGCTTTAAAGGTAGAAGAAGGGGTCCATGAGCTAAGGAATGTGAACTGCCTCTAGAAAGTGGAAAAGACAAGGAAATTGAATGCTACCAAGAGCTTACAGTAAGGAACACAGCCCTCCAATACCTTGATTTTAGCCAAGTGAGACTGTCTCAGATTTCTGACCTATAGAACCATAAGGTGATACATCTATATTGTTAAACTCTCTAACTTTGTGATAATTTGTTAGGGTAGCAATAGAAAACTAATAGACTCACATTTCATATTTCAGGATCAAATCCAGTCTAAATCTCCCTGGTATAGGTAGTACTTATATACCAACCTGGCCTGAGCTTCGATTTCTTTTGTGGTAAATCATCTTCCTACCATTCTTACCTGTTTTTGGTTTCATGCATTTCGGTTTGTGTACATGAGACAGAGTTAGTGTTTTTCTGTATTGTTGCTATTCTTCTTTACCAGCCCCACACTGAGCTAAACTAATATTTGTTCCTAAAATTTTTCAGTTTATATATTACTTAGATGCATATTAGAAGTATAAAAGAATAAGGCCAATTTGATTGAGGAGAAAGGCCATGTGCTGACATTAAATAATCAGAGATGCTAATTCCATGTTACCTAAAATGACACCCAAACCTCAGTGCTCTCATCTGTAAGATAGGAATAAACATACCTACCCCAGTGAATACTTGTAAGGATTCAAGTCAGAAGCATGTAAATTGTTTGCCACTGAGTATTTGTTTAGATATTAGATATTCCAGTGCTTGATTTTCTTAATAGAACTGAAATAAACAAGATAATTATCAGCATGAAATTTTCACTTCTGTTGCTCTATTTAAAAAATAGCAGTGGGAGACAAGGAGAAAGTTTATACCTAGCATTTTCTTGAGTGAGTACACACAAATACTTCAGTTCTTGAGAGACAACAGTCCTGTCCATAAGATGATCTCCTGTTCAATCCAATTATATGTAAGTAAACATGACACTTGTGCATACATCGCTCATTTCCATGGTCTGAAAGATAACAATTACATTGTTTTCCCTTCATTTAGCTCATACACATGAGCTAATTGGACATGCATTACATTATTTCAATATTCAATCTTGTCAACAAAAACAGGCACTTCATATGATCATTTTCATTTTAATGTATTTTTGGACTGGTAGGCACTTTACTGGTGACATTTTACTAAAATAAATTTTGTTTTCACAGCACATAGAAGAAAAAAATTTATTAATTTGAGTATTGTGGGCTTTTGAAAATAATTACATCTAACTGATATAATTGTTATTTGACAATACAGATGTACAGAGAAGACTCAGAAAAGGAAGACTCAGAAAATTCAACAGAATATCTTTAAATCCAGTCATTCCCTTTATACATATATATGTGAATGATATATGTCTATATCATATACAGATTATATAGATCATTCCTTGTATATATATGATGCATATATAATGTATATCATACATACATGACCATATATACATATAAGATATATCGATATATATATATCATATACATACATATTTATATGTGTTTTACATTTGTTTTAAATTTATAAATAAGCTTGTTTTAAATTTCCCAAATACTATGTAGTTGAAAGTGGTTTCCGGTTTGCCTTATGGCAGGCCCTTTTGAGATAAAATTCTCCATGGGTCCATCGTGTCTTTGCACATCTGAGGTCTTTTTAAGAGACTATCTCTTCAAGGATATTTATAATCCAAACAGTCTCCAAAGGTAGAAATTCTATCTTTCTCCAGAGCAGAGGAAATGTTTTCTTACTCTCCAGTCTAATAAATGTAGTGCTTTCCTCCAGGGAACATTATTTGCAGACGTTCTTGCTGTCTACTATAAACTATTTGGGTCTCCAAAACCTGGGGTGATTCTTCTGTAACAACACTTGATGCCCTGGCCCTCTTTGTGTCACCCTATGGAAGTTGGGGCATGGAAACACTGAGCAAAGGTGTTAATATTGTGGCTACAGGTATTTCTGTAAATAATGATCTCTCCTTTGGCTCTGACCCAGGACCCCGGCTGACTTGTTAGTTTGCAAGTACAATAAAGTGTCAGGCCTATGGCTGCTCCTGACAGAATGAGGTAGTAACACCTGTGACACAAGAAGGGCTTTATGTCCACAAAATAGGTTAATTACATGTGTGCGCATTTTCAAGAAGTCTAGAAACATGATTTTCACACATCTGCAGAAGTGGCTTAGTGTAGCAGGACGAATACAAGGCTTGGGGTGGACATTGGACCCTGTTCCAGGTTCTCCTTTACCTCAGTTTGTGAGCTGAACAAACTTACTTGTGTTCAATATGTTTCTCATATATTAACTCATTTATTGTTCACAAATGAAAACTACAGGAGGTTTTAAATGGCACACTTCTTTATAAAAAAATATTTTCCTATTTTTCCTAGTTGATTAATAATTTGTGCAATTTTAGTGTTGTCTGGTTTATTTATTCTGAATATGGGAAGTAAGGAGGATACAGGGTGCTGGAGAGGACTGCACACAAGTCTTGGTCCATCAGTTTAAGCATACTGCAGATCTTACTGGAAACCTTTTAGTGTTCATGGGTATTTCCCATGTGTCCTTAGACTCCAAGAATTCACTAGAGAAAGATACGACATCTTTAAGGTCAAATGGAGAGCAAAGGTCACATTGGCCTGCCTGCATCTCCTGACAACATACCTACTATGTATCATGGGACAAGGAAGATAATGAAGTTAGTTCCAAAGATTGGACCACAAAGCAAAGTGACTGTGAAATATCACAACTGAAGAAAAAAATGTGTATTTATTATTTTGATCCAGGCTGGAGGCTTGTATTTTACAGTTCTCATGATAGCAGTAGGCATAATACTGTGATCCAAGTATTTTTAAATGTTCTGTTTTGAGTGTGATGGTGGTTACACTACTGTATATATTTGTCCAAAGCTGCTGAACTGTGCATTTAAAATGTGTAAATTTTATTGTGTGTAAACCATCTCTCATAAAATAAATTAAAGAACATGTGATACTTTAGTACCTGAAGGAAGGTCTTGGTATTATCCTTGGCACCGTAGGTTCCCAAGGGATCTCAGCTTTTAATGGTTGTAGGGACACCATGCAAACTTCCATCAGAAGGGACAGCCATCTAATATTTAAATATGTCTCCCAGATTCATTTTTTTCTGAAAATTATTTTTACTTAAGAGAGAAAGAAAAATGAGTATGAAACTAAATATGAAAGAAAGGCAGATCCTCAAGAAAAAGTGATGCCCTAGGTAACTTAGGGCTTCCTCCCAATGAGACCTTGACTTAATCTCACTTTGTATTTTTTCCTGTGAGTAAAACATACAAACAGGACACCAGACCTTCTTCTTCTGCCCAATGCCTCATTAATATAAAAACATTCCCTGTTCTTTTAGTCTGTACTTTTAAATGAGTAAAGAAAGAAATGCAATTCATTGGCTTTATGTGGTTAACTACTTAAAATGAATTTGGACAGCTTTGGTAGACTATCTTGTATTTATTTAATTTTCAGAATTAAATATAACTCTTGATTTGCCATTAAAAATAATAGCCAGTACAAAATATTGTCTTAGACTTATGGGTTCCATAATGAGATATGTGAAGACTGAAGTGATCCCTATTAGGGGTAGAATTATAGATAATTTATCATCATCATCAGCTATTTTTTTTCCTAGCATAGTGCTTGACATAACATAGGAACATAAAAAAAATTTTCCTTTCTGTTAATATTCTACAGCCACTATGAAAATTATGAACTATAATATTCTGTTAGAATTCATTGAGTGTTTGCACTGTTGTAGTCAGTTCAGAATGACATAGGGCAGGTAAAATTAATATCTAGTTCCTAAAATTAATATCTGCTAGTCATGCAGACACCTCAGGACCATGAAATTTAGAGTCCGCCTATGACAGGGTTGAAAGGGCTAAATCTAGTGAGTATTTGTTCAAAATGACCAGGGAGATAAGGATTAGCTGTAAGCAGAAGGTGAGACCTGGTTTCTGAAGTCAAGTGTTCATCAACCGTTCTGGAAATGTAGTCCAAGGTCGGGTGTGGGGAAATGGACTGGAAAGTGTCCACGGGACCAGTGGACATTGTAGATATTCCCTTATTACTAAGCATGGTAAACTTTGGCACAGGGGTGCTTGTAATGATACAGACCAGATTTCACAGAGGAAACATAAATTTTGCTCAAGATGAAAAAATATCCATACAGCACACAATTAGAGCAATAGTTCTTGACTTTTAGTGTACAGATCTTCCTTGATTTACGATGGGGTTATTTCCTGATGAATCCATCATAAATTGAAAATACCATTAAATTGAAAACACATTTAATACAAATAGCCTACCAAACATCGGAGAGTAGCTTCACCTATCTTAAAAGTGCTGGGGGGGGCTTCCCTGGTGGCACAGTGGTTGAGAGTCCGCCTGCCAATGCACGGGACACGGGTTCGTGCCCTGGTCTGGGAAGACCCCACATGCCGTGGAGCGGCTGGGCCTGTGAGCCATGGCCGCTGAGCCTGCGCGTCCGGAGCCTGTGCTCCGCAACGGGAGAGGCCACAACAGTGAGAGGCCCGCGTACTGAAAAAAAAAAAAAAAAAAAGTTCTGGGAACACTTACATTAGCTTACAGTTGGGACAAGTCATCTAGTACAAAGACTATTTAATAATAAATTATTGAATATCTCATGTAGTTTATTGAATCCTATATTGAAAAACAGAATGGTGTATGGGTAAAGAATGGTTATAAATGTATTGATTGTTTGCCCTGGTGACCGTGGGACTGACTGGGAGCTGTGGCCACTACCCCCCCGCAACCCCAAGTATCAGGAGATATTATCAGACCACTAATGGCTAACCCAGGAAAAAAATCAAACTTCAAAACTGAAAGTACAGTTTCTACTGAATGTATAATGCTTTCACACCATTGTAAACTCAAAAAATCCTAAGTTGAACTGTGGTAAGTTGGGATCCCTCTGTAGATACTTTTCTCCCAAGGTGCTTATTCTAAGCACCCATTCCCAGACTCCATTTGAGAACATTTCTGATAATAGTTCCAGGATGGGGGCAGAATCTTCATTTAAACAAACATCTTAGGTGGACAAAGTGTAGATCTAATGTTTCAAATATTAGAGTTAAGTTCCAAGTATCATGATATCCAAGTATCATTATTCTAGAATGTATTAATATATGTCCTTTAATTTTTTTTTTTTTTTTTTTTTGGTGAAGATGAAAGCTTGCTTTATTCCAGATGCTGGCAATCAGGTGGTGGTGGTGGGGGGGGACTCCTGTCCAAAGGCTGACTCCCCACTCCCACCCACCAATCAGTGAGCAAGAGATTTTATAGACTGAGGGAGGGGGCTACATACAGAAACAGCACAGTCATCTCTGACCGTCATCTTGAAACTGGTCATGAAGTGGTCTGACCACCATCATCTTGATTGTCTTAAGTATGGTTAATCTTCAGTTTCAGGGTCGCTTTTTTCACATTTATTTGAGGCCAGTTCTCAGAATTGTGGCAGCTTAGGTCAAGGCTACAGTCTGGGCATCACGTAGTTAACTTCTTCCACCTGGTGGGGGTTTTAGTCTCTATAAGACACAGACGTACTAGAGAATGGACTTGAGGATATGGGGAAGGGGAAGGGGAAGCTGTGACAAAGCAAGAGAGTGGCATGGACATATATACACTGCCAAACGTAAAATAGATAGCTAGTGGGAAGCAGTCGCATAGCACAGGGAGATCAACTTGGTGCTTTGTGACCACCTAGAGGGGTGGGATAGGGAGGGAGGGAGGGAGCGAGATGCAAGAGGGAAGAGATATGGGAACATATGTATATGTATAACTGATTCACTTTGTTATAAAGCAGAAACTAACACACCATTGTAAAGCAATTATACTCCAATAAAGATGTTTAAAAAAAGAAAAAAAGACAGCTCAAAGGATAAGGCTCAGAACATTATCTATAGCCCATGAAGAGGAACTAAAGGTCCTTGACTTTGCTTAATGACTAAACAATTATTTTTTAGTCTTGTTGTACTGTTTTCCTTTGTTTCTATGTTTACTCACTTCTCTCTCTCTCTCTTTTTTATTAAAGTATAGTTGCTTTACAGTGTTGTGTAAGAGAATAAAATACCTAGGAATAAACCTACCTAAGGAGGTAAAATACCTGTATACAGAAAACAATAAGACACTGATGAGAGAAATCAAAAACAACACAAACAGATGGAGAGATATACCATGTTCTTGGATTGGAAGATTCAATATTGTGAAAATGACTGTACTACCTGAAGCAAACTACAGATTGAATGCAATCCTTATCAAATTATCAATGACATTTTTTACAGAACTAGAACAAAAAATTTTACAATTTGTATGGAAACACAAAAGACCACAGAATAGCCAAAGCAATCTTGAGGAAGAAAAATGGATTGGAGGAATCAGCCTCCCTGACTTCAGACTATAATACAAAGCTACAGTAATCAAGACAGTAAGGTACTGGCACAAAAATATGTGGGGTTTTTTTTGATATTAACATTTTTTTCTTTTTTTAGTGAAGCATAGTTGATTTACAGTGTTGTGTTAGTTTCAGGTCTACAGCAAAGTGATTCATAGATATAGATCTATTTTTTCAGATTCTCTTCCCTTATAGGTTATTAAAAATATTGAGTATATTTTCCTGTGCTATATAGCAGGTCCTTGCTTATCTGTTTTATATATACTAGTGTGTATATGTTAATCCCAAACTCCTAAATTACCTCTCCCATTTCCCCTTTGGTAACCATAGGTTTGTTTTCTATGTTTGTGGGTCTATTTCTGTTTTATAGATAAGTTCATTTGTGTCATATTTTAGATTCCATATATAAGCGATATCGTATGATGTTCATCTATCTCGTTCTGACTTACTTCACTTAGTATGATAATTTCTAGGTCCATCCATTTTGCTGCAAATGGCATTATTTCATTCCTTTTTATGGCTGAGTAATATTCCATTGTATATATGTACCACATCTTCTTTATCCATTCATCTGTTGATGGATATTTAGGTTGCTTCCATGTCTTGGCTATTGTAAATAGTGCTGCTATGAATATTGGGGTACATGTGACTTTCTGAATTAGAGTTTGGATCTGAAAAAGGAACTCTTCATCATTAACATTTAGTCTGATGCAATTTGCCTATAAACATTGGTGATCATTAGGCAAGATGGTACAGTAAAAAGAACCTATTCTTGGAATCAAAAATATATAATGTAAAACTCAACCTTTGATATCTGTTAGTTAGTAAGATCCCAATTTGGTAGTAAACTCTCAGTCTCCGTTTTGTCATCTTTAAAATGGGGGAATAGTGGTGCTTATTTCACAAGGCCTTTTGGAGGATTAAATGAGAAAATGAGATGACCAGCAACTGTCCAGAAAAAACACAGGCATATTACAAATGTGATTCTCCAAACTGGACAACATAATGTATTTCTATGTACCCACAGCAATTTGTTTTGATGAGTTGATTATCTTTTTTTTTTTAACTAATATTTTGAACTAATTTTAAACATAGAGAATAGCTGGAGATTTAGTACAAATAATTCTGTTATATCTGTCTCCTACTCCTGCTAATGTTAACATCTCACATATCCATAGTACAGTTGTCAAGAGTAAGAAATTGACATTAACACAATAATATAAACAAAATTTTAAAAAATTTCAATGAATTATTCAAATAACATTATTTTTCTATTCTGGATTATATCCTGGATCCCACATTGCAGTTAGTTGTTATTTCTCTTTGTGTCTTGTAATTTGTAACAATTCCTTAGGTTTTTTTTTTTTTTTTACTTTCATGACTTTTTACTTTTGAATATGATTTGAATATGTCCATGCATTTTTGGCAAGAATGCTATATCCTCAGTGCATGATATCAAGGGATTAATGATGTCATATATATTATTACTATTGAAGTTTGCAATAATCACTTGTTTAAATTGGTATATGCCAGGGGTTTTTTTACTGTAAATTTATTTATCTCTCCCATTGTCATTAATAAGTATCTTGAGGAAGTATTTCAAAACATTACAAATCCTGTGTTTTCACAAATTTCCCCCCTGCAATTTAGTAACACCTATGTGTTGTCTTCTACAATTTTTCTTTGTTGTTTACCTAATGTTTATTCTCCATTTTCCACTTTCCTTCTACATTTATTAGTTGGATTCTACCGTAAGTAAGAATTACTTACACTTCTACTGTAAGTGAAATTTATCTTTTTTCTTCCATGTATTTATTTATTTTATGATTACTTTTATATCAGTATGGGCTCATAAGTATTTTCCTATCAAGTAAAATATAGTACTTGATTTAAAAGTCCTTTTTTTAACATCTTTATTGGAATATAATTGTTTTACAATGGTGTGTTAGTTTCTGCTTTATAACAAAGTGAATCAGCTACATGTATACATATATCCCCATATCCCCTCCCTCTTGTGTTTCCCTCCCACACTCCCTATCCCACCCCTCAAGGTGGTCACAAAGCACAGAACTGATCTCCCTGTGCTATGCAGCTGCTTCTCACTATCTATTTTACATTTGGTAATGTATATATGTCCATGCCACTCTCTCACTTTGTCCCAGCTTACCCTTCCCCCTCCCCGTGTCCTCAAGTCCATTCTCTATGTCTGCATCTTTATTCTTGTCCTGCCCCTAGGTTCTTCAGAGCCATTTTTTTTTAGATTCTATATATATATTTGTTAGCATATGGTATTTGTTTTTCTCTTTCTGACTTAACTTCACTCTGTATGACAGACTGTAGGCCCATCCACCTCACTACAAATAACTCAGTTTCGTTTCTTTTTATGGCTGAGTAATATTCCATTGTATATATGTGCTACATCTATTGGCTACTTTGATTAGACTTTCCGCCCTAAACTGATGAAGTAGAACTGTAGCTGGAAGTCAAATGATTCTTCTATCCCAGTGATTTCCAAAATGATATCTAAATATTGTAAAAACAAAAATTTTTAGAAGTCACACAAATACTTAAAGCAATACTATTGAAAGACTAGAAACATCAGATTTGTGTAGTGTTGGGTATGATTTCTAATTGCACAACTAACAGTTACAATGAAAAATTGTTTACTGTTTCACATCCTCATTTCTTCATATTTTGAAGTATATAAGTGATATATACTTAAAGTATAGAGTATAAATAAATCTTTTCAAAATTATTATTAGAAGAAATGCATTTAAGTTGTTTGTATTTTATGTGGTACATGGTGGGTGAAAAATAAATTGAATCTATTATACTGTGTGAAATGATGTATCTTTATTTCCTGAATTTCTTTGCAAAGAACAAAGCATTTAACGTGTTCCCATGTCATTTTTTCTGGCACTAAAATTGAAAACAATATTTGCCTTACCTAACTTCCAGGGGAGAATTTCTAGGTGTTCAGTGGTCTCGAACATGTCATAAAATTTTCTCCAAAGAAATTTTTTAAAAAGATGAATCCTATGATATTCATTTTGAATTTTAGAGGCAGCATGTATGATAGTTATGTATTTCACACTAAATCCTTCAAAGGATGACTCAAAAAGCTGCTAGTTTTGAATGTGACTCAGAGCAAGAGAAGGTCCTCCAACCTGATCAAGGACACAGTGGACTCTCATCCACTTCGTCCATGGACGCTGACCAATCAGATGGCGATGATCTCTGATGATCATCGCAAGCCTGATAGAAGATTCAAAGAGGACTCCCTATATTTTTGAAGCAAGGCAAATTCCTTCTAAGTAAAACTGTTCTGTGAAAAACACAGAGATTGATAATGACGTTGATATTGTCTTGATAGTCTTACAGTGGAATTGGAAGAGTTGTCATTTTGGACCCAAGATGATTTTGTCTACCATCTGAAGCACCTATCACATATTAGGTGCTATCTGACTGGGATAACAATATATCTCAGTGTGGCCAGTGTAGACCTCATTTCAACTCAGTGCCTCAGCATAGTTATTATCTCTACCTTTACTCTCGAAAGTGTTTCTACTAGATAACAAATCATGCATCAAACATAAAGTGGAGTTTGACTTATGACACTACCCTCAGATTGAAGAAGTACATAAAGAACTTGGCCCTGACACCTCCTGTAGGTCCCAGCAGTACTTTGAACAACTTTTTCCTCCCCATTATAAGTCTATCAGCACTTGTTTTTGTATGGTATTCTATACAACATTTTTTTCATTTATTTTATTGAAGTATAGTTGATTTACAGTGTTGTGCTGATTTCTGCTTATGGCAAAGTGATCCAATTATACATATATATACATTCTTTTTCATATTCTTTTCCACTATGCTCTATCACAGGATATTGAGTAGAGTTCCCTGTGCTATACAGTAGGACCTTACTGTTTATCCATCCTCTATATAATAGTTTGCATCTGCTAATCCTAAACTTCCATCCATCCCTCCCTTCCCCCCCTCCCCCTTGGCAACTACAAGTCTGTTCTCTGTGTCTGTGAGTCTGTTTCATAGATAAGTTCATTTGTGCCATATTTTAGGTTCCATATATAAGCGATATCATATGGTATTTGTCTTTCTCTTTCTGACTTACTTTACTTAGTGTGATAATCTCTAGATCCATCCATGTCACTGAAAATGGCATTATTTCATTCTTTTTTATGGCTGAGTAATATTCCATTGTATATATGTACCACATCTTCTCTATCCATTCATCTGTTGATGGTCATTTAGGTTGCTTCCATGTCTTGGCTATTGTAAATTGTGCTGCTATGAACATTGGGATGCATGTATCTTTTTGAATTATAGTTTACTCCAGATACACACCCAGGACTGGGATTGCTGGATCATATGGCAACTTTATTTTTAGCTTTTTAGGAACCTCCATACCGTTCTCCATAGTGGCTGCACTCATTTACATTCCCACTAACTGTGTAGGAGGGTTCCCTTCTCTCCACACCCTCTCCAGCATTTGTTACTTATACAGTATTGTTTTGAACAAAGGATTTCACATCACATTTAAGGAGGACAATGAAGTAATGCCCTTGGAAGTCATTGATATTATTAGAGAATAGAGAGAGAGAAAAATGTAGTGGTTAAGAGTGCTTTCTAGAGATAGATTACTTGGGTCTAACTCCTCAGCCTTTAAAGCTCTTAACTTTTAACTCATTCTTGTAAACTAACCTAACTCTTATTAGGTGTATACCCTGGACAACTTGTCTCACGTCTCTTTGCCTTCTTTCCTCATCTTCAAAAGAATATGATTATGATACTTTATATAGGGTTATTGTGGAGATTAAATAAATTAACATGTGATGTTCTTAGAGCTGTGCTTGACATATAGTTAGCACTTGATTATTCTTTCCCATTATCATCATCTGTTAGTCTTCTGGAAAATTGAAATTATTTGTTGAAGACCTAGCTGTAGGGCCAACTGAAAAACATACTAACAGTTCCCAATGTTCTGGAAGGTGCTGTCTTCCAAACTGCAGAAGCTCTGGTTTAGCAACCTATATATAGTACAGAGATAGCTCCATGAAGAAAGTAATGGAGTTTAGGGCCAGGGGAAAAATATCTCTCTACTACATCTATTGACCTATTCTCAAAATGATTTTTCCAGTCCCTATGCATCTGTACTCTGTTTAGGTAGATGTTTTATTAACCCAAGGGAGAAATGCTTCCACAACTAGATAATAAATTATACCACTCAACCCGGAAGCTGAACCTTTCAAAGGGCTATTTCAGGCTTCTTATGACATTCAGAAAAGCAAGTAAAAGTGGGTTCACAGGGAACCAAGGTTTATAACACACTGAGGATATGTACTTCCTTTGAAATCCTTTGTCCAGTGTTAAAAATAATAAGCTCTACTGCTGTGTTTATAGACAGAGCATTGACCTCTTAAAAATGAAATTTATTGCAACTGAATAGCAAAATATGGACCAGCTAAAGCAATATCTGAGAGCAAAAAGACATAGCAGCACTGCATACATAGTAACAAATTTATAAAGGGTTTATGTATTTTTCAAAACTAATTCAACTCTATACTTAAGATATGTGCATTTCATAGTACAAAAATTACAACCTTTGTGTAATATATGTAAGCATAGCTTTATTTATCATGTATACACAAAACAGTATATAAATGTGTACAGCAAAAGTTGAAAAAAACAAAAAGGAGAACTAGAAAAATCCACAATCATCATAGTTGAACATTATAATAGACCTCTCAATATAATAACCAACTTTAAACCAATATTAGCAAATGAAATCAATTCACGTATAAAATGGACAGAACATCATGGTAAAGTGGGATTATTTCAGGTATGCAAGATGGTTTGCCATTCAAAAATCAATTAAAATTAGCATGTAATAATCAGTCCAGTTAACATTAGTGAGTATTCCTAGCCAGGGCCTAGCCATTATGTAGAAAATTCAAATAATCTAAAGACAGAATTGAATCAATTAGTATATTTTTAAGGTGAAATTTGTATAACACAAAGTTAACCATTTTAAAGTTACAATTCAATAACATTTAGTGCACTAATAATATTGAAAATTCCAAAACATTTTCATCACTCTAAAGAGAAATCCTTTACCTATTAAACAGTGACCATTCATTCCCCCTTCTCCCAGCCCCTGTTAACTACTAATCTGCTTTCTGTCTCTATAGGAATACTTTTTTTTTCTTTTGGCTGCGTTGGGTCTTTGTTGCTGTGTATGAGCTTTTCTCTAGTTGTGGTGAGTGGGGGCTACTCTTTGTTGCAGTGCATGGGCTTCTCATTGTAGTGGCTTCTCTTGTTGTGACACATGGGCTTAGTAGTTGTGACCAACAGGATCTAGAGCGCAGGCTCAGTCATTGTAGTGCACAGGCTTAATTGCTCCATGGCATGTAGGATCTTTCCATCTCAGGGATCAAACCTGTGTCTCCTGCATTGGCAGGCAGATTCTAAACCACTGCACCACCAGGGAAGTCCCTGAGTGGCCCATATTAATGTTTGTGGACAATGTCGATATGGAGCCATTGTTTATTTTTAAGGTTAGAAGTGATGTGATTCTATATGGCTTTTAGGTTCAGCACTTTGGCAATAATAATGATGTCACAATCTTCTAGGAAATAGAAGACAAGGGCCTGAATTAAGGCATTTGTCATGAAAACAGAGGGAAGAAATTGGATTTAGAAACTTCTAAGACAATAAATTTATACAAATTTTTGGCCAATTCTTTGCTTGGTGAAGGAAGAAGTCAATAATGACTTCTAAATGTTAGCTGGATAGATGTTGATGATATCACTTGAATATTGAAAAGAAGGGAAGATGGTACCCAAACCATAAGTATTTATGGACACATAGATGTGTTTGTGGAATATGTCCCAGGAGCCGCCAGTAGATAGGACTGGCTACATTATTGATGGGGGCCAGGAGAAAATGAAAATGCAGGGCCCTTGTTTAAGAATTACCATAAGTTCCCAGATAGTGACAATAGAGGGTTAAACAAACATAGGGCCCTCTGCACACGAGGGGCCCGTGTTCTTGCACAGATTACATGCCCATGAGCCAGTTTTGCCATCAACAGTAGAAAATATATCCCTGAGCCTCAGGAGAGGGTACCGAACTGAAGATGTAGGTTCAGAATCAACCTACATGTGGTCACTGAAGTAATGGGAAACCTTGGAATGCGCACAGAAGAGGAACCCTAGGATGGGTCCTAGAAAGTGTGAAGGTTCAAGAAAATTTTAAAAAGTAAAAGAAATTGGAAAGCAATGGTCAGAACATGAGAGAGGAATCTGGAAAAAAAAAAAAAAAACACCCAAACCCACAATGACTGGAATGTCAAGATTAGAAAAAAAGAAAGCAGCCTGCACTGTAAAATATGAGGGAAATGGACTACAGGGGAAATTCAGAAGTAAACTTGAGTAGATAATTAAAAGCTATGGGTGGTCTTAGATCAAAATTCGTGGACAGTGGAAGAGATGCCACATGGATCACAAGATTAATGTGATTTGAGAAAGATGAGCAAAGTTTCCATGACTGGGATTCTATAGAAGTTTCAATGTAATACTTTCTAAAAATAGAGAAACAAAGGTGGCTTAGTCCATTGATCCTGGACTTTCCAAAACATCATTTTTTTTTTGATTCAGAAAATATGCTTATTTGGAAATTCCGAAATACTGAGCTTTTGTTGAGAGTGTCTCCCAAGGCATAAAAAGCGTACCTTTCTAAGTGGAATCAAGTGCTAACTAGTGGTAGAATGAACAAGGCCCCCTTTTCCCCGGTAGAAGTCGGTTGCCAAGATAAGCCAAAGAAGAAAGCATTACTTCTCTGTGCTTCTATCTCAATATGAAAAGATAAATTTAAAAGAGAATCACTTTCTAAAAACAAAAAAGATGTCTGGTGTCTATTGAGTGTTCATGTTAACCATGCACCAGATATTGTGTGAGATCCCATTCATGGCTTTTTTAAAATCCTTGGTTTATTTTAAATAAAGGAAAATTTCATCAGTACCTTAGAATTCCTTCAACTTCCCACCCACAGCAATACAGAGTTGCATTGCTTTATTTCTCCCAGAAATAGGTTTATCTGGAGCACACCAAGACTTAGCTGAGCTTTCTGATTCGGTTTCATCAGTCCATCTCCCACCTCAGAGACCCCCATTCTGAAAGACAGAGAGTCCTAAGATTTTGTTTTTAGCCTCCTTTCTCTTGTTTAAGGTAGATGTACTGCAGTTCTCTTATCTTCTTGACCACCCTTTCTCCTCTGATAACCTAATTTATCTTAACTCTTTAGTTAACTTCTAACAAGTTTATATCTTACTTTATACTAACAGAAAATTTCATTTTCAGTATTAAATGTATACCCTTCATGTGCAGTTCTTCCATGAGAAACTTGCCTTCTCAGTCAGTTATATCTTCATCAAATCCTACGTGAATCTACAATTTCATATTATTGTTCATATCATATTTTTTCTTTTTAAAATTTGCCAGTTTTTTAAAAACTTTAATCTTCATTTAAAAAAATTTGTTCTACACTACATTTGTTAGTAATTAATTCATCATCAAATGTACATAAGCAATAACATTTCTAAGTTCTGGCCCTACCAAAATGCTGTTACTTTATTCTCCCATACGAATCCAGTGTTGCACTGGTATAGAATTCTAGCTTCAAAGCATTTTCTTACAGAAATTCATAGACAATGTTTTATTATTCTTAACACGAAGTATCTCAATATGTTTTGACATTTCACTTATATATGCACCTTCTAATTTTATTCAATATGTTTTGTACTTGATGGACATTTTCAGCTTAAAGCCATTTTATTTTCTTTAAATAATGAGCAATATTATTCTACTGATTCTTAACTTTTTTTTCTTCTACTCTGTGGTGGAGAACTCTAGATGCCCAGATTCATTCTCCAGCCTTCATACATTCTATGAGGTGCAGCTATATGTGTACATTCTTCCCAGGGGAACATAAGTGGCAAAGATGGGCATCCATTCTTTAAATGGAAGGACATCAGTCATACATAGCATCTGCATGCATTCCTCAAGGATGCTCTCTCCTTCCCAGGGCTGCTGTTGGTACCTACAGAGATACTGCATATGACAGAGCCACTGTCAGCCTGGACTTCAGAATGAATACAAAGAAAACCCTCTACCCATTGCGAACCAGAGTACCACATGCCTTAGAATATTTGAGCAAGAATAATCTCCTGCTTCACTGAACCACTGAAATACCAAGATATGTATGTTCTCCTATCCTAGACCACCCTAAAATATACCATTCTTATGTCCTATGTGCTGAATAAATGATAGATTCACCTTTTATGTCTTTGCATATTTTTCATATTTTACTTCTATCTCTTTTTATACTACTTTTGGGAAAAGTCTTTGAGTCAGTCTCTTTTCTTATCACTTTTCAGCTGTGTCCATTCTTCTTTTTATTTAGTAGTAATAATTTTCATTTTCAAGAGTTTTAACTAATTTTTTTAAAACAATATGTTTTGATGTCTGGGATGTAATATCTTACCTTTATCTCTGGAGATATGACATATATTGTGAAGTTTTCTGTTTTTTAATAACAACCAATTACTCATTCGTTGTTTATTTTTTTATTTTTTGGTGACTGAGTTCATCTTTTTACTGGCTTTTCTTCATTGCTCTTTTGTTAATTTCTGATGATTTTTGTAAGTACTTTCATCTTTTTATTAGAGACTCTCTGTTAGTCTCTGCATGAATTTCTCATGTATCAAATGTTACCTCTATGGACTCTGTGAGAAAAAATGCATGTGCTGCCAATAGGTCTGCACCATTACAGGATCTTCTAGGATTGGACATTACTATTCTGCTGATTGTTTTCTCTCATTTCCAGGAGCACTGACCTGCCACTCTCTCCCAAATGCCTGCACTCACTGTTCCAGCCTGAGAGTAAACATCTCTAATGTTCACTACTAGCACAAGTAGAGGACAAAATATCATGTAGGAAACATCCCAGCATGTAAGAAATAATGCCTGTCAACATCAAATGCCAAGATAATTGCCCTAGAGGTCCTTCCACCAGGGTATATTTTACCTCCAAGTTTGAGGCACCTGTTGACAAAATCACAACTTTCATAGCTGCCTTCCTCTGGCTATCCCATATTTTTAGTAATTTCTGATATTACTATCTATTTTTCCATCTGCAGATAAGATGAACTTTATTTTCCATAGATTTAGGACATTTTGTTTTCATATCATATTTTCTGCAATTTCTGAAAATTTTGGTGAGGGTTTGAGATGGATATGTCTCTGCTTAATTTTCCCTTTTTATCCAGTTCTCTTTTGGAAACTTTTCAGTATCAAAGTCAAGCAGTAACTATTCCAAATTATCCCTACTGTTGTTCAGGCAACAACAGAATTTACTATTATATTTCTTAGGAATTGGAGGACCAAATGCAAATCTATCAATGGCTGTATAGAAGGGACTAATCTTTAATGACAATGTGTTTTTTATAGACTAGGGCATTAAAAATCATTCAGAAGAAATTGTCAAGTTTAAGAAGATAGTCTACCCATCATTCAGTTGGCTTCAGCCAGAGCACTGATTCCTCTGTATACCTTTATTCCAGTGGATAGCTGATACGAGCCCTTCACTATGGCTGAAAAAGAATGTTTTCAGATTTCAAGAGTCTCCAATAAATACACTGAGCACTGGGAGCATATATTTCAACTACAATGATTTTCTTTCATTACAGTAATAATAAAGATTGTTTTCTAGCCCTTATGTGTTAGATTCTAGGTTGTGCTTTTTGTACATTGTTTCTTTAACTATCACTACATCTCTATTAGTTAGGTACTTATATCTGTTTCACCAAGAAGAATACTGAGGCTGGAGAGAATAAGTAACTCATCCAATGTCATATAAATCAGTGATGGCATTTGAACTGAGGTCCACCTGATTTCAAAGTGCATGATTTGATCACTCTGCTATATTGCTATATTGTTCTGTCCTATAAAGCACTATGCTATATTGATTTCCCCCTTGGTCCACACACTATCCTAATAAATCTAATGAGTTTTCTTTAATTTCAATAATAAGTTATATTATTGATTCCATTTCAACCTGAAATGGCAGAATCAACTGGCACAGTCTAAGAGAAAGAATGAGATATATTTTTAAAACACTTAGCATAGGAGCTGACAGATAATATGCACTTCATAGCTGAATGTCATTACAGATGAAATGCTTTCATATGCTTCATTCCAAAAGGCCCAGTTGTCAACTATTAATAAATCACAAATTCACTCTCAGCATTTAGTTGAGATGCACTTAGAGTGAAATATCAATACCCAAGAGTATGAACTTTAGTGGTGAAATTTCTTGGTAATTTTTTCTTTGTTATCTCTCAACATAGAGAAATGCAAAATTAGAATTCAAATTTCTGGCATAAACATTTGTCTATTTTCTTATAATTGTGGCCTAATTATAATATGAAGATGTATATACAGTATGACACACAAGTTTAACTATGCCTTTTAGTGGGTAAACTTTGTGTGTGTATGTATGTGTATGTGTGTGTCTGCTGATTTTTTTTAAGAAGCTAAATGTAACTTACATTGCTATAATTGTCTTAAATAATTTCAGGTATATATGATTGTATTCACTGCTAATGTGGGAAAATTAGACAGAGACAGTGATCAAATGAATGTTTAATACTTTTAAATTATGTAGTCTTGGAATATCTACCACTTCACTGTTTTGACAACTCAGCAGTTCTTCCACTGCTACCCTTCCCTTTGCTTAAATTCCATGAGAGAACACAAAAGAGACAGATTGTAGGCTCAGATTTGAACTGATAATCACCTTTAACATCCCATTATTTCCCTAAATGCAGGGAACAGATATTTCTTCAGTCATGTAATTATGGTTTTATGTGGTATCCGTCACATTCCTATTTGTGTGGGTTGCAATTCCCAACTGTCTGCCATTTGTCCCTAAAACTGAAATGTAAATCTAATTGGAGGCTGATGTGAGATTATCTCTGTTGTCATGTAAGCTATTTATATGTATGTATTACATGTATAAATAGCTATTTTCAATTTAAGCATTTCTGGCGAGACTTCATATCAACACAGAGTTAGTCTTCATGATAGAATGGAAAATATGTCAAATACACAGTTTACTTCCAGGCCTAAAATTTTGCTTGTGACATAAGAACGATAACTTATATGCCAATAATGTACTTGATGCCACAGAGTTTTAAAAAGACACTTAGTGGAGTACAAATTATAAAACATTTCCCCAGTAAGCTCGTTGGTTGATATATTCCAAATGTTTCCTTAATAATGCATTGTAGTTCTATTATTAACAAATACAATTTCACATTTCTGAAGATTTTTCTTTCACATTTGTCTCCCTAGAAGGTCATAATTTTTTAAAACCCAAATCAAAAGGAACATATACATAGGCATATGCACGATATATATATATATATATATATATATATATATATATATATATATATATATGATTTGATCCGACATTAGTGGGTCCTTTCTTTTGTTGAACCCAGTTAGTTAACTGGTTTGCTTGTTTTTTGTTTGTTTGGAGCTATGTTATGCTCCCTCCTTTATTTGGAGTCCTGGATCTGCTTTAAGTTTTATTTTGGGAAAAAGAAGAAAATTATGACCTTTTTGAAGCAAAATACAAAACAAAGAGTAGAAGAGAGAGAATATCAAAACTCATTTATTTGCCCCTGGACTAGGTCTCCTGGCAAAGGAAGGATTCTACACAGTCCCAAAGGTCCATTCCAGTACATTTGTTCCGAGGCAACATTGCTGATAATGAATATGATGTGATGGTGATTCTTTTTATTTTTAGTATTTTCAAACATATTTTATATTTGTTATCTCTATCTAATACCATCTCTGAAATGTGCAGAGAAAAGAAAGTCTTTATTAGACACATGGAGAAACCGAAGACCAATGAAGCAAAGTTAGTGTAACCTAACAACTCTAACCATACAAACTCTTTGAAGACAGTGATTAGGTCCACCTTGTCGGTTATTACGTGCCCAGCAAATAGCAGAGTGCCTGAGACAAAGTTGCTGTTTCTTAAATCAATGTAAATGAATGGGTGGAGAGAGCTTGAGCCTCCCCACCTCAATGCACAGGTTTTTCATCTGTGCCACACAGCCAGGAAGATTCATTTCCTCAACTCCTCTGAGTCTTTCATTTTTAACTTTTATTCTCCCGCAATCTTGTTACAGACCTGACAACAGATTCTGACATTGGAGGTTCTAAAAGAACTTACAAGAAGGTAATAGTTTATACTCACGAACTTTTCCTTCCAGATTTGAAAGCTGACTCCAATTACAGCCAGTGCCATTGTATTGTATATTTCTTAACATGTATTCTGTACTTAATAATTTAAAAGCACTTCTTCAGACTTATATAGTGAATAGCCTCAAATTCCCATGAACGATAGCATTATATTATCTGCAGATTCTCTAGAGGAAGGTCCTGCTTTTTTTTTTTTAATTTTTAGAAGAATATTCTTTTTAAAAGAAAATATCTATTGGAGTATAGTTGATTTCTAATGTTGCATTAGTTTCAGACATACAAGGGAAGAAATTTGCATACAGCAGTTGGCACATGTGTAAGGGAAAGAAATTTGTCCAAACCTGTGGCTGGTGAAGAGTGCCTTGTTGCAAAGGACAGAACACTTCTTGCTGGGTGTCAAGGGCTGCACTTAGAAAGCCTCCTTTTTTTTTTTTTGCACTGTGAGTGGCGTGCAATGCTCTTTCCCTGTGTCTCCTCTCATATATAGTCATGCCTTCCCTTAAAAATGTTTTCTTTCATTTCCCTGCTTAACTCAGGAAGATCTCTACCTCTAAAGAAGTTGTACGAAATTAGGGTCATACAGCACTAGAAGAGAAAGATGAGTTATTACAGGGCTGCCTCATGCCAAGTGCTGTCCTAGGGACTATTCCTGCATCCTGTAATTTACCGCTGCTCAGTGCGTTAGAAGAGTATTTGTCTTTCTTGATAGTTGGAGGGTTGAAGAGGTTTGCCAACGTGTGGTTGACTCCAGAGCACAGGCTCTTCCTGCTACACTGAGCAAGAGCTAGTATCATGCAACTTGTGTTCTAGAGTCAGCTCTTCTACTAATGAACTTGCCAAGTAACCTTGGATATTTCACTTCAATGTCAGAAGAATATTACATGGAGAAAGGATTTCACTTTCTCTGTAATTAATAAATTAACTTTAGAGTTGTGTATTAAATTTTTCCTGCATACCAGGTTCTATAATAATGGAACTAGCACAAAGAGCAAAGCAGACCCATTCCTGCCCTTGACCCTAGCATAATAGTTGATTTTATTGTAAGAATTTATAAAACTGAAAATAGAAAATTTATACAAATGAAAAATGCACTCCTAAGACATATGAGAATACCTTTCCTTACTTATGTGAAAGCCAGAAAGCATCTCTCTCAAATTTCAAAGGCATCAATGTGTTTTCTTGTCAAAAATTCTTGCTAATTGGGTCTGAGAGATCCAATGTTATTTTTACTGAACAGATGATAAAACAGCTTAAAGATCAATTTGAAAAAAAGGGCAAAAGAGACCCTTTTTTGTCACAATTCTAAGGGAGCAGTTTTTCTTTTTGCACAAAATCTAGTTTTTAATGCCCACTCATATATGTTGTTATATAAACACAGTATATATAGAATTTAGAACCATTTTGTTTTTCACTGACTCTTTTGTTTTAGGTATTTTCCATACTTTTGTAATTAAGACACATATTTATTTTTTTAATTTTGACTTAGCATCTAAAATGTACTTACAAAGCAATGAGATTATGCATAATGTAAAGGGTAACATTGAGGGCAATGGATTCAAGCAGTCTGAGTTCAATTCCCAGGTCCACTGCCTAATAAGTGTATGGCATTGGACAAGGTATTCAATGCCTAATACCTCAGTTTTCTTTTCTATAAAATGTAAATAATGTACTCACCTCATAGAGCTGTGAGCATTCAATAAGATAATGTATTAGAACACTTGTATCATTACCTGGTACAAACAAACCACTCAGAAAATTATGTTATTAATAAAGAAATAGTTTACAACAATGGAAGTACATAATGCTAGAACATTAAGATGAAAACAGAAGAGTCTTTTGTACAAAATACTGAACTCCAGATTGTTTTATACAATTACTAAAATAGCAGTTCAATGTGGTAGTTTTCAATGTTTAACTGTTTCATATATTGACATATCACATCATTTATTAAATCATTGAGCTTTTTAAAATATGGTTTTCTGTCTTCAGTTATTATATATGCTCTTGTAATAAATCCTTCCAAGGAGTTTCCTTTATAGATATACTTCTTTAGGATAAGAGAGTCAAAAGGTATCAATATAAATATACAAAACAGATACTGGAAATGTATTTTCAGATTAAGGGAAAACTGAGTTTGTTAATCTCATTTTATCAAATAATGGATTTAACTTACTTCAGAATTTAAATTCATCACATAAAGTAGAAAACATGAAAACATAAGAAAAGAATAACATGGCTCTAGGGCTTCCCTGGTGGCGCAGTGGTTGAGAGTCTGCCTGCCGATGCAGGGGACATGGGTTGATGCCCTGGTCTGGGAAGATCCCACATTCCGCGGAGTGGCTAGGCCCGTGAGCCATGGACACTGAGCCTGCGCATCCGGAGCCTGTGCTCCACAACGGGAGAGGCCACAACAGTGAGAAGCCCACGTACCGCAAAAAAATAATAATAATAAATAAAAAATAAAGAAAGAAAGAATAACATGGCTGTGATAATACTAAAAATGCATGGTGCTTATGATATGATCCAGCAAGTTCACTCCCTGATATTTACCCCCCAAATTGACAATGTATGTCCACACAAAAATGTGCACATAAATGCTTACTGAAGCTTTATCCACAATTGCCAAAAGTTGGAAACAACCAAGGATGGATAAACTGTTGTACACTTTATCCATTCAGCAGGTTCAGTAGGTGAATGGATAAACTGTGGTACACTTTATCTATTCAGTAGGTTCATTAAGTGAATGGATAAACTGTGGTACCTCCAAACAAGGGAATATTACTCAGTGCTCAGGGGAATGAGCTATTGAGACATATGCAGAGACACAGAGGAAACTCAAGAGCATAATACCAAGGGAAGAAGCCAATCCAAAAAGACTACATATGCATGACTGCAACTATATGATCCTGGGAAAACGAAACTGTGTAGACTCTCCAAGGACCAGTTGTTGCCAGGGTTGGTAGTGAGGAAAGGATGAATAGGCAGATCACAGAGGAACTTTATGGTAGTGAAATACTTTTGTATGAAATGGTGAGTACATGCCATTACACATGTTTCAAAACCCATAGATTGTCCAACCAGGAGAGTGAGCAGTGATGTAAACTCTGGACTTTGGGTAATTAGGATGGGTCATTGTCGGTTCCTCCATTGCAACGAATGCACCATCTTGTGCAGGATGTCAGTAGTGGGGGGCTGTGTTTATGTGATGGCAGGAAGTACATGTGAAATCTCTATACCTTTGTCTCAATTTTTCTGTGAACCTAAAACTGCTCTAAAATAATAAAGTCTATTTTTTTTAAATGCATGATGTCTTCACCGATGTGATCTATCTCATCAGTGATAATCCATTCTTCAGACCAGATGATTTCAAATAATTTATGCCTCTTCTTTCAAATTCACTATGTATCACTTTAAAGAACTTCATAGATATAGATATAATTTTTTAAAGTTTGTTGATCTGAAGAAAAAATGAACAGTAGCAATGTGATTAGAGATAAACTGCTGATAGTATGATATGCATACGGTACCCTGCTACACATTAGAAATAGTAAGAGATATAAGAGAAAGGCTTGCTTCCAGTAGGCTCAAGATCTGGAGAAACGATAAAATGTGTAAGATTCGTGGTCCACAGTGGGCTGCAGCAGTAATAGGAAATGATGAAGTACCCACACATTCTCCAGATCTACCATTTCAGGAAACTAGTTGAAGATGGTTTCACATGGTTAAAAGTGATTCATTTTAGAAATGCTTCTCCTCTCACTAGGAACTCATCTCTCCTACGGGGTTGATACAATCTCATTCTGATCGTTTTCCATTCAACTTGCCGGTCCATTATCATATTACTCAGAGTGTATCACTCGCTTTGTTCGAACTGTGTGCCTCATTTGTAAATTGTCAAGGCTATTATTGCAGCTGTTTGCAGAATGTCAGAAAGCTGTCAAACCCAGCAGAGTCAAACTGTTTGCAACAAACAGCAAATGAAACGTACTCATAAATGATTAAAGGCACTTCATAAGTGATTCTTACCAAGGAAATGGAAATGTTGTCAGACTGAGTCATCATCTGTTTTCTGCACCTGGAATCAAACCAAAACAGTTGCTGCTAGTAACAACCTAGGGGAATGCCTCCTTCTCCAAAGGAAAGGGGTGCTTTGGGGAAGAGCCTTTCAGTTTATTTTTTCCTTTGTTTTTTTATTTTTAATTGAGTATAGTTGATTTACAATGTTGTGTTAGTTTCAAGTGTACAGCAAAGTCATTCAGTCATACACACACATATATATACATATAAATCTATTATTTTTCAGATTATTCCCACTATAGGTTATTACAAGACATTGAATATAGTTCCCTGTGCTACACAGTAGGCCCTTGTTGTTTACCTGTTTTATATATAGTGGTGTGCATATGTTAACTCCAAACTCCTAATTTATCCCCACCCTTTCCCCTTTGGTAACCATAAGTTTGTTTTCTTTGTCTTTGGGTCTATTTCTGTCTTGTATATAAGTTCATTTGCATTGGTTTTTTTTAGATTCCACATATAAGCAATATCATATGATATTTATCTTTCTCTGTCTGACTTACTTCACTTAGTATGATAATCTCTAGGTCCATCCATGCTGTTGTAAATGATATTATTTCATTCTTTTTAATGGCTGAGTAATATTCCATTGTATAGATACATATATATATATATATATATGTATATGTATATATACCACATCTTTATCCATTCATAAGGAGTCATTCATTTTAATGTGGGGGTGCCACATCAAGTGGGCATTACCCCCTTGTTTTTAGACTCATTACATAAATTCCATTTTATTCATTTTGGTGATTTCCTGAAAGAAGATATTAATAATCTGAAAAACAACATAAAACTAGGAAATACCAAAAACAACAACCAAACACACACATGCATACAACCAGCATTTATTCAAAAGGAACTCACCCACTTGGATATAGTTTTTCTTTATTGACAAAATAGCCAACTTTATTAAGGAGAATATTAGATATATTTAGTGAGATTTGTCTTCATCATGCTCATTGACAGTGGAAGGCCAGGCTCCCAACTGATAGTGGAATTTTACTTTTTCAGTTTTACTATTTGTAGAAATCAGAAGTTTGCTGTCCAAGATCACATCTAATTTAATAAAACTGATAGGAATTTTGTGGTAAACTGAGGACGCCCCTGAAAAAAGATTTTGATATAAACTTCATCATGTGCAGACAAAATGGGGGAAGGGCAAAAAACCTCAAAAGATGTGCTTCTCATGGCTCAAGGAAATAGATTCAAATCACATGTACTCAAAAAAGAAAACCAGCTCTGTCCCTGTCTAATTTACATACAATAAAATTCGCTGATTTTAAGTGAACAATTAAGTGAGTTTTAACAAATGTGTTTCACCACAGACATCATCCAGAACATTTCCAGTATTCCCCAAATACTCCACTCCTGTTTGCATAAAACACCTTCTCTCTACACCCTGGACCCTGACAACGACTTACCTGCTTCTCTCAGTATAGATGTGCTTTTTCTAGAATCTCATATAACCTGATTGGCTTTGCGTGTGGCTTCTTTAACTCAGTATAATGTTTCCATAGTTCATGATGTGAACATACTGTTGCATGTATAGGTCGTTCTTAATATATTCTACACATTAAAATTCATTCTCCTTTACTGTATTAGACTTTGTTAAAAACTGTAGAAATTCGACAATGTGAAGGGGTTCGCAACAAAATCATTAGTAGTTTTTGAAGGGGAAGAGCAAAGCCTTGTGCTTCCTCTACACATTGTTACATTAGATTCTCTTAATGACCCTTCAAGGTGGAGTTTATTAATGAAATGAAGCCTGAAGCTCATCAGATGTTAAAGAAAATGGCAAGCATCTCAACAGCTGTCTTTGTCCGATGACAATAAATGGGCGATCAATGGTTTGTCTTCCAATTTCTGTTAACGTTAATAGGTTCCCTACAAGTGCTCAGAACAAACCCTGGCTAAGAGGTCATAATGTTATACTTTGTTGTTTTGTTGAATCAAGTATCAGGACAACTGATAAAATGAGGAATGAGATGGTTAATGCTAATACACCTCCTGTTTGTTGTGAATGGATCATAGAATAGCATATGAAAATAAGAAGCATAATTTTGGTTTGATGTGGGGGAAAGTATTGTGGAGGTTAGGTGGAGTATAATGGTCTGGATGCCCTAGAAATTCAGGTGAGACTAGTACAAGTATTAGTAACATTAGAAATAGGAACAAGGCACCCAACATCACTTTAATTGCATAGTATGAATTATAGGGGATTTTGTCCATGTAGGATGAGATCCCTGTCGGACTATTAGAACCTGTTTCATGATGGAATAATAGGTGAAGAAGTGGAGGGAAAATTTTGTGCCCCATTAGAAAACTATGCAGTGTCTAGAGCACAATTTCCAGGTTATATGATTGTATGGAGTTTTTTACATTGCTGTAAGTTGTTGCTAACGAGGAGAGCCGTGGAAATATTCTTATCCATAGACATGCAAATTCTGTCCAGTAGAAGTTCAATTTACTGCTTTCCCCTCTGTTGAAGATACCAAGATATTTTAATATTTGCACCTTCATTTTAATATTTTAATATTCCTTATCTATGAACATGGCTGTTTTTTGGATTCTCCATTGAATCACCATAACATCTTGCCAATTTTTTATTAGTGAGTAAAATAAAATACTTAACACATGTTCATTTTTATACCTGTATAAGAATCATGATTTTACCTTTTCTCCTTTCTTGAAAATTATCTTTTAACAGAAAGGAAATAAACTCAGGGGTTTTGACCATATAGACTATCCTTCTTTCTGCTGTACTATGATTAGCTTCTATATTTTCATGATACTTTCAATTCTCTTAACATATCAAAAAATATGTTTACATTTTGAACTCTCTTTTATCAAGGACAGAACAATCTCCTAGGATAGATTTACCTTTTATACAACAGGTCAGTATTGTGAATGGCATACGTTGATTTTAAGGGCACTATGTAGCTTTGTTTTATAAAGATCAGGCTTCATCAGGTTGCAGCATTAGCAGGAACCTTTGACTATGAAGAAGATGAGATCATGTCAGAATATCTCCAAGACATGAGAAGGAGGTGTCTCTAAGCCCTGACTTTTCTAGCTGCCAACATTTTAAGGAGCATATTAGTGGTAATATTTGATGTTGAAGGAACCCATAGAAAAATGGATATGCCACTTTTTTCTCCTCTCTTATCTATTCAGGTGAAATTTGTGCTTTGTTCTCATAGGAAGCACCTGATTAGAACAGACCAAATGTCTAAGTTTTGTTTATGTCATTTGGTAATGACTTCTTAAATAAAATAGGTGTTTATAACCTGCAGAAAGTTACCCCATACCAAGATGAAGATGACTTCATGTCTTGTGGTTTTAGTGTAGATTTGAATTTTCAGGCTGGTTAAATGGGTCTGGGAGGAGACAACAGGTATGAGAGGCTGGGATTTCTCAACAGCAAGGTGGTTGCCTCAGGATGCGTCTTGGCTACTGAGGGAAGCTGGAAGCCAAATGCTGTTTTTGCTTAAGTATTTGTTTAAGTATTATTGCTTTCATGACCTGAATTTCTAAGTAGAAATATTTTGAGAACATCTCACACTTTTTATAACACTAGATTTGTTTCAATCCCAATGACATCATTATTAGCATCATTTTTTAAAAACACTCTCCCGTGATTCCAACTTTTCAAATCTTAGCACTTAAGGCCCAATCCTAAGTTTTTGATGCACATAGAATAATTTGTTCTCTGTGATACTAGAGGAGTTTTCTTTCTGTGTTCTCAATTGTTTGAGCCCAAGTTCTGATATTTTTTCACAACTAAATACATTTTAGCCTTCTCAACTGGGAGTAGGTTATGAAAGAGGCTCAGAAACTTTACATCCATTCAAGAGCAGCAGCTTCGGTATGGAAACACAGCTGGTAATGGGAATCTGGTGAGTCTAGAGAATTCTGCACAGGCTGAGATCCCAGAGGTTCTGAGTATTTGAAAGGAACTTCACATGCGTTACTGGGGTGTGGAACAGATACTGAAAGCCCACGGAATCCATGAGGGTTAATTAGCATTTAGTTATTTAACTGACCATATTGTGATACCTACCCTTATTTAGGGGTCAAAAATAAAATCCTGTTTGAGCTCTGATTTTGTTTATGAAGAATATGCTTTGGATATTGAAAACTGTTCCAATAATATTGCTTATGTGTTTTGAGGAGTATGTGTAGTTGCTGACTTTCTAAATTGTAAAAATAAGATCTAAATGGAAAACTTACTAATATTTAACTCTACCATATGAAATGCAATTTTGTTACATTACCTTTGTTTCCACAATAACTACTTGTCAAGCTCTATTTCTCCTTTGAGAAATTTCTTTTATTCACTTAAAGGGCTGATTCATCTGATGCACCATCAGACTACCACCAGTGGTTGTATATTATTTCTTGCTGCAGTATGCTACAGATATTTCAGTAATTTCCCTTTATTCACAAAATATTTCAGCACCTCACTTTCTGTATTCTTGTCTATAACTAACCTCAACACCATTTCTTTTGACTATGACATTCACACAATTCCATCTAGTCCTCTAACTTCAGCTATTCAACCTTAAGTCTACATTTTCACCTTTGAAACTCTGATTTCCATTACCTTGCTCTCTGGATATCATAACCTACATTTAAATCTTGTTTATGATTTTATCTCAACTCCAACAAATTTTCAGCTACATGAGGATATCCACGGAATGATCTGACTGCTTTTTCACTGCTTTCCTTTGCGTTATAATTTCCCTTCTAACTCAACTTAGATTCAATAGTCTGACACTAAAATTGCTTCTTTACGTAGATTCTCAGCTCCCTTGAATCTATCTTCATTTGTCACACATACCTGACCAAAATTAAGCTTACTTAAGTGGTGTACTGACTAATGCACTTTTGAGTGGTGGGGTGGAATTATCATATATGTTTATGATATACTATATTATATGTAATATATTATATGTAGTAGTATATTATATATAATAGTATATATATATATTATATATAGTATATATATAGTATATATAGTATATATATAATAGTATATATATATGTGTATATATATATATATATATCCTTCTGAATGGACTAACTTTAAGTTTATGATAACGATTTTCAACTGTGCCTTCAGCACTGCCTGATGTCTCAATATTTTTCAAGTTCTTTCCATTTACAGTGGCCTGAGATAACTATTTTATATACTCTTATTTCTTCTCAGAACTTAAATATATCTCCTTCCCGCTGCACAGTCTCAGCCAATGCTTGATTACCAGTTCACTGGAAAAATAGTGGTCAGCAGATTCACATGTGTCATCGTCCTACTACCAGTTATATAAATCTTTGTATATACACATACACACATGTATTCTTCCTGCTACCATGAATGTACTATCTCTGTGCCTATATTAGGTCAAAACTTCCATTTGTGCACTGCACTCCATTGGCTCTTGTTTACTCAAAAATATCCCTCTGTAAGTAGTCTCACTAATGCTTGCTTGCATCACCAACGCTTCCCTTTTCCCCTCCAATCTGTAAGGGAAATTGTGCTGAGGAACTTTATGTCTGGGGCTGCAGAATTTACATTAAAAATACATCTCTTGATTTAAAAAGTCCCTGATAGAAGTTGTGGGTATGGTATAGCAGGGATGATTTTATAAGTATGATTGAGTTTTATAAAATATGAAGATAAAACCCCAGCTACCAAAAATGAAGAGAGACTAGAAAATCATACTGTCAGGTTGACACCACACTGTGGTTGTATTCATATTTGCTAATCTCAGTAATTTAGACATATTGTTTGAATGAATCCATGTGAGGAAGAAACACAAAAAGACCTTTCCCTTTAAAACTTTATTATCTATTTTAAATAGTTTGTCATAGTAACATGTGCACATTATTGTAAAATTAAAAATATATTGAAGGTTAAAAAAGAGAGAGGAGAAGATAAAGAACATACAAGAAAAGAGAATAAAGCCAGAGCCCTCAAAGGTCGACAACCTCAGTGAAAAAAAAGGATTAGAAAAAGGTTGGGTTTCCAGGTGTGTCTTGGGAGGGGCAAAGTGCCCTCTGAGGAATCATCCACATAAGCTTGACTTCATGTGGGTCTGAAGCTTGAAATGTATCTAATCGCAACTCAACAAAATTAATTTAATGTGTTCATAGATTGGGACCATTTTAGAACTCCTGGCGGAATAGGTGCAAATAATCTCTGCTGGTGTGTATTTTTACAGTTGTTCCATAAAGTTCTGCTCTCTGAAAATGAGTATACAAGCCAAGATTATAAAACTCAAAAAGAAAAATATGACTATGAATGAGAGTCAATAGGAAAAAAGCTCAAAGGAATACAGATATTAGATAATGCACATGTCCAAAATGATTATTTATTTTATTTTATTTTATTGAAACATAGTTGATTTACAATGCTGTATTAGTTTCAGGTGTACAGAATAGTGATTCAGTTATACGTATACATATATTCATTCTTTTTCAGATTTTTTTCCCACATATGCTATTACAGAATATTGACTAGAGTTCACTGTGCTGTACAGTAGGTCTTTGTTGAGTATTTATTTTATATACAGTAGTGTGTGTCACATAAAAAGCAAATATTAAAATTTTAAAGTTACAAGATTGTAATTTTTACACTTACAGTTGGATGGATGAAACAGCAATTTAAATGAAATAAGACTTTATGAGAAAGAAGGTACACCTAAAGAAATTATCAAGAATGTAAACAGACAAGGAGAATTAAAAATAAAAAAGGACACCAAAAGCTATTGCAGCTAAAAGTAGAAAGTTTGGGATAAGACTAATCCAGAGAAAGAAACATTAGAAAAAGAGGGTGAGGAAAATTAAAAGAAAATAATGCTTTAAAATGTCCAGATTTAAAGAAGGAAAAAATAATACTGAGATTTAGAAATTATAAAACATTCATACAGAAAAAAATGGAAGGAAACCACACCTAAGTACATTTTGTGAAAAGAAAAAATGAGAGACAATACAATTTTATTTTATTTATTTTTATTGGAGTATGCTTGATTTACAATGTTGTGTTAGTTTTAGGTGTACAGCAAAGTGATTCAGTTGTATATATATATATATATATATATATATATATATACACACACTTTTTTCATATTCCTTTCCATTATGGTTTATTACAAAATGTTAAGTATAGTTCCCTGTGCTATACAGTAGGTTCTTATTGTTTATTTATTTTATATATAGCAGTGTTTATCTGTTAAATACAATTTCCCAATTTATCCCTCCCCTCAACCCCCTTTGGTAAACATAAGTTTGTTTTCTATGTCTGTGAGTCTCTTTCTGTTTCATAGATAAGTTCATTTGTATCATATTTTAGATTCCACATGTCAGTGTTTACATATGATATTTGTCTTTCTCTTTCTGACTTACTTCACATAACATGATAATCTCTAGATCCATCCATGTTGCTGCAAATGACATTATTTCATTCTTTTTTATGGCTGAGTAATAGTCCATTTTATATATGTACCACATATTCTTTATCCATTTATCTGTAGATGGACATTTAGGTTGCTTCCATGGAGAGATAATACAATTTTAAATCAGGCAAAGAGAAAACATAGATTACCTACTAAGGTTTAGAACTTGGTTGAAAGCACCCTTCCCATCAGCAAGAATGGAAGCCACAAAACACAAAGTTATCTACTGAAATCTGTTCCTGCTTTGACCTTAGTTATTTACCTAGCTTTGCTGTATTCATACAACTAGTGTAGAATATCTTCTTGCCTCACAATTACATATGATTCTAGAGCAGTTGTTTCAGGTGGAAGCATGGTGGAATCACAGGGAAGGTTAGTAATCCCAGGAAGTGGAAACTTCACTCACGTGTCATTGCCAAAACTCAGTCACACAGCGGTGGAATCTGAGCCTAAATAAAAATAAGTGATTTATCCAAGTTCACACAGATGTGAAGAAATTAACAAGAAATTCAGATCCAGATTTTTTTATTGCAGAGGCCATGCTCATCCTACTGTAAAATATCCTGAAGGTTCTGGAATGATCTGCACTGTAAGCAAAACAAATGAAATTTTTAGCCCAGTTCTGCTGTACCTGAAGCCATATGATGGTAGTATATGGGAAAAGGGTGAAGGTCAAGTTCCTAGAGTGGGTTTTCCCCCAGAGGCTCCAAGGATGAAGTTTTGTTTGTTTATGATAAAGTCTAATACTAATGAGTGTATTCAATTACTCATTTTTAATAATTATTGAGTATATAGGAAAATTATAATTAGCAAATCAAGTCATACTGCTTTTCATACCAGTGATGTAAAATTATATAAAAACAGATAGGTTAAAATTTGATGTAAAATTCTCAGGTAAATTAAAGTGCAACTGATAATATTAAAAAACTGTGTGGCAGTATTTGAATATGAGTATAGGCTGGGCAAAGCTGCCTGCTAAACTACACATCCTTTTATTTCTCATCTATGATGCATCAGGGATCACAATAGATACACATATACATGTCTAATATTTTAATCAATTCAGCCAAAGAAATACAGTTAATACCATTCACAGGTGAAGAAAATTAGATAACAAAGTTAAATGAATTTCCCAAAATAAGTAGACTTATGAAGGGCAGAGCAGACCTGCCAAATACCAGACCAGCTCAGTTCTAATGACATTGTCTTCATCTTTTGCCTCATCTAATTGTACATGGCATGAGGAAAAGTCCTCATAAGTTTACAGGAAACTTGAAGCAAACTATTTTTGCTTGTTTCCTGTGTATAAGATGCTCACCATACAGGTGCTATGCAAGAGAGAAAGAGACACAAAATTCTAGCCGTTTACAAGAGGCCATGAAAAAAAAGTAACAAAGCAAATTTCAAAATAATATAAAACTATGATATAAAGAGAAACATCAGAGAGTATGTGATTTATTGTCAATAATAAATCTTTGGTCACATTTTTAATTACTCTATTAATGGTAGTGCAAATGGAAACATATAAAGATGGCATGCCCCTATTTGTTTATAAAGAACACTTTCTCATTCTAAACACAAAACTGCTTGACACCAAATACCATCTGCATTCATTTAAAAACACTATGTGGCACACAATAACATTATTCTTTGCTTCATTTTATTTTATTTCATATTGTTGTTTTCAAAATCATGGCACATCAGCATCATTGTACTTCTTGAAGTTATCTAAATATTTTCATTCTGTTCACTTCTGACAAGTGTGTATATAAATCTTCTATTTTAAAATATTTGATCGGCTTCCATCGTTGTGATATTTAGCAGAAAAACTCCAACGCTTCACTCCACGTATTTTTTCAGTTCTTTTACAATTCAGCATATCTCCTTGCTTTTGTTCTAAACTCAATCCTTCCCTCTGCAATTTCCTCTCATTTATTCTGTGTTTTCCAGACACTCAAGCTACACATTTCCCTAAATAACTGTACTTATTTATAGAAACACTTCTCCCCTATACTTATTGCCTAAACAATCTATCCATTTCTGGCCTCTGTTTGTTGCCTTCTTAAGATACTTCAGAATCCACATGGCTGGCGTCTGTTTCTAGTGCTAAGGAAGAGTTTGCAGGTAAGATGGGAAATATGCCCAATATTTCTAAGACTGTTACTCATTCTTGTTCCTTGAGGTATGTTTCTACAACCAGCAGGTTTGCTCTAGGATTTACATGAAGAAGTAATGTTCCTGAGGCAACAGGAGCACTGCCTGCCTTCGGCAAGGGGGTCAGCATCCGTTGCTTTCCTGATGCAGCAGCTGGTTGTATGCAGCCTGTCAAGAAGAGTGGTGCACCTGTGTGCAGTGTAGGATCACTGTGTGAGCTCTGGGTGTCCCATGACACCCTAGAGCCATCTGGAGGACCAAGGCAGTGCCAGGGAATTAGCAAATTTGGACACAAGCCAAATTAAGCAAGTCAAATGAAGACCAAACTTTCTCAGTGTTCTCTTATTTAGAAGGTGATAGAAAAAGTACAGATTTGGAGTTAAACAAAGTTAAGTTGAAATAACCACTTTACATCTTAAAATCTTTGTTACCTCAGATTTAATTAACTTGTCTAATCTTACTGTCCTGACCAATATAATGTAAGAGAATAATGTGTATATAAAGCTCTCAAATTTATATAAATATTTAATGTTTTATTTCTTCTAACTTCACTTCCATCACACAGGAGTATCTCCAGATCAATTCCAACCAGGGAAAACTCAGTGCTTATTTTTTTACAAATAAGTTATATAAAGGTTTCCTCTCAGAAATGGATCATACTCCTCTTCTCTTAAGTGAGGGCTGTGTTAGTGATTTCCTTCCAACGTGAACAGTAAGAAAGGGAGAAGGGGGAAGAGAGACTTCACAGTGGAGAAACCTGACCAATAAGTAGTACCTCAAGCCAGTAAAAAGTCATCTTGATGGAATGTACACTTGATTTAGGGTGTTGAAAATGGCACTTTACCTGTGATCTTGCTCTACAAAACTCTAGTTAACCCTTCAGAGAAAGAGCAAACTGACCCAAATTGAGGCAACGTTCTACAAAATACTCTTCAAAACTGTAAAAGTCATCAAAAACAAGGAAAGTCTACAGATAGCCAAAAGGCACATGAAAAGATGTCCACATCTCTAATTATTAGATAAATGTAAATCAAGCTTGCATTGAGGTATCACCTCACACCAGTCAGAATGGCCATCATCAAGAAGTCTACAAATAATGAATGCTGGAGAGGGTATGGAGGAAAGGGAATTGTGCTACACTGTTGGTGGAAATGTAAATTGGTGCAGCCACTATGGAAAACATTATGGATGTTTCTTAAAAAACAAAAAAATAGAGCTACCGTATGATCCAGCAATCCCACTCTTGGGCATATATCCAGAGAAAACCATAATTCAAAAAGATACATGCACCCCAATGTTCATTGCAGCACTATTTACAATAGCCAGGACATGGAAGCAACCTAAATGTCCATCGACAGATGAATGGATAAGAAGTTGTAGTACATATATACAATGGAATACTACTCAGCCATAAAAAGAATGAAATAATGCCATTTGCAGCAACACCAGTGGACCTAGAGATTATCATACAAAGTGAAGTAAGTCAGACAAAGACAAATATGATATGTTATCACTTATATGTGGAATCTACAAAATGATACAAATGAACTTATTTACAAAACAGAAACAGACTCACAGACATAGAAAACAAACTTATGGTTACCAAAGGGGAAAGGGTGAGGGGGCGGAAAAATTAGGAGTTTGCGATTAACATATACACACTACTATATATAAAGTAGGCAAACAATAAGGACCTACTGTATAGCACAGTGAACTATATTCAACATCTTGTAATAACCTGAATGGAAGAGAATCTGAATATATATATATATATATATATATATATATATAATGTATATATATATATAATGTATATATATATATATATAATGTATATATATATATATACACATTATATATATATATATATACACACATAACTGAATAACTTTGCTGTACACTTGAAACTAACATACCATTGTAAATCAACTATACTTCAATTTTAAAAAAAGATATATTCTTTGTAAAGAAAAAAAAGAAAAGTCTGAGAAATTTCCCCTATTTGAAGGAGCCTAATCCTGGTACCTGGATGGAATCTTAGAACAGAAAAATGACATTATGTAAAAATTAATGAACTCCAAATAAGGTCTGAACTTTAGTCAATCAGAATGTGTCAATGTCAATCATAAGATGCTGATAATAAGGGAAACTGCAAGTGATTTATACAAAGTCTATTTAAAAAGTCAAATGTAGGAATTCACAGTAAGAGAAAATGGTACATGGTGTGACTCCATTTTCCACTCTTACCCATGACTGACCCCTTGGACTTTAGACCAAAAAGTACATTCTTAGAGATTTATTATATGTAGACAATCAACTTTGTGTAATGACACCTTAGTAAAAATGAGTTTTTTATTCAAAACACTTTTTTAAATGCTAATTACCAGAACTTCTTTTAAAACTGATTTTGCATAGGCATAGTCCACAATTCCTTGTGGGAAAATATAATCTAGGAACACGCTGTGCACTTTCTCAGTTGAATTTGGGTTCTGCTTCATGCAACATTCAGTGAGCTTCTTAGTTGAAGGGATAATGAGAGTCATAAAATCACAGTGAAAGGTAGTTTATACTTGATGAATTTACCCTCGTGAAATTTGGTACAAAAAGAAATTAAACTTGGACAAAGTTTGCCAAAGAAAATGTGTATACTATCTGAATAATGTAGGTTAAAAAATGGTCTCTGAGCCAAGTAAATTCTCACCAAAGGAATTTGGGGGGAGATGTGATGAATATAATTTGTCTACTTTGCCCAATATGCTAATATTTACTCTATGGATTTGTGAGAGAAGATGGACTGTAATAGGAAACAAAATTTACTTTCCTCTTCACTAAGTCTACATTTCAGCCACAGAGGAGAACAATTTAATGACCTCTGAGTCATACTATTTATGTACCACAGATCCAATTTATGTCCGTTCAAGGGATTGAGCAGGTCTAATGCCAGGGGTCAGAAATACCTGGATTTAAAGTCAAACTCTAATATCTGAATGATATTGTCAACTTGCCCAACTTTGAAAAACCTCACTCTCTTTTCTTAATATGAAAATTATAGTAAATACTTAATGTTCAGGCACATTGTAGATATGAAACAAATATTAGTTTTCTTCTTTTTTATTTCCTGTTTCCAGAATCCTCCCGCCCTGTTGCCACAAAACCCCCCAAACAACAGCAAACAAAGAGAAAATCCATTTATTGTCAGATAAAGTCCAGTTCACCCACAAAATATTCACCAGGTTTTAATTGTTCTGCACAGAGTTTCTACCAACAAGAAAAACTATTTGTCACAACCCCAGTGTTGTTTGAACTGTGATGGGTATGGGAGTTTTTGTTTCTCTTAACTGCAGTTGAAAAGAGTACTCTGTATTCCAATTTACCGGGCAAGTTGTCACATGTAGCAGAACTCGAAAAAGTCAGAGTGATTGTACTTGTAAAGATGGTGACACAAGGAAGATTATTCAATAAATATTTGCCATTGTTAGTGAGTCTGGCATACTTGAGGCTTTGTTCTGTGTAATTCAATTTCATTTTTTTAACTTCAAAAAACAGTTCATCCTCAAAAAGCAACAAATATGACCCAGAATAAATAATTTCTCTTTATGGTATCATCTGCTAATCTCCATAATAACGGATTTACTTAGAAAAGAAGGCACTCCCTTTATTTCAACATGATATCCAAAATACTTTACACGTCTCTTTGTAAGTTTCATGCCTGTGAATTTGCTCCCACAAGGGTATTTCCGTTCATCTTCTCTTCCTTGAGTTGTTTGGTTTTGTTGTTGTTGTTATGATTGAATTGTATGAGCTGTTTGTATACTTTGGAAATTAGGCCCTGTTGGTCACATCATTTGCAAATATTTTCACCTAGTCCGTAGGTTTTCTTTTTGTTTTGTTTATGCTTTCCTTTGCTGTGCAAAATCTAATAGGTTTGATTAGGTCCCATTTGTTTAGTTTTGATTTTATTTCTATTGCCCTGGGAGACTGACCTAAGAAAACATTGCAATGATTTATGTCAGAGAATTTTTGCCTATGCTCTCTTCTAGAAGTTTTATTGTGTCACATCTTATATTTAAGCCTTTAAGTCATTTTGAGTTTATTTTTGTGTATGGTGTGAGAGAGTGTTCTAACTTCAAAGATTTACATGAGGCTGTCCAGCTTTCCCAACATCACTTGCTAAAGAGACTGTCTTGTCTCCATTTTATATTGCCTGCTTTGTCGAAGATTAATTGACCATAGATGTGGCTTTATTTCTGGGGTCTCTGTTCTGTTCCATTGATCCATATGTCTCTTATTGTGTAGTCGACGTTTCTCATTAGGTTCCTCTTTAGAAACTCTGTGGCAATTTCTCAGAGTTTCCTTATTTTTAATGGCCTTGGCAATTTTGTAGAGTACTGGTGAGGAATTTTGTACGATGCCCTGCTATTAGATTTTGTCTGACTTATCAAAATGTCTACCCTCCTAAACAACTGTCTAGTTAAGGTATTACAATTTAGCAAACCTTGCTTAGAAGAAATGTGCTCTAAATTATAAACGTTGTTGATGTTATAATTATAAGCCTGGGACCAGACAAAGCAAGATGCACTAGCAAGGGAATGAGCAATGGAGTGTTTGAAAGCTGAATCCCCAAACATTATCAACACAGCCTATTGATAAGACCAAATTGAATGTATTGCTTACCTCAGTAATGGAGAACCCCACCTTGCAAAACTTCAGCAGTGTCGGGGGGGAAGGGAGGTGGCTGGAGAGAGGGAACTTGAGGTCTTGATTGGGATTGGGTAAGAACCAGGATACAATAACTCAGGACTAGTGGAAACCGCAGGGGAAGGATGTTGAGATGATGGATACAAAGAATCTTAGAGCACAAACTATCTGTAGATATTTTCCATTGAAGAGTTGGTGGGTCTTTTAGAAAGTTTCTGTATTAAACCATTAAACTATTTACCTGAGCAGGGGATGGAACAATGGAATAAAGGCACTAATGCTTCATTTTAATCTGAGTAACCACATAAACCAAAAAGGACAATGAGGAATAGAAACATAACTTTATGTTTAACACATCTAAGAGATATCCATGGGAAATATTTAACATTCACTATAAAATAATTGCTAATAAATCAACAAAAATGATATTAAGTAAAAATTCTTGAAATAAGAAGGCATAATGAAGCAATGAACATCTTCAAGGATGATCCCAAAGCAGGTGTACAAGAGATCGAGGAAGACATAAAGCAGTAAATAGAGAGGTAAAATCAAATGCACACATCAAAAACATAAGACATAATCGAAAACATGAAAAAATTAAATGAATTATAAAAGACTATTTTGTTCTATTCTAATCATATGAATTAAAATTGAAAACACTGAATTAAATGGCATAATACAATTTTATAGAAAAATTAGCAAAACTAATTAAAAGATATATGAGTGCCATAAATAACATGGATGAAAACAATTTTTTCTCAAAGTCCAATCCCCCCAAAACCATACTGCTCAGAAGAGTCACAGAGGTATTCTTTCAAATGTTTGGAAATAGATGACTCCAAACCCTGTTAAACTTTATAATAATGTGGGAAAAAAATTATCTTTAATATATCTTTTGATGCTAGCAAATCAATTCCAAAACACAATAAAACATATACAAAAGAGAAAATTTGCCAAATTTTTTCTTAACAAAAGTAACCTAAATAAAATATTAGTAAGCATAATTTAGTGGCTTATTTAGAAAATAATATTTCTTTCAAGAGTGGACTGTTTCCATTTTGGTCAGTTTACTATCATAGTTTAACCCAGAAGTTGGGCAAAAGAGAAAAAATAATCATATGCTCATCTCTGTAAATATTAAAAAGTTTTTGATATGCCATAACTTAATTCCTTAACATATAAAGTTTCAATAAGATACGAATATTGTCAAATAGAAATAAATATTAAATATGATGTAATATATATCTAAAAAAACATATCCTGGAATCCACAATCCAAAAAATTATCTTTAGATATAATCCAGCTCTATTAGAAGAGCCTGACAATCTCAGATGCCTGAGCAAGAGAGAATCATGATTAAGCTTTCTTGAGAGCTTCTCCAACAAAGTACCATCCATGATATGATTCTAGTGACTGAATGACCTCCCCATTGATACACTCTGAGCCCATCTAAGCCACTAATAGGGTGTAAATTGACTGTGTATCTGCAACCCAAGTGTACGTCTACTCACATGGACAACCCTCCCCCCTTGCTCTCACTCCCACTTTGAAAAGTTACATAAGACTCTTTTGAAGGTACTGCTTATGAAATACAGAAATCTACCAATAAATATCTCTTTTCAAAGTAGTCCAAGAAATCTTCATAAACAGGGAGTTCAGAGGCTTCAGAGTAATTCACCTTCATGACCTTGAAGGAAATTCTTTAACCCAGAAGACAAAGGGGAAACACTTTGACTTCGGGACCACTTCCACACCTTCGCACTGCCACAGTCCTGCTTGTAGTACTAGAGAATTTCACTATTTTCTCAAAAAATCTACAGAGTGGAGGGAGGGGTCAATCTGAAGGTGTGAGAAACTTGAGTTCTCAAGTGCTTTAAAGAAAATACTCTTTCATGATTTTCAAACGCTAATTCTGATTTTTTTTTTTTTTTGCAATTATGCAGCCCACTTGACCCAGTTTAAGGCAGAAAACTTCAGAAGTCAGCATGAATAGTAAAGAAGGAACCACTCTGTGGCTTCCCTGGTGGAGCAGTGGTTGAGAATCTGCCTGCCAATGCAGGGGACACGGGCTCGAGCCCTGGTCTGGGAGGATCCCACATGCCGCGGAGCAACTAGGTCCGTGAGCCACAACTCCTGAGCCTGCGCATCTGAAGCCTGTGCTCCGCAACAAGAGAGGCCGCGATAGTGAGAGGCCCGTACACCGCGATGAAGAGTGGCCCCCGCTTGCCACAGCTAGAGGAAGCCCTCTAGAAGACACAACACAGAAAAAAATAATTAATTAATTAATTAACTCCTATCCCCAACATCTTAAAAAAAAAAAAAAAGGAACCACTCTGACAGGAATTTACTGTCTCCTTCAGGAAGGTTGTCAATTTTCAGGTGTTTTGGTTTCATTCGTCAGCTTCCTTCTGGATGTCAATGTGTGGAATGTGGAGGTGGTGGGAACTACAGGGAGTTAGGACTCACAGAGGAGACACAAAGTGACCATTTTAATGGTGATGGAAGCTAGGAAGAAGCTGGTTGCAGACTCAGGAATTTGGAGTCAAGATGATAGGGTGAGAGCGCACTGAAGCATGAAGGCATCTGGACCCTCTCTAGAATATGCATTCTGGAATCACACAGCCTGAGTTTGATGACTCTTCTCAGCTCAGTGAATCTGAACAAATTATTCAACATTTCTAAACATGATTCCGCTTTCACAATATGAAGATAATAATCGTCATGGCCTCACAAAGACGTTGAGAATATAAAATGAGATAAACAAGTAAAATACTTTGCACAGTGCATTCGGGAGATTGATAGCTCTTAAGAAGAGTGTGAGGCTCTTCTTAAGGATTGGGTAGTGTGGAATGTGGGTAGTCAGCTGGAAGTTGTTGTGGATGGAACTGAGAAGCTCAGAGAAATGCATCTGATAATATTTATTATGCTTCTCATATATTCCTTTATAAAGATTCAAATAACGTGGTATATGTAAAAGCACAATAAAAATTATAAACAGTACCATAAATAAAAGATTTCATTATAAAATTAGCTACATTCATCCGCAAATAATGCCTAAAGCATTTGAATATAATTTTTTCTTCTCATTAACTGAGTACCTTACAATAAGCTTCACTCTTTAGTTTGTTCAACTATGTAATTTCTTCAAAACAATGAATAAAGAGATTTATTTCAACCTAAGTTAAATTATTAAAAAATGAATTAGTGAGATCCAGATAAACCCATTTCTGCTTTATTTGATGGTCCCTTGGATTTAATTTTGAAGCTCAACAAGCTTGAGTTTTGTGGTTCCTCACTTACAATGGCCTTTGTAAGGCTCCCCTGTGCCCCAGAGTCCATTGCTGCTCCAGCCTGGACACATTGTCTACCCTTTAATGACCACAGGCCTATGGACTATGTGGGGTAGTCCTGTTATATATGTTCCTTGGTCATTCCCTGGTGCCCTTCCCACCCCCCACTCCTGCCACCTATGGGTTAATTTCTCCAGCTGTCTAAGTTTGTGTCCAGTGTAAAATTCAGTTCACCTAATGCAACCTGTCCCCTTCTCAGCAGCAGCACCTGCTCCCTCTTCCCTGTGATGTAAGGGAGGTGTGTTTAGGGCCCTGGGAGGAGAAGGTTCTCCAGGTGGATGGGGAAGGGTCTGGTCCAGGGTCTTCCCCGCCCCCATCCCCTTTCCACCCACTGGGGGAGCCGTGACCATCCCCCCCCCACCACCTCCACGCCAAGGCTGTTCTCACCAGCTCTTTCAGACCACAAATGAGGCTAATGTACAAAATCTGCAGTGTCCTTTATGCCTGCACTTTTTTAATGAGAATATATTGTAATACCAAAAAACATTAACTCTGCACCATCCCCACCTAAAAGGAGAAGACTCTGAACTAAAGTTGACATGGGCACAGTGACCACCCAGTGGCCACTGTGTGGGACAGGAGTGGCTGAGGAGAATGAGAGTGGTGAGATGCCTGGGTTTTCTTTTTGTCCCACATATTCCAGACTTGGAACTAAAGAATCTCACAACCCATTAACTCAGTGGGTGAGCTAAGGCTCTCTTGGCTGACCCACTGCCTTGGCCGAGGCCCCTTGCTGCCAACCAAGAAAAATCCAAGCCCTGAGTTCACTGAGGACCTGTCGGTTGACAAGAAACATTCTGAGCAAGAAACTGTGGAGCTAAATCAAATGTGTCATTACCAAAAATGAGTGGTGAACCTGCAGGAAACTTTAATAAGCGATTTAAACTTTTTAAAAATCAAATTAACCAGAATAGAGGAAACTGAATTAGCTTTACATTGTTTCTGTAGAAAATACTGAAAATTTATTGTCACATCAAGAGTCATTTAAAGAAGGAGGAAGCTCCCTGGTGGTCCAGTGGTCAGGGCTCCATCCTTTCACTGCCGAGGGCCAGGGTTCAATCCTTGGTCGTGGAACTAAGACCCCACAACCTGTGTGACAGAGCCAAAAAAATAAAATTAATTAATTAAAAAAAGGAAACTTGCTGTTTAAAAAAACAAAGAAGCAGCAGCAGCAGCCAGGAATTTTTTCTCCCAGCAAGATGCATGGACATAATTCCCCCATCCTTCCTGCTAAGAACAACTAAACCCCCAAGATGTTATAGTAAAACAAACAAACATGGGCTTCCCTGGTGGCGCAATGGTTGCGAGTCCGCCTGCCGATGCAGGGGACACAGGTTCGTGCCCCGGTACGGGAAGATCCCACATGTCGCGGAGTGACTGAGCCCGTGAGCCATGGACGCTGAGCCTGTGCGTCCTGAGCTTGTGCACCGCAATGGGAGAGGCCACAACAGTGAGAGGCCCGCGTACTGCAAAAAAAAAAAAAAAAAAAAAAAAAAAAACATACGAAGACTCTTAAAGGTGGAGAGGAGGTGGCAGACCACCTAGAATACCAAAAAATGACACAATTGTGAGATCCCTGGGTTTTCTCTCTGCTGCGTATATTCCAGACTTGGAGCTGAAGAATCTGACAACCCTATAATTTTAATGGTGGCAGACAATAAAACTCCCCCCAAATTCTGTTGTCTCTAGACAAACAGCCAGGAAAGTTGCAGCCTAGCAAGACATGACAATGTTTAGACAACAACCACCCTAACTTAACCAAACACCACAGAAAAATCCTAAGTTCTAACCCTACCCATGTCAGCAATGCTGAGGGGAAAGCCTAGATTTCTACCCTTGCCAGCCTAACAAGGTGTCCAAATTCCACAGATGAAGTGACTAAATGGGAAGCCAGGATTTTAGTCCAACCAAGTGGTAACAAGTAGCTTCCACCCCACTCCTTGGTGTCCAAGGATGCCACATGGGGAACTTTATGAGGCAATTCTGTTCCACCCATCCAGACAGGGATCAGTGAGAATCTGGTGAGGAGCCGTAATTAACTCCCATCCGTGCCCGGCAATAACACGGGACTCCCTAGCTCAGGTGCCAGTGAGGTTGAATGGGGAATCTGGGCTTCTATCCCCACCGACAGGTAATAGTAATAAGGCCAACTGCAACACACTGAGTCTTTTTTCCTTAAGAGTAGGAACCAGTCAAGGATGTCTGCTCTCACCAGTCTTACTCAACCTAGCGATACAGACTCTAGCTATTGCAGTGAGGCATGGAATGGAAATGAAAGGCATCTAGATCACAAACAAAGTAAAATTCTCCTTGTTTGTAGGTGACAAGAACGTCTGTGTGGAAAATCACATGGTAGATACAAAACCCTCAAATTCTTAGAACTTATAAGTCAGTTCAGCAAGTTACAAGATACAAGGTAAACACCAACATCAACTGTATTTCCATAGACTATCATTGGACATGTGGACACTAAAATTAAAGATATAAATCTTTTCACAAAGAGGATCCCCTACAAAATAAAAATATCCCAGTTAAAGAAACTATTTATTAAAGTGCATTAGTAATTATTTTATAGTAGTTATCCAGTTATTTGTAATCTTTTATTATTTTATTTTATAATATATGTTATATAAAATTATTGTACTTTATTATAATATGTTACTGATATGTTTTATTTATTTATTTATTTTTTTTGCGGTACGCAGGCCTCTCACTGTTGTGGCCTCTCCCGTTGCAGAGCACAGGCTCCGGACGCGCAGGCTCAGCAGCCATGCTCACGGGCCCAGCTGCTCTGCGGCATGTGGGATCTTCCCGGACAGGGGCACAAACCCGTGTCCCCTGCATCGGTAGGCAGACTCTCAACCACTGTGCCACCAGGGAAGCCCAGTGATATGTATTTTTTAATAATTTTTGCACATCTATGGGTTTATAAGAAAATATTTGGTGAAGTTTTGGTGAAAGAAAGTTTGAATGTATGTTAGGGTATTTATTTTCTACCTTCAGTTCTGTTACTTCCTAACCACATGACCTCAGGTGAATTCTTTCATCTTTTTGGTCTTCCCTTAAAAATGACAAGCAGGACTGTAAGACTTAAATCCTATCTCCCATGACTTTGGAAAAGTTACATAACCTTCCTGGGCTTCACTTTCCTTATCTGCAAAAAAAAAAAAGAGCTAATCATAGTATCTCCATCATAGGGTAGCTGTCATGACTAAAATATTCATCAGATGTAAAGTACTAAGAATTGCACCTTATATAGTAGGTGCTATGTAACCTTTTTCTTTCACCATTAAAACAATCAAGTTGAATTTCATGATCGGCAAATTGTTTCTTGCACTTAGGAGAATACAAGAGTGAATATGAGAGTCTCTGACTTGCAGGTACTTGAAATTTCTGTTAAAGGTTTAACTACATGTTATACTCATATTCCAGTATCACAACAGGAGTGGATCTTAAGCCAGGGCACTGTAAAAGTTTTATTCTTTCCTTTTACAAATACGTTCAGAGTACCAGTACTCTCCCATCTCCATTAACTTTTAGAGGCCTTGGAACTAAACAAATAAATATGTAACATGGAAGGTGATGAGTGATACTATCATGTTGGAAATTGTTGAGATTCATTGGTGGCCTCCAAGCTCAATACCAGGCAAGCTGTCCCAGTGGGTCCCACTCAGCGAGTCTCGCAGACCAAATTAAAATGTTCAAATGACACAGCTTATCCATACCAAACCAGAGTGAGAAGCCAGCGGGGAGAGATGGCAAAAGGCAGGACAGGGAATAAGAGCAGAATAGGGTGCAAGCCAGGTGACAGCTCCTTCCTACCCAAATGCGGAGACATGTAGTGTTCACATATCCTGACGCTCTGCCACGTCAGCCTTCTTCTGATGGTGTGACTACAAGGACAGAGTTGAGGTTCAGACAATGCGACCCACAGACAGAAAATGCCCTGAGCCAATAACACACTTGCTCTGTGGGAGATACACAGAGACATTAGCTCGGTACAGCAGTAGCTTGACCATTAGCTCCATGAACAACCAGAGATTTATTAGTGTTTCCTGGGCAGAGGACATATGGGGCCAGAATAGGTGTCACTGACATGTGGCTGAATTAAAATAGAGTGAAAATTAAGTACTCATGTCTATTGAGTGCATCCTGAACATTAAGTGACTCTTTTATATTTGTATGTCATGATATTTCCTTCATAATTATCTATGTTGGATACACATTCTCTACTTCCTCACTACATCTTACACTTAACACCTCGTGTGAATTCTGCCTATATTTAACAAGAGTTTTGCTTCCTAGGTACTCATCTATCTAAAATATTTTAAAGGTTTGATTTATATTTGACAAATTACACATTTATTCATCAAAGCAAAAGCACATTGAGGACATGAAAAACTACAGCAGGCTGAGTGCAAGTTTAGCCCCAAGTCAGCTAGAACAATATCTCTATCCCCTTTGCACAGTGCAGCACTCAGCTCTTTTCCTTTCTATGATGTCTCTTAGAGTCCCAAGGGGAAGAGTTTCCCTATGTCTCTGTACCAGCGCTGGAGTTTCTGCCTTCTTGACACCGGCTGCTGTTCTCTTTGTGCCTATGGACCACAGTCTCCTCTCTACCTGTTGTTTAGAGCCTGCTTGCTGGTCTGCTATGGTCACCTTCTCTGTTCCTTTTGCCTTGAGAACTTTGGCACAGCTTCTCTTTCTGCTACTGCTTATAGGAGTTCTTTGCTAATCTTCTCATCTGGCCATCCCAGGGGTGCACTATAATCTGCTTCTGAGTGGCAGAAAAATCTTTCTTTCTTTACATGTCCTATCTTTATGTCAGCAATCTCATAGCAAAGTTGTGTGAGTTCTCATATATCTATCTATCATCTATCTACCTATTTATCTATCTATCTATCTATGATCTATCTATCTATCTACAATCTATCCACCTACTATGCATCTACTTATCTACCTACTACCTACCTACCTACCTATCTACCTATCTACAACCTATCTATCCATCTACAATCTATCCACTATCTATCTACAATCTATCCATCTATCTATCTATCTATTTATCTATCTAGTTTTGACACAACCTCTTCCTCAGAATGCAGGTCACAGGCAGTTATATATTGCCTTACATTGCTTCATTCCTTTATTTAGATCTTGAATTTTCTGTCAGTGACTTCCAAGTCTATTTCTACATTCTGGATTTCAATGAGCAACTCCAAATGCGTCAAACAGGTTTATAGATATCTGAATTCCAACTGTGATAAGACTTAGAAATCATTTCCATAGAGTCTGATAATCCCATATAAATCAAAATTTACATTAAGCTGCGATTGAATGTCATATAACACCAAAGGTACACAACCACAAAGGCCTCTACATCAAGTAAACTGTAAGCCAGGCATTGGCAAATCTTTCTCGTAAAGGGTTAGATGGTAAATATTTTAGGCCTTCCAGTCCATACAGTTTCTGTTACAAGTACTCAAGTCTTCCTTTGTATTTAGTACAAAATCAGCCATAAACAATACAGAGGGAATTTGAACTGAGAAATATGGAGAGGATCAGCCAGCTGGATTGGGGCTTGGAGATGGTGAGAGTGAGGGCAGGTAAGTAGAGAAAGGAGAAGCCACACATGTTACCCTGTGGAACTGACCAGCCAGCCCTCCTGACCTGAGGTAGCCAAGTGAAGTTATTTCTGTCCTTTGCAACCCAACAAGCATAATTAGCCCAATGTAATGCTAGAGCATAGTTTCAGCCTATTAATGTTTAAGCCATCTAGGGAGTGTGCTTAAGAACAATTAGAAGTATGGAAATAGAAAAAAAAGTTCCCAAACCCTGTTTTCTCCTTCCTCCACCAGCTACTGCATTGGAATCAGCTGGTCACATCAGTCTGAAGGGAGAGGCTTGGAAAATCAAGTGTTGGAGGAGGTTATCGAGAGAAGATGCGACCACTGGTTGATCCCTGACCTGGAGCCAGGTAATTGGAGGCTCCTCAACCCATCCCCTGTCTTCCCACTATTCTTATAGTTTGAATGTAACCTTGAGAGAGTACATGTTTTTGAGAACATGTGAACTGAATATGTGACTGAACCCTGATAGGGCCTCTTTATAAACTTTTAAGGTTCTGAGGGGGTGGGAGCGGTTGTGGAGCTGTATATGTCTTACAGCCACAGCCCAAGACAAGCCTGTAAGGAAGTTCCTTTGCTTATTAAACCTGCCACCTCACCACCACCCCCCAAAAAAAACTATACAGAAATGAAGGGGTGTGACTGGGCTCCAATTATTTACAGAAGCAGGTAACAGGCAGAAATTGCCAACCCTAGTCTAAGTCACAACTTCTCTCTTAAGAATAACGCTGACATTTCTTTAAGTGCTACCTGTGAGGGTCTCAGGATCAATCTGTTTGTTAAGTGAATGAGCCACTTTCTGCCATCCTTTTGCTATTAATCACTTTCTTCCAGGCCCTGGGCATACATTATGGGAAAAAAAATCAGAGAAAGACCCCTATCTCTACGGAGTTTAAACTCCAGTGGAAGGAGACAGAAAACATACAAAATAAATAAAATATATAGTATTGAATATGTTTCACAGTGATAAATCAAATGATTGAAACAAAGCATATGAGGGAGATAGAGATGGGATCTGTTGGGAATGTGGGATTAAAGGTGAAATTGAGCAAAATATTGCATTCCATGAGGGAGCTGACCACATGAACAGCTGGGGGAAGAGCATGAGAGGCTTGGCAAGTGTGAGAGCACAGAGGTAGCAGCATGGAGTTTGATGGGCTGCAGAATGTGGTAGAAATGATCCCAAGAAGTGGAGAGACTCTTAAGAAGTAAAGTGGGGTGGAACTTCCCTGCACTCCCAATGCAGGAGCCTGGGTTCAATCCCTGGTTGGGGAACTAAGATCCTGCGTGAAGCACCATGTGGCCAAAAAAAAATTTTTTTAATAAATTAAAAAATAAATTTAAATTTTTAAAAATAAATTAAAAAAAATAAATGTTAAAAAGTAGAAGAATCTACTGGCTCATGTTGTGTAGGGCCTTCTAGACCAATGGAATCACTTAAACTATTATTCTCAGGTGGGAAGTTATTGGAGAATTTTGGTAGAGGTTAAGTATTTAAGTCTTACCTCTCTCTTCTTTTCCTCTTTTCTTCTGTCTTTTGCCTTCTCTATTCATGCCTACTTCCTTTTCTCCTTTCTTGCCTTTCCTCCTTCCTTTCTTTTGGAAATATAATGGACTCTACCAAGTGCTAGATATTGTATTATGGACTTGAGGTACAGAGATGGTATATTATCTAAATTCAGGCTGTAGTCTCTAAGAATGAAGAGGAACTTAAAGAATTACAGTACAATGGAAGCCAGGAGAGAGTACAGGAAACTATGAAATCATTGAAAAAGTCACATCCCGATCTAGTGATGACAATGGACTATCAGAGATCGGTTTGCAGTTACTTACTACTTTTTACTAGTAAGTAACTCAAGGCTGGTGGATTATAAGGGTCACCTATAACCTAATACATAGATATTAACAATATTATGTCAGCAAATGCACAAGGTTTCTCAGTGGCATTTGATTAAATTATCTGGCTGTTGAATAGTGAATTGAAATTAATGAATCAGAAAGAAGTATGTTCTAAGCTAAGGGAGATTTCATGGAAGGAGGGAAAGCTGAGAAAGTATAATGTAATTGGCTAAGCACGAGTAGTTCTATAAAGTACATGTGTGGTGGTCATGGTCAGAAAATTTTAGGGAAGTGAAAGGCATATGGTGAAGGGGTCTATACAGGGAATTAATTCTCTTTCAGGTGGAATGTTGATTAGTTAAAAATTCATGAATATGATTTTGATGATGACGTACATGTAGCTTTGCAGCAGGCTTAATTGCAATCCACTCATAAAATACACTTTAACCGTATTTATTTTACTAACAGTAGTATATTGTGTGGGAAATGCTGTCTATCTCCACATTTAAACACAGTTTTGACCTTCTCAATAGAAAACTTGTAAACATATATGTCTGTAAAAGCCAAAGATGTTACAAAGTGTTAAGAGCCACAACTTGCATGGATAATAACCCTATTAGAACTGCAAACTGATATGGAAGTGTATCATGGTAGCAATTTCCCGTTACATCCTCTGTATCCTATTAACATTTCATGGCAAGTCTAGTTCGTTTACTACTCTATGGATTCAATAGTGACACATTCATAAAAGTTATAAATAAATGTCAGACATAAAAACGCTGAGGAAGCTTCACATGACCAGTGATGTAATACCATGCAACAAATTTGTTTTTAAAATACGTTAACTATTATCATGTTATGTCAGTTTATGTACTAGTTACAATTTATAATTTTCCAAGTTATCTGGGAAGCATTTATTCATAGCTTCCAAAAAAGTTGGAAGATGTTTCAAGCCTTCAGATTTATAATTAGTAGCCTAAAACAGTTAGGGCTAAATCTTTTTATTGTACACAATTTAAATGATCAATCTGATGAGACAGTATACTTAGAAATGTTTAAAACTTTTCAATAATTTTGTATATATTTCATTTAAGATCTACTAACTTGGAAATCTCTCATAATTTTACCACTTTAAGCCTTTCAGGACAAAACCAAGTTAAAACAAGAATTTCCTTGACCATTCGGGAAATATTAAGATTAAAATTAATAAGGTGTCTCTTAGTTAAATAATTTTGAGAAATACTAAATACAACTAAGTTGAACAGATTTAATAGACCATACTTTGCATTGAAAATTACCATGGGGGTGTCAGAAAATCATAGAACTATTTTATCTATAGAGCATTTGCCAAGGCTCTATAAAATCATGGAAAAAAATTCAATAAATGTATATAAAAGAAAATTATATATAAAAGAAAAGCATTAGACTCAAAACTTAATAAGATAGCTCTCAGTGAAAAGTAATACTAATATGTTAGGAATAAGAGAGATGATGGAAAACAAGAACATTGGTCCAAATTTCTGGAACCACTTCATGAACCTGAAAATATATACAAACACTTCGGTATAAGATTTTTTAGATGAATTTGAGAAGTAAACTCTGCTATTGAAAGAATTTAGTCTACAGTATATTCATTGTTGTTCATAATGATCGTCCTGATTCATCAAGAGAAGTGAAAAGACAAGTTTCAAATCAAAGGAAATGTTTTACAATACACAACCAGAAAAAAAAAAAAAGCTGCACCAAGAATGTATAAATGACCCAAGTATATCAATAAAAAAGCATAAACAGGGCTTCCCTGGTGGTTGAGAGTCCGCCTGCTGATGCAGGGGACACGGGTTCGTGCCCCGGTCCAGGAAGATCCCACATGTCGTGGAGCGGATGGGCCCGTGAGCCATGGCTGCTAAGCCTGCGCGTCCGGAGCCTGTGCTCCACAACAGGAGAGGCCACAACAGTGAGAGGCCTGCAAACCGCAAAAAAAAAAAAAAAAAAAAAAAAAAAAAAAAGCATAAACAACATGAAAAGTAATACACAGTGTGTTCTTTCATCACAGTGGAATTAAACAAGAAGTCAATAACAGAATTTGGGGGCACTTACAAATATTTGGAAATAAATAACACACTCCCAAATAATCAGTGGGTATAAGAAGAAACAAAAAAGAAATTATAAAAAATACTTTGAGATACATAAAAGTGAAGACAAGGAATACTTGGGAAATCCTTGGCAATCCAGTGTTTAGGACATGGCACTACCATGGCCTGGGTTCAATCCCTGGTTGGGGAACTAAGATCCCTCAAGCCGTGCCATGCAACAAAAAACAACAACAAAAAAAAAGACAAAGAATACTAAAAAATAGAGTGCAGCAAAAGCAGTATTCAGAGTGAGAGTTATAGCTGTAAATTCCTATGGTAATAAAGATGAAAGATCTAAAATCAATAACAAAACCATCCACCTTAAGGAACAAATTAAACCCAAAACCAGCAGAAGGAAGAAAATAATAAAGATTAGAGCAGAAAATAAACAAAATAAAAATAGAAACATAATTTTAAAAAATCAATGTAACCCAAACTGGTACTTTGGAAAGATCTAAAAATCTGATAAACTTTGTCTAGAATGACTCAGAAAAAAAAGAAAAGAGGAAACTCGAATTACTAGACTCAGAAGTGAAAAAGGAGGCATTACTATGAAACTTACTGAAATAAAAAGGATAACAAGGGAATAGCATGAACAGGACACCCAAATGGGTGATTAAAATACTCATGCTCCTTAGTAATCAGGGAAATGTATTTTAAAACCACAATAATTTACAACCATATAATCCCCAGAATGGCCAATATATAAAATAACAGAAAACTGACAATACTAAATGATAGAAAAATTACAGAATGCTCATTTTTCTAGTTGGGAGTATAAAGCAGAACTAATTAAAGAAGTTTTTCACATTATCTGCTGACTTCTAAAACTATGCATATGTTATGACAGAGCAGTTTCACTCCTACGTTATCAAAGAGGATAATATGCATGCATCTCAAAATACCTGTGCTAACACATACACGGTTGCATTTTAACGATATTCTAAGAAAAGAGCAACCCAAATGTCTGATCAGAGTAGAATGGTAGTTTGTGGTATATATAAATAAATATATGTATATATAATACTATATATATATATATATATATATATATAAAATACAGCCATTAACATGAACTCATTACAGTTATATATGGTAACACAGATGGATCTTGGAAAGTTCATGCTGAGTGAAAGAAGCCAGACACAAATAAATATATAATATGCCTTTCCTTTTATAGTGTGGCAAATACTACAACAATGACAGGGAGAATGAAATGCAGGCTTATGGATGCATGTTTACTCAGCAAAATTATGAAGAAGAAGCAGAAGTTATTTCAGTAAAAGTCAGAATTTGATAAATTTTTATGATGAGTGAAAGATAAGATAAGGATGGATGTGAAGGTGGCTTCTAGGCTGATGTCGCCATGTGGCTAAATGAGGGTGGTGACTACATCATGGCTATTCATTTAATAGCAAAGCACATTATGCACTTTTGTCCTATTTACTTATGCATTTTGTATTTCACAATGAAAAGTAAAAATGAATACATACACACACACGTATGCATGCACACATAAAAACACCTAGGGTGATATGGTACATGCTATTTCTTTGTTTGAATAGAAAATGTATGGAGAAGTGAAACAAAAAGTGATTACCTGTAAAGTCACAAGGAGGAACAGAGGATTGGATGGTGGTGGACTTTGGCAGGAGTAGCTGATTGTTCTTCAAAGGAGTCAGCAGAGAAGAGGGCAAGTGGAAATGATGTCTTGAGTTAAAATAGGGGACAACTCAAAGATACAGAGCAGCTGTAGATGAGACTAGAGACAGGCATTGCCAGGCTGCGTGTGATGTGCTGATTGGTTGGCTTGAGTTAGAGTTGGGTTACCTGTGTAGTAGACTTCTTTCTCCATTCAATTTACTTAATAACTTCTTCCCAAATAGGCAAAATATCTTTGGAGATTGAAAACCTCTCTAAAACTGTTGTTTTTTGTTTTGGGGGGGGGGGTGGTTTGCAAAGAGTTGCACCACATCTACAAATTAGTCCTGCAAAAAAAGATGGCCTCTCCTAGAGTAGGGCTTCCCTGGTGGTGCAGTGGTTGGGAGTCCGCCTGCTGATGCAGGGGACACGGGTTTGTGTCCCAGTCCGGGAAGATCCCACATGCCGTGGAGCGGCTGGGCCCGTGAGCCATGGCCGCTGAGCCTGCGTGTCTGGAGCCTCTGCTCTGCAATGGGAAAGGCCACAACAGTGAGAGGCCCGCATACCACAAGGAAAAGAAAAAAAAATGGCCTCTCCTAGAATAATAGAAATAAAATCAAAAATAAACAAATGAGACCTAATGAAACTTAATAACTTTTGAACAGCAAAGGAAACCATAAACAAGACGAAAAGACAGCTCTCAGAATGGGAGAAAATATTTGCAAATGAAGCAACTGACAAAGGATTAATCTCCAAAATATACAAGCAGCTCATGCAGCTCAATATCAAAAAAACAAACAACCCAACCCAAAAATGGGTGAAAGAACTAAATAGACATTTCTCCAAAGTAGATATACAGATTGTCAACAAACACATGAAAAAATGTTCAACATCACTAATCCTTAGAGAAATACAAATCAAAACCACAATGAAGTATCACCTCACATCAGTCAGAATGACCATCATCAAATAACCTACAAACAATAAATGCTGGAGAAGGTGTGAGAAAAGGGAACCCTCCTGCACTGTTGGTGGGAATGTAAATTGACACAGCCACTATGGATAACGGTGTGGAGGTTCCTTAAAGAACTAAAAACAGAACTACCATATGACCCAGCAATCCCACTACTGGGCATATACCCTGAGAAAACCATAATTCAAAAAGAGACATGTACCACAATGTTTATTGCAGCACTATTTACAGTAGCCAGGACATGGAAGCAACCTAAGTGTCCATCGACAGGTGAATGGATTAAGAAGATGTGGTACATATATACAATGGAATGTTAGCCATAAAAAGGAATGAAATTGAGTTATTTGTAATGAGGTGAGTGGACCTAGAGTCTGTCATACAGAGTGAAGTAAGTCAGAAAGAGAAAAAGAAATACCGTACGTTAATGCACATATATGGAATCTAAAAAGACGGTGCTGATGAACCTAGTGGCAGGGCAAGAATAGAGACGCAGATGTAGAAAATGGACTCGAAGTCACAGGGAGGGAAGGGGAGCTTGGGATGAAGTGAGAGAGTAGCACTGACATATATACACTACAAAATGTAAAATGGATGGTTAGTGGGAAGCTGCTGCATAGCACAGGGAGATCAGCTCGTTGCTTTCTGACCTCCTAGAGGGGTAGGATAGGGAGGGTGAGAGGGAGACGCAAGAGGGAGGGGATATGGGGCTATTTGTATACATATAACTGATTCACTTTGTTATACAGCTGAAACTAACACACCATTGTAAAGCAATTATAGTCCAATAAGGATTTTTAAAAATTGATGGTCTCAACAAAAAGAAATACATAAATTTTATGTCATTTATTATTTGGAATTTTTATTTTTATCTTCATTTATTAAAATAATATATTTAGATACATAGAAGTAGATACCTATATACATATATACACTTATGCTTTTAAATATTTTTCTTACACATTGTAGGTCATACTCTATGGATAATTTTTGTACTACTTTTTTTTTTCTCTCTCTTTGCTGACAATGTATAGTTTAATTAATAATATTGTACTACTTTTAATTTTTTAAATAAAGGCTTTCTAATGTTACTGAAAATAATATTCAATCATCATTATCGAAGTTGGCATAATATTCTAGTCTATGACTAAATCATGATTTTACTCACCTTTCCAATGTTTTTTTCTTCCTATATTTTCAAACTACATTTAGCACTAGAATGAATATCATCTCAAATTATAAAATTTTCTGTACTCATAATTATTTCCTTAATGTTCAAAGCAGAACTACTGTGTCATTTGAACTACCTGTGAACATATTTTATGACATTAAATTTGTTGCTAACATGCTTTCTGGAAAATTTTAACAAACTCACCAAAAGTGTATAAGAGAGAAATTATTTCCCATTACCTTGCCAGTCCTGAATATTTCAGTAGTTTAAATTATTTGAAAGATGGGAAGAGGTATCACATGGTGATTTTAATTTCTATTTAATTGAATTACTGGAAAGGTTAAAAAACATTACATATGTTATTGAGAATTCACATTTCCTAATTAAAAATGGAACCTTCATGACTTTTGTCCATTTACCTAATTGGAGTCTTAATGTTTTCTCTCATGGATTCATAGAACTTTTTTTTTAATCATCATTAACTTGGAATCTTTCTTCTTGATGATTTTGTAATGAGCTTATCCTAAGTTGGGTTAAGCAAACACTCATTTGACTATGAGAACTCATTCGAATTTACTAAAGGAACTATGATGATAAAATTACATAGCCAGTTGGGAAAAATACCCATGAAATAACACAACTTTTTATAAAATTGTCAGGTTTCAATTCCAGTAACCCATAAGATAAGGCCTGAAGCCTATTCATGATCATCTTATTCCAGAATGAGGAGCTATTGCCAGAAACTTTTTATGGGGTGAGAAAAGGAATAAAAGTTGGTCAGTGTTGATAAATACAGGTTTAATGATACAGTGTTCTTCACAGGTGGTTACAGAAGACTTCAAACTGTTATCCAGGAATATACAACCATGCAACACTGACCACTTAGCCAGATCTAAAATAAACTGGCTTCTTACAACTACCCTGTAAACGTTGTAGCCCTTCCTGCATCCCCAAATGACCCTAATCTCACATGAAAACAATAACGTAGAGTAATCAGATACCCAGCTTTGCAGTCAAAGGTAAAAACCAAAGGAAAATAGCAATTCAGTGGTTAGTTGGTGAAAGTGGAAACTCTGGTGCCTTCACCATGCTGCTTTGCTCTTCTTACTTTTGTTCCTTTTGTCCCCCTTCTCCAGCCCATCCAGGGTAGTTCTCAATAGGTTTGAATAAGCCATCTGAAACTTAGTCATGTCTTTGGAGCTCACCACAGTGCTGATCTTTATCCCATCAGTAGCTCTTAACAGACACTCATTGTCTGAGAGCTCAAAGCCCTCCACAGAACTTTTCCTTGGAATGGGTTTAGTTCGACCATCATACTTCTTAAGAGTGATGAACAGGCTGCCCGACAGCCAGCACTACTGGAAGAGCCTGGTCAGCTCGGTCAGAAGCAGGAACACAGCAAGCCTGGTCCTGTTAAGAAACCCATGTCCCCTTCCCACTCCAGTCCCTCCTGCAAAAGGAGAAAGAGATCCTGAGCTAAGCACCAAACAGCATCGGTCCCTCAGCCAGCCAGTTCTCATATAACTTGTTATAGAGTAAAATATTTTGCTATATTTATTTATTCACTTATCATCTAGACTTTTGGAACCGTTGTTTTCCCTCTTGATTTAACCATTTTCTTTGAAGACCTTCTTTATTCTAAGATTTGATAACTATCCATTTTATTTCCATCATATTTTGTTCTGTAAACTCTTAGTGCGATGTCACGAGACAAATTTATTCCTTAATTTATTATTAAGCAAAATATGTATGCTTTAACTTTTCTACTTTTTTCTCATGGGTACACACACACACAAATGTTTTGTAATAATACATTTGGCTATGGGTTTATATTTTTAAACATTGATGTATTCATTGGAAAAATATGAAAATTATTGGACTTTTTTACATTTGTTTTATAGTTTACTCTTGCTTTTATTTTGAATACCCATAAAGAGTATTTTAAATTTTTCAGTCCTTCAATCCTCTTAATCAAAACTTGTTCTGATGTAACTGGAATATATTTGTTTTCCTCCTTTCCCCTCCTTTCAGGGACAAACACTTTATCTTCTTCACATCCACAGACACTCCTTATCTCCTAGGAAAAGGAGAAGTCTACTAAATTGTTCTGCTTGACCCTTATTTAGAAATCATTTCTTATTAATAAACTGTTATAATATCTTCTGAGGAAAGGTCTCTTCCCTGCATATTGATGGAAAATTTCACCCAGTCAACTATTAAGCTAAAGAGCTCTTGAAATATCCTTTATCCTACTACTTATCAGATAATGTTTTATAAATAATATGCCATTAATGCCCACCAGTTCACAGATGTCAGTTTTCTTTTGCCCAGTTTACAGATGAAAAAAGTTACTAGAAACTTAGTAATTAGCCCAAATTGACAGGTGGAAGTTAAGGACTCAAGTACAGTTATCTTAAAAGCGAAGTCCATCATACTAGGAGGCATCCTAAATCTAGAGACATGAGCTCATCTATTTCAAATTATATATAAATCAGAATCCAGGGCTTCCCTGGTGGCACAGTGGTTGAGAATCCGCCTGCCAATGCAGGGGACATGGCTTTGAGTCCTAGTACGGGAAGATCCCACATGTCACGGAGCAACTAAGCCCGTGTGCCACAACTACTGAGCCTGAGCACTATAGCCTGCGAGCCACAACTACTGAAGCCCGCACACCTAGAGCCAGCAGCAACAAGAGAAGCCACTGCAGTGAGAAGCCCATGTACCACAACGAAGAGTAGCCCCCGCTCGCCGCAACTAAAGAAGGGCCCCACTCAACAATGAAGACCCAATGCAGCCAAAAATAAATAAATAAATAAATTTATTTTAAAAAAATCATAAATCAGAATCCAAAATACCCAAGAATAAACAGCTGACACCCAAGAATGCATCACTGTCATTCTATCCCAGGCCATCCTGATACAGCAGAATGGAATCTAATAAAATCACCACGAGCTGTTGGCATCTCTAATCCTCATTGCTGTGTTCTAGGCATGGCTCTAGAGATTCAGACCTGTTAGACACAATACTCTCCATCTCAGAGCCTATGTCCTAGTAGAAAAGGAACATACTAAAGGGGAAATGAAGGCAAGCCCCCAGGATGGTTGACAGGCTACTCTCATGGACATGCATGCCACAAGGGGTCAAGCATCAAGACCTCCTCCTCACAAGGCCAGTCTTGGTGGGCACTCGGTGTTCGTATTTGTATGCCTTGCACTGCTACTTCCTGCACACAGCACATAACATTTCACTTGTGTTTCCTGCCTCCCTTCCTCCCAAAAAAGCTTAATATTGCTGCTGCAACCACACCTCAGCCACCCCAGAAAAGCCTCTCATCTTTCTTTATTCAATTCTAATTCAGCTGCTGTATTGCGGCTATTAATAATAGTGGCCACCATACACTGGTTTCTTTTTGTACTAAGTGCTTTTCTTTTAGTTATTCAATTCAGTTCTCTCAATTACCCTATTAAGGTAGCAGTATAATTTCCACTTAGCAGGTGGGGAAACGGAAAAGGAGGAAAGAACACACAGAGAGAAAGGAGCAGACTTGGAACTCTCATTGGATTCTATCAGACCCAAAGTCCACGTTTTAAAAATTTATTTTATTGAAATATAGTTGATTTACAGTGTTGTGTTAATTTCTGCTGTACAGCAAAGTGATTCAGATATATATATATGTATATATATATATATATATATATACATATATATATACATATATATATTCTTTTTCATTTTCTTTTCCATTATGGTTTACCACAGGATATTGAAAACAGTTCCCTGTGCTATACAGTAGGACCTTGTCATTTATCCATTCTGTATATTATAGTCTGCATCTGCTAACTCCAAGCTCCCAATCCATCCCTTTCCAACTCCCCTCCCCCTTGGCAATCACAAGTCTGTTCTCTATGTAGTGAGTCTGTTGCTGTTTTGTAGATAAGTTCATTTGTGTTATATTTGAGATTCCACATATAAGTGATATATGATATTTGTCTTTCTCTTCCTGACTTACTTCATTTAGTATGATAATCTCTAGGTCCATCCATGTTGCTGCAAATGGCATTATTTCATTATTTTTTATGGCTGAGTAGTATTCCATTGTATATATATATATACACCACATCTTCTTTATCCATTCATCTGTCAATGGACATTTGGATTGCTTCCATGTCTTGGCTATTGTAAATAGTGCTGAAATGAACATTGGGGTGCAAATATCTTTCCCAATTAGAGTTTTCTCTAGATATATACCCAGAAGTGGGATTGCAGTATCATATGCAAAGCCTACTCTTTGTACTAGACAATATGATGAAATATTACCACTCCTAGTTAAAATGCCTTAACTTTGTTAACGTCTACCTGGTTCTTTAAGAATATCTTTTAAAATACCTTGTTTTTTCAAGCATACTCTAATTATAGACAAATAAATTCAGATTTTCATGAGCTTCTACAAAATGAATACCATTACCACCACCACCACTATAACCAGCACTCAGATCAAGAAAAAGGGTAATATTACTAATTTGGAGGTCCCTATCACACTTCCCTTTAGTACCCCACTCCAGGAGTAACACTACCCTGAGCAGGAGTGTTACAGTGAAATTAATTCTGGAGATTGAGGCAAGCTAGTGTTGAGAGGAACTTTGATCAGAAAGATTTTCCATGGATTGCATAATGCAGGTAGAATCTGGTGCTAATCATTCCACAGGGCAGTCCTGGCTAAACAGGTGACATAGGATCCATTGCATACCTGTGTAGAGACACAGGTAATTTGCAGCCATAATATTTGGTGATTTTACAAGTTGCAAAAAGTCCAAGTCAAATAGAGCCTAGCTGTGGGAAGACAAGTTGAATTGCATGCTGTGTTGTGTTCCCTGACTTGCATCATTGCTATCATAAATCCCAAGTTGCCACCCAAGGCTAGCCTCCCATTGAAATGTAGCCAATGTTACATCACAGAGCAGCATGTTCAGTTTCTACCCTGGGAAGTATTTAACTCGAGCAGAATCAGAATTGATGTCAGAGATATGGAGATAGATAAAGGTTTCTGAACAAAGAGTAAAATTACCACTAGTAAAGAATCTGGAAGAAACGGAGAGAAATTTTTAGAAAACCACAATGTATTCTCACAAGGGAATATCTTAAAGGGAAAGTATCAATTGGATGTGTATCTCTTTTCCTTTCTCTTTTCGTTTTTCTTTTTATTTGTCTAGCTACACTCCATTTATAACTGCTCATGCTTGGATTCAATTAGATTTGACAAGATTGTTGTCTTAGGGGTATAGTGAGAGCTGCTTGTGACTCTATAGTGCTCTTGGGGCATAAAGTGTAAAGATTGCTAATAAAAAATTATGGGATGTAGAGAAAAATATTCCATGTCAGTGCTTCCAGGTTCAGTTGGAAAACAACAATGATCTTGTTTACATGACTTTGTGTCTGTGTTCACAGTAATAGCATGAGCAAGAGGTGTGTGTGTGTGTGTGTGTGTGTGTGTGTGTGCACGAGAGAGAGAGAGAGAGAGAAGGAGAGAGAGACAAGCAAGAGACACAAGCAAGAGACACAAGCAAAGAGATGGTGTGGGACTCAGCTGAATAAATTTTTAAGCTGTGCATTCTCTACTCCAGGCCATATGCCATACCCTGGATTAGAAAGGTCCTTTCAGATTATTGGAAAAAAACCAGGAGGACATACGTTTTCATACAGTATAGTACCTATTATGAGAGGTGACAGAACAGGGTACAGAGAGTAAGTACACCTAAAACAGTGAGCCATCCCAAGGTTTTCCTGAAGGGGACAACACCTGAATTGTCAGTTGGGTGAAGAAGAGGTAAAAAGTCAATCTAGAGGGATGGAGCAGCCCAAGAAAGGGCTCAGAGCTAAAATAAATGCACAAACAAACAAATAAATAAAAATTTTAAAGAACGAATGAATTGATTCATTCAAGAAACTCTGCATAAGGTAGTGAGTTTGCCAGAAGGCTAGGGCAGTCGGCCACACAAAGGTCCTGAGGATGTTTCACATCAGGCCAAGGAATATGGGTTTTATTCCAGGGCCCATGTGGAGCCTCTTTGGTCCACAATGCTGAGATTGAGGGTTTGTACTTCAATAAAATATCTCTGGCAGGTGTGTAGAGATAGAGATTGAGTCAGATGTATGAAGACCTACCTCATTGCTGTGAAAGTATAATAGTATCAGATCCATTCATTTGAGAGCAGTTTTTTTTGTTTTTTACTGAGTAGTTCAAGGAAGCAACCAGAAGAGGGAAAGATTGGGAAAGTGGGTTGGGGACCCTACAGAGACTGAATGAAAACTTCTCTCTGCCATACTTTCTCAGAATCAATCTAGCTGATAAGATAGATATTCTCTGTTGAAATGGTATCATTTGTGAGAAGCATTCATTCTAATGCATAACTAGAAGCAATACTCTCCAGCGTATATTGCGTTCTGAAAAGCTTGGTGTATCCACAGCCTATCAGCTTTAGGCAACTTATTTCTATGTCACTCATTATTTTTCACCCAAAGAGAAAAGAATGGATAAGGTAATCAACATTTGCTTTCCTTGAACTCTTCTTTATTGTCAAGAAATTCCTATTGCTTGAAGAAATTTTGATTAAAAGTATAACATTTATCTGGTTGTCTCCTTCCCTGTGGCTTCAATGAGTTAATAATTGTTTTAAATTATGTTTTCTTTCAAGTAATTGTTTCTGTGGTATGCTTGTGGACATGGGGATTTGGCTCTTAAGTTCAGATGAATAAAATCTGATGGAATAGACATTTTTTTCCAGATAAAGTCAGTGCTTGGGTAGATTTTTTAAATTTCTCCAATGGCAAAAATAAAAGATAATAAATTTCACAAGAATAAAATCATTATAATCAAAAGTATAAAGTCTGCCATTGGTTTTAAAGGTCTTTTGCATGAATAAGAAAATGGTTAAATAACACATATGTAAACTCTGCAGATGTTTTGAGCCAGAAAGGAAAAGGAAGAAGGCAAATGTTACTTAAATGTGCAACATTGTTTCAGAAAGTTCTTGGGTCTCTGGTGAAAGGTCTGGTCTTTTCGTTGGTGGTTTAGGATTTCAGGAGGTTTTCTTAAGGTTGTTAGAACATTTATTATGGGGAGAGATGATAAGAGTTAAAGAAACTTATGCTAGAAAACAGACATGATAGAGATTTATTTGTAAAGAACCAAGGCAAAGTCCATCAATTAGACATTTTTATTATAAAGAGTAACATTTGTAAAGGAAACAAAATTCCTTTATCCCTTTAATTCTGTACCAAAGTTACTGTAAGAAGATTGGTTAAATACATATATCCAGAATATTTACCAATGACATACACTTGGCTTAATGACATAAAGAAGAAAAATTAACATTTATTGAGAGCTTACAATGGACCATGTACTGTACTAGATGATTTTAAATATCTTTTTTTATTTACAGTACTCTTGGGTTACAAATGCTATTAATCTAAGTTTTTCAGAAACTTACACATATTACCAAGTAGATTTTCAAGTAACCCAACACCACAAAGCTAGTAGGTAGTAGATCTGGAATTTGACTCTCTCTCCCATCTGCTCCCAAAGCCTCATCCCCATGCTGTCAGTCTGGCTGTCACTGAATGAAGACTGCATCTTGGCAGTTGTTAAGAAAAAGTATTTACAAGTTTTGAAATAATTATAATTTTATACCATTCAATAAAAACTAGCAGTATGTGTACAATTGCTGCCTTACAAGGATGTGTACAATTTGTCCAAAATTCTTACCAGGATGTGTACAATTGCTGTCTACAAAATGTATTAAAGCATATGACTTCTGTGATACTTTACTGGTTACTAATTTGTTTAACATTATTTCAATAGTGAACATCTTATAATAAATTCACTAACTTTTCTTGTTAAATAGTCCAGAAATAGTACAACATGAAATAGATTTTTTTCTCCCCATCCCTCAGTTTTTATGCCTAGTTCTACCAAATAACCAGGGTGGGTCACTCTTCCTTCTGGAACCCAACACAGTACTTGTGTTGGTCTCCTAACAATTTCAGAATTATAAGCAAAAGGCATCCAGCCCCTTGTCATGTAGGCCAAGGTACAGATGCTTCATAGTTCCCTTCTTGATAAATACTCAGGAACTGGTCAGTTTAATGAAAAAGATCACTTAAAGATAAATGGTAATTCTGCATGATTTTACTCTTACTTGGGGAGGTCACATCATGCAATGTAACAAATATGGTCCTTGGCATCAACAACTGGGCTATAAATACTGGATCTATCAATATTTCTGTGAGTTGAGAAAATGATTTCATCCCTCTGAGTCTCAGTTTACAGTAAGATGAAAATAATAATTTGAGAGTGATGCTGAAGATGATATATGATATCTTATGCAAATCTCTTGATATATTTCAGTACTCAGCTATTATTTACCATTTCTTTTCGAAATACTTTCTAGTACCTCCACCTTCTCCTTGCCCCAAGTTCCGGTATGGTTAAAGAACAGGCCAATTCTGTTTACATATTTGTTGAATGTACTTTAAATATTTTTTATAAAAATAGAAACACCACAAACAAATGGGCTTACTTACATAATTCAGTCTTATATAGCCGCCTAATCAGTTTGATTATATGGATGCAACCACTGTCTTCCTTCCTTTGTGGAACCTAAAAGTAAACATATAGTAGATTTTCCAGAACTGCTAATGCAGAAACATAGAATTCCTAGAGATAAGAGGAGGATGCCTCCCTAAATCATGATCAAAACCGAAAGCAGTATCCTTACGACCTTTCTCAAATGACAGAATATGGGCTGATAGTAACTGGAAATCTGGCTTTGAGTTTTCAGTGTTCAAATTTTTGTGTCCATGATAAAGTGGCTGCTGACACAAATTGAATCCATTCACTACTTGCGTGAAGGTCATCAGAAAAAAGCAGCTCAGACCTGTTGGGGCTGATAGGGCTACCAACCCTGAGAATAACTATTGGTGATCATACCAGGTTCAGGGAAGATGAATTTTGAAACTGGCCCTATTCACGTGCAGAACATTGTGAAATAGAAAATCCCCAGATGGCAATCATAGTGCATTTACCACCATCCGTAGTTGATTAATTGACTCAGGGTTTACTAAGCATCTCATTTCTGAATTTAAAGTGTCTTTAATGTTTCTTTTTCTGTATGATTGTTATTGTTAGTTTTTGACACATAGTATTTGTCATTTTTGAGGATGCAAACAAAATGCTAGAGTGAGAGTAACTTAGACACAATGTCCCAGCCACCATTTTCGTTACATTTGCTTTTGTTCCTGGCTCAATATAACTTCAATGCAACGTTGATTTCTCTGAGCTCCTGTGCTGATATGGGATACTACAATAATTCCAACAATCAAGGAGTTTGGTTCTAAAATACACAGAATGCCTCAGCACTTCAGATTGACTGGGTTAATCTATACCCCGAAAAAAAAGATCTTATTTGTAGGTTTTTATAAAAATGTCCATTTTCAAAAATACATCTATAAGCCAACAAATAGATGATTTTTCTCCCATTAAACAGATATAAAATGCCATATCTGGAATGATACACTTTATATAGTAAAATATAAAATAAAAATTTTGTTAACCAAGGAAGGTAGTTTTACAACACAATTACATTATTTTACTGCAGTAGAAACATTGAGTAATACAAGGTAGCAATCAATGGAAAATCAACTATATAATTTTTTTTAAAACATAGCAAGTTGTACTGCATACTTGGAATTTACATGGAAATTCAAATGAAATTACTCAGCTGGCTCCTTTATAATAAAGTGGAGCATAGAACACTCGAGTTGTACATTTCCTTATAAACAAACATTGATAAAATAATTTTGCAAGTAATACTAGAATGAGGAATAAATGTGTAGAAACATATGAAAAGAAAGTGTTTCTTCATTTTTTATTTCAGTTCCATTAATTGTAGCCATCACAATGCTTTTTCTCATCAGACCTAAGTCATCAACAGAGCCTTCAATGGCAAATGAATAAATAATGTTTAAACTCCAATTCTAATTGTGCCAGCCTCTACTCTTGCTGATAAGCCAGATGGTGACTTGCAATTCAAAGAAAGAGTGCATGATCCAAAGAGCATGTACCTTGGAAAAAGCTGACCTTGGTTCCTATCCCATTTTTAACTCTTATTAACTGTGTAACCCTGGAATAATTCTTTTGGCCCTCTGACCTCAGGGTCTTCATCTCTAAAACGACTACAATAGTGACCTTAGGATTATTACAAGACTGTAAAGGGAGAAAACTTATATAAAACAAGCCAATGCAGAGCCAGACCCAAAATTTAGGGCTCAAACTGAACTTTTCTATAGCAAATGAAGAGAAGGCCATAAAGCACTGACAACAAGGGAATGTAAGCATGGTGGGACTGAATGCTACAAACCTGGGCATATTCCTCTGTTCACAACATCAAGAGGATTTTTTTTTTGTAATTCATGAAGTTTCTCAGCCTTAAATTCCCATCTCCTATGGAAAATGGCATGGTCTCCAAGCACCAAACACCTTGGCAATACAAAATTTCTCTTCTCTCCTCTTAGGCAAAAAGTGATTCTTTCCTGTTCCTATTTCACCATTAATATGATGCTATTTATTTCTTTCTACCTTATAAGATTAGTACATTGTTTATATATATTTTTTGCAGGCATATATTAGATTCTTGAGAGAAAGGCCTTGTATACATCTGCACTGTATCTCTAAATTGTGCACATCCACCTGAACCCTTAAGCCACACTAACCCACTCTCATAATAGGCAGCAAGGTGATAAAATGTAACAGAATTTGTCCCCAAAGATATCAAATATATGCTGTAAAAAAATGGAACCTTTACTTTGCAATCACAAAATAAGACCTAAATAACACCTTCATGAAACCAAGGAGGCAACCCTTCAAACGAGGAATCTACTGGGAAGTATTCACCATTTGGGAGATTTTCCCAATATCTAAGCCCTTCCTCCCCTGTGTGTTGGGACATATTATATCAAAATGTGGTAAACAGATCCAATTCTCAAGAGTAAATAAGTTTTAACAAATTTTACCCAGATATAAAAAAGCAGAATGCTAATTAATTCATTTAACAATAAGACATATTATCACAAAAACACAGTATCTGACATCCTCCCCATCAGTATATTTCCTTCCTCTTATTTTTCAATATGAGGAATTACTATCAGGTGCAAACTAAGAATAGAGATTTCCATAATTAATGTTCTCTTTTCCAATTATCCCACATCCTTCTGAATCACACAGGACAGGGAAGCAGAGCTCCCACTCAGAGTGTTTTGTTGTTCACTTTTTTCTTGAATCATTGCTTTAATAAGCAAGACCACTCTCCATTTTTTAAAAAAAAATCATTTTTGTAGTTGAACTTTCTGATTGCAGCTATTGTGCATTTTTTTGAATAATCACTTGTAAACATTGTTGCTGCTTGAAGCTATTTTCTTTGCTCAAGTTAAAGGAATTTTGTTGGTTTCGGGGACCTTGGTAGTGACTGCAAGAGTAGAGTGGGAAAGAACCCCCGCCAACTATAGACTTGAGTACCATGAGGCTGTGGTCCTGCTCTTAATTGTGTTTTTATGTGTCCCTTCACATCAGCATCTAAAAGTACACACACACAAACACATACATATGTTCAGCACTATTCAATAAAGGATAGCTACTAATATATATGCATTTGCAATATAATTGAAAAAATAAAAATTATGAAGCATATAGCTTACATTGCAGCATATTCTAACTCTAGCTAACACATCATTTCAAACATTATGTAATCACTTCCATCACTCGCCTTCACTCTTGGATGTCTTTAGAGCACCTGCTGATATTTTCATGTCAAATATATTTCTCTGAATAGTAAAAGGACAGATATCAAATGGGAGGATAAACCAATTTGCAATGAACTAAATAACAACTTACACTTATTGGGCTCCTCTTGGTGTTCTACTCAGTGTTAAGGGGTTCATGGGAGAGCTATTCAGAGTGGCATCACTATCTAGGTTAGAGTCAGACACTCAGAAGAATGGTCGTCACCCAGCCTTCAAAGTCCTTAGAGATGGAAATTGTAACCAGGAGTTAAGGATGGTTCCATTTTCATTGCACTGTGCTCACTGATTGCATTTAAAGGCTGTGTCAGGAGGAGGATAGTGGCCTGGGTGTCTTGATCTGCTGTTTCCTTCAAATTGTATTCTCAGCAAGGAATCAGGACAATGAAGATGAAATATTTGTGAAGGTCCGTGGCTTCTTCCCCATGTTTTCTTCTGTTTGTTGCTCAGTGGGTTGTTTATCATAGTGTCTAAGAAAAAAAATATTGAAAACAGGGAGATTCTGAGTATTTACTGACTCTAAGGCATGGAGATATCTCAGAATAACTGACACAGTGTCCAATTTCTGCATATAGGGTGGCAGGGTGGCAGATTGGCCCCACGTTCTAGAGTGTATACAAGTTATGTCATCTCTCTCCTTGGCCATTATGATTTATGTAACTGCCTCTTCAGTTTAGGAAACTCCTGGCGCTGCAACTCCTTCCATATTCTCAGAGTTTCCCCCAGTCATGATTTCCATGTTTTGGTCCAGTTATCGTGTGCCTGTATGCACCTCTGTCTAAGGCATTCTCATTGCTTTCTCGCTCAGAAGTTCCCTGGGTTTCCACTTGGTTGATAGAACAGTCATGATGCAAGCATGTAAACATGTAAGACAGAGGCGGTGTCCCCAGGGCTTGTTTTAAGGTCTGACAAATAGCCCTAAGCAGATTAGGTTACAGAAACCCAGGTTTTTTTATTTTATTTTTTCCTCACAGAAGACTCTGGAGATAAGCTTCTGTTTCAGCAGATTTATTGTTATGGTAGTTTTTCAAACTTCCAAAATGCCTTGATATTTTTCCAGGTCAAACATGTTCCTAGGGGAAAATTCTGAACATTTTGCTAAAATTATTATTAGAATAGCTCTAGCAGGCTGATCCCAGGAATACCCTGGGATAAAGAGTATAGGTCTTCTTCATCCAAAACATCACCTCAAACTTTGTTTAATTGACAGTGGACTTGACATGTGATTAACAGTGAAATTTTCTTGAGAGACCTGCTTTCTGGCCTTTGAACCCTTCACATTCTACAAAACGTCATTCCCCAACTGATAAAGGAAGTACCAGCGGGAATAGAGAGGAAAAGAAAGGGATTCATTTTTGCTATTTCAGGTATCATATTCACATTCAAAGCACTTTCTAACACATTTACTTTCAGAAATTTTCACATTTTCCTGAGGGGCAGGTAAGTGTTTTTATCTCAATTTTACAGATGAAAAACTTGAAACCCAAGGTTAAGTGACCTGCTTGCAGCAGGACTGGGAGCCAATGTCAAGATCAGAATTCCAACATCAATGTTTGATTGTTCAGACCACTGGACCACGACTCTTTCTAAGTATAACACAAATGTTTGGAAAATGGTTTTACCTGCTCTTGGGAATATAAACATTTGAAACTGTGCTCTGGGTCAGAATAGACTTTCTAAATGCCTGATGAACATGGAAACAGTGAAAGCAGAATGATGGCTGCTATATTTAGTAGACGGCTACTATTGTAAATAATGTTGTAGGTTAAGTCATTCATCATTTCTATTTCTATGGATGAATTCAACAAACAGCAACCAATGGCACAATTATCAGCTAAATTGTAAATATATATACATGCAACTGTTATCCATGTATAACACATATTTGCAGCTACTATTTATAGAAATTATTCAGTGACAGGTTGTCTGGTGAATTATTCATTATATTATCACATATGTTGGTATATGTTATTTCATTTAAGTATTAAACAACCTTGCACAATATTGTCCCAATTTTATAGGTAAGAAACTTTACAAATTACACAGAGAAGTCACTTAGTAAGACAATATCTAAACCTAGGTTGGTGTTGGAAAGAACATAGCCTTTTTTATAATACAGACATGAGTTCCAATTCCAAGTTCCACAACTTACTAGGCAAGTTGCAATGGTATTATTTAAATGCTGTGAGTTTGTTTCCTTGCTATGAAAATGGAAATGTTAATAACTAATACCATTGTCTAACAATTTTTCTGAGAATTAGGAAAAAAAATTACTTTTAGGTCTAACACTTTTTTTTTCTAGAGAATTAAAGATTCTCCTTCTAAAAACAACTTTAAAGTACTCTGGAAAAACTAATTTTAAAAAATCTTAAAATACAGGTGATTTGGGGATTAAGTAAGAACAAGTGAAGGCAGAAATACAGAACAGTAAGCTGAACCCAGCAGTTGGCTTTCATTTCAAGACATATCATTACCAGGAAGACTTGAGCTTTGGTCTTCATAGATTCACGGGGAGAAAGGGAAGAGATGACAAAGTCTAGATCCTACACCAGGTGGAGTGTCTAATGGGAAATTGTCTCACATAAAATGGGGATACCCAAGGGTGAGCCAAATATATTCCCAGATGAAAGCAGGCAACATGGAAAATGTAATATTTTGACAAGGAATAAGGGCTAGAATATGCCTGAGAACTTGAAATGTCAACCTGCAGGTTACGTTTACAACTTGGATGGCTAAAATCTTCCAAGCTAAGCATTTAATTTGGAGTAACCTAAATTAGCAGTGCTTTTGTGGCTGCTGTTCAGAAGGTACATCCCTTGAGAACCTGGCTCTGGTGGCCAGTGGGGTTTGTGTTCACATGTTCAGTGGGACAGGAGCCAGCAAAGAAAGTGTTCTTAACTGGTGTTGCCAAAAACTTGGCCTGTGTGCACTGGTGCCAAATCGAATCTCAGAGATAAAGTTTTGGGTGAAGAAGAAAAGAGCTTTATTGCTTTGCCAGACAAAGGGGGACACTGTGGGCTCGTGCCCCTCAAACACTGTGTGTCCCAACCCAGGGAGGATTTGATCAGGAGTTTATAACAATGGTTCAAGGGCAGGGTTGTTGGTAAAGATCAGGATGTGTGCAGAGCCTGCACTCCTTTAATCTAGTCCCAGGTGGTCTCTTGATGAGCTTCTCTGGTTCCTTTAATCTGGCCTCAGGTGATCTTCTCTGGAATGAAGAATGCTAACATCGTCCATCTGTTGGAGATTTTAGTTCTGTAAAGAGCTCAAGGATATTGTTATGTGTATCCCTTGAGGTGGAACCAGGACCCTGCCCCAAAGCTGCACTACTGTTTCTTGGTTGCTCCTCCTTTGTCTCCACAAGCCTTCCCTTCCCTGATTAGCAGCTGTTTGAATCTGCACTTTGGAACTCAGGGAATGTCATGGAAGCTGAAGTCCGTTCTCTACAAACAAGGAAGAGGGAACAAAGAAAGGCTTCTGTGCCCAGGAGTCCCACAGGGTGCTGCTTGGTTTCACTGGCTATCACTTCATGACATTGTACAGGGTGCAGACAGAAATACTTATCTTTAAATTTTTCCCTGAAAGAGATATATTTGGTCTGGCTTCTAATCATTCTGAATCTATGTGCTGACTGAGAGCCTCCCCTTTGGAACACTGACAGGTCTGGGTACACCCTCAACTATAGGGAGCCACTTCAAATAAAATAGGCTGATAAGAAAATCACAAAGTTTTGAAAGACAACAAAGATCTAGGACATGGTTAAATGGTAAGGTTCATCTCCTACATGAGTTCACTCCTTTAAGAGTGGGAGAGGTGGCTATTTTATCTAATGCATAGAAACCAACACATAGAGTCAAGGAAAGTGAAGAAACAGAGGGCTACTTCCAAACAAAAGAATAAGATAAAACCTCAGAAAAAAAAGTTAATAAAATGGAGATAAGCAATTTACCTGATAAAGAGTTCAAATAATGAACAATGTTCCCTGAGCTCAGGAGAACAATGGATAAACAGAGTGAGAATTTTAACAAAGAGAAAGGAAATATAAGGAAGTCCCAAACAGAAGTCACAGTGCTGAAGCATATGATAACCAAACTGAAAAACACAATAGAGGGGTTCAAAACAAACTAGATGAAGAGAAAGCAAGAATCAGTGAACTCAAAGGCAGAGCAGTGGAATGCATCCCATCAGAACAGCAAAAAGAAAAATATATATATTTTTAAAGTAGTGAAGGTAGCTTGAAGGACTTATGGAACAACATCAAGCAGACTAACACTCACACTATAGGGTTCCCAGAAAGTGAAGAGAGAGAAAAGAAGGGTAGAAAACTTAATTGAAGGAATAATGGCTAAAAATGTTCCTATCCTGAGGAAGAAAACTTGCATTCATAACCAGGATGCCCAGAGAGTTTCAAATAAGACAAACTCAAAGACTCCCACACTAATACATATTATAATTAAAATGTCAAAAGTTAAAGACAAGGAGAAAATCTTAAAAGCAGCAAGTGAAAAGCAATTTGTTACATACGAGGGACTCCCCATAAAACTATCAATTTTTTTTTAGCAGAAATTGTGCAGACAAGAAGGGAATAGCATTATATATGCAAAGTGCTGAAAGAAAAATCTGCCACCCCAAAATACTCTACCCAGCAAAGTTGCCCTTCAGAATTGAAGAAAAGATAAGAAATTTACCAGACATGAAAAAGCTAAAGAAATTCATCATCATTGTTAAATGGGACTTCTTAAGTTGAAATGAAAGAACTTTAAGTAGTAACAGGAAAACATATGAAAGTAAAAATCCTACTGGTAAAGGTAATTATATAGTAAAATTCAACATATCATAGTTGTAAAAGTCATCACTTTTAAAGCTAGTATGAAGGTTAAAAGACAAAAGTAATAAATATATATATATATGTATATATATATATATGTATAACTAAAATAATTTTGATAGCTACACAAGATAAAAATATGTAAACCGTCAAATCAAAAACATAAAATGTGGTGGTAAAGTAAAATTGTAGAGCTATGAATGCATTCGAACTTAAGTTGCTATCAACTTAACATGGACTGTCATAAATACATGTTATTTTATGTAAGCCTTATGGTAACCACAAAGTAAAAACCTATGATACTTACACAGAGGATAAAAAAGAAGGAATCTAAGCATACCACTACATAAAATCATTAAATCACAAAGGAGGAGAGCAAGAGAATAAGAAAGGAACAAAGAAATTATAAAATAGCCAGAAACAATTAACAAAATGGCAGTAAGTATATATCAATAATTAATTTAAGAGTAAGTGGACTAAATTCTCCATAGACATGGGTGGCTGCATGGATAAAAAATACATGGCCCATGTACATGATGCCTACAAGAGTCTCACCTCAGATGTAAGGACACACACAGACTGAAAGTGAAGGAATGGAAATAGGTATTACATGCAAATGGAAACCAAAGGAAAACTGGGGTAACTATACTTATATCAGATGAAATAGATTTTAAACAAAGACTGTAATAAGAGACAAAGAAGCTTATTATATAATGACAACAGGGTCAATACAACAGTAGGACATGACATTTGTAAATATTTATTCACCAACATAGAAGTTCTTAAATGTATAAAACAAATATTAACAGACCTAAAAATAGAAAAAGAAAACAATACCATAATAGTAGAGAACTTTAATACACCCCACTTTTGTCAATGGATAGATCATCCAGACAGAAAATCTATAAGGAAACATTGGCCTTAAACAACACATTAGAACAGATGAAATTAACAGACATATATAGAACATTCTACCCAAAAGCAACAGGGTACAGGTTTTTTTCAAGTGCACATGGAACATTTTCCAGGATAGGTATTATATTAAGCCATAAAACAAGTCAGTAAGTTTAAGAAGCTTGAAATCACATCTATCACCTTTTCTGAAACACAATGATATGAAACTAAATATCAATTATAAGAAGAAAAGTTGGAAAATTCACAAATATTTGGAAATTAAACAACATGCCACTGCACAGCTAAGTTAAAAAGAGAAATCAAACAATATCTTAAGGTAAATAAAAATTAAAATACAACATTCCAAAACTTATGGGATGCAGCAAAAAGCACTTCCAAGAGGAAAGTTTATAGTAATAAATGCTTACATTGAAGAAACGAGAAAGATGTCAAACAACCTAACTTTATACCTCAAGGAATTCAAAAGAAGAAAAAATTAAGCCCAAAGTTAGTAAAATGAAGGAAATAATAAAAATCAGGGCAAAAAATAAAATAAACTAGAGACTTAAATGACAGTAGAAAAGATGAATAAAACTAAGCTGATTTTTTGAAATTATTTTTTTTAAAAATAGGCAAAATTCGGGCTTCCCTGGTGGCGCAGTGGTTGAGAGTCCACCTGCCGATGCAGGGTACACGGGTTCGTGCCCCGGTCCGGGAAGATCCCACATGCCACGGAGCGGCTGGGCCCGTGAGCCATGGCTGCTGAGCCTGCGCATCCGGAGCCTGTGCTCCACAACGGAAGAGGCCACAACAGTGAGAGGCCCACGTACCACAAAAAAAAAAAAAAAAAAAATAGGCAAAATTCAATATTCTTTTACAATGAAAACTCTAATAAAACAAGACATGATAAAGGGAATTTACAAAAATACAGCTAACAACATACTCAATGGTGAATAGTCATAACTATATTGAAAAAGAGATAAACTTTTATATTTATGATTAATTGATTTTTGACAAGGATTCCAAACATATTAAATGGGGAAAGAATAGTCTCTTCTACTAATTGTTCTAGGACAACTGGGTATGAATATGAAAAATTATGAAGTTGGACATCACCTCAAATCATATAAAAACATAACTCAAAATCAATCAAGAACCTAAATAAAAGATCCAAAATTATAAAACTGTTTGAATTATCCATAAATTTCAAAATGGTTCAAACACTGGAAAATGGTTTCGTTGTTCCTGGAAAAGATAAACATGGGGTGGAAGGAGAGATGGATAGGCAGAACCCAGAGGATTTTTAGGGCTTTGAAACTATTGTGTATGACATTATGATTGTGGATACATGACACATGCATTTGTGAAAATCATAGAGGTACAACACCAAGAGTGAACCTTAATGTAAACTATGTACTTGAGATGATAATGACGTGTCAGAATAGGTTTATCAGTTCTACAAATGTATCACTCTGGTGGAGGATGTTGATGGGAGGAGGCTGTGCATGTGTGGGTGTGGTGCATATACAGGATTTCTCTGTGCCCTTTGCTCAATTTTGCCATAAACTTAAAACTGCCATAAAAAGTAAAGTCTAGTTTAAAAAAGATTATGCAGAGAATTGTACCTCACCCAGTAATTCCACTCCCAGATATATATCCAAAAGAAATAAAAATAGGTACTCAAACAAATATCTCTACACAAATACTCATAGTAGCATGATTATCTAGAGCCAAAAGGTTGAAACTTCCTAAATTTAGATCAAAAGATGAAAGGATAAACAAATCATGGTATGCACATACAATAAAATATGATTCAGTTGTAAAAATGAAGTACTGATACAGGTTACAACATGAATGAACTTCAGAAACATCATGATAAGTGAAAGAAGCCAGATACAAAATGTCACATAGTGTATCATTACAGTTCCATGGAATATCTAGAATGGGTACATTCATAGAGACAGAAAACCAACTGTTGGTGCCAGGGCCTGGGGAGAGGGTGCCATTAGGAGCAACTGTTTCATGCTTATAGCGTTTTCTTTTTGGGTGATGACAATGTTTTAGAACTAGAAGCAGGTGGTGATTGTACAACATTGTGAATGTACTTGATGCCACTGACTTGTACACCATAAAACTCTTAATTATGTAGATTTTATGTTAAGAAATAACTCACTGTAGATGAGTTAGGCAAAAAAAAAATCAAGTGGAAAGTGAGATTTGCATGTTATTGATCAAATTATAGCTTGTCAAATCAGGGAACTTTAGAGGTGGTTTTGTGAATATGTTATGCATCTAATGACATCCTCTTGTATATTATATTGTTAAATTCAGAGTATTTAAAGGAAATATTGAAACCATGTCCCTACTCTGCTTATATTCATGAGTAAAGTCATTGAAAATCATCAAAATGGGGTTTATTTACAAGTCATTTACAAATGATTGCTGTGAAACGTATTTTATTTGAAGATAGCCTGATTTCTGAATTAAGAATTTCCCCTGCAATTTTATATAAAATATACATTTTAAAAGTAAACCTTTTAAGGATAGCTAATATTAAGATAAATTCTAGTTCAGCTCCATACAAATTCTTTATCATCCAAGTCATTTTCATATCATTAAACAGAAGGACTACAGATAAAGAGATAGTAATAATCATGTGAAATTTAGAAAAAAAAATGATTCTAACTCACTCTTTGCTTCTCAAAGCCCAACTAAGGGTCGAGGAATATAACTGAGGAAATTATGGGATTGATACAAGATTTCATTTAGTACCAAATTTTTCTTGTTTCCATCTGTAACTAACCCCCATACTATGGTAAAATATACCTGTAAAATTTCTATATCAGTGTAAGTATCTCTAAGAATTCTTAGATAATCAAGTCAGATAGTTTTTCTCCTATGCTATAGTTCTGATAGAAAATTAATTCCAAACATTTTCATGTCTTGGTGGTTCATGTTGAAATTTCCAAAGGAATACCAAAACCTGTTTTAATTTCCACAGTAGAACATTTGAGTCTAAGTTTAATAAACTTGAGAATGGTTTGACATTACTCAACTATTTCTTTCTCATTTGTACCACAGCTCCTATTTGCTTTATATTTCCTATCTGCTGACTATTCTTAATGTTATACATTATTTATTTTTACATCAAATCAGGGAAATTGGTGTTATTACCCCCTTTTTACTGAAAAGAAAACTGAAGTCTAGAGAAGTTAATTTAATGTGTCCATGATCATAAAGGAAGCTATGCAGGACTGAAATTTCATGCTTTTAAGCCCTGCATCATATAGCTTAATCTATCATTGACACATATTTTGAAAATTTTTAAAAAAAATTAAAAATAAGACTATTCTGCCATTGAGAAACTCTGTGCAGTTGGGGACAAAATATTGTTAATATCCATGTATTAGGTTATCATCTACTAGCCTTGAATCACTTACTAGTAAAATGGGTATACATATCTTGCCTGCTTCATGAACAGGTTTATAAAAGTGTTTGAAAGTTTATTATAAGCTGCAAAATTAATGATATTGATTATGTATTCAATAAGGACCAGAAGGCTATTCAATTTAACTAAGATAAGCAATAAAATTATTTATTAAGCACCTAGGGCCAGGCAATATGCTAACATTTGTACCAATCTTCAAAGCAATCTTAGAAGGTCAGTATTATAATATTAACTTTACAGAAACAACAACTATGAAGAGTTGTTAAGTACCTTGCTCAAAGTGGAAAAATAAATGGAGGCACTGATATTGAAAGTCATGTCCATCTAGTCAAAATTTCCAGGCTCTTTCCACAGGCTTCCCTGAAGTCAGACCAAATGTGCTTGAATCCAGGTTAAGCATTCTGGTGCTGTGTGCTCGGTTACTTACTGAACTTAAAGCCTCAGTTCCCACATCTCTTTGCCTTGTCTGAATCTAAGGCTGTTTTGCCATAAATTATCTGTCAAATATGTAGCTTCATCAGAGAATGGGTGTAGTATGACCAGCACATGAGGACTGTGGGGACCCCATAGATGATGACTTCTCTAGCACAAGGTGATTTGTATACAAACACTCAGCTTTATCTCTCATGACTTCTGACTGCCAGATGAGGACCACTCACTGTGCTGTGCTGTCCCATGCATTAACAGTGCTGGATGAAGTCTGTTGTGTTCCATGAGTTGTTGGCCTTCTGAGCCCAAGATCACTGCTGTTGGGACAATCATTGAAAATTCTTCTCCTAGGTTTATTGAAGAGTACAGTAAGTACCCTATATATGAACCTTCAAGTTGTGAACTTTCAAAGATGCGAATGTACCCCTATATGCCAGCTGTTGTACTGTACTACTGTACTTTTCAAGGTACTGTACTGTAAGATTAAAGATGTTTTCTTTATTTTTGTGTTTGTTTTTCATGTATTATTTGTGTGAAAAGTATTATAAACCCATTACAGTACAGTACTATATAGCTGATTGTGTTAGTTGGGTACCTAGGCTAACCTTGTGGGACTAACAAACTGGATTTATAAACACGCTCTCAGAACAGAACTCATTCGTTCATATGTAGGGGACTTACTTAATTATTGAGGACAGATTTGTTCTCCATGATTAAAAACTCAAATAGTCTTATTGCACTTAACTATACTCTGTGGATTGCCATTTATTCATCTAAATCATTTTGGAATTTTTGAATAATTCAGTTTCAAGGGGTGGGGTGTAAAATTTGTTCCATGAGTTAACGGAGTTTGATGTCTGAATTAGGCTAGTGGATTTTCATTATGCAAACTGTCAGTCTCAAATTCAAGGGCAATTGCCTCTCAAATCCTCAATTCTTCCATCTATAGAATGTAAATGTTAACTACCTTTAACATTTGTTATGTAGATTAAATGAGATAACATTAGTCAATGCCTAGCATAATGCCTAGAATATAATAGGCTTTTGATTCATCTATTTTTCTGCCCATCCTTTTTCCCCAGTCACCGAGTTAAGTCATAGTTTCTTTTCATCCTACTTATGAAACATTCCTTCTATCTTTTGAGAATTTTCCTTCTGAAGTTCTAGTATTTCTTTGTAGAGGTGCATAGATAAAAAACTACAACAGTTTTCTGTATCTGAAAAATAAGGACAGTAGTAGGTGAATAATCTGAATCGGAGGCCCAGCTATGACACTGAGTTTATAATCATACTGAAGTCAATATACAGCCCTACATGGGGATCGTATGTGAAATAATATGGTGACCTCCAGACTATGCAAGATTTAGCAAATGAAGAAGGGGAAGTCTATGCTTTTCCTGATTCTTAAAGCACTCTGTCTCCATTTCCCACCTAAAAACATGCTTGGTCATGTGACATTATAGTAAAAAACATCCTTAAAAATCACCTCATTTGACTTCCTTATTTTGCAAGGGAAGAAGGTCATAGGAATAAAACCATTTGCCGACAGTAGTATACCAAGTTTGCTTCGGAGCTCACCTCTGCTGATTTCCAATGTAGTGTTCCCTCCTCTGCATCAGGCCAGCCCTTCTTTCAGAGTGAAGGACAATGTTCCACATATTTACAACCCAGAAATCAAGTTTATATTGTTGGAAGAATTAAGGCATGAACATGTTTATTTTACATTTCTTTCTTTAAAACCATTGTCAAATATTTCATAGGTACAAAGAAGTGTATACAATCTGAATATAAAATTTAAAATATAATAAAACAAATCCAAGTTAACACTATCCAGGTTAAGGAATAGCATGTTACCAGTCTATTTAAGACTCCAACCTCTGACATCCACTGCATATGTAACCACTATCCTGAAATTTATGCATTTTCTTGCTTTTAAGAAATGGAGATTTTGTTACATATCCCTAAATGACATATTATTTAGTTTTATTTGTTTTTTTGAAATTTATGTGTAAATGGAATAACACTGTATATGTCTTATTTCAGATTACATTTTCTACTCACAATTATATTTTAGAAATTTATTCACATTGATACTAGTCACTAAAGCCATTCTTTTTCACTGCAATATTTTATTCAATTGTATAAAAGTACCACAATTTATTTAGCTATTATTCTGTAGGTATACATTTATGTAATTTCCAAATTGTGCTGTATTAAACATTACTGCTGGAAATATTCCTTTGTATGTCTCCTTATTCACACGTGCAAGAGTTTTTCTAGCATATATACTTGGGAATAAACTTGCTGTGACAGAGGTTATGCATTTACTCAAAATGGTAGTACCAGTTTACACTGCCACTATTCCCATTTCCCCCTGCCCTTGAAAACCTCTGATAATTCTACTTTAAATTTGTGTCCATCTGTTAAATGTGAATTGTATCACATTGCAGCTTTGCTATGCATTACTGAAAAGAATGAGTGTGTTCTCACTTGCTGATAGGCCATTTACATTTCCCCTTTTGTTAAATGTCATCTTTTACCCATTTTTCTTATTGTGCTATTTGTCTTTTTCTTCTTGATTTGTATAACATATATTATATATGTGTGTGTGTGTGTGTGTGTGTGTGTTTATGTATGGGAGGTGTGGGCTCTTATTCTAGAGTGAAGGACAATGTTCCAAATAGTTATAACCCATAGACCAAGTCCATAATGTTAGAAAGTTTAAGGTACAATATATAGCCTTGTAAATAGAGATCAATGATACCTTTTTCATCTATGTTATTTCATATGTGAAAGAGTATTGTGACCTCTATACTATGCAACATACACATACCAAAATTTCCCACTTGCTTTGAAATTAAGTATGGTCATGTGATTTGCACTGAGCAAAGAATCACATGTGGAAATAACTTGTATTACTCCATAGAGAAAATTCAAAGAGCCAGCAAATGATGTCATCCTCCCTTACCCCTGCTGAAAGGATAATGGTAGAATATGTCAAGGTGAAACCCTTCAGTCTAAATCTCTGATTAATTGCACTGAGTAAATTCCCCAGCCAACCTAAACTAATTATGTAATGTGATTAAGAAATAAACTTGTGCTATGTTAAGTCTATAAGATTTTGGAATTGACTGACACGTTGACATTTTTACACTTTTACCTTTTTTTGACTTGATAAATTGTATTTCATCAAAATTAGAAATTTTGCTCTTTGAAGGACCATTAAAAAAACAAAAATGCAAGCAACATATTGGGAGAAAATATTGACAATACATATATCAGAAAAAGAACTTGTATCCAGGAGATATAGAAATAGTAAGATATGAACAACCTAATATTTTTTTAAATGACAAAATATTTAAATAGATGATTCACAACAAATGCTCAAATGACTAATAAGCACATGAAAAGATTCACAATAATATTAATAATTAGAAAATTAAAATTATGAGGAAATATCACTACATACACATTAGAATGTCTAAAATTAAAAAGTAATACGACCATACCTCACGTTGGCAAGGATGTGAAGCAACTGGTATTCTCATAACAGCTGGTGGGAATATAAAATTTTAAAGCCCTTATAAAGGTAGGAAATTCTGACACATGCTACAACATGATTGAAGCTCGAGGACATTGAGCTAAGTGAAAGAAGTGAAATGCAAAAAGACAAATACTGTATGATTCCACTTATACGAGGCACCTAGAATAGTTAAATTCACAGGCAGAAAGTATCAATAAAATGGTGGTTGCCAGAGCCCAAGGAAAGGGGAGAAGGAGGAATTGTTGTTCAATTGGTATGAAGTTTCATTTTTATAAGAGGGAAAGTGTTCTAGAAATGGTTTGCAGAGCAACGTGAATGTTCTTGGTGCTACTGAACTGGTTAAGATAGTAAATATTATGTTATGCATATATTACCATAATTTAAAAAAATTTTTAATAGTTTTGTTAAACTAATATTTCCTCCTTGACTGTTTTGTAGAACTTTCCTATAAAAATATCTATTCTTCTAGTATTTTTCTGAAAATATTTTATTTTTCAATAAAACAATTAAAAATTTCAATATATTCTTGAACCATTTTGGTCCTTGGTATTTTTCTATAAATATGTCCATTTCTCCTAAGTTTTTACTTCTAATTTTTTTTCACCAAGTTGTTATAATATCTTTATTTTCCCTCTCCCTCTCAACATTGCTATTTTAAAATTTCTAATATCATTTATCTCTTCTTTTTTACTTTATTTTTCTTGATGTGTTTCCCCCCATTTATTTAAAATCAATTTTCCTTGCATTGATTTTCAGTCTTTGTTTTATCTCAGTATAAGTTCTGACATGGCAAAAACCCTTAAAGTTAAAAAGTATCTTTTCAATATTACTCAGTGCTAAGAATTTTCAGATATCCATGATAAGTTATATTTAAGTGTGTTTTGAATTTTCTAAACAGATGAAGAAAATGGAATTTGCATTTTGTTATCTTTTTTATTGATTGCTTCATTAAATGCATTAGTGTCTGAGAATATAATCTATTTAAATAAAATGCTTTAAATTTGTACAGAATTGTCATATATCTTGGAAAGATGTCAATTTTCATCAATTTTATATATCTCCTTAAAAAGAATGTATATTCTTCATTTGTGGTGACTGTAATATACAATATTTGTTTGTCAGATCACACATTTTAATTGTCTTGTTTAAATACTGTTATTTACTAACAGAGGTTTATTAAAGTCTTCATCTCTGATTATAAATATGTTTACTTCTGTCTTCTTTTGTTTCATATTTGAAGTTATATTGCTAAGTGAGGAAAACTTTAGCATTGTAATAACTTCCTTTTATCACTCTAAAGTCATGACCCTCCTTATCTCTGAGTGATGTTTGTATTATTTTTTGTTTTTTATTAATAAACTTCTATAGCTATATTATATTTATGTGGTTAATACTTTTATAGTAAACAATTTCCCATATTTTTACTGTTAATTTTTGTGGTTCTTTTACATATGTTGCTGTAATCAGCATTTCACTTGATATGCCTTTTTAATTCAGTCACACAAATTTCTATTTTACTTATAACACTTTAAAATACTTACTAATATATTGCAATATAAATTCACAACATTTTGTCCTACTTCTACTATATATTTTTTCTTTCTTTTTTTTACTGCACATTCTCATAATTCCATTTTTTATTCTGCTAATTTGTAAAGTACAAACTCAATTTCATTTTAGCAATTATATATGGTTCATAAAACACTAATCACCACCTTTATTTTTTCCCCAAACAATAGGTATTTTAAATATGTTAAATTCAGTTATTCCCTTCCTGTATCATATGACATTAGTATATATATTGATTCTATCATTTTTTCTGATATGTCATTTAATAATTTTATTTATTCTTTTGTTTATTATGTTTAAACACATATTTGGAACACCCAAAGAAGCTTTCATTCCTTCTTGCACTGAAGATATTCCATTGAGAACATATTCTTTTTACACGAGATAAATCTTTTAAACTATGCTTACTGTAGCTGAGGTAGTGTCAAACTCAGATTTTGATTTTCTGAAAATTTTTCTTCTTTTCACATTTAACCTTGAAATATATTCTCACTGCATATAGAATTTTAAGTTAACATATTTCTGTGTTGAATTAAGAGATTTTGCTATTCTCTTCTGAGTTCCATAGTGACAGCTGGTGTGTTCTATCATGTTAATATTAAGTTTCAATTTCTCTTTGTTTGTCTGGTTGTTCTAAATATATATATTTTTTTGTCTTTAATGTGCTCTGCAGAAATTGGCATTTACTGGACTTCTAAGCCTTGGAGATCGGTGTATTTTGTCAGTCTTAGATATTCTTTAGATAGTTTTCTTCTTTTAATTCTAGTTCTCTTTTTTCAGGTCAGAATAGAAAATTTTCTATTTCTTATTCCTTTGTCGTAATGAAACTATCATTATTATATTGGGCTGGCCAAAAAGTTCGTTCTGGTTTTTCCATAACATTTTACAGAAAAACCTGAACAAATTTTTGACCAACCCAATATATTTAATCACCTAATTCAACGTTTTGTACTATATAATTCCAACTTGTAATTTTTTATGGATCTGAATTGTAATTGATTATTTTTGTTAATCCACAATTATATATATTTTTTTATCTTCTAGTGTTCAGTGATTTTTATATTTTCTCTCTTGTTCTTTGGAATCATGTCTGTGTTTAAAGAGAATTCCTTTAGACAAGGTTTAAGTTTGTCTCTCTCAGGTGCCAGAGCTAAACCACATCAGGTCCAAAACATATTTTGGGTAACATATATTGTAATTATGGCCCTATACATTTACATATCTGTAAATGCCAGCTCGTAATAAAAACATTCTCAGAGAAGGGTTTTATTTTTTAATTCTCCATAAAGAACCAAGGCTAAGACAGGCAAAATAGTACTTTGTCCTGTACTTCCTTGTCTCCAATTTTTCCAATGGTTTGCCCCATCTCAAACATACTTCAGAAATGTTTTAGTCATGTATTATCCAATAAATTTAAGTATTTTCTATCAATACCAGAAGTTGTATCTCTACTTATCTGTACCATCAGAAAACAGAAGCCATGTGTAACTATATTCATCTGCTAGGGTTGCAATAACAAAATACAATGGATTGGGTAGCTTAAGTAACATGTTTGTTTTCTCACAGTTTTGGAGGCTGGAAGTCCAAGATCAAGGTGTCAGAAAGTCTGGTTTCTTATGAGGTCTCTCTCCTTGGTTTGAGGATGGACACCTTCTTACTATGTCCTCACATGGCCTTTCATCTGTGTGTATGCACCCTTGGTATCACTTCCTCTTCTTTGTAAAGACACCATTCCTATCGGATTAAGGTCCCACTCTTATGACCTCATTTAACCTTAATTACTTCTTCACACGTCCTATCCCCAAATAGAGTCAACTTGGGGATTATGGTTTCAACAAATGAATTTTGGCCAGGGAGACACAATACAGTCCATAACAGTAACTAAAATGTTTTAAATACAGTTCCCTCATCTGGTTTCATTTTATTATTATTATTTATGCCCATTTCCTAGTTAAATATGCAAGTTTCTTGATAGCCATCTTCTTTCCATTAAAGATATTTTACTTTTATATTAAAAGCTATTTATGGATAAGGGAATAGGAATGTGTCATCAAATATTTTCTTAGAATATCTAAGACTGACAAGATACACTGATCTCCAAGGCTTAGAATGATATGAGCAAAACAGTGTCTTTAAAAAAAAAATCTAAACTCTGGTTTCTTTGTTAATATTACTTCAAGGAGTTTGTCGAGGTCTGCTTCATTGACTGCCTTGCCACCAGGTAGCAGTAGCAGTGCGTTCTTTAATCCCAGATGCAATTTGCTATTTACATTCCAACAAGAAATTCAGAATTGTCATTTTCTAAATGAGCTCACTCTCATGCTTATGACCAGTAAGTTTCAAGTTATAGTTAAATAGAAAATGTATCAATGCATACAACTTTACCTCATAAACTTTACACAAATTTGAGTGATAAGTTATTCTTTTAAATCCTAAATTTATGAAACACTTGAAGGGAGAGTTTAGAGTTGAGATGAGAAAATCTCTGAAGATAAGGAAAGCCTTTTGTAGTTTAACCTGAATCTTATCTTTTGATCAGACTCTCTTGGTTTGCCTCTTGCCTAAGCAGCTGATCTTATGTATACTTATACTATGGGTTGTTTAAATATCAGATACATATTAAAACCAACTTTTTGGCCCTCCGCCCCAACACTACTCATTTTTTTAAATTTTTTTTTATTAGTTTCTGCTTTATAACAAAGTGAATCAGTCATACATATACATCTGTTCCCACATCCCTTCCCTCATGCATCTCCCTCCCTCCCACCCTCCCCATCCCACCCCTCCAGGCGGTCACAAAGCACCGAGCTGATCTCCCTGTGCTCTGCGGCTGCTTCCCACTATCTATCTACCTTACGTTTGGTAGTGTATATATGTTCATGCCTCTCTTTCGTTTTGTCACAGCTTACCCTTCCCTCTCCCCATATCCTCAAGTCCATTCTCAAGTAGGTCTGTGTCTTTATTCCCGTTTTAACCCTAGGTTCTTCATGACACATTTTTTTTTAATTCCATATATATGTTTTAGCATACGGTATTTGTCTTTCTCTTTCTGACTTACTTCACTCTGTATGACAGACTCTAGGTCTATCCACCTCATTACAAATAGCTCAGTTTCGTTTCTTTTTATGGCTGAGTAATATTCCATTGTATATATGCGCCACATCTTCTTTATCCATTCATCCGGTGATGGACACTTTGGTTGTTTCCATCTCCGGGCTATTGTGAATAGAGCTGCAATGAATATTTTGGTACATGTCTCTTTTTGAATTATGGTTTTCTCAGGGTATATGCCTAGTAGTGGGATTGCTGGATCATATGGTAGTTCTATTTGTAGTTTTTTTTTTTTTTTTTTTTTTTTTTTTTTTTTTTTTTTTTGCGGTATGCGGACCTCTCACTGTTGTGGCCTCTCCCGTTGCGGAGCACAGGCTCCGGACGCGCAGGCCCAGTGGCCACGGCTCACGGGCCCAGCCGCTCCGCGGCATATGGGATCCTCCCAGACCGGGGCACGAACCCGTATCCCCTGCATCGGCAGGCGGACTCTCAACCACTGCGCCACCAGGGAGGCCCTATTTGTAGTTTTTTAAGGAACCTCCATACTGTTCTCTATAGTGGATGTACCAATACACATTCCCACCAGCAGTGCAAGAGTGTTCCCTTTTCTCCACACCCTCTCCAGCATTTATTGTTTCTAGATTTCTTGATGATGGCCATTCTGACTAGTGTGACATGATATTTCATGGTAATTTTGATTTGCATTTCTCTAATGACTAAAGATGTTGAGCATTCTTTCATCTGTTTGTTGGCAGTCTGTATATCTTCTTTGGAGAAATGCCTATTTAGGTCTTCTGCCCATTTTTGGATTGGGTTGTTTGTTTTTTTTGCTATTGAGCTGCATGAGCTGCTTATAAATTTTGGAGATTAATCCTTTGTCAGTTGCTTCATTTGCAAATATTTTCTCCCATTCTGAGGGTTGTCTTTTGGTCTTCTTTATGGTTTCCTTTGCTGTGCAAAAGCTTTGAAGTTTCATTAGGTCCCATTTGTTTATCTTTGTTTTTATTTCCATTTCTCTAGGAGGTGGGTCCAAAAGGATCTTGCTGTGATTTATGTCATAGAGTGTTCTACCTATGTTTTCCTCTAAGAGTTTGATAGTTTCTGGCCTTACATTTAGGTCTTTAATCCATTTTGAGTTTATTTTTGTGTAGAGTGTTAGGGAGTTTTCTAATTTCATACTTTTACATTTAGCTGTCCAGTTTTCCCAGCACCACTTATTGAAGAGGCTGTCCTTTCTCCACTGTACATTCCTGCCTCCTTTATCAAAGATAAGTTGACCATATGTGCGTGGGTTTATCTCTGGGCTTTCTATCCTGTTCCATTGATCTATCTTTCTGTTTCTGTGCCAGTACCATACTGTCTTCATTACTGTAGCTCTGTAGTATAGTCTGAAGTCAGGGAACCTGATGCCTCCAGCTCCGTTTTTCGTTCTCAAGATTGCTTTGGCTATTCGGGGTCTTTTGTTTTTCCAAACAAATTTTGAAATTTTTTGTTCTAGTTCTGTGAAAAATGCCAGTGGTAGTTTGATAGGGATTGCATTGAATCTGTAGATTGCTTTGGGTAGTAGAGTCATTTTCACAATATTGATTCTTCCAATCCAGGAGCATGGTATATCTCTCCATCTATTTGTATCATCTTTAATTTCTTTCATCAGTGTCTTATAATTTTCTGCATACAGGTCTTTTGTCTCCTTAGGTAGGTTTATTCCTAGATATTTTATTCTTTTTGTTGCAATGGTAAACGGGAGTGTTTTCTTGATTTCATTTTCAGATTTTTCATCATTAGTGTACTGGAATGCCAGAGATTTCTGTGCATTAATTTTGTATCCTGCTACTTTACCAAATTCATTGATTAGCTCTAGTAGTTTTCTGGTAGCATCTTTAGGATTCTCTATGTATAGTATCATGTCATCTGCAAACAGTGACAGCTTTACTTCTTTTCCGATTTGGATTCATTTTATTTCCTTTTCTTCTCTGATTGCTGTGGCTAAAACTTCCAAAACTATGTTGAATAAGAGTGGTGAGAGTGGGCAGCCTTGTCTTGTTCCTGATCTTAGTGGAAATGGTTTCAGTTTTTCACCATTGAGGACAATGTTGGCTGTGGGTTTGTCATATATGGCCTTTATTATGTTGAGGAAAGTTCCCTCTATGCCTACTTTCTACAGAGTTTTTATCATAAATGGGTGTTGAATTTTGTCGAAAGCTTTCTCTGCATCTATTGAGATGATCATATGGTTTTTCTCCTTCAATTTATTAATATGGTGTATCACATTGATTGATTTGCATATATTGAAGAATCCTTGCATTCCTGGAATAAACCCCACTTGATCATGGTGTATGATCCTTTTAATGTGCTGTTGGATTCTGTTTGCTAGTATTTTGTTGAGGATTTTTGCATCTATGTTCATCAGTGATATTGGCCTGTAGTTTTCTTTCTTTGTGACATCCTTGCCTGGTTTTGGTATCAAGGTGATGGTGGCCTCATAGAATGAGTTTGGGAGTGTTCCTTCCTCTGAAATTGTTTGGAAGAGTTTGAGAAGGATGGGTGTTAGCTCTTCTCTAAATGTTTGATAGAATTCGTCTGTGAAGCCATCTGGTCCTGGGCTATTGTTTGTTGGAAGATTTTTAATCACAGTTTCAATTTCAGTGCTTGTGATTGGTCTGTTCATATTTTCTATTTCTTCCTGATTCAGTCTTGGCAGGTTGTGCATTTCTAAGAATTTGTCCATTTCTTCCAAGTTGTCGGTTTTATTGGCATAGAGTTGCTTGTAGTAATCTCTCATGATCTTTTGTATTTCTGCAGTGTCAGTTGTTACTTCTCCTTTTTCATTTCTAATTCTATTGATTTGAGTCTTCTCTCTTGTTTTCCTGATGAGTCTGGCTAATGGTTTGTCTATTTTGTTTATCTTCTCAAAGAACCAGCTTTCAGTTTTATTGATCTTTGCTATCGTTTCCTTCATTTCTTTTTCATTTATTTCTGATCTGATCTTTATGATTTCTTTTCTTCTGCTAGCTTTGGGGGTTTTTTGTTCTTCTTTCTCTAATTGCTTTAGGTGCAGGGTCAGGTTGTTTGCTAGAGATGTTTCCTGTTTCTTAAGGTGGGATTGTATTGCTATAAACTTCCCCCTTAGAACTGCTTTTGCTGCGTCCCATAGGTTTTGGGTCGTCATGTCTCCATTGTCATTTGTTTCTAGGTGTTTTTTAATTTCCTCTTTGATTTCTTCAGTGATCACTTCGTTATTATGTAGTGTATTGTTTAGCCTCCATGTGTTTGTATTTTTTACAGATCTTTTCCTGTAATTGATGTCTAGTCGCATAGCATTGTGGTCGGAAAAGATACTTGATACAATTCCAATTTTCTTAAATTTACGAAGGCTTGATTTGTGACCCAAGATATGATCTATCCTGGAGAATGTTCCATGAGCACTTGAGAAAAATGTGTATTCTTTTGTTTTTGGATGGAATGTCCTATAAATATCAATTAAGTCCATCTTGTTTAATGTATCATATAAGGCTTGTGTTTCCTTATTTATTTTCATTTTGGATGATCTGTCCATTGGTGAAAGTGGGATGTTAAAGTCCCCTACTATGATTGTGTTACTGTCAGTTTCCCCTTTTATGGCTGTTAGTATATGCCTTATGTATTGAGGTGCTCCTATGTTGGGTGCATAAATATTTACAATTGTTATATCTTCTTCTTGGATCAATCCCTTTATCATTATGTAGTGTCCTTCTTTGTCTCTTCTAATAGCCTTTATTTTAAAGTCTTTTTTGTCTGATATAAGAATTGCTACTCCAGCTTTCTTTTGATTTCCATTTGCATGGAATACCTTTTTCCATCCCCTTACTTTCAGTCTGTATGTGTCTCTAGGTCTGAAGTGGGTCTCTTGTAGACAGCATATATATGGGTCTTGTTTTTGTATCCATTCAGCCAATCTGTGTCTTTTGGTGGGAGCATTTAGTCCATTTATATTTAAGGGAATTATTTATATGTATGTTCCTATTCCCATTTCCTTAATTGCTTTGGGTTCATTATTGTAGGTCTTTTCCTTCTGTTGTTTTTCTTGCCTAGAGAAGTTCCTTTAGCATTTGTTGTAAAGCTGGTTTGGTGGTGCTGAACTCTCTCAGCTTTTGCTTGTCTGTAAACGTTTTAATTTCTCCATCAAATCTGAATGAGATCCTTGCTGGGTAGAGTAATCTTGGTTGCAGGTTTCTCTCCTTCATCACTTTAATTATGTCCTGCCACTCCCTTCTGGCTTGTAGAGTTTCTGCTGAGAGATCAGCTGTTAACCTGATGGGGATTCCCTTGTGTGTTATTTGTTGTTTTTCCCTTGCTGCTTTTTTTTTTTTTTTTTTTTTTTTGTGGTATGTGGGCCTCTCGCTGTTGTGGCCTCTCCCATTGCAGAGCGCAGGCTCCGGACGTGCAGGCTCAGCGGCCATGGCTCACGGGCCCAGCCACTCCGCGACATGTGGGATCCTCCCGGACTGGGGCACGAACCCGTGTCCCCTGCATCGGCAGGCAGACTCTCAACCACTGTGCCACCAGGGAAGCCCCCTTGCTGCTTTTAATATGATTTCTTTGTGTTTAATTTTTGACAGTTTGATTAATATGTGTCTTGGCGTATTTCTCCTTGGATTTATTCTGTATGGGACTCTCTGTGCCTCCTGGACTTGATTAACTATTTCCTTTCCCATATTAGGGAAGTTTTCAACTATAATCTCTTCAAATATTTTCTCAGTCCCTTTCTTTTTCTCTTCTTCTTCTGGAACCCCTATAATTCGAATGTTGGTGTGTTTAATGTTGTCCCAGAGGTCTCTGAGACTGTCCTCTCTTCTTTTCATTCTTTTTTCTTTATTTTGCTCTGCATCAGTTATTTCCACTATTTTCTCTTCCACCTCACTTATCCGTTCTTCTGCCTCAGTTATTCTGCTATTGATCCCATCTAGAGTAGTTTTCATTTCATGTATTGTGTTTTTAATCGATGCTTGATTCATCTTTAGTTCTTCTAGGTCCTTGTTAACTGTTTCTTGCATTTTGTCTATTCTATTTCCAAGATTTTGGATGTTGGAGATAGAATCTTGGATCATCTTTACTCTCATTATTCTGAAATCTTTTTCAGGTAGACTGCCTATTACCTCTTCATTTGTTAGGTCTGGTAGGTTTTTATCTTGCTCCTTCACCTGCTGTGTGTTTTTCTGTCTTCTCATTTTGCTTATGTTACTGTGTTTGGGGTCTCCTTTTTGCAGGCTGCAGATTCGTAGTTCCTGTTGTTTTGGGTATCTTTCCCCAGTGTCTAAGGTTTTTTCAGCAGGTCGTGTAGGCTTCCTGGTGGGGGGGACTAGTGCCTGTGTTCTGGTGGTTGAGGCTCGATCTTGTCTTTTTGGTGGTCAGGTCCACGTCTGGTGGTGTGTTTTGGGGTGCCTGTGGCCTTATTATGTTTTTCGGCAGCCTCTCTGTTAATGGGTGGTGTTGTGTTCCTGCCTTGCTAGTTGCTTGGCATAGGGTGACCAGCACTGTAGTTTGCTGGTCGTTGACTGAAGCTGGGCGCTGGTGTTGAGATGGAGATCTCTGGGAGATTTTCACTGCTTGATATTATGTGGAGATGGGAGGTCTCTTGTGGACGCGTGTCCTGAAGTTGGCTCTCCCACTTCAGAGGCACAGCACCGACTCCTGGCTATAGCACCAAGAGCCTTTCATCTACCCGGCTCAGAATAAAAGGGAGACAAAGTAGAAAGAAAGAATTAGTAGAAGAAAGAAAGAGAGAGAGAAAGAAAGGAAGAAGGAAAGAAAGGAATGAAGGAAGGAAGGAAGAAAGCGAGAAAGGAGGGAGGGAGGGAGGGAGGATGGAAAGAAAGAAAGAAAGAAAGGAGGGAGCGAGGGAGGAATGAAAGAAAAAGGAAGAGTGAATGGAAGAAGGGAGGGAGGGAGGGAGGAAGGAAAGAAAGAAGAAAGAAAGAAAGAAAGAAAGAAAGAAAGAAAGAAAGAAAGAAAGAAAGAAAGAAAGAAAGACAGGAGGGAGCGATGGACAAAGGAAAGAAAAAGAACGTGAAAGAAAGAGGGGTGGGAGGGAGGGAGGAAGGAAAGAAAGGCAGGAGGGAGGGAGGGAGGAAGGAAAGAAAAAGAAAGATTGAAAGGAAGAAGGGAGGGAGGGAGGAAGGAAGGAAAGAAAGAGAGAAAGAAGGAAAGGAGGGGCGGAGGGAGGGAGGGTGGAAGGGAAGGTAGGAAAAAAAGAAAGAGCAGGTAAAGTAAAATAGAATAAAGTATGGAATATAGTAGCGTTTTTAAAATTAACAAGTAATTATTGAAAAAAAACGGACAGATAGAACCCTGGGACATATGGTGGGAGCAAAGCTATACAGAGAGAATCTTACACAGAAGAATACACATACACATTCACAAAAAGAGAGTAGGGGGAAAAATCAAAAATCTTGCTCTCCAAGTCCACCTCCTCAATTTGGGATACTTCGTTGTAAAAAGAGGAAAAGGGCGAGAAGTCTGAAATCTTGCTCTCTAAGTCCACCTCCTTAATTTGGGATAATTCGTTGTAAAAAGAGGAAAAGAGGGGAAAGTCTTAAATCTTGTCCTCAAAGTCCACTTCCTCAATTTGGGATGATTCGCTGTCCATTCATGCACTCCACAGACGCAGGGCACATCAAGTAGACCGTGGAGCTTTAATCCGCTGCCTCCGAGGCTGCACAGAGAGATTTCCCTGTCTCTTCTCTGCTCTCACAGCTCCCGGGTCTCAGCCTTGGACCTGGCCCCGCCTCTGTGCGTAGGTCGCCGGAGGGCGTCCGTTCTTCGCTCGGACAGGACGGGTTTAAAGGAGCCGCTGATTCGGGGGCTCTGGCTCACTCAGGCAGAGGGGAGTGAGGGGCGCGCAGTGTGGGGCGGGCCTGCGGCGGCAGAGGCCGGCATGACGTTGCACCAGACAGAGGCGCTCTGTGCGCTTTCCCGGGAAAGCCGTCCCCGGGTTCCGGGACCCCGGCAGTGGCGGGGTGCACAGGCCCCCCAGAAGGCAAGGCGGACAGTGACCCGCGCTCGCACACAGGCCCCACGGCGGCGGCGGCAGCAGCAGCCCCAGCGTCCCTCGCCCATCTCCGGGGTCTGCGCCTTTAGTCGCAGCTCGCGCCCGTCTCCGGCGCTTCCCCAAGCAGCCCTCTTTTTTTTTTTTTTTTGCTGTACGCGGGCCTCTCACTGCTGTGGCCTCTCCCGTTGCGGAGCACAGGCTCCGGACACACAGGCTCCGCGGCCATGGCTCGCGGGCCCAGCCGCTCCGCGGCATGTGGGATCTTCCGGGATAGGGGCACGAACCCGTGTCCCCTGCATCGGCAGGCGGACTCTCAACCACTGCGCCACCAGGGAAGCCCCCAAGCAGCCCTCTTAATGCCCTCTCCTCGCGCACCAGGAAACAAAAGGGTAGAAAAAAAACTCTTGCCTCTTCGGCAGCTCCAGACCCTTTCCCCGGACTCCCTCCGGGCTAGCCGTGGTGCACTAACCCCTTCAGGCTCTCTTCCTGCCGCCAGCCCCAGTCCTCTCCCTGCGCTCCGACTGAAAGCCGATACCCGAGCCTCAGCTCCCAGCCCCGCCCGCCCCGGCGGCCCGAGCAGACAAGCCTCTTAGGCTGGTGTGTGCCTCAGGGCACCGATCCTCTGTGCCGGAATCTCTCCGCTTTGCCCTCTGCACCCCTGTTGCTGTGCTCTCCTCCGCTACTCCGAAGCTTTCCCCCTCTGCCATCTGCAGTCTCCGCCCGCGAAGGGGCTTGTAGTGTGTGTGGAAACCTTTCCTCCTTCACGGCTCCCTCCCACTGGTGCAGGTCCCGTCCCTATCCTTTTGTCTCTGTTTATTCTTTTTTCTTTTGCCCTACTCAGGTATGTGGGGAGTTTCTTGCCTTTTGGGGGGTCTGAGGTCTTCTGTCAGCGTTCAGTAGGTGTTCTGTAGGAGTTGTTCCACGTGTAGATGAATTTCTGATGCATCTGTGGGGAGGAAGGTAATCTCCGCGTCTTACTCTTCCGCCATCTTCCCAGCAATAATCCCAACACTACTCTTGATCTTTCACTAATCCATTTACTGGCTTGATGGGGCAGAATCTGCCAATGCAAAAAGACACACAACATGTGCCCTCCTAGAGTTGAATCAATGATTCTTTTATGTAACACCAAATTATTCAACTTTCCCTCATATCAGCTGAAACATTTGTGTTTTTTTTCCTTTTGACTCTCTCTTTGGAAAATTTTTTCCTATATATTCATTCTCATTATCCCTCTGACTTCCAAGAATCTTCAGAATCAAGTAACATATACTCATTTATATATTCTATGGTTAATTTTAATTAGTATTAGATTTCAGGTCTGCATTTGATTAGCAAAAAAAAAAATTATAACAAAGCTCCCCAGGTGCTACTTATTGTCATATCTTTAACACCGTTTACTAGTCTGGGGCCAAGGATAGATGATATACTATGTGTAACTTTCTTTGTACTAATTTAATAAAGTGTTCTATTAGCAATGTAAGTGTAAGAATTAACAGTCGATATACAATGTATCTTGCAGTAGCTTTGCATATATTAGTTGCTCAATATACCTGATATTTTTATTTTATCCATGAGTTTTGTTTTGTTCAAACTTGCACCCCCCATGCTTCCTGGAGTAATTGACACATAGTGTGCAGGAAGTGTATATATTTTAATAAAAGAATACTTTGGATTTATTTTTAAGCCAATAATACTCTCTGTTTCTTTTTAAGGCCAAAAATCAAGGCTCAGCTCCTTCATAAACAATATCTCATCAGGCTCATCCTGCATACAACTTAGCATGTCATTGTAGGCTCTGTACAATTGTCCTCTGATCATTTTTTGTTTATAAATCACTTGCACAGCTTCAAAATAATTAACTTCTTCAAGTGCAAGTGGTATCTATTATGTCATAGATCTACTATACTGTATACAAACACTTAACCAAGGACTGGGTGTATGATAGATTCCCAAGAAACCATTCTCAATCCTAGCATTGAAGTGAGATTTAGGGGTAATTATGCAAGACATCCACCCAATGCAAGCATACCTCATGAATTTGAGTATGTCTTTACTCCCAGTCCCATGTTCTAGCTGTTTAAATAAAGCAAGAATGATGTTTGTCTCCTTAATCAACAACAATGAAATCTGCATTTCTTTCTTCAGTGATCATCAAAGTTAGGCTCCAACAACATTGATAGATAACTTGAAGGATGTTTGGACAGATCATGCATTAAGCTGACAGAACATACCCCACCTTGTCTATCCTCAGTGAATATAACTGTAAAAAATATGATAGCCACAGCATCATCTGAAAGACAAAAGACAGTATATAACATATTTATTTCAAAATTATCTGAAACCCTCAGGTGAACCAGTGTTATATATTTCCTCTTCATTGCACATGAAATCAGAGGATTCATAGAGAAATAACATAGTCATGCAATTTTTGTGGCTTTCATCTTTCGTGGAACACCCTTCCACATTTCTGGTGTTAGAAATTACATGTTAAGTGCCTGGCTCTACTGCATATTTTTAAGTTGGTTGTTGTGCCTCTCAGATGCCCCTCCTCTTTCCCAACAGAACTGGCACCAAATAAATACAGTTGATTTTCATTATTCATATATTCCATATGTATGAATTCACCCATCACTAAAGGTTATTTATAACCCTAAAATCAGGAGGGATCAAAAGGGCAGAGGAGTAGGATGAAGAGCTCACCTTCTGGACACAGATACATCAAAACTACATCTACATGTGGAATGATTCTCACAGAACATCTACTCAACGTTGGTAGAAGACCTGACTTCCAAAAGGGCAAGAAAATCTCCACATAACTAGGTAGGGCAAAAGAAAAAAGAAAAAAAAAAGAGAGAGGTAAAGGGATCAGGATGGGACCTGTGCCACTAGGAGGGAGCTGTGAAGGAAGAAAGGTTTCCACACACTAGGAAGTCCCCTCACTAACAGGGATGTAGCAGGGGTGGACTTTGGAGTCTCAGAGGAGATAGCAGTGGCAGGTGTGCAGAGGGCAAAGAGGAGAGAGACCTACACAGAGGGTCAGTGCCAACCAGCACTCCCCAGCCTGAGATGCCTGCCCACTTGCCCACTGGAGCAGTTGGGGGCTGGGTGCTGAGGCTCAGGCTTTGGAGGTCAGACCCTAGGGATAGGACTGGGGTTGGCTGCATGAAGAGAGCCTGAGGAGGCCAGGGTGTAGTGCACCACAGGTGAGGGAGTCTGGGAAGAAGCCTGGGCCTGCCAGGGAGGCAAGGGACCATTGTTGGGGGTGCACGAGGAGAGGGGTGGCCCATATTAGGAGCTTTTTTGTGTACTCACAGGCAGCAGGGCACTGCCTACATGAGCTCAAGGGACAGGTGTGAGCCGTGGCTGCTATCTTGGAACCCAGAGGTGGGCGTGGACTGCTACCACTGCTGTTGCTGCCACCAAGGGTCCTGTGAGTGAGTGCAGGTCGCTGCCCACAACTTCCTGGGAGACTTCATGGCGGCCACAGCCAAGAGTTCTGCGATCTGGGGCCAACTCCCCTGGTAGAGTGCACAGTGCATCCCAGGCTGTTGCAACTTCCTGCCACTCTCTGCAGGCACAAGCACATCATGCACATCCCAATTGTAGCCATCAGCTGCTGCTTTTGCCCCTTCTGGCCTGGGCAGGGAACAGATGCCTGAGGATGACCCACACACAGAGCTGGGATCAAAACCAAAGGTGAGCCCCTGGGATGCTATGATTCAGGAAGAGGAACAGAAATCTCTCCTTGCAGCTGCTAAAGCTACAGATAAAATCCCCATGATCGGCCTGGTAAGCACTGCACTTGTGGAATATCTGAATGGACAGTGAGTGTTCCCATAACTGGGACTTGTCCAGCTTTTACAGCTGTGGACTTCAGGAGCAAGCACATGTGAGAGTTGGGTCAAGTCAGAGTCTGAGCTGACCCACCGTGCCCACAGTGGGTCCAGACACCTACCTAGAGGGATTGGGGGGCCTCCTGGGGAAGCGGGGGTTGGCTGTGGCTCACTGTGTGTGCAAGGACAATGACAGCTGAGGCCCCAGGAAAATATTATTATTACTATTATTTTTTTATTTCATTTTGTTCTGTTGTTATTTATTTATTCTTTTCCTTTTTATTTTTAATATATTTTCTATTTTTACTTTACTTTTTTGTTGTTTTGGGGTTTTTTTCTTTCTTTTTTAATTCCTCTGTTTTGTGTTTAACTTTTTTCTTTTTTTTTTTTTTTTGATCGTTTTTGTGTGTTTGTTTTATGTTTTCTTTGCGTTTTTAAAATTTGCTTTCTGCCTTTGGTTGGTTTTTTGTTTTTGTTACTTTTGTTTTTATTGTTTGTTTTTCTTTTGGGTTCTTTTGTTGGTTTGTATTTCCCTTGTCTTTTGTTTTCTTTGTTCTTTTTTTTCTTTCTTTCTTTTCTCTAATTTTTTTTTTGTGTGTGTTTGTTTTAGTTTTGATTTGTTTGGTTTTGCTTTTACCATTTGTCTCAGGTTTTGTTTGTCTGTTGGTTTTTTTCCCTTTTTTATTGTTGTTGTTGCTGTTTGTTTGTTTGGGTCTTTCCTATTTGTCTTGGGTTTTGTGTGTCTGTATGTCCCCCCCCCCCCGAGTTTTTTTTCTTTTTCTAGGTGTTGGGAGGCCTGCAGGGTCTTGGTTCCCCAGCCAGGGATTGGGCCCAAGGCTCTGGGGTGGGAATGTCAAGTCCAGGACACTGGACCACCAGAGAATCCCCACTCCAGGGAATATTACTTGGTGAGAGCTCTCCCAGAGATTTCCATCTCGACACCAAGACCAGCTCCACCCAACTACCTGCAGGCTCCAGTGCTGCCTGCCTCAATCCAAACAACTAGCAAGATAGGAACACAGACACACCCATCAGCAGACAGGCTGTCTAAAATCCAAAGAGATCACAGACACCACCTGACATGGCCCTGGCCATCAGAGGAACAAGACTCAGTTCCACCAACAAGAGTGCAGGAACCAGTCCCTCCAACTAGGAAGCTTGAACAAGCCGCTGGATCAACCTCCCCCACCAGGGGGCAGACACCAGAAACAATATGAACTATGAACCTGCAGCCGGCAGAAAGGAGACCTCAAACACAGTAAGATAAATAAAATGAGATGACAGAGAAATATGCTGCAGATGAAATATCTAGGTAAAAACCCAAAAGACCAAATAAATGAAGAGGAAATAGGCAGTCTACATGAAAAAGAATTCAGAGTAATGATATTAAAGATGATCTAAGATTTCAGAAATAGTACGGAGGCATGGACTGAGAAAATACAAGAAATGTTTAACAAGGACTTAGAAGAAATAAAGAACAAACAAACGGTGATGAGCAATGTAATAACTAAAATGAAAAATACACTAGAAGGAATCAGTAGCAGAATAACTGAAGCCAAAAAACAGATAAGTGAGCTGGAAGATAGAATGGTAGAAATAACTGTCATGGAGCAGAATAAAGAAAAAAGAATGAAGAGAAATGAGGACAGTCTCAGAGACCTCTGGGACAACATTTAGCACACCAACATTCACATTATAGGGTCGCAGAAGAAGAGAAAGAGAAACGGTCTGAGAAAACACTTGAAGAGATTATAGTTGAAAACTTCCTTAACATGGGAAAGGAAATAGCCTCCCAAGCCCACGAAGTGCAGAGAGTCATGTACAGGATAAACCATAAGGATATGCTGGGATATGTATTAATCAAACTAACAAAAATTAAATTCAAAGAAAAAATATTAAAAACAGCAAGGGAAAAGCAACAAAGGACATACCAGGGAATCCCTATAAGGTTAACAGCTGATTTTTCAGCAGGAACTCTGCAAGCCAGAAGATATAATTAAAGTGATGAAAGGGAAAAACTACAACCAAAGTTACTCTACTCAGCAAGGATCTCATTGATATTCGATGGAGAAATCAAAAGCTTTACAGACAAGCAAAAGCTAAGAGAATTCAGCATCACCAAGTCAGCTTTACAACAAATGCTAAAGGAACTTCTCTAGGCAGAAAACACAAGACAAGAAAAAGACCTACAAAAATAAACCCAAAATAATTATGAAAATGGTAATGGGAACATACATATAGATAATTACCTTGAATGTAAATGGATTAAATGCTGCAAGCAAAAGACACAGACTGGCTGAATGGATACAAAAACAAGACCCATATATATGCTGTCTACAAGAGACCCACTTCAGACTTAGGGACACATACAGACTGAAAGTGAGGGGATGGAAAAAGATATTCCATGCAAATGGAAGTCAAAAGCTAGAATAGCAATATTCATATCAGAAAAAATAGACTTTAAAATAAAGACTGTTACAAGAGACAAGGAAGGACACTACATGATGATCAAGGGATCCATCCAAGAAGAAGATATAACAATTATAAGTATTTATATACCAACAAAGAAGCACCTCAATACATAAGACAAGTGCTAGCAGCCATAAAGGGGAAATTGACAGTAACACAATAATAGTGGGGGACTTTAACACCCCAGTTACACCAATGGAAAGATCATCCAGACAGAAAATTAGTAAGGCAACACAAGCCTTAAATGACACATTAGACCAGATAGACTTAATTGATATTTATAGGACATTCCATCTGAAAACATCAGAATATGCTATCTTCTCAAGTGCACACGGAATATTCTCCAGGATAGATCATATCTTGGGTCATAAATCAAGCCTTGGTAAATTTAAGAAAATTGAAATCATATGAAGCATCTTTTCTGACCACAATGCTATGAGACTACAAATCAATTACAGGAAAAAAAAAACTATAAAAAACACAAGCACATGGAGGCTAACCAATATGCTATTAAATAACTAAGAGATCACTGAAGAAATCAAAGAGGAAATCAGAAAATACATAGAAACAAATGACAATAAATACACAATGACCCAAAACCTATGGGATACAGCAAAAGCAGTTCTCAGCGGGAAGTTTATAGCAATACAATCCTATCTCAAGAAACAAGAAAAATCTCAAATAAACAACTTAACCTTACACCTAAAGCAATTAGAGAAAGAAGAACAAACAAAACCCAAAGTTAGTAGAAGGAAATAAATCATAAAGATCAGAGCAGAAGTAAATGAAATAGAAATGAAGAAAGCAATAGCAAAGATCAATAAAACTAAAAGTTGGTTCTTTGAGAAGATAAACAAAATGGATAAACCTTTAGCCAGACTCATCAAGAAAAAAAAGGAGAGGACTCAAATCGATAAAAATGGAAATGAAAACGGAGAAGTTACAACTGACATTTCATAAATACAAAGGATCATAAGAGACTACTACGAGAAACTATATGCCAATAAATGGCAACCAGGAAGAAATGGTCAAATGCTTAGAAAGCTACAACCTTCCAAGACTGAACCATGAAGAAACAGAAAATATGAACAGACTAAACCCAAGTAAGGAAATTGAAGCTGTGATTAAAAATCTTACAACTAGGGCTTCCCTGGTGGTGTAGTGGTTGAGAGTCTGCCTGCCGATGCAGGGGACGTGGGTTCATGCCCTGGTCCAGGAAGATCCCACATGCCACAGAGCAGCTGGGCCTGTGAGCCATGGCCACTGAGCCTGTGCGTCTGGAGCCTGTGCTCCACAATGGGAGAGGCCACAACAGTGAGAGACCCGCATACCAGAAAAAAAAAAAATCTTCCAACTAAGCAAAGCCCAGGACCAGATGGCTTCACAGGAGAATTCTATCAAACATTTAGAGAAGACTTAACACCTATCCTTCTCAAACTCTTCCAAAAAACTGCAGAGGCAGAACACTTCTAAGCTCATTCTACAAGGCCACCATCACCCTGATACCAAAACCAGACAAAGATATCACAGAAAAAGAAAATTACAGACCAATATCACTGATGAATATAGATGCAAAAATCCTCAACAAAATACTAGCAAACAGAATCCCAAAACACATTAAAAGGATCATACATCATGATCAAGTGGGATTTATCCCAGGGATGCAAGGATTCTTCAGTATATGTAAATCAATGAATGTGATACACCATATTAACAAACTGAAGTATAAAACCATATGATCATCTCAATAGATGCAGAAAAAGATTTTGACAAAATTCAACACCCATTTATGATAAAAACTCTCCAGAAAGTGGGCATAGAGGGAACCTACCTCAACATAATAAAGATCATATATGACAAACCAAGAGCAAACATCATTCTCAATGATGAAAAACTGAAAGAACTTCCTTTAAGATGAGGAATAAGACAAGGGTGTCCACTCTCCCCAATGTTAGTCAACATAATTTTGGAAGTCATAGCCATGGCAATGAGAGAAGAAAAAGAAATAAAAGGAAAACAAACTGGAAAAGAAGTAAAACTGTCACTGTTTGCAGATGACATAATACTATACATAGAAAATCCTAAAGATGCCACCAGAAATCTACTAGAGCTAATCAATAAATTTGGTAAAGTTGCAGGATACAGAATTAATGCGCAGAAAACTTGCATTCCTATGCACTAACAATGAAAGATCAGAAAGAGAAATTAAGAAAACAATCCCATTCACCACTGCAACAAAAAGAATAAAATACCTAGGAATTACCTACCTAAGGAGACAAAAGACCTCTACTCAGAAAACTATATGATACTGATGAAAGAAATCAAAGATGACACAAACAGATGGAGAGATACACCATGTTCTTGGATTGGAAGACTCAATATTGTGAAAATGACTATACTACCCAAAGCAATCTCCAGATTCAACACAATCCTTATCAAATTTCCAATGGCATTTTTCACAGAATTAGAACAAAAAATTTCACAATTTATAAGAATACACAAAAGACCCATAATAGCCAAAGCAATCTTGAGAAAGAAAAACGAAGCTGGAGGAATCAAGCTCCGTGACTTCACACTACACTACAAAGCTACAGTAATCAAGACAGTATGGTACTGGCACAAAAAAAGAAATATAGATCAATAACAAAGTAAGCAGATTGGTCATGTGTGCTTTGCATCCTGTATTTAGCTACAAGCTCTACTTTTGACTCTTCGATCAGATTGATGACATGACTTGGCTAAAGCTGTAGAGTATTGGTCATAAAGACTGAATTATATGGGGTGGCAGATCTACATAGACATTTTTCCAAAAAGACATACAGATGGCCAAGAGGCACATGAAAAGATGCTCAACATCACTAATTATTAGAAATACAGATCAAAGCTACAATGAGTTATCACCTCACACCAGTCAGAATGGCCATCATCAAAAAATCTATAAACAATAAATGCTGGAGAGGGTGTTGAGAAAAGTAAACCCTCCTACAATGTTGGTGGGAATGTAAATTGGTGTAGCCACTATGGAGAACAAATGGAGGTTCCTCAAAAAACTAAAAATAGAACTACCATATGACCCAGCAATCCCACTACTGGGCATATACCCAGAGAAAAGCATAATTCAAAAGGACACACACACTCCAACTTTCATTGCAGCTCTATTTACAATAGCCAGGACATAGAAGCAACCTACATGTTCATCAACAGATGAATGGATACAGAAGATGTGGTACAATTATACAATGGAATACTAGTTGTAAAAAGGAATGAAATTGGGTCTTTTGTAGGGACATGGATGGACTTAGAGATTGTCATATGGAGTGAGGTAAGCCAGAAAAAGAAAAACAAATATCGTATATTAATGCATATATGTGGAATCTAGAAAAATGGTACAGATGAACCTATCTGCAAAGCAGGATTGGAGACATAGATGTAGAGAACAAACGTGTAGACTCCAGTGGGGGAGGGCAGGGTGGGATTAACTGGTAGATTGGGATTGACATATATATGCCACTGGGTATGAAATAGATATCTAATGAGGACCTGCTGTAGAGCACGGGGAACTCTACTCAGTGCTTTGTGGTGACCTGGATGGGAGGGAAATCCAAAAGGGAGGGGTTCTGTGTATACATATGGCTGGTTCACTTCGCTGTGCAGCAGTAGCTAACACAACATTGTAAAGCAACTATATCCCAATTAAAAGTATATATATGAGAAAAATAACCCTTAAAATCAGTACTCATGGTGCTTTTGTGGGCATTCCCACACACGTGCAGAGCAGCAAAAATTCGAATTGCCCTATGGACATGTTCCTAGCTGAGGTCAAACAAGGTGAAAGCTTTAACTTCGTATTTTATCTCTCCTACTATAAACAAGGTCCTTTTCAAAGTATATGTAGTGCCACATTTTTCACATTTTCCCACTTCTTCTTAGTGATTTCACCATTTAAAATGGCCTGCAAACCCAGTGCTGAACTGTTGTCTACTATTCCTAAGCACAAGAAAGCTGTGATGTGCCTTTTGGAGAAAATATATGTGTTAGATAAGCTGCATTCAGGCATGCATTTTAGTGCTACTGAGAGTGAGTTCAATGTTAATTGATCACATATATGTTAAATAAGGTTCCCTTTAAAAGAAATAGACATAAACAAAGTTGTGTTGATTGGTTGACAAGAATGTTGTGGGCAGAGGCCTGGGGAACATAACCCTATTTTTCCTCTAGGAACAATGTTTCAATTCATTAATTCAGTGGGGCAGCTGTGGAATATAACTACTACAGATAATGAGAACTCAGTATCTGTACTTTTTTCCACTTCACCAGTGTGGTAGACATAGCTGGCTGCCTACTCTGACACCTACTTCCACTTCTTGCATGCTAGCAAAGCTCTAATATGTACACATTTGTATTGAGTTCAAGAACCCATTTCCTCAGTGGCCAATGCACCTATGGGAACCACGTAATACAGTTCTGGTCAATGTGATGTAGCCAGAAAATTGGTATCAGTGGTAATACCTGAAGTGTCTTCTCTTTATTCCTTGATCCTCTCCACTCCCTATTTCTGGTTAGCATAAAACAGAGCAACTGATGGGGGTGGCAGCCATCTTACAAATAAGAAGCAACAAGCAGAATGACAAAGGCTTACAGTAAATGTTAGAGCAGAACATCCAGATCTCTGAAGTTTAGTCATGTCTTTACCTTGATCGCTTACCTTAAAGTGTCTCTTTATGTAAGACAGATAGTTTTATACTTTATACTGGACACAGTATTAGTGTAGATAATCACTTTTCACTCTAATTCCTGAACACTCTTGGTTTTTCTGAATTTTGGCTCAAATATGCAAAGATATGATATGAAGGTTGACACTGCTCCCTTCCTAGATTGCAACTAGCCCTTGATATTTGTACAAATGGTTTTTCATTGCCCTGGGGAGACATCTGACATTTCAGGTGTTTTAGAATCCTATTCGGCTATAGCACCTCAAAGGCTTACACTACACATATATTTATCTTACTCTCTGGGAACTTGAACTAAAGTTCAATATCTCTTCTTACAAGTACAAGGTATTTTAGAAAAGACAATGCATTTCCCATAAATGAGGGAAGTGAGAACAACTTGCATCTGTTAAGTACTTACTGTCACGTATCAGATCTTACAGATAGACTGGGATATTTAATCTGAACCAGAAACAAAACAAAATAAAATAATACTTATGATGCAGGTGTTAACTTGCTAATTTTGCAGATAAGGACACTGAGAAGAAAGAAAGGAAAGAAAGAAAGAAAGAAAGAAAGAAAGAAAGAAAGAAAGAAAGAAAGAAAGAAAGAAAGAAAGAAAGAAAGAAAGAAAGAAAGAAAGAAAGAAAGAAAAGAGAAAGAAAGAAAGAAAAGAGAGAGAGAGGGAGGGAGGAAGGGAGAAAGGAAAGAAGGAAGACAACTACTTGCCAAAGATCCCAGAGCTTGTATTCATTTATATAATTATCTAATGTGTAGCAAATCACTCAGAAAAAGTAGTGGCTTTAAGCAACAGTAATTAATGTACTCTCTCTCACACTATCTTTAGTTCAAAAACTCAGGAGTGGCTTGGTTAGACAGTTCTGGAGCGGGGCCTTCTTGTGAAGTTGCAGACAGATGTCCCCTGTGGCTTCAGTCATCTGAGGTCTGACTGGGGCTGGCAGATCCAGTTCTCAGATGGTTCACTCACATGCCTGGCAAGTGACACTGGTTGTTGACAGGAGGCCTCAGCCGCTCACCATATGGATTGCTCCACAGTGTTGAGTGTGTCCACGGCATGCAGCCAGAGTCCCTTGGAGTGAGAAACCCAAGAATGCACAGTGGAAGACACAGTACCTGTTATTACCCAGCCTTGAAAATCACACACCTTCACATCACCCATCCAACATGGGCATGAATACAGGAGCCAAGGATCACCACACTCTGGTTACCACGAAAAACTAGGTTGAAGAAACTTAATTAAAAACAAATAAACAACAACAGAAACCTCATTCAAATACCAGTGCATGTTCCTTCATACCATGTTGTCTCAAAAAGTTTTGGCATTTAAGCACATTTCCATACTTTATAACATCCTAGATCCCAGGAAGCCTGGAGCGGATGGAACTAAATTTCAGGGGCTAGGTAGTCACATTAGTTCAATATGTATCATTCCTGACAATAACATATTATAAAACAATTTTGAATTTCTTTAGCACCTCTAAGATTTGATCCAGAATTAGAAAAAAACCAAGTTCCCTTGCTGGGTCTGATAGGTTAATGTCCTTACTTCTTCAGGCATTTGGCACATACAGACCTATAGGAAAAGTCAGAATTCAGGAAGCAATGCCCTATTCCAACATCATCAGACCTCTTATTCCTGTTCTGCTTTCTGTAGTTTCCTTATGGTAACAGGACAATATGGTAGGAGTGAAACCAGGTAAACTGGGGGGCTCTTTATATTTTTACTGGTTCATATAAAACTATATTTATGTTTATTGGGAATTGCATTATGAAGAGGGTGATGAATACTAGCACCACAACCACCATTTAATGAGAGTTTAAAAAGTGCATCTCTGGGCTTCCCTGGTGGTGCACTGGTTGAGAGTCCACCTGCCAATGCAGGGGACACAGGTTCATGCCCCGGTCCGGGAGGATCCCACATGCCACGGAGTGGCAGGGCCCGTGAGCCATGGCCGCTGAGCCTGCGCGTCCGGAGCCTGTGCTCTGCAATGGGAGAGGCCGTGACAGTGAGAGGCCCGCGCACTGCAAAAAAAAAAAAAAAGAAAAGAAAAAAGAAAAAAGTGCACCTCTCTGTGCTAAGTACATTGTATGTTTCAATCATTTACCCTCATATAAAATATATCTTATGAATTAAGTATTACGACTTTCATTATACAGAGGAAGCTTTGAAATCTTAAGGAATTTAGCCAAAGCTAGATCCTTGAACAGCAAAGCCTGGGATTCCAAAAGCCAGAACCACTCTATAATATCCAAATGTTTCTCTCAACTATTGTTCATGCCCATATGGTCAGAGTAATTTTCTGAAAAACTTAACCCATTTTTCTCCATCAGGTAAGCAAAACAGTACCTTGTTCATATGGCCTTACCAAAGACTAACACAGTCCACATAAAGGAATTTTCCAGGTGGCTGAAACTTGAAGAGCACAAAATTTATTTTAAACATTTTGAATAGAAGTCTTTCTCAGGCATACTTCACACCATTTTGCTTCTTGAATGAGTATTTGAAACCCCACATAACCTCTTCTTGATAAGACAGAGATCACTGCAATTTCTATTCTTGCTGCAGATTGTCATGCTGGGATACCTTAGGGGTAACTAAGCTATTTAAGATGGCTTATCCCAGTATTTAGGGGCTCCGGATAACAGTTTCTCATGTATTCTATAGCTCAATAAAAATACAGAACAAAATGTTTGTTTTCCTCTCTTTTTGACTGGCAGCCATCACCCTTCCCAATCTCAGCTATGGCCTCTTCTACACATGATTATTCATTGTTATAGGAGAGGCTACAGCTGAGATACGTAAGGTTGAGGGCTGCCAGTCATTATACAAAATGAACTAGAGATACATAATACAAAGGCAACAATGTTGCTAGTACTGTGCCTTAAATAAGAGTATTAGTACATCTGCTGGTAAACTGGGTTAGTGCTAGTATAAGAAGTGATTAGATCTTATTGAATTTCTTAGAGGCCATTAATGTTTCCTCCATTGTTTTCCTGCAGTATTTTCAGATGTGTTTGAGGCTTAAGCAATCATGGAATGATTCTGACTATACTGTAGTTAATAAGGTCACTGTTAGACACCCACAATACTGAACATAAGACAAATATTAAAGGTGTTCTGAGCCTTAAAGGGATTGACTAATTTATCCTCTGAGGAAAGGGAAGAGGAATTATCATGCCTGCACACAGCATCTTTCAATGTTCCAAACAATGTTCTGAATTAGTTAACTAGTATTCACAGGTTACATATGGATTTAAGAAAGTGCCCAAGGACACAGCACCTGGATTCCATTAAAGTTGTCTCTGATTTCAAAACCTGTGTCCTCATTAATTCACTATTATTCCTCCACCAGTATGATGAATTAGGCCATAAAAAGCAGAAACAAAAGTACAGAATAGTCTTGATTCCAAAGTGTTATCAGTTATAAAGCACATCAATAATTTAGAAACATTTTAGTGGAAGATGAATGATTCAATAAACATACCCATTTCTAGGAAGAGGGACTGCAGATTTTAAAAAATATAAATGTGTATGTGTATGACTGAATCACTTTGCTGTACACTTAAAAATAACACAACATTGTAAACTAACTATACTTCAATTAAAATAAATTAAAAACTAAAAAAATAAAACTTCATTCCTGGTAACTCCAGGACAAAAAGTGTAAATCAAGCCATTTATACAAATATATATATGTGGAAAAGTACATCTTAGAATGAGAAATTTCACATTATGAAAACATCATTGTCATATGAGCATTTGTAAAAAAATATGCAATATTTAGAATAAAATATATTTTTTCTATGACTCTAGAAAAGAGGAATAATGGAGTGATGACTGCTCAGAGATGAGGTTAATTAGGGATGCTATACTGCAGTTAAGTTACTTCAGGACCAGAATTTGATAAAGCTACGTAATAAATGTTTGTCAAGATGAAATATCTAATACTGTTATTATTAATCAGAAAAACAAACTTTCACATACATGGTTTGCCTCCTAATCCTGTGTCAAAGTAAAAGGCAGGATCAGAGAAGCTCTAGAAAATATTTTTAGATTGCCATGCCTCTGTTTTCAAACAATTGTGAATTCAAAGTAATCTACAGAATATCTCCCTGATCCTTAACCACTGATCAATTCAAGGTGAGGATGTGTGCTATTGGGAAACATTTCTAGGAGTCAATGGAACATGGGTGCACATATGTATACCCTCACCCCACTCCGACACAAACAGTATCTTAGGACACCACCAGCAGAATTTCCAATTTGCTGTACAGACTATAGAAGCTCTAGAATCAGCTAAGGTCAAAATGTTAGATTTTAACGCAGGTGAGATCATTCTGACAAGTCACGCTAAAGTCTGCGAAGATCTTCAAATACTCTCCACATATACCCTGATTTGTGAGTATAGGGAGAAGCTGTTGACAAAAATGACAAAATGGGTCAAGCAGACTGAAATTTATAGGAAGAGAACCAGCTCAGCAAGTGATAACTCCTAATTATCTGTTCATTTTCAAATGTTCAAAACTAGAAATTTACCATTATGTTTGATGACTTTCTGGAAACCAATCCTTTGAGGGGAACATTCTTCTCTCTTTTTAGCAGAGATTTAGCAGCCAAGATTTTGGACATGCATATTTGAACATGTGTGAAGTCCATCCTTTAGGATCTCAAAACAGATTTTCCTATCCTGGAAAGAGGAGATTTAACTATTCATCCAGCAATAGACCAGATGTTGTTGTTTATTGCAACTGGCTGATCAGGAACAACTGATTAAGAGGGGAAAAAAAGTAAGAAGGAAAGAAAGAAAAAACCAAAATGGTGAGTTCCTATATAGTTAGGTCATGCTACCAAAACTGTGGCAAAAAAAAAAAAAAAGTAAGCACAGGTCATTATGACAAATAGTAAACATTTTATTCTGAGGTAGGAAAAGTCTGCCAAAGTCAGCACATCCACTTAGGCCAAAATAATCTGATTCATTTTATGGAAGTTTTAAGTCTTTTATTGTGTTTAAGGGGGAAAAGTTAATATTTTAATTTAGAATCACTTTTACAGCTAGTGCTAGCATAGATAAAAATTTATAGTTTCACAGCTGTAGTTTTTAGATTTAATTAGAGGAATGGTTCCCTTTATGCAACAACTTTCTCACAGAGGTAGGCTATGCTGATTTGAATTAATGTGCTTTAAATAATTTTTACTGAGTTCCTTGCTGTGAATAGCTAAATAGAAGTTTTGTGGTACATGATTTTAAAACAATTTTTTTTTTCTCTTGTAACTGAGTTTGGGCTTTTCTTCTGCCCTTAGCAACAACAATTTATAAACAAACACTTTTATAAGGAGAGGAGAGGTCAATATGACCTTGTTTATTAGTCCTAGATTTATTTAGAAATTTGTGCTCAGTAACTTGGAGGCTAAAAAAGAAATGTCTTACGAGGCCTTATCTTTGCCTTTATAATTGTCATAAATTAATTATTTTTTAAAAACTGATGACACATTTACAGGCTAAATTTTGTGGAAGAGTCTGGACTTGTGTAAGTTAGAGGCAGACAGTCATCAAGTCAGGAGGTCATCAAGAAGTCAGAATCCCATTTGGAAATACTGCCAGCCAAAGAGAAAGTCATGCCAACCATAGCAGATGTGGAGGATAACCCCGGATTGTCTGGGTTTGAGAACTAGTGAGGCAACCTGGACTTCACAGAACCATTCAGTTAAAGAGTCTTTGAATGTGAAAGACAGTTAGACAACCATTTGTGTGCAGTTTCTTTTGGTCAAACATTTTATACGTAAAATTGAATGCCAGGCAAACAATATGAGCAGGGGGGAATAGAGACATGTTTGGTAACTTGACATTATGGCAAAAAGAAGATTAAATGCAAATCATTTTATTTTATTGCAGGTAAGTGACACACCTAGATATGTTACCAAATGCAAGTTCATGTGGTCAACTCACAGTGAGGCCAAGCAAATGGAAACATTGGAGTTTGGAGTAGAGAAAGGTGTATTGCAGGGCCACGCAAGGTGACAGGTGGCTCCTGCCCCCAAATTCCCTGTACTCTTCGAAAGGTTTCAACAAAGCACTCTTAAAGGGAAGGTGAGGGAGGGGCGTGGCTGATTGTTGCAAACTTCTTAGTGTCGGAATCCTTTGTTCTTGCGGCTGTCCATGCAGGTCAGGTCACCATGTTGCTGTAAACCTCCAACAACACAAATGGTATTCTCTGTTCTGCAACATTTTAATCTCTATATGAATGGAAAAGTGTTATACCCTTAAAGGCCAGAGCCCTGAGAATGGGCTACTCTGTATATTTCAGGCTATAGGTAACATTCTTTTACAAAAGGTACAGAGCCAGCATGACTAAGCACAAGGAAAGGAACAGACCTAATATGGAGTCAGATTTGTTCTTCCCTATCAGAGATATACTATAAAAAGAGGGTTGTGAAAAACAAAAGTGGGTATACAAATATTTTATTATTGTTACACAAGGTCATCCATCCCTCTCTGTTTCCCAGATGGTTATTTCAAACTCTCTCCTTTGTGCTTAATTTATCACCATCTTTTTCCTCAGTCCCTCCTCTCAGCTGAAGAATCTCTTTCTCTGAGAAAACAAAGGCTCACATGAGAAAATCCACAAGCTTCCAATATCCTTTCCATCCACCGGAATGCACTGGGCCAACATTCCCTATCTTTTTGCCAATTATTATCATATTTATCTTTGTGTCTCTAAAGATATCATGCTGATGTTGCTGTTGTTAATTTGTTAAGTTGTATTGATGTTTCCTTCCCAATAGGAAAAGCTTTATTTTTTTCTTCCACCTTGTTATGCATAAAGTTTGCATCTCCATACCCGCTAAGTGTTATATTGCTGTTTGGGTAGTAAAGTAAATACTCCAAGTTTAGCATTTCATGTCTATTATATTCTATTTATCACTGAGCATGATAGTAAACTATAATTACACTTGCTTTACTTCACATGTATATTTTAATGTTGTTTTGTTCTTTAGTTTTCTGCATTCACAAACTCAAGTTTATTTCTTTGCCAAATTATCAGAATCTCCTCAAAAGACTTTCAATAGTCTGTTCACATTACCTTTCTGAAGAAGTACATCCCATAACTTCTGGCCTTTTTCAGCTATGCAGGGTGCACTTTGCTTCTTGTCCACAGCAGTCTTGCTGAAATTTGCCTTCACTGCCCTCCTACACATTTTTCTCCTTGCTTCTGGTGATGGATTTCCTGCTTCCATCATCTCATGTCTCCCATTTTATTGGTTTACTCTTTAAAAAAAATTTTGTACAGTAATTCTCCAATAACTTTCATGAAAAGAATGCATTGGAGGTAATTTTATTGTTGTTTTAGTTTTTACATATTAAACTTATGTGTATTGGAACCTCACACTTGATTACCTCTGGACCTGTTAAATACAAACAATTTCCCATTTCCTCTTTCCCCAGAGGCTGGAAACAACCATTCTACTCTCTGCCTCTATGAATCTCTCTACTCTAGGTACCTCTTATAAGTGAAATCATGAAATATTTGTTCTATTCTGACTGGTTCATTTCACTTAGCAGGCTGTCTTCAAGGTTCATGAGTGCTGTAGCATGTGTCAAATTTTTGTTTATCCGTTCATCTATTCATGAGTGCTTAGTGCTTAGAAACAATGCTGCTATAAATATGGCTATACAAATATCTGTTGAGTCTGTTCTTTTAGTTTTTGGGGGGTATATATCCAGAAGTGGAGTTGCTGGATTATAGAGTAATTTAGTATTTGATTTTTTGAAAAATGACATCCATTTTGATATTCCTACTAGTAATGCACAAGGATTCTGATTTCTCCTCATCCTTGTTAACATTTATTTCTGTTTTTTTATTTATTTTTTGTTTTGTAATGGTCACCCTAATGGGTGCGGCATGGCATCTCATTGATTTTTGATATGCATTTTCCTAATAATTAGTGACTTTAAACATCTTTTCATGTGCTTATTGTCTATTTGTACCTCTTCTTGTGTATCTGTTACATCTTTTACCATATATTCATTTGTTTTTTAGTAAATTGTTGTTTCAGAACTGCTATTTCTTCTTCATTTCTTTTTGTCTTCATGTGGTTTTTTTTTTTAAACTCTTTACTGCCATTAGTGATATTTTGAGAGACCATGGTTGTAGATAAATGTGCTCTATCTACAATATGTAAACAAGAAATTTCCTTCTTACTTTTCTCTCATACAGTACAAGCATGCTTTCATCCCACAGCTCTATCAAAGTTATTTTCCCCAAAGTTATCAAAGACTTTCACCCTGCCAAAACCAAGAGTTAATATAATGTCCTTCAGAAACAGTAATGTGCTAAACTAATTTCTAAATTCCAAGTTTGTTATGTATTTAATGCAAATTTGGGCCTTAAGAAAGAAAATAATGCAGGAACACCTGTGGGCAGTTGGTGTTAATTATGAATATAAAAATTGAACCCATGCCCCCTACAGTGGAAGCAAGGGGTTTTAACCACTGGACGGCCAGGGAAGTCCCCATGTCACATCTTTTAAAGTCTGTGGTGATTGGTCACTGCACACCTACTATTCAGTTCATGCATGAACCAGAAATGGTGTCATGTGTAACCTCCTTGTCTCTCAGTGATAATCTCATGTGACATTATACAAAAGTACATAATTGAAAGAGAAAGTTGACCAGGAAGATGAAATTGCAGCCAAAGAAGAAACAAAATGTGATAGTACTAGAAGTGAAATTCAAATCAAACATATAATTTATTATAGATGAAGTAGCTGACCACAGAAAAGTTGACACTGCTGCCATTTGTGAGACTCGACAGATTCAACTACAGGACTTCAGTAAAGGTACATTTATCAACATAAATGTGGTGAAAAGAATGAAGAAGTCTCAAAAAAAAGTGATGGTGCCAAAAACCTGCACACTGAAAGCACTCGCAGACTTATTTCACAAAGTTAAAGAACAAATGATAAAATGCTGGAAGCTTCAACAAACATAGAAAGTATGTAACTATTTGCATAGAAAAGACTCATTCCATATCCTAAGCTATATGACTAGAAGAAAGCAAGTACTACTTATAAAGAAATAAAACACACTGATTCTCAATCTTTCTAAAAATTGTGACGTAATTTGTCATTGATTACCATGTGCGTCTGTAATCTGTGAACTGAAGAGTTAGCTGCAAAGTTTACACTTCATGTAATTACTCACTGTTAAAGTGCTAGGGTAAATGGAATTTGAATTGTGTAGCTGGGGACTAATGTTATTCAACTAAACTATGGCAACTGGAATTCACACACATCTGTGCTAGGTAAAGCATGGACAGTTGGTAAGAGCAAAGGAGCTAGATAGGAGTATAGCACAGAATGCTGGAGGTGAGGGAAGGTGCAGTTAAGGAAGTACCAGCCCTCTGCTTAGATTTCAGGTCATTGTTATAACCATTTTCAGTTATTCTCAGAAACTCTTGTTCTTACACATGGATACACATCCATTCACAGACCAAGGGATATCAGCTTTACACAATGTTTGATAGATATAGTCTATATTATGCCATGACTTTTTGTCTGCTATTAAATGCAGGTCTGTACAACTAGGTATTTTTTATTAAGGACAGTTGTCAATGGTTTTAACCGATAAAAATGTATAACAGAATAGCTACAATAGTAAAATACTGTTGACTGAAAAATTACATTATATTTTATGGTAGATTACATTACTTTAAATATCTGTTATATTAATCTGTCAGAGAGGAAGCACAGATATGAAACTACATAGATCACAACTGGACTCTGATATCCTTACCTATGTCTGTTTCTTCCAGTCTACTTGTTATTAGGGTCTCCTTCTGATTTCTTGCTTTTAAGGGGCTCCTACCTATGTAAGAAGTCAGTGGACCATCTGAGGGAATATGCATTTTTAGCTGGGTTTCTCTCTCCAATAGAAAGTCACACATTTTTGTTGTTGTCATTGTTGTTGCTGATTTAGATCTTTGGAATTGATGTTTTTGAAGCACTCCAGGAACACGTATTCTTTTCTAAGAAGTTCTGCAGGCTTCTTGAATTCCAACCAAGGCAAAACATTGAAGGATATATACGATCAAGAGCTTACCCATCCATTTCAAAAGATCCAGCCCAATGCAACACAAAAGCAAGTGAGAGGAGGATGCTTGTGACCGTGTTCTGTGTCTGCCTGTCAATCATCAGAGGCCAAGATCCAACCCAGCAAGTGAGAACTGGGTAGAAGAAAAATCCCGAGCTGGTATTCTTAATGATTTTGCACTTAGAATTTGAAATCATTTGCTCATATGATAACATTTACTCATATGAGATCAACTGGGGAAGAGGATGAGCTCAAAGTGTTAATTCAGAAGAAAGGCACAAATTATATTGATGTACTGTGCATTTTGGTATTTGTTCACTTACATTGTTTAGAAATAGCATCTAAAGAGAAAGGAAAAAGAAAACTTAAATAACACCAAATGGTAACAGTAAAGTGAATAGGTTTTGCTGTACTCTTCACAATCAAGTGTACATTTATGATTTTTCATTAGTCACACTATTTTTCATATCATTTTTGCTGCGTCCTGATATTTAATAATTGTGTGTTCTTGATCTGAATCTTCAGACAGGTGTAAAAAAGAAAAGGAGTAAAATGATAACATTTGCCTAACCAATGGCCTGGAAACCTTTGCCTTGGCCAGATTGTTAAAACTATGAAACAAATGGTATGTTTTATATTCGCATTCATATGTGCAGTGTCCTGTCATATTTTCTCCTCTTAGGTTCCTTAAATAACTATTTCTGGCCTTTCTATGTGTCTTCTTACCTAATGAACATTCATCTTTTTGCATCACTTGAAAAAAGGTGACAAATCAGCATTTCTTTCTAAACAAATTGTAACTGAGAATGTAAAGCAGTATCTTTTTTTTTTCTCTTTCATTTCCTCATTGTGATAGCACCTAACAGATATCATCCTGTGAAAACTTCTGAGTCATTTTTTAAGAGGTATTTTTCTATGGCTATCAAAGACTTTATTATATACATTAGTGCATTACTGAAATAGACTGGCATCCCTTCTTATCTTTTCTAATCTTTTATACAAACATGTCTTTTATTTAAAAAATTTAAATCTTCTTTCCAAGGCTATGTGGTTAGGCAGCAGAATTGCTAGGGGATCATTCATTGTTTCAGCGTTTTCCAGTCTTGAATTTTATGCTTTTTCCGTTAATTAAATGAGGGGTATTTTGTGTTATTTTCTTTTTCTTCTAGCTAGAAAGTTTATACTGTGACATAGATATGCCCTCTGAGATAATTCCAAATGGATAACAGACTTGAGTGGATAATAAAATATATTGCAAGTACAATGATTTCTCAAGCCCTCTTTGCTATTTGCTCAGGGGAGAAAGAAGGATAAACTGGGACTTCTTCCCTGGAAATGCTACCATCAAACTCAATGAGACCTGATTTTAGTTTAGTCCCATAAACACTAAGTTGTCAACAACCATTGCACCAGAGCTTGAGAAAATTCCTGGTGTTTGGAAGGTAAGTAAGACACCAGGAGCTCACAGGGAAAGTTAGTAAATGACAATCATAGATCGATGTGAGAAGTGTTACAAATGGAAGACCAGGAGAGACACCACAAATATATCCCCTTTTCATCTGGAGAGAAACTATTTTTCTAATTTTTTTCATCACCAATTTTTTTTTCACCTGTTCATGTGAATAGAGGCACACAGGATGCACTCCAGTGTACAGCTTTATTATTTTTTTAACATCTTTATTGGAGTATAATTGCTTTACAGTGGTGTGTAATTTTCTGCTTTATAACAAAGTGAATCAGCTATACATATACATATATCCCCATATCCCCTCCCTCTTGCATCTCCCTCCCTCCCACTCTCCCTATCCCACCCCTCTAGGTGGCCACAAAGCACCGAGCTGATCTCCCTGTGCTATGCAGCTGCTTCCCACTAGCTATCTATTTTACATTTGGTAGTGTATATATGTCCATGCCACTTTCTCACTTCATCCCAGCTTACCCTTCCCCCTCCCCATATCCTCAAGTCCATTATCTATGTCTGTGTCTTTATTCCTGTCCTACCCCTAGGTTCTTCAGAAACTTTTTTTTAGATTCCATATATATGGGTTAGCATACGGTATTTGTTTTTCTCTTTCTGACTTACTTCACTCTGTATGACAGACTCTAGGTCCATCCACCTCACTACCATTTTGCAGAATCTTGTGGTTTGGAGGTTTAATCATGTTGTCATGTGTATTACAACTTCATTTATCTTTATTGCTGAGGGGTTTATGTATCCATTCCTCTGTTGCTGGATATTTAGGTTGTTTCTAATTTGGGGCTGAGAACTGCCCAACTCTTGACACATAATGACTTTGTCCAAACATCTGCACTAAGAGGTGACCAAACTCCAGCAAGGCTTCTAAGGGCACAAGGCACTGTCCCTAGGATGACCCCAGTCCCTTACAAAACACCTGCCCTAGAAAGCTCAAAGCTGCCAGAGAATTTACTGTTTGTTCTAGCCCCCAGACCTCTCTTTCTTAGAACATTTACTAAAAGAGTAATTGCAAATCCTTTGTTTTTTCCCTTTGCGATGCATATGTATCTCCTACAATCCAAAAGTGTCTTCCTTAAAGAGCTGAAGACTCTACCACTCTCCTGCTATGTAATCAAGAGTACTATTTATTCCCCTTTCTCGGTCTCAGTTTCCTTATTTGTAAAATGAGGGGCATAACTGGATAGCATCTAATTTTCTCTGGCATGTTCTCTCATTTCCCAACATAATGGTGAAGAAATGATGTCAGTTCTTCCTCAAAGAGGGAATTCCCTGGCAGTACAGTGGTTAGGACTCCACGCTGTCACTGCCAAGGTCCCGTGTTCAATACCTGGTTGGGGAACTAAGATCCCACATGCCACATGGCCAAAAAAAAATGTGACCCAAATAATGCTTACTACCAGTTTAACTGCAGTCTTTATTTTTTCTAATTTGCAGAATGAATGGATCCCATCCTATGTATTATATCTAATCAATCATATGGTTAGATATTAAGATTCCTTTCTAGTTCACCTGTCTCCATTTTTGCCTGTATAGTTTCATTCCAATAAACAGGCAGTAGGCACATCTTAAATAGTAAATATTTTAGGTATTTGCTAAGTAGGATCAAGGTTATTTTTACAAGTCATGGTTCTGTCAAGGTAATAGAAGTCCATGAATAGCAGCAGAGAAAATTATAGAATTTAATTCACCTTTGTTGAACATTCTTAGTGCTAAAATGCTCAGATTGTTCTCCATGGTACAATTTGTTTTAAGTTTTTAAATGATTATTTTTCAGAGTAAAACTATCAACGGGCCACTATCAATAAAATGACTGTAAATCTAAATCTCATTATTTGTGTATGCTTGTGCATTAGTCCATATATGTATATATTTTGAATCTGACTTTTTAGAACACATGCTGAAAAGCAAGAGACAATAGAGCAATATCTGAGGAAATTTAAAATTATATTTATCTGAATTCAAAGTTGTTTTTCTTTTAACCATTACCACAGGTTGCTTAGTTGGGTCAAGAGAAAACTATGAGTAGGGATAAAAATTCAAGCCCAGTCCCATAGACTGAGCCAATACAGAATAAAAGAGGAAATTAGTTGTCAAACTTTTTGTGTGCCAGAATTTCCTGGGGTCTTGTTAAAATACAGCTCACCAAGCCCCACCTTTGGAGTTTCTGAAGTCTGGGGACAGACCCAGGAATTTATATTTCTAACAAATTTCCAGCTAATGCTGCTAGTCTGGGTATGACCCTCTGAGAACTACTGACAATGACAGAGAAAAAGATGTCTATTGCTGATTATGTTTCAGATGCTAAGATATCAAGGTGCTGGTGTCTCTCACTTTGACATGGTATCCAAAATGTAAAGTAAGTGTGAAGCCTTTCCCATCTGGAAGGTAGAGCTGAGATTGTTGGTAACTCCTGCCAAGTACAACATAAGGAACTGGAATTGGACTGAATCTGTAAGTAGTGAGGAGAAGAGCATTGACTTGAAGTTCAGCTGGAGATCTTGGGGAAAGAAGAGGTGTCTGAAGCAAGCCCTGAGGCTTGAAATATTATACTCCTTAAGACTGGGGGCAAGAGTAACACATGATCCTTTAAAAATACAAAGGACGGAAGCACTGCCAGCACATAAACTTGAAAACTCACTGCAGCAAGAGAAAACAACCACAGCTAACTAACTCTGCGATATGAATGCATAACTTTCCTATGAAAGACATTTGCAATGAAGGCTTACCTTTCAGGGGTGTATCCTGATTTCTCTTGTGAAGAAGCTATGGTTTGGGGACAGAAGGCATGTTCCAAAGTCCATATTTCTACTCCTTATTGACTGAGTGGTTTGGGGCAATTTGCTTGATTTCTCCAGTCTTCCAATGACAAATGAAAACCCTTTGTACAATATAACTTATGGATTATAGGAATGATCAACCATAGTAAAGGACATGTAGATAATTTTTAAAGTTCAGCAGGCATTACTAAAATTTTATCTTATTATCTAGCTGTATGGTACGTAAGTATTTTGAAATGTCATGAGTTAGGGTAAGTAGCCATAGCTGCAAACATAGTGTGAATATATTACTTCTTCCTTGTTTTTGACACTGAGAAGAAAGAAGATTAAGGACAGACATTTTGTAGTTTATTTCTCCACATGCCTGATTTTCACAAGGAGTCAATACCAACCTCTAGTGGAGTAATAAGAAGAAAATCAACATGACATTCACAATTTACTAGGCAAGTCAAAATACCTTCCTAAGGGAGTTTCAATAATGAAATACTGGCATTCACTCCATCCATTTCAAAATCAGATTGAAAGCCTAAGGGAAAATTTCCCTGAAGAATTAACATTTCTTCATGTTGCATATATGTATAATACAATAATTCTGCACGTGGAAGCAATTTTTTCTTGACTGTCATAAAAAGGGGACGAGGGTAAAATTACCATTTTACCAATTGGAATGAGCCTGAAGAGTCTCATGTTCAACATCTTGTTATTTACATTTTCTAAGGTCTATTTACAATGGTGTTCATCTCACTGCAAGATAATTGGCTTTTTCCTTTACTCCTAAGGTGGATGCTGCTGCTTCTAATGATTCTCATCTTGTTAGTCATAGTTGAAACTAGGTTCAAAAACAGGTGCTTTCATTGCTTTTTTTTTCTTCATTTGAGTGAGTTCCATGGGTTCCATTGAGGTCCTACACATACTAGGCATTTGTTACATTTCTACCCAAACCACAAGGCTAGAAACAATAGCAGACAACAAATGAATGCTCTTCACTACTTCATTCAATCTTTCTTGTGAAGGATTCTGATCAAACAAGGTGACTCTTAAATAGCCTGGTTTCATGTTCTTTAGAGAAAGGGAAATCCTTCTGTCTTTAAAAATACAAAATCATTGTAGCCGATGTTGGAGGGCTTCATGTTAACAGAGAGAGGAAAGAGGGTGGCTATTTTCTCTTCTGGATTTGCTCACAACTGAGCTTTGAAGAAAATTTTTCTTTTTTTTATATATACTTTTATTGGAGTATAATTGCTTTACAATGTTGTGTTAGTTTCTGATGTTTAACAAAGTGAGTCAGCTCTATGTATACATATATCCTCATATCCCCTCCCTCTTGAGCCTCTTCCCCACCCTCCCTATCCCACCCCTCTAGGTGTTCACAAAGCATCAAACTGATCTCCCTGTCCTATGCAGCAGCTTCCCACTAGCTATCTATTTTACATTTGGTAGTGTGTATATATGTCCATGCTACTCTCTCACTTAATCCCAGTGGTTTTTGAAATGTTAGACATCATAGAGTATAACGAAAGAAAAAAAGCATGGCACCTGCCCTTGAGATTCTCATAGATATGACAGATGTGTCTTGCTTATCCCAGGATTATATTATTATGTTAGTGGAACGAAGAAAAAAGTTACACACACACACACACACACACACACACATCAACCCTGGCATTTTACTGAGTGATGCTGTCTATTTTCTATATGGAAAGAGAACAAAACATGTCTAAAATACAAATTAGGATTTTCTGGTTTTTTCAATTAATTTTTTATGACGACGTCTAAACTCTATGGAAATTACCCATCCTTCGCATGAGTTCTCTTTTCCATTTAAAAGCCTCCTTTCTGCTCACATTTTAGTGGTAAAAATTAAGCCACATAAAAGACTACAATGAAAGGCATCCCCTTGTTCATCTGTCTGCCCTCCCAGACCTGTTCCCCAAAGGCAGCCAGTTTTTACTTTTAAACACTCAATAAATACTTCTTAATTTTTTTGTGTTTGAGACATTTCTTCCTGCATTCATTCACTCAGAAATATTACTTGAGTCACAATTACACGGATGGCAGCCATCATGCTAGACACTAGTGAACTGAACCTGAAATAAGCCAAAGATAGATGGTGGATAAATGCTGCAAAGCAGTGATTTTCTAGACGCCTATGGTGAATGATGAGATATTTTCCCCTCAATTCATTTCAGACCAATACTGTTATACAATGTAGAACTAGAAAAATGAAATTAAAAACATAAAAATTACAAACAATTATTACATTCAACAAACATCCAAGCATTCTGTCAAATTGCTGGGCAAGATTCTAAATTCTTATTCTCCATTTTCTCTTCAAAGATGGGCAACATGACATTTCTGCACTAGCAAAGGAAGAGGACTATGTTTGAGAAGCATTTGTATTAGTCACAGAACACAAACACCGGAGGGACCAATTTCTTCTATGTCCTCTTACCTGTTAGTGTCAAGGATATTTCTTCCACCGCCCAGAGGGTGTTGAGGGCCTCCGTCCCTTTAGAAGATAAGCTTGCTTGTCATAGTCCTTGGCCATTAGAAGAAAGGATCTATTCAAATGGGGCTCATTAAAGTCTCCTACAAGAGCCTGGCATTCAGCTTCTGGGAGCTCATGGACAATGGAGGCAGATACTTTTAATTAACCGGAAATAATATTTTTATGTCTTTATTGGTTTATTCATGAATTTTAGCAATTACCTGTGTATTTTCTTATGAAAGTTGAAAATATAACTTGCTAAGATGTCCTCAGCTCCTTTTCCTCAGTTTCCAAATTTTTCACTATATCTCTACCTTTTCTTCTACTTTTGGCCTCATTATATAACACACACAAACACACTCATGCAGATTGCACACATATATACTAAAGTTTATGTTTCCTATTCTATCAGTTTTATAACGTCTCAGCTTCTTCCTTTATGAATTGATATATTAACATACTGACCTGTTTAAAGCCTTCTCATTTTCTGCTTCTACTTGTTTAATTTATCATCTGTATTTTTAATGAAATTATTTATATTAAGCTCTAGAATCATAATTACATTTTCTGCCCTTTTTCTATATTTTGTTTGTAACATGAAAATCACTATGTGATGATTTATTCTTAGTTTTATAGCAAGAATGTTCATGATAAAGTCAGAATCCCAGGAATGCACTACCTCTTTTATAAATCCAATGCACAACCCCTGTGACAATCAGGGGAGACAATTGCAAGTATCTTAGACTGTCCTTTCATCCCATCAAATATTCAAAATATGATATAGCTTGGTTTACTTTATTGAGCAAACAACTTTCTTGTGCCTTTCTTTTGCTTATTAGTTAGTTTGCCCCTAAGTTTTTTTTTTAACTTTCTTTCTCTTTGTTAGTTTTTCTTTACTCACCATATCATGAATATCTTACATTACTGAGGTTATCTACTTTACTGAAACCACTCCATTTTTATCCTGAAAAACATGCTTCACTCAGGCCTCTGAATTTGTATCCTAATTCAAACCAAATAAAATACTTGCCAGGATTATCGACAGTAGCTATCCTGAGATTTCCTCAATAAAATCTGTGATTATAACCCAGGTGTTTCACTTTTGTGACAGTTATCTTGGTTAGCTACATCTTCAAGTATCCTCCTAAGAAAGTGTGTGTGAAACAAAAATGTATTCATTCTTTGCAGTGGCAACATTTTGAATACATATTTTAGGAATGCTTAAGCTGAAGTTCATGATCAAAATTATTTTTCCTCAGAATTTTGTAGACCCGATCTGCTGGTGTTTCACGGGCAGTGGGGACAGAAACTTTTCACTAACTCTAAATATTATCTTTATTCCTTTATTTTTTACTCAGAAACTTTAGCAATCCCTTCTATAAAATTTTCTTATAAAATTCAGCTTCCGATGTTATTGATAAGACATCTTATAAAAAGTAGTTCATATTTCTCTACCATTCTAGAAGTTTTTTATGACATTATTTTACTGTGCTAAATTTCATAACAATATGTCTAATTGTGGATCATTAAGAAATAACTTATCCTCAGTGGTATTCAGCCCTTTTAATCTAAAGGATCATATCACTGCCCGGTTGAGAAAGAATTATGTATAGTGACATATATATTATTATATCTATATATGAGTTATTTTAACCACTAGGAATTATTATAACTACATATTAATTATTTCCTCTGTGTATTTCCTATTTCCTTCCCCTTTAAATTCATATGTTGGAGTCATTCCCAATTCTTCAGTCTCTCGATTTCTTCTCATAGTCTGCCCATTTTCTTTCTTTTTTTTCTAACTATTTTTACAAAGACTATTCCTTGTTGTGCATGTTCACAAAAGTCTCTGCTTTTTAGTCCCATGTTCAGCTAAAGTTTTGACAGAGATTTCATTCTGTGCCATGCAGTGCAATGGGTACTGACAAATGCATAATGTCGGATATCCACAATGGTACCATAGAGAATAGATTCCCCTCCCTAAAACTCTCTTGCAGAGTCATGTATTTTAAACTCTTATACTCCCTCAATTTGATCTCTACCCTCTGATACAAGTTTTGTGTCCTTTTATCTTAGCCTTTTCACATTAATGATTTCCTTCAAATGTACTTCGAACATTGTATGTTCACTTATATTATATTTAATTTATTTTATTGAACTAGAGTTGATGTATAGTATTATATAAGTTACATGTGTATGATATAGTGATTCACAATTTTTAAAGTTTATACTCCATTTATAGTTATTATAAAATATGCTATATTCCCCATGTTGTATACTATGTAGCTTATTTTATACCTAATAGTTTGTATCCTTTATATATGTCTACTTAGATTTTAGAATGAGGGAATAGGAGTCCTACATATAGGAATTGTGGATATGACAGAACGCATAGAGCTTATAGCTTTGTATTAGTGGCTATGTGTGCAGGGATCCTGGAATTGCCAGAAAAAGGCTGTATCTAATTTGGGATTCCAAAACCCACAGCATCTATTTCAATTTAGGTGGGATGGATCAGTTACCTCCTCAGATATAGTCCATTATGAAGTTGTGACTTTTGCTTCAAAACTTTGTCGAAATCTCAGAGGGGGGTAGTGGTGTCAAGATGACAGGGTAGAAAGATGAGGAGTTTGCATCTCCTCACAACTACGGTAACCTCCAGGCACTGGCGGGGGAACTTGAACACCTAAGGGGATAGGAGGAACCCCCCATGACCAGGTAGGATGTGGTGGGGAGGGAGGGGAGGAGGAAGAGTGGAGGTGGGAGAGGACTGGTACCCCTGAGGGGAAGTTGGGGGAGGGGAGGGTTTCCCAAGCCCAGAGGGGCACACTCACAGCAAGGAAATCACCAGGGATGGGGAGAAACATTCGGGGTATTGGGAGTTCAGAGGAGAATGGGGAAAACATTTCCCCCATCTGATGGGGTCCCAGGCCTAAACCTCTGCCCTCTGATGCCACCTCTGGCCATGCTGAGCCTAAGCCCCACACCTGCCACCCGCCCCAGAACCTCTTCCAGCTGCACTGGTACTGAGTCTAGGCCTCACCCCCTGTCTAAGCCCTGCCCACCTTAGTCCCGCTCATGCCTAGCACTGCCCCCAAAAGCCAAGGCCTTTTCTGGCCCCCCTTTTTTTCTGCCATGCTGTGTGGCTTGTGGAATCTTGATTTCCAGGCCAGGGGTCAGGTCTGAGCTCCTGTGGTGGGAGCACCAAGTCCAAACTGCTGGACTGACCAAGAACCTCAGACCTCAGGGAATATTAATTAGAGTGAGGTCTCCTGGAGGTCCTCATCTTGGCACCAAGACCCGGTTCTACCCAACTGCCTGTAAATTCCAGTGCTGGATGCCTCAGGCAAACAACCAGTAAGACAGGAACACAGCCCCCCATCAAAAAACAATGAGATGACAAAAAATATGTGACAGATCAAAGAGCAAGGTAAAAACCTACAAGACCAGATAAATGAAGAGGAAATAGTCACCTACCTGAAAAAGAATTCAGAGTAATGATAGTAAAGATGATCCAAGATCTCAGAAATAGAATGGAAGCACAGATAGAGAAAATACAAGAAATGTTTAACAAGGACCTAGAAGAACTAATAAACAAACTGTGAGGAACAACACAATAACTGAAATTAAAAATACAGTAAAAGGAATAAATAGCAGAATAACTGAAGCAGAGGGACAAATAAGTGAGCTGGAGGATGGAATGGTGGAAATAACTTCCAAGGAGCAGAATAAAGAATAGAGAATGAAAAGAATTGAGGACAGTCTGAGAGACCTCTGGGACAACATTAAACATACCAGTATTCAAATTATAGGGGTCCCAGAAGAAGAAGAGAAAGAGAAAGTGTCTGAAGAAATATTTGAAAAGATTATAGTTGAAAACTTTGACTATAATGGGAAAGGAAATAGGCACCCAAGTCCAGGAAGCCCAGAGAGTCCCATACAGGATAAACCCAAGGAGAAACACACCCAGGCACATATTAATCAAACTAACAAAAATTAAATTGAAGGAAAAAAGACCCACAAAACAAACCCAAAGCAATTAAGAAAATAGTAATAGGAATATTCCTTGAATGTAAATGGATTAAATGCTCCAACCAAAAGACACAAACTGGCTCAATGGATTCAAAAACAAGATCTGGATATATGCTATCTACAAGAGACCCACTTCAGACCTAGGGACACATACAGACTGAAAGTGAAGCGATGGAAAAAGATATTCCATGCAAATGAAAATCAAAATAAAGCTGGAGTTGCAATACTCATATCAGAAAATATAGACTTTAAAATAAAGACAGGGGCTTCCCTGGTGGTGCAGTGGTTGAGAGTCCACCTGCCAATGCAGGGGACACAGTTTCGTGCCCCGGTCCGGGAGGATCCCACATGCCATGGAGCGGCTGGGCCCGTGAGCCATGGCCGCTGAGCCTGCATGTCTGGAGCCTGTACTCTGCAATGGGAGAGGCCACAGCAGTGGGAGGCCCGTGTACTGCAAAACAATAAATAAATAAATAAAAATAAATAAAGACAGTTACAAGGGATCAGGATGGACACTATATAATGATCCAGGGATCAATCCAAGAAGAAGATATAACAATTATAAATATTTATGCACCCAACATAGGAGCACCTCAATACATAAGGCAAATTCTAACAGCTGTAAAGGGGAAATTGACAGTAACACAGTAATAGTGGGAGACCTTAACACCCCACTTACACCAAAGGACAGATCACCCACACAGAAAATTAATAAGGAAACACAAGCCTTAAATGACACATTAGACTAGATAGATTTAAATGATATTTAAAGGACATTCCACCTGAAAGTGGAAGGATACACTTTCTTCTCAATTGAACAGGGAACATTCTCCAAGATAGGTAACATCATGGGCCACAAATGAAGTTTTGGAAAATTTAAGAAAATTGAAATCATATCAAGCATCTTTTCTGAGCACAACACTATAAGATTAGAAATCAATCACAGGAAAAAAACAGTAGAAAACACAAACACATGGAGGCTAAACAGTGCACTGCTGAATAACTAAGAGATCACTGAAGAAATCAAAAAGGAAATAAAAAATTACATAGAAACAAATGACAATGAAAACACTACAACCCAAAACCTATGGCATGCAGAAAAAGTATTTCTAAGAGGGAACTTTATAGAAATTCAATCTCACCTCAAGAAACAAGAAAAATCTCAAATAAACAATCTAACCTTACACCTAAAACGATTAGAGAAAGAAGAATAAAAACAAACAAACAAAATAAAGTTAGTAGAAAGAAAAAAATCATAAAGATCAGAACATAAATAAATGAAACAGAAACAAAGAAAACAATAGCAAAGATCAATAAAACTAAAAGATTGTTCTTTGAAAGGATAAACAAAATGGATAAACTTTTAGCCAGACTCATAAAGAAAAAAAGGGAGAGGACTCAAATCAATAAAATTAGAAATGAAAAACGAGAAGTAACAACTGACACTGCAGAAATACAAAGGATCATGAGAGATTACTACAAACAACTATATGCCAATAAAATGGACAACCTGGAAGAAATGGACAAATCCTTGGAAAGGTACAAATTTCCAAGACTGAACCAGGAAGAAATAGAAAATATGAACAGTCCAATCACAAGTAATGAAATTGAAACTCTGATTTAAAATCTTCCAAAAAATAAAAGTCCAGGACCAGATGGCTTCACAGGCAAATTCTATCAAACATTTAGAGCAGAACTAACAGCTATCCTTCTCACACTCTTCCAAAAAATTGCAGAGACAGGAACACTCCCAAACTTGTTCTATGAGGCCACCATCACCCTGGTACAAAAACCAGACAAAGATATCACACACACACACACAAAAAAAGAAAATTACAGACTGATAGCACTGATAACACAGACACAGAAATCTCCACAAAATACTAGCAAACAGAATCCAACAACACATTAAAAGGATCATACACACCATGATCAAGTGTTCTTCAATATATGCAATTCAATATATGCAAATCAATAAATGTGATGCACCTATTAACAAGTTAAAGAAAAAAAGCCCATATGATCACCTCAATAGATGCAGAAAAAGCTTTTGACAAATTTCAACACCCATTTTTGATTTAAAAAAAAAAACTCTACAGAAAGTGGGCATAGAAGGAACCTACCTCAAAATAATAAAGGCCATATATGACAAACCCACAGCATGCATCATTCTCAATGATAAAAACTGAAAGCATTTCCTCTAAGATCAGGAGGAAGATAAGGATGTCCACTCTCACCACTATTATTCAACATAGTTTGGAAGTCCTAGTCATGGCAATTAGAGAAGAAAAATAAATAAAAGGAATCCAAATTGGAAAAGAAGTAAAACTGTCATTCTTTGCAGATGACATGGCACTATACATAGAAAATCCTAAAGATGCCACCAGAATATGACTAGAGCTAATCAATAAGTCTGGTAAAGTAGCAGGATACAAAATTAATGCCCAGAAATCTCTTGCATTCCTATACACTAACAACGAAAGACTAGAAAGAGAAACTAAGGAAACAATCTCATTTACCATTGCAACAAAAATAATAAAATACCTCGGAATAAACCTACCTATAGAAGAAAAAGACCTGTACTCAGAAAACTATAAAACACTGATGAAGCAGCTGTATAGCACAGGGAGATAAGCTCAGTGCTTTGTGACCACCTAGAAGGGTGTGATAAGGAGGGTGGGAGGGAGACACAAGAGGGAGGAGATGTGGGGATATATGTTTATATATAACTGATTCACTTTGTTATAAAGCAGAAACTCTCACACCATTATAAAGCAATTATACTCCAATAAAGATGTTAAAAAGACAAAAAACACTGATGAAACAAATCAAAAATAACACAAAGAGGTGGAGAGATATACCATGTTCTTGGATGGGAAGAATCAATATTGTGAAACTGACTATACTACCCAAAGTAATCTACAGATTGAATGCAATCCTTGTCATAATACCAAGGGCAGTTTTCACAGAATTAAAGCAAAAGATTTTTACTATTTGTATGGAAAAACAAAAGACCCTGAACAGCCAAAGCAATCTTGAGAAAGAAAAACAGAGCTGGAGGAATCAGTCTCCCTGACTTCAGACTATAGTACAAAGCTACAGTAATCAAGACAGTATGGTACAGGCACAAAAACAGAAATATAGATCAATGGAACAGGATAGAAGGCCCAGAGATAAACCCACACACATATGGTCACCTTATTTTTCATAAAGGAGGCAAGAATATACAAGGGAGAAAAGAGAGTTCCTTCAGTAATTGGTGCTGGGAAAACTGGACAGCTACATGTAAAAGAATGAAATTAGAACACTCCCTAACACCATACAAAAAAATAAACTCAAAATAGATTAAAGACCTAAGTGTAAGACCAGACACTATAAAACTCTTAGAGGAAAACATAGGAAGAACACACTTTGACATAAATCACAGCAAGATCTTTTTTGATCCACCTCCTAGAGTAATGGAAATAAAAACAAAAATAAACAAATGGAACCTAATGAAACTTAAAAGCTTTTGCACAGCAAAGGAAACTATAAAAAAGACAAATAGACAACCCTCAGAATGGGAGAAAATATTCACAAATGTAACAATCGACAAAGGATTAATCTCCAAAATATACCAACAACTCATGCAGCTCAATATCAAAAAAACAAACAAATCAATCAAAAAATGGGCCAAAGACCTAAATAGACATTTCTCCAAAGAAGACATACAGATAGATGGCCAAGGCGCACATGAAAAGCTCAATATCACTAATTATTAGAGAATTGCAAATCAAAAGTACAATGAGTTTGGACTTCCCTGGTGGCACAGTGGTTAAGAATCCACCTTCCAATGCAGGGCACACAGGTTTGAACCCTGGTCCAGGAAGATCCCACCTGTCCCGGAGCAACTAAACCTGTGCACTACAACTACTGAGGCTGTGCTCTAGAATTTGCGAGCCACAACTACTGAGCCCATGTTCCACAACTACTGAAGCCTGCATGCCTAGAGCCTATGCTCCACAACAAGTGCAGCCACTGTAATGAGAAGCCCGTGCACTGCAATGAAGAGTAGCCCCTGCTCGCCACAACTAGAGAAAGCCTGCACACAGCAACAAAGACCCAACACAGCTAAAAATTAATTAATTAATTAATTAATTATTTATTTTTTTAAAAGTACAATTAGGTATCACCTCACACCAGTCAGAATGGCCATCATCAAAAAATCTACAAACAATAAATGCTAGAAAAGGTGTGGAGAAAAGGGAACCCTTTTGCCCTGTTAGTGGGAATGTAAATTGATACAGCCACTATGGAGAACAGGATGTAGGTTCCTTAAAAAACTAAAAATAGAACTACTATATGACCCAAAAATCCCACTCCTGGGCATATACCCTGAGAAAACCATAATTCAAAAAACCACATGTAGCCCAATGTTCATTGCAGCACTATTTACAATAGTCAGGACATGGAAACAACCTAAGTGTCCATCAACAGATGAATGGATAAAGAAGATGTGGTACATATATACAATAGAATATTACTCAGCCAGACAAAGGAACAAAATCGGGTCATTTGTAGAGATGTGGATGGACCTAGAGTCTGTCATACAGAGTGAAGTTATCCAGAAAGAGAAAAACAAATATTGTGTATTAACATGGGTATGTGGAGTCTGGAAAAATGGTACAGATGAACCTAGTTCCAGGACAGGAATAGAGATGTAGATGTAGAGAATGGACATGTGGACACAGTGGGGGAAGGGGAGGGTGAGACAAATTGGGAGATTAGGTCTGACATATATACACTACCCTGTGTAAAACAGATAGCAAGTGGGAACCTGCTGTATAGCACAGGGAGCACAGCTCAGTGCTCTGTGATGACCTAGATGGGTGGGATGGGGTGGGTGGGAGAGGTCTAAGAGGGAGAGGATACATGTATACATATAGCTGATTCACTTCATTGTACAGCAGAAACTAACACAACATTGTAAAGCAATTATACTCCAATAAAAAAAGAAAGGACAGAATAAAAACAACTGTTGAAATCTCTCATCAAATGAGGGACTACTTTCTCATTAAATTTCACATCCATAAATTTATAAATTTTAAATTATTATTCCATTATTTCAATAGCACCTTGGTAGCCATGAAACTCAGTTTTGTGTGCAAGGTCTTCCGTGAGGTAAGTAAAATAATATAGTCTATACTAATTCATATAATACTCAGCACTCACCGTATGCAAACCTGTGTTATAAATATTTTTGCTACCATATTCTGTTTTCTACATGAATTCAAGACTAAAAGTGACTAAATTAAGACCTGTGGCTTATGTATTAAAATTATATGTGTGTGTCATTTAGTGAAGGTAAAAAAAGCACTGAGGGAGTTGTTATCAAGCAACTTTGTACTTTGTCATCTAGAAGTATACCTTTATGTGCCATTGCCTTATAATTTCAAATAAATAATTTATTATTAGAATTACTTATCCCCATTTTATATGGGAAAAAGAATATAATTATGATGAGATGTCAGCTGTTAGTCTTATCAAGGTTACTATATACATGATGAGTGATTTTAATCTTGCTACTTTCAAGACTTTGTCCTTCAATGTGTTAACTATAATGTGTCTAGGTGTAGATCTCTTTGGCATTCATAGATCTCCTTGGATGTGAAGATTGGTTATTTTTGTAAAATGTCAGAACTTTTCAGCCATTACATCTTCAAATATATTTTTGACTTTTTTGCCTCTCTCCTCTCTTTCTGTACCCACATTATGCACATGTGGGTGCACTGGTGGTTTTCACATTCTCTGAGGCTCTGTTCATTTTTCTTCATTTGCTTTTCTCTCAGATTGCCTATTCTTGACCTGTCTTCAAATTTGCAGGCTCTGTCTTCTTCTATCTCAAATCTGCTGTTGAGCCCTCCTAATGAATTTTCTATTTTGGTTATTATACTTTTCAACTGAAGAATTTCCACTTGGTTCCCTTTGTGATTTCTATCTCTGTTGCTATTATCCTTTTTATGAGACATTGTCATCACCTTCATTTAATTCCTCAAACACAGCTTCCTTTAATTCTTTGAAAATAGTTCTAAAAGTTGCTTTCATGTCTTTGCTAAGTCCTACATTTGACACCCTCAAAGGAAGTTTCTATTGCATGTATTTTTTTCCTGTATATGTATCACACTTTCTTATTATTTGCATGTCTCTTTATTTTTGTTGAAAACTGGACATTTTAGATAATGGATTGTAGCTACTCTGGATACCACTTCCCAGCCCTCACCCCCATCCCCAAGGGCCTGTTGTTATTGTTTTGTTTAGGAACTTGGCTGCACCAGATCCATGAAGCCTATTTCCCCCATAGTGCGTGGCTTCTGATGGGCTTGTGCATAGTCCTCTGACCATCAGGGATGAGTGTGGTCTTAGTCAGACTCTCTCATGGTCTCTCTCTGAACTCCCAGTTAAGCTTTTAGCTGGTCTGCCTCTTTTGGTATCACACCCAGCTATTCCTCTCCACTCCTTGTTGGCTGACTGTTCTATTGATTTTGACAATCCCCTGGGAGCAAATTGCTCCACAATCTAATCCTAATTAAAGTGGCCATTTTGCATGAGCAAGGTGTTGCCTATCTCTAAGACTTTCTCAGTCTCAGGAGGGGACTTCTTAGCTGTCTCTTTTCCTAGATCTCTTTGCATAACTTTGAGCCAGTTTTTTATATCTTGCTTGTTGCTAATACTATCATGGAGCTACTAACCTTCTCTTCTTTGCTTACCACCAAGATGTTCCTTAGGCATAAACTTTGCAAGCTCTATTCCAAATAAAGTCAGCCCCCTTAGGGAAGGCTGCAGAAATTTTTGTTCTTCCAGTATGTCCCATCCCAGGGCAGAATATCTATGCCATTGCACTGGGCCTGGAGCTGGGGAAAACGGTCTGTTTTTCCCAGATGTGCATGCTACTCTATGGGTGGGGTGTTGCATGGTGATGGTAGCCCCTGCTCTTCTTGGTTTGGTCCTGTCATCATGGAACTACAAAGTACAAGCAAGCTGGGACAAAGTGAATGAATTCCCAGTATTCTCAACCTGCTGTACCTGGGTTATAGTTTTTGCCTCATGAATGAGTGTTTGGTGGGTGAGGAAACTCAGATCCTTTTGGTCCCACCTACCTGGACTAGAACTACAGTAAGTCCCTCACATACGAACCTTCAAGTTGTGAACTTTCAAAGATGCAAATGTGCATTCGCATGTCCAATCACGTAATTTAGTTCATGTGTTTGGCATAAATTGTCACATACGTGCATTCTCTACACGTGGTTGTGCTTTTGTGTATTTTACTGTACAGGACTGTGTAGTGTACAGTAGTACAGTATCTTTATTTCAAGCCCAGCAAGCGTAAAAGCAGTGGTGATGTAGCTGGTACTACTGTACTTTTCAAGGTACTGTACTGTAAGGTTAAAAATGTTTTCTTTATTTTTTGTGTCTGTTTGTCATTCATGTATTATTTGTGTGAAAAGTATCCTAAACCTATTACAATACAATATTATTTAGCTGATTGTGTTAGTTGGGTACCCAGGCTAACTTTGCTGGACTTACGAACGTGCTCTCAGTATGGAACTTTTTCGCATGTAGGGGACTTGCTGTATTGCAGTATATTGCTGAGGAGGATGAGAGATTCTGGCTGCATACACCTCCTGGAGAAAAACCATGGCTTTAGACTAGGTGCTGGGAGAAGAGGGTCCCCATGGCCATAGTCACCTAGAGTAGACCTTCCTTCACACTGGGTTGGGAATGGTGGTCGGTACCAGAGCAGATCATGGCTTAAGTCATACACACACACCCGACACACACATTCTTACTGTTCTTACAAATATTTGGTAGATTTTCTTGATTAAACATTTCTTCATTTTCTATGTGTTCCGAGGAAAACTTTCAGATACTTTTAATTTGTACTGTAATTTTTACCAATCAAAGGCTTGTTTCACTGGGAGGAGGGTTTGCTGAACTTCTCACTTGGCCATTCTAGAGTGAGAAAGCAAATTTTTGACTGTAGAATTTATCCTAAGGGCAGTGATATTTTGGAAAAAAATAAACAGCTGTTTGCAGGCCTTAATAGCAACAAAATTCTTTATGAAGTGCTCAGGACTAGAGCACAGCTTTGAAGATGAGATTGGTATATACAGACTCCTGTGAAGTCAACACATGTGAAGGGTCATTAAAGTCCTGGTTAGCTGAGCTCCTAAATATCTGTCTTATTGGAAACTATTTATTTAGTATATATAAAATACCTATAATACATCTATAAGTAATATTTTAATACCCTTAGAAACTTCAGGAAGAAATCAGTTATAATTATTTATCTAGACTGTGAGAAAAAAGGACATGTCACACTTAAACAATAAGGAATGGGTACAGTACATATTTTATTCACACTTGGAGGTTGAGGATGGTTCATTTAAACAAAAATAGATGTCCATGTCTGACCACAACTCTGAGTTTGTGAACTGTATAGAGGGCACAAAAGACAGTGGGTCTCTTGGATGAAAATGAGTGCAGATTAAGTCATTAATATTTCAAGATTAAAGATGTGAAAGGAACTCAATATTTGCTTTCATTTTGATTGCAGTTCTTAGGATATAATCACCAATTATTTCAGTTACACAGGTGCTTTCACAATAGTTTTGTACTTTGAGTTTGTGATTTTTCAGCTTGGCATTATCATCTTTTTTTAAATTTTATTGAAGTATAGTTGATTTACAATGTTGTGTTAATTTCTGCTGTACAGAAGAGTGACTCAGTTGTACATATATATATGTTCTTTTTTCATATTCTTTTCCACTATGGTTTATCATAGGATATTGAATATAGTTCCCTTGCTGTACAGTAGAACCTTGTTGTTTATCCATTCTCTATATAACAGTTTGCATCTGCTGACCTCAACCTCCCACTCCAACCGTTCCCAACCCTCTCCCACACCATGTCAACCACCAGTCTGTTCTCTATGTCTATGAGTCTGTTTCTTTTTCATAGATAAGTTCATCTGTGTCATACTTTAGATTCCACATATAAGGTATGTGTCTTTCTCTTTCTGACTTACTTTGCTTAGTATGATACGCTCTAGGTCCACCCATGGTATTTTCATCTTTATCAGTTTGATACACTATCTTCCTAAGATTTCTCTTCTTTAGTTATTACTACTAATTTGATGCAAGAAAAGCTGATTTTTCTTACTGTCATGGCTTCTAATTCTTTTTCCTGGTAGTCCAGCCATTGATACTACTGTCTATGTGACATCTGAAACTCAAAACCTTCTCAGGTGACCAGCATCCAGTTATTTGGATTTGGTTTCCTTGTGGCTAAGTCATGGCGTTTTCAGAACACCCACTGTGCTTCTTCCAACCTGATTCCCTGAGGCAGCCACAGTTACTGATTCCAAAATACCTACTCTTATGGATTAAAATCAATACTTGATTCCTCATCACAAACTCTGCTTCTCGACTAATTCCTGTGACTGCTTTGCTGCCTTCACTTGCCACTGTATGAACAACAACAGAAAACTTGCCCTCTTCCAGCTACTTTTGAACACATTGAAAGTAGGATAAATAAATGCATTCTTTTTGTAGTTTCTTTGCCAGCTCTCAATAGAATTCTCTATCATATTCTAGTTATAACTTGTCTCAATTTATTGAAACTGTGAGATGGAACAACCATAACCTCTCAAAGAACAACTGTCTGCAGATTCATGACAATTGGAGAAAATGCTTCTTTCCATACTGCAAGACACAAATGACCGATAGGGCTTTAGGTTCCCATAAGTCCCTAATAGATCAGAAGAAAGATTTAAAACCAAGTGGGTCTGAAACATACATTCTGATATGCCATATTAAATTCCATTTTTGTATCTCGAGGAGCTTTTGTCACACATCAGACAGTGAGGTCAAGTTAATGACTAGATTGGTTATCTCTATATATAAACCATATCACTCTAAATTAAAGTAATAACTTTCAGGATAACTCTAGTACTTCAGGTAACCCTCTTCAATAACTAGTTTTCTTTCTACACTTCTTGCCCTTTTCCTTGCCTGGATTTCTCCATGATACCATGCTTTCTTTATATTAGAAATATGCAGTGTAACTCTCCTGTTCAAAACTTTCCCAGAAAAACCTTGGCCCAGTTTTTTCCAATTTTATTTTATCTGCATTTCCTGATGAAGGCCTCATTATTTCTTGAAAACTTGGCATATTCAGTCTAAACCTCAGTTTAAAGGAACTCCAGAGGCCTCTAAAATATAAAGATGGATGGACACAGAACTGAACCAAGATAGCTCTCTTTCTACAAGCAAGTAAATTTATATTCCAGTTATATAAATGGGTTCACTAGAAAAAGAAGAAGAAAAAGAAGAAGAATGGGAAGGAAGAGAAGAATATAAATTTATAGATGTCCTAATAAAGATCTAACCTCCCAAATATCTTAATCTGACATGGCCTTTGGCAACCTTTGAGACTTAGCAAACAAACCACTAGAATATACTCTAACTGAACCCATGGGATTAGCTGACTAGGAAGTCTGTTTTAGATTGGTTAATATCCTGGAGAAGTTTTACAGTCTCCTGCTGGAACCATTCACAACGTAATATAGAAGGTACAACTTCTGTCAGGGGTTAGATTCACAACCGCACCCCACCCCACCTCCCCACCATCCATGCAAGAGGAGAAAAGCCTCACATCTAATCTCTCCTGGATTGGCGTTTTGGCCATTCTAAAGAGTTGTGCCTGGGATCACTTCTAACCTCTCTTCTTGGGAACTGTATTCATCAACTCAGGCTGAGAATACCACGGTGTTGGTGGCTTAAACAACAGAAATGTATTTATTACAATTCTGGAAGCTGGAAGTTCAACATCAAAGTGCCGTCAGGGTTGTTTCAGCAAATACCTTCCTGAATTGCAGATGGCCACCTTTGGGATGTCTTAACATGGCCTTTCCTCTGTGCATGAGTGGAGAGACATCTATCTCTGGTGTCTCTTCCTCTTCTTATAAGGACACCAATCCCATCAGATCTGACCCCACCCATATGACCTCATTTAACCTTAATTAGCTCTCTCAATGCCTTATCTTTAAATATAGTCACATTGGAGTTAGGACTTCAATATATGGATTTGGAGGGCACAAAGTTCAATCTGTAACAGGGTCCTTGGCTGCACAAGGAGGATAGCTCTCTTCCTCCCTTCTCTAGTTCCTAGTCAGGCAGAAAGTCACTTAAATCCATTTCCTTCGATTAATCAAATAATTAAAGGATCTCTCAAGCCTGCCTTAATTCCCTTTCCCAACTTTTATCTTAGTTTCATTGCTACTGCTGAGTAAGCAGGTAGAAAAGAACTGGGAGGAGGGGGTTCACCAATTAAAAACAGCATGGTAACCTGTTTAAAATCTATGGCTAAACTCAGCCATGCAGTTATATTTTAAATCACTGTGTGCCAAAATTTCAAATTATATTACAAGCAGAGTCCATCTCTTCAAAAGCACTATGGAATGTGATGGTGACCACAGGAAGACTGGGACACTACACAGTGCTGTTTTTGCTTTGGAGCCCCTCCCAGAGATCACTACCATGCACAGTGGTAGGTGCTCCAAAGATGGGTATTGATGAGAATGGAGCCTGGCATTAATATACCTCTGATGAGAGAACATGAACTTCATATACACAGATGGAGGCAATTAAACTTTGGGCATTGAACATTTATTCATTCACATGTTTATTCAGCACCTTGGGATTTCATTTCATTCCATTTACTAAATATGTCTATTTATTATCATAGAGCTGGTAATACAGTTTATCACTTGGGGTCATTTTTTTGTTTGTTTTTTTATTCTATAAATTGTTTTTTTCCTCAGTTTTGCATTTTGCTTTAAAATCCACTAGAGTTCAGTGGTTAGAGATGGAAAAGATTAGTAATACAAATGCACAAAATTAAAGATGAGAATAAAGTTGATAATTGTGCAAACTTGCCTCAAGATATTCTACAGGTACCTTAGACTCATTTATTTGATCAAACTAATTTACTAGGTAACTCAGGATATCTCTAGTACTACTAAAACCTGTGCTAGGTGGTGAAGATATAAAGATAATTATGGCTAATTATTTTTTAGTGAGAATACATTTATCAAGCCTATATTATTTCTAAGCAAATAAATTATTTTTAGTAAATAAAAGAAATATTAAATATAAATATAAAATTTTAAATTTAAATATAAAATAAAGAAAATGTTTATTTTTTATTATTTATGAATAAATTTATTTTTATTATTTATAAAAAGAACTCAAAAAGTCAAGAGCACTGTTTGCCTGTTTGATTAATGTCCAGTCTATAGTTTAACATAAGTTTGGATCTGCATAGCAAAACAGCAATTAATGCTTAAATGTATTTCCTGACAATACACGCTCATGGAAAAATAAATAACTCAAATTAGTACTTACAATTAAAAATTATACAGTTTTCCTTTGCAATAAGAATATTAAGAATTTTATTTAAGTGAATTCTATAGAAAAATTGTAATTAATATACTTAGCTTAAATGTGATTTATTTCTATAACTTTTTGTGACAGGCACTATTTAAAATGCTTTAAAATTTAATAAAATGAATCCACTTAACAATATCATGAGAAAGGTACTATTCGTTTCCATTTTTTTTTTTTTTGAGACAATTATATGGTTTTTATTTTTCAGTCTGTTATTTTACTGAGTTATATTAATTGATGTTCAAATGTCAAACCAATCTTGCATTTCTGGGATAAATCTCACTTGGTCATGATGTATTGTCCTCTTTACATATTGTTCAACTGGATATGCTAAAACTTAATTAAGAATTTTTGCATTTATGTACATGAGGGATATTGGTCTGACTTTTTTTTTTTTATAATATCTTCTTCTGATTTTGCCATCAGGATAATGCTGGCCTCATAGACTACTCATGAGTGTTCCCAAATCTAATTATCTAGAAGAATTTGTGGAATATTGCTATTATTTTTCTTGAATGTTTGGTAGAATTCACCAATGAAGCCTTCTGTGCCTAAAGTGTTCTCAGGAAGAAAAGTTTTCTATAGGAAGGTTTGTAACTATCCATTTAATTTCTATAATAAATGTAAGGCTATTTTGTTTATTTATTTCTTGTTGAGTGAGCTTTGATAGTCTATCTTTTAAGGAATTTGTTCATTTCACAGAAGTTGTTAAATTTATTGGCGTATAGACGTTAATATTTTTTATTTTTAATGTCTGTAGTATCTGTAGAGATGTAACCTTTCTAATTCTTGGTATTATTAATTTCTCTCTCTTTTTCCTTATAAGTCTGCCTAGAGTGATCTTTTCAAAGAGCCCATGGTTTGAACCTACCTGTGATCTCTTCCTAAATTTCTGTGGGTTTTGGATTTGTTTCGCCTCCACAAATGTATAAGGCAATTCTAATAATAAATAATAAATAAATCTGTGTCCTAACTTCAGGGACTCCAATTATACAATTATTAGGCTGCCTGAAGTTCTCCCATGACTCACTGATTCACTGTTCATATTTTCAGCCTTTTCTTCTATGCTATGTCTTCTAGTTCATGAATACTCTTTTCTGCCATGTCTGATCTGCCATCAGCCCCATCCAGTGTATGTGTCATCTCAAATAATGTAGTCTTTAACTTTAGAAGTGTGATTACCTTCCTATGTTCCTTGTCTCTACATAACCTGTTCAGTTTTTCCTCTACCTTCACAAATATGTGAAATCCCTACAGTCATTGTGTTGATGTGCTTGTCTACAATTTTTCTCATCTGTCTCATCTGTGTCTATTTCTATTGCTTGATTGCTTTTTCTCTTCATTATGGGTCACTTTTCTGCTTACTTGCAGGTTTGGTAATTTTCAATTGAGAGTCAGACATTGTGAATTGTAGCTTATTTCGCTGAATACTTTTGTATTATTATAAAAATTCTTCAGCTTTATTCTGAATACAGTTAAGTTACTTGAAAACTTCTTCTGAGGCTTTCTTTAAAGTATTGTTTGTCAGGACCTGAGCAGGATTTAGTCTAGGGCTAACTTTTCCCTAGCACTGAGGCAGTGTACTTCTGATGACTCTATTTGATGTCCTCTGAATTATGAGGCTTTTCCAGTCTGTCTGCTGGAAACATAAACTGTTGCTGACCTGTGTGAGCTATGGAGATTATTTCTGATTCTTTCAGGTGGTTCCTTCTCTGGCTTTGAGTAGTTTCATCACATGTATGTGCTGATCAGCAGTCATGGATGACTTGAGGGAGCCCTCTGCAACTCTCAAGAACAGTCTCCATGCAGCTCTCTCCTCTCCAGTGCTCTGTGTTATGAACTCCATCCAGTCTGGATTCTTAGACTCCCGACTCTGTATCCTCAGCTCAGGAAGACCCCAGGCTCCTTCTGGGTCCTTCTCCCTACCTCAACATGGACTCTCCCCAGACAGTCAACTGAGCAATTGTAGAACTGACCTTGCTTGCTTTCCCTCTTTTAGGGATCACTGTCCAGCTCTGTTTTCACACTCACTGTCTGTTGTTTTATGTATTTTGACCATTTCTTTTGTTTTTTATTCTTTATTGCTGCTGTTTTAGATAGGAAGGTAAATCCATTCCCTGTTACTCCATGGAAGCAAAAATCCTGATGTTATTCATTCATTTAAATTTTTGTTCTGCTAGTGGGTGTGAATTGGTAGCTCACTGTGGTTTTACTTCTCATTTTTCTAATAACATTTGTATATCTTCTTACTTTGAAGTATCTGTTTGACTGTTTAACACACTGTTTTATTATGTTGTCCCTTTTTTTTATTTTTGCTTTATAACAAATTTAATCACTTATACATATACATATGTTCCCATGTCCCCTCCCTTTTGCGTCTCCCTCCCACCCTCCCTAACCCACCCCGCCAGGCGGTCACAAAACAACGAGCTGATCTCCCTGTGCTATGCGGCTGCTTCCCACTAGCTATCTACCTTACGTTTGGTAGTGTATATATGTCCATGCCACTCTTTCACTTTGTCCCAGCTTAGCCTTCCCCCTCCCCATATCCTCAAGTCCATTCTCTAGTAGGTCTGTGTCTCTATTCCTGACTTACCCCTATGCTCTTCATGACATTTTTTTTCTTAAATTCCATATATATGTGTCAGCATACAGTATTTGTCTTTCTCTTTCTGACTTACTTCACTCTGTATGACAGGCTCTAGGTCCATCCACCTCATTACAAATAGCTCAATTTCGTTTCTTTTTATGGCTGAGTAATATTCCATTGTATATATGTGCCACATCTTCTTTACCCATTCATCCGATGATGGACACTTAGGTTGTTTCCAGCTCCGGGCTATTGTAAATAGGGCTGCTATGAACATTTTGGTACATGTCTCTTTTTGAATTATGGTTTTCTCAGGGTATATGCCCAGTAGTGGGATTGCTGGGTCATATGGTAGTTCTATTTGTAGTTTTTTAAGGAACCTCCATACCGTTCTCCATAGTGGCTGTACCAATTCACATTCCCACCAGCAGTGCAAGAGTGTTCCCTTTATTCCACACCCTCTCCAGCATTTATTGTTTCTAGATTTTTTGATGATGACCATTCTGACTGGTGTGAGATGATATCTCATTGTAGTTTTGATTTGCATTCTCTAATGAGTAAAGATGTTGAGCATTCTTTCATGTGTTTGTTGGCAGTCTGTATATCTTCTGTGGAGAAATATCTATTTAGGTCTTCTGCCCATTTTTGGATTGGGTTGTTTGTTTTTTTGGTATTGAGCTGCATGAGCTGCTTATAAATTTTGGAGATTAATCCTTTGTCAGTTGCTTCATTTGCAAATATTTTCTCCCATTCTGAGGGTTGTATTTTGGTCTTGTTTATGGTTTCCTTTGCTGTGCAAAAGCTTTGAAGTTTCATTAGGTCCCATGTGTTTATTTTTGTCTTTATTTCCATTTCTCTAGGAGGTGGGTCCAAAAGGATCTTGCTGTGATTTATGTCATAGAGTGTTCTGCCTATGTTCTCCTCTAAGAGTTTGATAGTGTCTGGCCTTACATATAGGTCTTTAATCCATTTTGAACTTATTTTTGTGTATGGTGTTAGGGAGTGATCTAATCTCATACTTTTACATGTCCCTATCCATATTTCCCAGCACCACTTATTGAAGAGACTGTCCTTTCTCCACTGTACATTCCTGCCTCCTTTATCAAAGATAAGGTGACCATATGTCCGTGGGTTTATCTCTGGGCTTTCTATCCTGTTCCATTGATCTATCTTTCTGTTTTTGTGCCAGTACCATGCTGTCTTGATTACTGTAGCTTTGTAGTATAGTCTGAAGTCAGGGAGCCTGATTCCTCCAGCTCCATTTCTCGTTCTCAAGATTGCTTTGGCTATTCGGGGTCTTTTGTGTTTCCATACAAATTGTGAAATTTTTTGTTCTAGTTCTGTGAAAAATGCCAGTGGTAGTTTGATAGGGATTGCATTGAATCTGTAGATTGCTTTGGGTAGTAGAGTCATTTTCACAATGTTGATTCTTCCAATCCAAGAACATGGTATATCTCTCCATCTATTTGTATCATCTTTAATTTCTTTCATCAGTGTCTTATAATTTTCTGCATACAGGTCTTTTGTCTCCTTAGGTAGGTTTATTCCTAGATATTTTATTCTTTTTGTTGCAATGGTAAATGGGAGTGTTTCCTTGATTTCACTTTCAGATTTTTCATCATTAGTGTATAGGAATGCCAGAGATTTCTGTGCATTAATTTTGTATCCTGCAACTTTACCAAATTCATTGATTAGCTCTAGTAGTTTTCTGGTAGCATCTTTAGGATTCTCTATGTATAGTATCATGTCATCTGCAAACAGTGACAGCTTTACTTCTTCTTTTCCAATTTGGATTCCTTTTATTTCCTTTTCTTCTCTGATTGCTGTGGCTAAAACTTCCAAAACTATGTTGAATAAGAGTGGTGAGAGTGGGCAACCTTGTCTTGTTCCTGATCTTAGTAGAAATGGTTTCAGTTTTTCACCATTGAGGACGATGCTGGCTGTGGGTTTGTCATATATGGCCTTTATTATGTTGAGGAAAGTTCCCTCTATGCCTACTTTCTGCAGGGTTTTTATCATAAATGGGTGTTGAATTTTGTCGAAAGCTTTCTCTGCATCTATTGAGATGATCATATGGTTTTTCTCCTTCAATTTGTTAATATGGTGTATCACGTTGATTGATTTGCATATATTGAAGAATCCTTGCATTCCTGGAATAAACCCCACTTGATCATGGTGTATGATCCTTTTAATGTGCTCTTGGATTCTGTTTGCTAGTATTTTGTTGAGGATTTTTGCATCTATGTTCATCAGTGATATTGGCCTGTAGTTTTCTTTCTTTGTGACATCCTTGTCTGGTTTTGGTATCAAGGTGATGGTGGCCTCGTAGAATGAGTTTGGGAGTGTTCCTCCCTCTGCTATATTTTGGAAGAGTTTGAGAAGGATAGGTGTTAGCTCTTCTCTAAATGCTTGATAGAATTCACCTGTGAAGCCATCTGGTCCTGGGCTTTTGTTTGTTGGAAGATTTTTTATCACAGTTTCAATTTCAGTGCTTGTGTTTGGTCTGTTCATATTTTCTATTTCTTCCTGATTCAGTCTTGGCAGGTTGTGCATTTCTAAGAATTTGTCCATTTATTCCAAGTTGTCGGTTTTATTGGCATAGAGTTGCTTGTAGTAATCTCTCATGATCTTTGTATTTCTGCAGTGTCAGTTGTTACTTCTCCTTTTTCATTTCTAATTCTATTGATTTGAGTCTTCTCCCTTTTTTTCTTGATGAGTCTGGCTAATGGTTTATCAATTTTGTTTATCTTCTCAAAGAACCAGCTTTTAGTTTTATTGATCTTTGTTATCGTTTCCTTCATTTCTTTTTCATTTATTTCTGATCTGATTTTTATGATTTCTTTCCTTCTGCTAACTTTGGGATGTTTTTGTTCTTCTTTCTCTAATTGCTTTAGGCGCAAGGTTAGGTTGTTTATTTGAGATGTTTCCTGTTTCTTAAGGTGGGATTGTATTGCTCTAAACTTCCCTCTTAGAACTGCTTTTGCTGCGTCCCATAGGTTTTGGGTCGTCGTGTCTCCATTGTCATTTGTTTCTAGGTATTTTTTAATTTCCTCTTTGATTTCTTCAGTGATCACTTCGTTATTAAGTAGTGTATTGTTTAGCCTCCATGTGTTTGTATTTTTTACAGCTCTTTTCCTGTAATTGATATCTAGTCTCATAGCATTGTGGTCGGAAAAGATACTTGATACAATTTCAATTTTCTTAAATTTACCAAGGCTTGATTTGTGACCCAAGATATGATCTATCCTGGAGAATGTTCCATGAGCCCTTGAGAAAAATGTGTATTCTGTTGTTTTTGGATGGAATGTCCTATAAATATCAATTAAGTCCATCTTGTTTAATGTATCATTTAAAGCTTGTGTTTCCTTATTTATTTTCATTTTGGATGATCTGTCCATTGGTGAAAGTGGGGTGTTAAAGTCCCCTACTATGATTGTGTTACTGTCGATTTCTCCTTTTATGGCTGTTAGTATTTGCCTTATGTATTGAGGTGCTCCTATGTTGGGTGCATAAATATTTACAATTGTTATATCTTCTTCTTGGATCGATCCCTTGATCATTATGTAGTGTCCTTCTTTGTCTCTTCTAGTAGTCTTTATTTTAAAGTCTATTTTGTCTGATATGAGAATTGCTACTCCAGCTTTCTTTTGGTTTCCATTTGCATGGAATATCTTTTTCCATCCCCTTACTTTCAGTCTGTATGTGTCTCTAGGTCTGAAGTGGGTCTCTTGTAGACAGCATATATATGGGTCTTGTTTTTGTATCCATTCAGCCAATCTGTGTCTTTTGGTGGGAGCATTTAGTCCATTTACATTTAAGGTAATTATCGATATGTATGTTCCTATTCCCATTTTCTTAATTGCTTTGGGTTCATTATTGTAGGTCTTTTCCTTCTGTTGTGTTTCTTGCCTAGAGAAGTTCCTTTAGCATTTGTTGTAAAGCTGGTTTGGTGGTGCTGAACTCTCTCAGCTTTTGCTTGTCTGTAAACGTTTTAATTTCTCCATCAAATCTGAATGAGATCCTTGCTGGGTAGAGTAATCTTGGTTGCAGGTTTTTCTCCTTCATCACTTTAATTATGTCCTGCCACTCCCTTCTGGCTTGTAGAGTTTCTGCTGAGAGATCAGCTGTTATCCTGATGGGGATTCCCTTGTGTGTTACTTGTTGTTTTTGCCTTGCTGCTTTTAATATGATTTCTTTGTGTTTAATTTTTGACAGTTTGATTAATATGTGTCTTGGCGTATTTCTCCTTGGATTTATTCTGTATGGGACTCTCTGTGCCTCCTGGACTTGATTAACTATTTCCTTTCCCATATTAGGGAAGTTTTCAACTATAATCTCTTCAAATATTTTCTCAGTCCCTTTCTTTTTCTCTTCTTCTTCTGGAACCCCTATAATTCGAATGTTGGTGCGTTTAATGTTGTCCCAGAGGTCTCTGAGACTGTCCTCTGTTCTTTTCATTCTTTTTTCTTTATTTTGCTCTGCAGCAGTTATTTCCACTATTTTATCTTCCACCTCACTTATCCGTTCTTCTGCCTCAGTTATTCTGCTATTGATCCCATCTAGAGTATTTTTTATTTCATTTATTGTGTTTTTAATCAATGCTTGATTCATCTTTAGTTCTTCTAGGTCCTTGTTAACTGTTTCTTGCATTTTGTCTATTCTATTTCCAAGATTTTGGATCTGGGAAATAGAATCTTGGATCATCTTTACTATCATTATTCTGAAATCTTTTTCAGGTAGACTGCCTATTACCTCTTCATTTGTTAGGTCTGGTGGGTTTTTATCTTGCTCCTTCTCCTGCTGTGTGTTTTTCTGTCTTCTCATTTTGCTTATCTTCCTGTGTTTGGGGTCTCCTTTTTGCAGGCTGCAGGTTCGTAGTTCCCGTTGTTTTTGGTGTCTGTCCCCAGAGGCTAAGGTTGGTTCAGTGGGTTGTGTAGGCTTCCTGGTGGAGGGGACTAGTGCCTGTGTTCTGGTGGATGAGGCTGGATCTTGTCTTTCTGGTGGGCAGGTCCATGTCTGGTGGTGTGTTTTGGGGTGTCTGCGGACTTTTTATGATTTTCGGCCACCTCTGTGCTAATGGGTGGCATTGTGTCCCTGTCTTGCTTGTTGTTTGGCATAGGGTGGCCAGCACTGTAGCTTGCTGGTCGTTGAGTGAAGCTGGGTGCTATTGTTGAGATGGAGATCTCTGGAGGATTTTTGCCGTTTGATATTATGTGGAGCTGGGAGGTCTCTTGTGGACCAGTGTCCTGAAGTTGGCTCTCCCACCTCAGAGGCACAGCACTGACTCCTGATTTGGGATGATTTGTTGTCTATTCATGTATTCCATAGATGCAGGGTACATCAAGTTGATTGTGGAGCTTTAATCCGCTGCTTCTGAGGCTGCTGGGAGAGGTTTCCTTTTCTCTTCTTTGTTCTCACAGCTCCTGGGTCTCAGCTTTGGATTTGGCCCCGCCTCTGCATGTAGGTCACCTGAGGGTGTCTGTTCTTCGCTCAGACAGGACACGGTTAAAGGGGCAGCCTCTTCGGGGACTCTGGCTCACTCAGGCCGGGCGGGAGGGAGGAGCACAGAGTGCGGGACGAGCCTGCAGCGGCAGAGGACGGCGTGACATTGCACCAGCCCGAGGCGCGCCATGCGTTCTCCCAGGGAAGCTGCCCCTGGATCCCGGGACCCCGGCAGTGGCGGGCTGCACAGGCTCCCAGAAGGTTGGTGTGGACAGTGACCTGCGCTCGCACACAGCTTCTTGGCGGCCGCAGCAGCAACCCCAGCGTCCCATGCCCGTCACTGGGCTCCGCGCTTTCGGCCGCGACTCGCGCCCGTCTGTGGGGCTCCTTTAAGCAGCGCTCTTAATCCCCTTTCCTGCGCACCAGGAAACCAAGAGGGAAGAAAAAGTCTCTTGCCTCTTCGGCAGCTCCAGAGTTTTCCCGGACTTCCTCCCGGCTAGCTGTGGCACACCAGCCCCCTTCAGGCTGAGTTCTCGCCGCCAGCCCCAGTCCTCTCCCTGCGCTCTGACAGAAGCCCGAGCCTCAGCTTCCAGCGCCGCCCGTCCTAGCGTGCGAGCAGACAAGCCTCTCGGGCTGGTGAGTGCCACTCGGCACCGATCCTCTATGCGGGAATCTCTCCGCTTTGCCCTACCCAGGTATGTGGGGAGTTTCTTGTCTTTTGGGAGGTCTGGGGTCTTCTGCCAGCGTTCAGTAGGTGTTCTGTAGGAGTTGTTCCACGTGTAGCTGTATTTCTGGTGTATCCGTGGGGAGGAAGGTGATCTCCGCTTCTTACTCTTCCGCCATCTTACCCGGAAGTCCTCGTTTCCATTTTAAAGATGAAAAAATAAAGGAGAGTTCAAAAAACTTGTCCAATTATTTCTGTATCACACAATAATAATTTTATTGTTAAATCCATAAGATATTTATAAATAGAATAAAGTACAGTGAGAAGGGTATTGGAGTCAAAATTATTAGGGAAAAACTAGATTTAGATGATCTCATATACCCATTTAGGCCAGAAAATGTCATGATTCATGGATTCTCTGAACTTCTCAGCTGCAAATAAGATAATGTGGAAAAAAATTAAGTCTTCAGATATGGCATTCTCTGCTTTCTTCTGGAATGTTAAATACCAGATGACAGGTACCCTGTTTGTAAGAATATGCTTCTGTCCTTTATTGTCAATAGACAGGTATTAAATGTGTAAGTACTGTATTTAACTAGAAGGAAGATTTGAGAATTTCCCATAAGGGTAAGGAATAAGTGCCATACTACAGGAGAGTTTAACTCTAATTTGTGAGTACACAGCATCCACATCTAATGAAGGCCCTCACAGTTTAGGTCCAAGAATTAACAATAAAAATAATAACATAAATGCACAAAAATAGCCCATACAGAAAAATAGAGATGGTACCTTCCACCACAGGTCAATAATCCAAAGTTTAGATTCTCCACATCCAGGGAGGGTTGATTTTCCACAAACTATCATCTAGCATCATAATGTTTCAAAAGAGGTACACTTTTACCACAAACAAAACAAAGCAAAGAAAAAGGAAAAAATATTTGAAGTTTTGTTTTGTGTTGTGTTTCATTTAACCAAAGGAAAGCAAACAACATGTATGGCTAACGATGTATAGAATTGGCAGGTATTTTACCTACTGATGAGATGCTGCAAAACTCTGACCATATTTCTGTTCCTTCCATTGGTTAACTGCTCTTTCGGATATGTTATTTAATTTCACAAAATATACCAAAAAATACCTCTCCACCTTTGGGGGATTTTATTGGACAAAACTTTGAAAATCTTTGCCATCTTAAAAAAAAAAGAACAAAACTTAGTAAGGAGTAGCGCTAATAATAGAAGGACTAATTTCTCTCCAGGCTTATTAGGTCAATTTCTATTTTTATTGGAACTAGTTTGGAAATAGTTTACAATCGTACAGGGAAATGGACATGTGCTGTTGTTTTGTTTTGTTTTGTTTTGTAGTTGTGTGTTTATAATCAACCCCCAGAGCACATGGGATATATGTAGGAAATACTTTAAAATTCAAGTCTACAAACATGTTAGTTTCCTTATGTCAGTCTATTTGGAACAAATCTTTGGGATTACCCATTTTGTGCACTATTCTTAGTAAAAGCAGAAAGTCCCCATCCTCTGAGAACTTACAGTCATGAAGATGAGAAGCACAGAGATAATTCTAAGATAATTCTGACTCTAATATTAGTCGGGGTATGGTAGACAATATCTGATGTATAGATGGTCTGTATCAGGCAACTGTCCTAATTAGTAATTACATGATGGCTGCAAACATATCCACTGCTCCAAACTCATAGGAAAAGAAACTTAGGGATTTTGAAAATCCTCTTGAAAAAGGTGAACACTGAGCTGTTGAACTGTTTGTTGAAGGATGGGCAGGAGTTAATCAGGCAAATGTTAGAGGGAGTTTATTTCATGCAAAGACAAAGAGAACAGATTTGGGAGCATGAAGACACTGACATACATACAAAATTGTAATGTTACATCATCCTTGAATTTTCTTTTATATAGCTAGGCATCCTGCTCTCTCTGTCTCTGTCTCTCTCTCTCAATGTGTGTGTGCCTATACGGATTTGAATTTCTTGTATTTGTCATAATTCAATCATGTTAGGACATAATTTGTGTTAATGTCCTATATTCCACTTGACTGTCAAAGCATATGACTCTAAGATTTCCTCTAAGTTTCCTTCTCCATCTACTTCACCTCTGTTGCCTATAAACCAGCTTTGAAGGGAATTGTTTCTCTACAAAAAAGATCACCACCATTATTGGTACTCATAAAATACTTTTTGTGAGAAGTGGCAAGAAAGTACAAGATCAGTGATTGGAGTATATATTAAATATAAATATTTATTTACTATTACATTTTATTTTTATATATAAAAAATACTCCAGCAATAGTTTTAGTTTTTTAACAATTTAATTCCTGCTCCTTCCAATACACAGGAATGTAGCTGTCAGAAGCCAGATAGCATTATAGTCTCTTACCAACACGCATCAATTTACTTTTTGTTTATTGATGCCATGGGTAATATAAATTATTATTTAGGAGTTGCTCATAATATGTAGAGGAGAAATTCTAGAAGTCTTAGGTTTTTCTGAGGAGTTAAAAGTTAATAGCATAGATTTGGGCAAAGATAATCCTGTGTTAAATTTTTGTTCTGATAAATCCTAGCTGAGTGACATTGGGTAACTTTATTTTACTTATCTCAGTTTCCACACTGAATTCCCATCTGAAATGAGAATTTTTGTGAGATTTGAATGGAGTTATAGAGATGTATAAAATAAAATCTTTGGCTTAAAATGTGTATAGAGCATGGACTTCAAATGCTGTGGGCTCTGTGTGTGTGTGTGTGTTTGCAGGTACATGTATATATAAGCCTACCCAGAATATATTAAGGACAGAAAAAAGTTAGGAAAACCTCTAGAGAAGAGCATGACATAGGGCCTGACAAAGAAATCAATGAATATATAAATATGTATCATGAGTGAAAAATAAATGTAAATCTACAAATACAATAAGTATTTTTTTAAATAAACAAATAAATGAATTAGTGCCCCATAGAGGGAAGTAGCAAGAACCTTATCTGTTGTTATTTATGTGTCATCTTCTTTTTTTAACCTTTCTTTTAATCTCTCTAATCAAAACTTCACAATTGACATGTTATCATTCATGCAAGGAAGATCTCACTAAAATTTGCAATCAAGAGGAAGAAGCAAGAAATATATGAGGGGTGGGGAGGGGAATGTAGGTTGTCACCATAAACACTAAGTCCATAAAAATGATCAAACTTTGAGTTGTCTGTGGTTTCTTAGTTGGCAGCTGCAACTATATAATTACTATTATTATTATATATTATTCCATTAATCAGAATATTTAAGTATGTCTGAGGAATCTGTACTTTTAACGATCCTTCTGAATGATTCAATAACGTACTACGTTTTGAAAAACAATTATGTAAATCTCATACAGAAAATGAATCTATAATGTAAGTCCTATACGGTACTAAGAAAAACTATTTCCACAGAGCATATCTACCTGTTTGGTTGGCAGACTTTTTGGGTCACCAGACAGAATTTGTTAGCTTCAAGTTGTAATAAAGGAAATTCACTGATATGTAAATTGATTTGTTACAGTAGAGAGCAATTTAGAAATCCTGAAGCTGAGTGGAGAGAGGCTACTTGAAACAGACACATTAACGTACACACAATGACAGAAAATGTTAAATACTATATACCCATAGTTGAATGAGAATATTCAGTGCAGGGGCAAACCATATAAATAAATGGGACCCTTGAATGTCTTATTAAATATAGATTTGTACAAGTATGCTTTATTTTCAAAAACATGACAACTTTCCAATTTACTGTATTTGCTAAAACTTTATTGGAAAGAGAAAAACTTAAAGGCAGTCTCAGCTTTCAAGGTGCTTACAAATTAAGAGGTAGAGAAAGTCACCAACAGTTAATTTGAAGATCAGGCTGCTGATTAGCCATACAGACAGGAAGAGAAGAGATTTCATAAGTAGTAAGTGATTAATTGTCCCTTGAATTACACTGACAGTAATTGATAGAGGACTTAACAGCAGGGAGAATTTATCTGATGATGCTGAGTCATTCCAAGGTGAACCAATGCCAAGTGCCTCTTGGTTTTAAAAGAAGGCAGAAGGATAAAGCACTGCAAAGCCCTGTGAAAGCTTTTATAAGATTAGACAAAGAAAATTGATACTTTCTATGTGATTGGAACTGTGCTATATACATTATACATCTATATACATTTCTTTAATCTTTACACACTGAGAATTAGATACTAGCACCTAGTTTACAGACGAAAAAACCAAGATTAACAAAATGAGTAACTAAGTGATCCAAAGTCATGGAACGACTGAGTACAAGATTTAAATCGTGGTTGATGACTCCAAATCTTGTTCATATTACATTGCATCAAACTAATATCTGCTCTACTTGCTTATTTGGAAGAAATAATGATGTGAAACAGGTGATTATGTCAGACCAATGAATTTTAACTATAATTACTTCCAGTTGGGGCGCATTTTGATGCTACCAATTTCAGGAGTTTAGAAGTTTGGATTTTCCTCTCTCTGTATTCTGTTCTCTGACTCAGTTTTCTTTTTGACCACCAATTTAACTATTGTTGCAATTGCCTACAATTTCTATGTGGCTTTATCCTTGCTAAGATGCTTAAGAACTATTTTCAGTTGTGTTAATTTCCCTATTGTGTCATTGTTCACTATATTGTAGGAGTTACTTGATACGAGATGAAATAGGAAGATTTACTTAACAGCAGCAACAACAAAGTCTTGACTGAAGAAACAAGAATGCATTTTTCTTATTTTATTTTGTGGTTTTATTCAACTTTTATTTTTTTATTTATTTTTCATATACGGGCTTCTCACTGTTGTTGCCTCTCCCGTTGGGGAGCACAGGCTCCGGATGTGCAGGCTCAGCGGCCGTGGCTCACGGACCCAGCCACTCCGCAGCACGTCAGATCCTCCCAGACCAGGGCACGAACCTGCGTCCCCTGCACCGGCAAGCGGACCCTCAACCACTGCGCCACCAGGGAAGCCCCTTATTCAACTTTTAATACCATAAGTAATACTTGGTTTAAACAGCCAATTTTCTCTCGTGTAAGATAGATGAATATTGTGGTACTGTTAGGACTATGGATTGTGATCAAAAGTTTGAAATAATGTCTTCAAGTCTCATCCATGTTGAGGACATCATGCTAAATGAAATTAGCAAGTAGGAGAAGGACAAATACTGCATGATTCAGTTATATGAGGTCTCTAAAATAGTCAAAATTGTTAAAAGCAGAAAGTAGAATGGTGGCTTCCCAGGGCTGGGGGGTGAAGGAAATGGCGAGATGCATTTCAGTGATGCAAGATGAAAAGTTCTAGAGGTCCACGGTACAATATTGTATGTATAGTTAACAATAATGTGCTGTACATTTAATATTTTATTAAGTGGGTGAACCTCATCCTATGTATTTTTACCACAATAAGAAAAAGTTAAAAATGGGAATCCACATCAGAAAAGTATTCCCTTTAAGAACTTCTATGACAAGTTATGGACATGATGAGTATTTGAAAACAAGTTCAAGGAGATGAGCAGAATTTAAGCACTCAATTTCTTTAACTTAGAAAAATGCCAGTCATGTCTGTGCCTCTAATGTCTCTGATTGAAAAAGGCATCAACTAATCTGAAACATAAATCCAAAGATAAATAAATAGCATAGATATTTTAGAAATTAAAAGTTTACCTATTTTATTTTCTGAAATTTACATTAGAGTACTTCAATATAGAGTTCCACTTCTGCTTACAATGTAGGAACCCACAAGAAAACATTGCTCCTACCTTATCCATTAAAAAAATTAGTTTTCCTTAAGTCCATTAGAGAGTTGAGTCTACAGGACAACAAATTGCATTAAATTCTAAAGAGTGCTAGATCTATACAAGGAGACATGGGACACCAAATTGTTTCCCTGTTGACAGAGCACAAGAGAAAGAGGTGGCTGCTGTAAAAATAGGTTAAAAAAAACAGCCACAATTTTAATGATTTCCTGTAAGTTTAATATGGGCTGGCATGACAGGTTAGAATAACTGAGAGCACTGAACCCAAGGGGTGTCTATATTCACACCTGAACTATTTTACATCAGCCTCCACTGGCTATTCAAGAGAATGTTTGAGGGCAGAATGGAAGACCTGCTGAGAGCCCTCTAGTGACTTACAGAACCCAAATCCCACTATTCCCCATATCCTTCTCTTATATTAAGCAAAAATCTTAAACTGGTGGGGAAGGAGCATGAAACCTTCCAGCTCCCAAGGCCCAAGCAAAGATAGACGACTAAAAGAGGGGGAAAAAAATCTCTCTGCCACTGGACATGGACATGAGAAAATCTATGGAGTACATGATTCTGAATGACACAAAGATAAGTCAACTACCAATTATAAATACTACTGGGTGAAGGTCAGGAAACTCTTTCCCTTCAAAACCACCCCCCTGGGCTTCCCTGGTGGCACAGTGGTTGAGAGTCCGCCTGCCGATGCAGGGGACACGGGTTCGTGCCCTGGTCCGGGAAGATCCCACATGCTGCGGAGAGGCTAGGCCCGTGAGCCATGGCCGCTGGGCCTGCGCGTCCGGAGCCTGTGCTCCACAAAGGGAGAGACCACAACAGTGAGAGGCCTGCATACCGAAAAAAACAAAAAACAAAAAACAAAACCTTCCCAAACACTAGGCCAACTCTGGCTGCAATAAAGGGGAAGAAACACTGAAAAATTCTTACTCCTGTAGTCCAAGATCACAAGACGTCTCTAAGACTGAAATTGGAACTGTAGAACCAAGCAAGAACACTCCCTCTGTATAACTTGATGCAAAGTTATAAGCAGAAGTAGGCTAGTGGTAGTACAGGGGCAGTAGAGTAAAGGGAACACCCATGGGGCAGGTGCACAAGGGCAGTCGACAGCTGAGGATGGTAATATAATTCTCAAAAAACTATATTATGGAGCCCTAGGTCCCACTCTAAGTATTACATACTTTCATCCCAATCCTGTAGATGTTTGAAATCTGTGGTGCCCTGAAGGTAGCAAAAACAAGTCCCAAAGCCAGCTAAAATACTGAATAAAGAGATTCAATTCCCCACATAGAGAGAAGATGGATGAGAAAATTATTTACCTCCACCTTTACTATTCATCTGAACACAATATCCAGAATTCCATAAAAATGAAAAGAAAAAAAAATGAAGAGAAAACAAGGCAGACCCAGATGTCACCTAAATTTTGGAAACATCATAGGAGCTTTAAAATATGTATGATCAATGTTAAAGGATCTAACGTGATGATAGATCAGCAAACATGAAGACAGACTATATCTATTATTCAACTTGAAGTATACACAAACCAATGGCTACATTTTTGAAAATAAGGTAAGTTCTAGATTGGGCTATTCTGGGTATCCAGTGGCAGAGACCTTGTGTAGGGTCTTTGAAAGGCCTGCGGGAGTGGGAAGTGGGGGCTGGAGATGAGACATACCTTGTGTTCCATGCTGCCTGGTATTGTTGCAAGAGCAGCAATAATGAAACAGGAAGTCAAGTGGTCTGAGCACAGCACTTAGTTGTGGTTTTGAAGGAATTGTCTTCCTTCTCCCTCTTTTGGAAAATTGTGAAGTCTTTGACTAAATACTGAGATGGATTTCAGTTTATTGTCTTCCTGGGAGCTGAAATGCGCAGTCTGTTTCTTCTTATCTTCAGCTGCTTTTTTGTTTGTTTGTTTAAAGTCATACACAATGTAATGAAAATTAAAATACCTAATTTCAGAACCTTAGGAAAGTGTTGCCAAGGTGTTTAGTTTAAAATAATAAAACCTCCTTGTTCAGTACTATAAAGAGAAAGACTGATACTTGTTTTACTTTTCAAAATTTGCCCACCTTTATTTTCAGAGCTAATATTAACCTCCAGAAACCATAAGGGCAGCATGGCTCCCCACTCAAGATTGATGGAGTGTTTTCGTTTGTTTGATTGTTGATTTACAATGTTGTGTTAGTTTCAGGTGTACAGAAAAGTGATTCAGTTATATATATATATATATATATATATATATATATTCTTTTTCAGATTCTTTTCCCTTACAGGTTATTATAAAATATTGAGTATAGTTCCCTCTGCTATATAGTAGATCCTTGTTGGTTACCTATTTTATATATAATAGTGTGCATATGTTAGTACCAAACTCCTAATTTATTCCTCCTCCCATCCTCCTTTCCCCTGATAACCATAACTATGTTTTCTATGTCTGTGAGCCTGTTTCTGTTTTGTATATAAGTTCATTTGTGTCATCTATTAGATTCCACATATTAGTGATATCGTGTGGTATTTGTCTTTCTCTGTCTGACTTACTTCACTCAGTATGATCTTCTCTAGGTCCATCCATGTTACTGCAAATGGCAGGATTGATGGAGGTTTGGACTGAGATAGTCTCAGAACAGGTCTGTAAATCCATTCTATGTTTATCCCCCAGTTCTTAAGCATATATTGATAGCTGGAATAAGTATAGCCAGCATCTAGCAGAATGCTTATCTTGGCTGTAACTCATGAGGTGAGGGTACTTAAATTCATAAGACCCAAGCTTAAAAGACAGAAGCTTAAGCCTACAGAGCTTTGGCAACCTACAAAGATATTAAATTAAAGCAAAAAAATTCATCACTGGGGAAATTAGGGGAAAAAAAGATTAATGTCAAGATCGTGGTAATTCCCAAAGGCTAACTAAGGACTATCACGTAACTAGGAGCTTCAGGAATCTATGTATAACATAATTTCATAGTGCCATAAGGTACCTTGGAAGAGGATTTTCTAGCCCAATCTCCTGACTTTTAATTATAGGAAAATCGATGGAAATTTTTAGCAGAGCCTGGACCCTTTCATAATTACTGATTTTAAGTCCCTGAGACATGAGATGGGACAAGAAATATTTTATGCTGTAGGTTCTCCCTAGCTCCATTTTATAGACAAGTATGTTAAACTCAGATCACAGATTTAGTAAAGCAGGAAGCTGAGATTCTAAAAATCTGGGCTTATTCCTTTGCATCATACAGGGACCTCTTGGCAGTATCGAACTAAGTAGAAAGTTTTCTTTTTTTTTCCTCTTAGTCTTGTATTCTTATGGTTGGGGAGCGGGTGAGGATGGCATTCTTCTTGTCTTCAGGTACAGGGATGTACATTAACTCCCTTGTGAATGGGTCAGTGTGGAACCTTTCAGTTGGATTTCTCTGAGTGTAAATGTGAATGGTAGGCTGTTGTTCTGCCAGTATGCAGGTGTGTGTGTTTTGGTGGTGGCATTGGGATAGCAGACAGGTCTCAATGGGGGAATGAGAGGGCAAATAACAATTAATATTCATAATAGCAATGATGACAGCTAACATTTATTGAACATTTCCCATGTGCAGGAGGAGAGAAAATCGCCCCCTCTTTATAATCTCTGCACTAGTCCTAGGTTTCATTACTTTGAAACTCTCAGAAGATAAGACCATGAGTAAATTTGTGACTCTAAAAATATTTTAACAGTACTCAGAGAAAGTGATTGTTGCATTAGTTCAACAGAATTAATGAGTAAGTATGAAAGCAAGGCTTAGAATAAGCATAAAAGGAGCCTTTCCACAAGACCAGAATAGATGATTCACATTTGTACTTAGTTTTTACCTAATAAAATCCCATTTGTCTTGGATGAAGGTCTCTATTAAATAATAGAATAAAATGACAGCCATACGTCTCTTTTCCCTTATCTGTGCTCAAGAGAGAGGATTAGTATGGAAGCAATGCCTGAAAGCATCTAGCTTCTGTTTGATGTAACAATTTCCCCCCTGCAATAAGTTGCTACAGTAAAGTTAGCTATGATCATCTTTTCTTCTCCTACTTTGTATTGTTAAATGGTGAAAAAGCACTTCTGCCCCAGTTCCCAAGAACTAAAGAAAGCCCTTCTTCCTTGTTTCTCCTCTTTGAAGCCAGTGAGAGGTCTGCAGAAAAGAAAAAGAATGAGAGATTTGGCCTCAGACAAAAACTGTAGTCTCAGTGGTTTAGTAACAAAGTTGACAGCTTGAGGGAAAAAAAAATCCCATGTGGCAGATCCATATGTGGCAAAGTCTTCCCAGAATGAGTGAATGTATTATAAATCATTTCTGGAGTTGTTCCACATGTTGATTTAAAAGGGACTTCGTTTCACTTTTATTTTAATGTACTTTAGTGTATCTAGTGGATAATTAAAATAGAATATGAAACAATGATACTCAGAGAAACACCTGAAGATAGAATATTTTTCTTCTTGATAAAAAAATGTATTTGGAAAAAAGCTCAAACTCATTACAGTAGCAAACCTTGTTTCGGTTGGGGGGGGCAGGTGGAGGACCCATAAGACCATGATTAGCCCACTTTTAAATGAGTTTACCTTTAGAAGGCTTTCTGATTTTCTACTGACCCACTTCCAGAATCACTTTTCCAATTTTCAATCATGTAAAATAAGCATCTTATCCTGGAACATGAACAGGAGGTGGAGGATTTTCTTCTCTGCAAAGTATGCAGGTTTCTAGTTCAAATGGTAATATCTGCTTATAAAGATTTTCTTAAATAAAGGTAATGATATTCTTGGCAAATATTTGAATACAAAGATTAATTGTATTTAATTATGTGTTGTGATGGCTAATTTTATATGTCAAGTTGACTGGGCCACAGGGTGCCCAGACAATTTGTCAAACATTATTCTGGATGTGTTTCTGAAGGTTTTTCTGGATGAGATTAGCATTTCAATCAGTGCACTAAGTAAAGGAGATTGGCCTTTCCGCTATGAGTGAGCCTCTTACTAAGTAACAAGACCTGAATAGGACAAAAAGTCTGAGTAAGAAAAACTCCTCCTGCCTGAATACCTTCACTGGGAATTCAGGCATCTCCTGGTTTTGCCCTGGAACTGAAACATTGGATCCTCTCTTGTGGGGTCTCCAGCCTGTTGGCTTTCAGATTGGAGCTACACCATCAGCTCTCCTAGTTCTCTAGCTTGGTGACTGCAGATTTTGAGACTTCTCAGTTTCCATAATCATATGAGTCAATTCCGTATTCCAAAGGAAATATATGTGTGTGTGTGTGTGTGTATACACACACACACACACACATATGTATGTAATTATGTTATACATAAGTATATTATAATATACTTCTGACTTGTATGGATATTGAGAAACATGTTTTTCTACCCCATGAGCATCTTCTCTGCCCTGGTCATGGTTTTCATGGGAGCAAGTGGAAAAACCACAGCCCAGGTGTCCCAGGCATTTCTTTAAGTAAAAGCAGAGGCAGAGGTGAAGATGCTCACCAGGGTTTCCAGTTACTCCTCATCAAAGTTAACAGAACTGGCACACTGTACTTGCTTAGAACAGCCAGCGGTCTCCTTGGAGAAAAGTCCTGTGATTTCCTCTCATCTTTCAGAGTTTCCTGTTGCAAATTCTACCAAGCAGAGATGGAAGAGTCGACTTGAGCAACATTCCAGAAGAGTCCAGAAACCACATGAACACCTGGGTAGCCAAAAGTTAAAAGGTAAAATTATAGAGTTGCTGTCTCTAAATTCAGTTAATTCAGTGACTAATCTGATTCCTGTGAATGCCATCTAATTCAAAGGAAACTGGGCTCATCAACTTAACAAAGTGCAGACCAAAGAAAGACAATGGAAAGTCAGCAAGAATGAAGACAAGCCTGTGCAAATGATGTTTAAGGAATATACTTTTAAAAAGACCTATATAGCAGAACTATTCACCAAAATTTTGGTGCTTCCCCATATTGGCAAGAAGCTGTATATGTTCATCATGCTTCCAGATGAAAAGACCAGTTGGAAAAGGGTGGAAAAATAACTTACTTATGAGAAAATCATAGAATGGACAAAACTAGACATGATGAATGAAGAGGTGGAAGTTTCCTCCTTAGCTTTAAACTGGTGGAGAAATAGGACAGACAGGATACTGTTTGCAGTCTGGGAATGATGGATGCCTTGGAGCAGGCCAGGGCAACTCTTCTGGAGTGTCATCCAAGAGAGACCTCTTTCTGCCCAAGGTACTGCACAGGTCCTTCGTGGATGTCAATGAAGAAGGCAGGGAGATAATGGCCACCACTGCTGCCTTCATGATGATGCCACCTGTAAGAATGATCCCCAGGTTCTGTGAGGACCACCCCTTCCTTTTGCTTATCCAGAACAACAAAACCAATTTTATTCTTTGTGTGGCTGATTTTCCTCCCTATAAGGAAATGGTTGGTGCAGCTGAGAGACATTCTCCTGTCTCCTACTGACCCACTTTTCCTCTGAAACTTCACAGTATGTCTCCAAGCCAAAATGACTTTGGTGACAATCCAAAAATAAAGGGTCCAACTTTGAAAAAAAATGTAAATAATTAAATGTAAGTGATTCTGTTTCACTGGAGAGCCCTGACTAATACATGTGTGGATTCACTTAAAAATAAAATGGGTGTGTTTAAGTGTATACAAATATTTATTTACCCACATTCATATATACAATATATTATGCATACTGTAATAAATATTTTAACCATAGCATATACTATATACAGAGGACAGAACAACAGAGAAAGGAAGAGGAATTAAAAGGTGATAACTAAAAAGTCATCAGAAGTTACAAGAAAAGTAGAGAAGGAATATTACTCTGGAAGTCACAGTTCTGGATTCCATCCTTAGTTTAACATTTACTAGTAATCAAAACCCAGGTATGTTGTGGGGAAGCTGGGCAGGGTGTATAGAGTCAGCTCTTTCAATTCTATGTCAAAGTAGGACATTTAAAGGAATTCAAGTTGTTGGAGGATCCCAGCACTGGGAAACTGAATAATGAGAACATCTTGGACAGTGAGCATCAGTCACCATTTTCCACAGATAGTAAGATCCAGGTGGGAATCCACAGAAGAAATAAGGTAGACATAGGAGAAACAAGAGGGCAGGGACTTCCCATCAGCAACTGAGTTCAGAATAAGACTTTGATTCCAGAGGAAACCAAAAAAAGCAGAAAGGTTTCACAACTTAATTATGCTGCTTGGGGAAAAAGTGAGTCCTGAAGCCTGGATTCAATGTTTAGCTAATTGGGATAATAATAAAAAATTGCATAGTTTACTAGTGTCCAGATGTGGCCAATTCCAGGTCATGATTTTGACTCATAATTATTATCTTTTTCATGAAGAAATCCTCTTTCTTTCTGGTTAGAATTGACCATTTATTTTTATTTAAGATGCAGCTTCACAACAAATGCTAAGGGAACTTCTCTAGGCAGGAAAGAGAAGAGAAGAAAAAGACCTACAAAAACAAACACAAAGCAATTAAGAAAATGGTAATAGGAACATACATATCAATAATTACTTTAAGGGCTTCCCTGGTGGTGCAGTGGTTGAGAGTCCGCCTGCCGATGCAGAGGACATGGATTCGTGCCCCAGTCTGGGAAGATCCCACATGCTGCAGAGTGGGTAGGCCCATGAACCATGGCTGCTGAGCCTATGTGTCCAGAGCCTGTGCTCTGCAATGGGAGAGGCCACAACAGTGAGAAGCCCATGTACCACAAAAAAATAAAAATATAAATAAATAAATAAATAAATAAATAAATAAATAAATAAATACCTGAAATGTAAATGGATTAAATGCTTCAACCAAAAGACATAGACTGGCTGAAAGGATACAAAAACAAGACCCATATATGTGCTGTCTACAACAAACCCACTTCAGACGTAGGGACACATACAGACTGAAACTGAGGGCATGGAAAAAGATATTCCATGCAAATGGAAATCAAAAGAAAGCTGGAGTAACAATTCTCATATCAGACAAAATAGATGATAAAATAAAGACTATTACAGGGGACAAAGAAGGACACTATATAATGATCAAAGGATCAATCCAAGAAGAAGATATAACAATTGTAAATATTTATGCACCCAACATAGGAGCACCACAATACATAAGACAAATACTAACAGCCATAAAAGGGGAAATTGACAGCAAGACAATCATTGTAGGGGACTTTTAACGTCCCACTTTCACCGATGGAGAGATTATCCAAATTGAAAATAAATAAGGAAACACAATCATTAAGTGACACATTAAACAAGATGGACTTAATTGATATTTATAGGACATTCCATCCAAAAACAACAGAATACAATTTCTTCTCAAGTGCTCATAGAACATTCTCCAGGATAGACCACATCTTGGGTCACAAATCAAGCTTTGATAAATTTAAGGAAATTGAAATATCAAGTACCTTTTCTGATCACAATGCTATGAGACTAGATATCAATTACAAGAAAAAATCTGTAAAAAATGCAAACACATGGAGGCTAAACAATACACTACTAAACAACCAAGAGGTAACTGAAGAAATCAAAAAATACCTAGAAACAGATGACAATGAAAACACAATGATCCAAAACCTATGGGATGCAGCAAAAGCATTTCTAGAGGGAAATTTATAGCAATACAATACTAGCTCAAGGAACAAGAAACATCTCAAATAAACAACCTAACTTTACACCTAAAGCAATTAGAGAAAAAAGAACAACAACAACAAAACAAAACAAAACAAAAAAAAACCCAAAGATAGCAGAAGGAAAGAAATCATAAAGATCAGATGAGAAATAGATGAAAAAGAAATGAAGGAAACAACAGCAAAGATGAAGAAAACTAAGAGCTGGTTGTTTGAGAAGATACACAAAATTGATAAACCATTAGCCAGACTTATCAAGAAAAAAAGGGAGAAGAATCAAATCCACAGATTTAGAAATGAAAAAGCAGAAGTAACAACTGACATTGCAGAAATACAAAGGATCATGAGAGATTACTACAAGCAACTATATGCCAATAAAACCGACAACCTGGAAGAAATGCACAAATTCTTAGAAAAGCACCAACTGCTGAGACTGAACCAGGAAGAAAGAGAAAATATAAACAGAACAATCACAAGCACTGAAATTGAGACTGTGATTTAAAATCTTCCAACAAACAAACGCCCAGGACAAGATGGCTTCACAGGCGTATTCTATCAAACATTTAGAGAAGAGCTAATACTTATCCTTCTCAAACTCTTCCAAAGTATAGCAGAGGGACGAACACTACCAAACTGATTCCACATGACCACCATCATCCTGATGACAAAACCAGACAAGGAGGTTACAAAAAAAGAAAACTACAGGTCAATATCACTGATGAACATAGATGCAAAAATCCTCAACAAAATACTAGCAAAGAGAATCCAACAGCACATTAAAAGGGTCATACATCATGATCAAGTGGGGTTTCTTCCAGGAATGCAAGGATTCTTCAGTATAAGCAAATCAATCAATGTGATACACCATACCAACAAACTGAAGGATAAAAACTATATGATAATCTCAATAGATGCAGAAAAAGCTTTCGACAAAATTCAACACCCTTTTATCATATAAACTCTCCAGAAAGTAGGAATAGAGGGAACCTACCTCAACATAATAAAAGCCATATATGACAAACCCACAGCTAACATTGTTCTCAATGGTGAAAAACTTAAACCATTACCTCTAAGATCAGGAACAAGACAAGTTTGCCCACTCTCACTGCTATTATTCAACACAGTTTTGGAAGTTTTAGCTACAGCAATCAGAGAAGAAAAAGAAATAGAAAGAGTCCAAATCAGAAAGGAGTAAAACTGTCATTGTTTGCAGATGACATGATACTCTACATGGAGAACCATAAAGATGCTACAGAAAACTACTATAGCTAATCAATGAATTTCATAAAGTAGCAGGATGTAAAATTAATGTACAGAAATCTCCTGCATTCCTATACAATAATGATGAATAAAATGAAAGAAAAATTAAGGAAACATTCCTCTTAACAATGCAACAAAATGAATAAAAACCTAGGAATAAACCTACCTAAGGAGACAAAAGACCTGTATACAGAAAAATAAGACACTGATGAAAGAAATTAAAGACAGTACAAACAGATGGAGAGATATACCATGTTCTTGGATTGGAAGAATCAACATAGTGAAGATGACTATACTACCCAAAGCAATCTACAGATTCAGTGCAATCCCTATCAAACTACCAGTGGCATCTTTCACAGAACTAGAAAAAAGGGTTCACAGTTTTCATGGAAACACAAAAGAACCCAAATAGCCAAAGCAATCATGAGAAAGAAAAACGGAGCTGGAGGAATCAGGCTCCTGTACTTCAGACTATACTACAAAGCTACACTAATCAAGACAGTATGGTACTGTCACAAAAACAGAAAGATAGATCAATCGAACAGGATAGAAAGGACAGAGATAAATCCATGCACATATGGTCATCTTATCTTTGATAAAGGAAGCAAGGATATACAATGGAGAAAAGACAGCCTCTTCAATAAGTGGGGCTGGGAAAACTGGACAGCTACATGTAAAATAATGAAATTACAATGCTCCCTAACACCATACACAAAAATAAACTCAAAATGGATTAAAGATCTCAATGTAAGGCCAGACACTATAAAACTCTTAGAGGAAAACATAGGCAGAACACTCTATGACATAAATCACAGCAAGATCCTTTTTGACCCACCTCCTAGAGAAACGGAAATAAAAACAAAAATAAACAAATGGGACCTAATGAAACTTAAAAGTTTTTGCACAGCAAAGGAAACCATAAACAAGATGAAAAGACAACCCTCAGAATGGGAGAAAATATTTGCAAATGAAGTGACTGACAAAATATTAATCTCCAAAATTTACAAGCAGCTCATGCAGCTCAATATAAAAAAACCAGGGCTTCCCTGATGGCGCAGTGGTTGAGAGTCCGCCTGCTAATGCAGGGGACACGGGTTCGTGCCCTGGTCTGGGAAGATCCCACGTGCCGCGGAGCAGCTGGGCCCGTGAGCCATGGCTGCTGGGCCTGTATGTCCGGAGCCTGTGCTCCGCAATGGGAGAGGCCACAGCAGTGAGAAGCCCACGTACTGCAAAAAAAAAAAAAAACCAAACAACCCAATCCAAAAATGGGCAGAAGACCTAAACAGATATTTCTCCAAAGAAGATATACAGATTGCCAGCAAACACATGAAGGGATGCTCAACATCACTAATCATTAGAGAAATGCAAATCAAAACAACAGTGAGGTATCACCTCACACTGGACAGAATGGCCATCATCAAAACATCTACAAACAGTAAATTCTGGAGCGGGTGTGGAGAAAAGGGAACCCTCTTGCACTGTTGGTGGGAATATAAATTGGTACAGCAACTATGGAGAACAGTATGGAGGTTCCTTAAAGAACTAAAAATAGAACTTCCATATGACCCAGCAATCCCACTACTGGGCATATACCCTGAGAAAACCATAATTCAAAAAAGAGACATGTACCACAATGTTCACTGCAGCACTATTTACAATAGCCAGGACAGGGAATCAACCTTAGTGTCCATCGCCAGATGAATGGAGAAAGAAGGTGTGGCACATATATACAACGGAATATTACTCAGCCATAAAGTGAAATGAAATTGAGTTACTTGCAGTGAAGTGGATGAACCTAGTGTCTGTCATACAGAGGGAAGTAAGTCAGATAGAGAAAAAACAATGCTGTATGGTGACACATATATATGAAATCTAAAAAAAAAAAATAGTTCTGATGAACCTAAGGGCAGGACAGGAACAAAGACACAGATGTAGAAAATGGGCTTGAAGACACAGGGAGGGGGAAGGGTAACCTGGACAAGTGAGAGAGTAACATTGACATATATACACTACCAAATGTAAAATAGCTAGTTAGTGGGAAGGAGCTGCATAGCACAGGGAGATCAACTGTTGCATTGTGACCACCTAGAGGGGTGGGATAGGGAGGGTAAATGGGAGACACAAGAGGGAGGGAATATGGGATTACATGTATACATATAGCTGATTCACTTTGTTATACAGCAGAAACTAACACAACATTGTAAAGCAATTATACTCCAATAAAGATGTTTAAAAAAGGAAACACAATTCTTGGAATTCTATCAGTTAGAAAGAAACACAATTTCCTAAATTGGCTTTCTCTCCTAATTACCTCTGTAACTGCCTTCTCCTATTATTTTGTACCTTTGTAATAAAATACCCTCTTAACTGGTGTCTCTAACTTTTGTGCCTCCCTTACCCAGTCTTTATTCCACATAGCAAATAAAAAATTATGTTTGTGAAGCACACACACACTCACACAAATATGTATCTTAGAATCCATATGTGTGGATTTTATAATATATAATAGTCTATGTTGTAACAGCATGTATTTATTCTATTACATATCTCATGACTCTTACCCTGGAAACATTTTATTTTTATTTTGCATCTGTGTTCCTTACACTTTCCTACACTTTACTGTAAGTCACAAAGAATACATATTATCATATATATATACATATGTCACCTTCTTTACCCTATCAATGTGCTTCTAAAATTTTATTTTATCCAAGAGTTACATGAATGGCTTAATAAAGCTTAGGTTCCTGGGCCCCACCTCCAGAGTTTCTAATTCAGTAGGTATGCGACAAAGGGACTGTGGAATTTACATTTCTGAAAATTTCCCAGGTCATCTCAGTGACCACACACTGAGAATGACTGTCTGTCAATACCTGACAATTAGTAGGGTCAAAATTATACTCCTAATAAATGCATAGAGAAATGATAATCCTGGTAAAACTTGTTCTTTAGATCTAGGCTCAGAAACCAAGGTCAGTGTGTGTTATTGAGTAGAGAACCTTTGAACATTATTTGAAGGAGCTTGAATAGAACAGAGAAGGGAAATTGGTTAAGGAGTGAGGCAGTCATTGATAATAATATTTTCATATTATCTATTAATTTTATTAACACCTTGAATTTGTGCTGCACCTTTTTACTAGTGAATCAGTAAATAATTTTTGGAGCGCCTGTTCTGAGAAACAACTAGTATTATACCCACTGCAGGGCATGGCTAATTTTCTACTAGTCAGACAACTTTTGTATTGTTTTTCTTGCATGTTAACTTGCTTGCATTGTCTAACATTGAGTCCTCTGGTTATACACTACTGCAAATAAGAATGATCATACTTTTAAAATCTTGCTGATTAATGCAGTGGCTGTAATTTATAAGAAATTTAGGGTATTTTTTTAACAGCCTCTGATTTGTGCATTTACCTAGAGCATTAAACAGAAAAAAAGAATTCATATGCTTGGGGGAGTGGTCACTGTAGAAACAGCAGGTGAAAAAATAAAACAGAAATCGGTAAAAGAAATTGCTTCTGGAGAGTGAGGCTAAGGTGGGGAGAGATGGAAAAACATCAGAAGACATTTTAAATGTTTGTTTTGTAAACATGTGCATGCATTGTTTTGATTATACAAATACAAAAGTAGATATACCCAACATTTTGAACATATATAAAAATTTATGCCAATTTTCATCTACTTTGGAGGTTCCACGATCACTTCCTTTGTGGAAAAATTGGTGTTTTCTTTACCAAGTATTTACCATTTAATCATATTACTTGTCATTTTATTTTCATTGATGTAAATTTTTACGATTTTTATTTTGCAAACTTTTTTGGAAATATTTATTAGTGCAAAAAGAATGGATACTCTTATGGGTACAACTGAATCACTTTGCTGTACACCTGTAACTAGTACATCACTGTTAATCAACTATACTCCACTATAAAATAAAATGTTTTTTTTTTAAAATTCTGAACAATAGGACAATGAAAACCCATTTACCTTTCACCTGGATTCATGAATTGCAAACTTTCATCACATTTAATTTTCTTCCCCCTCTATTCACATATAATTTGCATGCACACATGTGCATGCATGTATGTAGTGTTATTTTTTAAGTTACAGATATTACATTTTACCTTTGATACTTCCATGTGTTCCTTTTAAGAATAACTTCCTACATAACCACTGTAACATCATCACACCGCTAACATTTCAATTAAATTCTGTTCTCACCAAATATAAATTCCACATTCGCATTTCCTCATTTACTCTGAAAGTGAATTTCATTGTCTTTCTTAAAAATTCAGTATTCAATAAAGGATTATATGGTGTATTTGATGATTGTCTCTAATCTCTTTAATTCTAGAACATTCCCCATGTTTCTCATTATGTGACTCTTTTGAGGTTTCAAAGCCCATTATTCTGTGTAATCAGTCATATTCTGAATTTGTCAGATTAGTTACTCAAGGTTAGTTTCATATTAAACATTTTTTTGACAAGAAAATTATGTAGACTTTTCTTTTTGATGTAGAGTACACTTTTTGCATTGTGTCAAGAGACGTGATTTCAGATTGTCCCAATATTGGTGATGCTAAATTTGATGAATTGGTTAAGCTGGCAAACACCAGATATCTCCATTTTAAAGGTATACTGTCCCTTCATAAGCACAATTTGTAAGCAGTTTATGGGATGATATTTTGAGATAACATAATTATCTGGTTCTCTACCTGTTTTAAACAACTGATTTTGCATGCATGAAGATTCTTGCCTAAGTATTACTTTAATGGTTACAAAATGATGGTTTTCTTATTACAGCATATTTTCCTTTTAGGTATGACCTCATTAGTGTTTGTGTACCTGCTTGTTTTATGGCCAAACAAGGAGCTTGAAGCTGGTACTATATTTTTCCTGTCCCATACTCAAAATGAACTACTTTTGTAATGGTTCAGTAACTTTTAGAAGGAAATGATACTTAGAACAAACATCTGTGTTATGTGAAAATTCTAACGTTTCATTGGATAGAATTAGAAAAAAATATGTATTTTAATACTTATAAATATTTGAATTCATTTTGGCATTTCTAATTCAGATTTACATTTCTTCACTTTTTAATTTTCTCTTACAGAGGAAACCTTGGTTCCTATGAATATTAATATATTTACCAACTTATTTCATATTACAATGTTCATAAAATAATTACAGAATTACAATATCAGTATCACTTTTAAAAATAAACCAACTAATTGAAGTTTAAGATTTCTTCATAGTTATGTTTGTCCTTAGAGTACATCCCACTAATGATATGAAATCATTATGCTGCCATTTTAAAAAATTAGTTGAGAGGAAGTTTTCACCTCAGAGATGTAGACAAGGCAAGCAAAAGCATTGCTGTCACCTTTAAAATAAGAAAAAAGCTGGACAAAGTGCAAATAATTCCGCTTCTGGAATCCATCAGAAAAGTAAGGTTGAAGGGTAAACAACTAACATGAAATTTGGGAAGAGATAGGAACCTGCAGGGAGATACAGGACCTGAGAATTTGCTTGCTTGGGCAGATGCTGCCAGACTATGCAAGCTAACAAGGAGATTAAGCTAGAATTTGTTTTTTAAACACCTTTATTAAAGTATAAGTGCTTTACAATGGTGTGTTAGTTCCTGATTTATAACAAAGTGAATCACCTATACATACATGTATCCCCGTATCTCCTCCCACTTGCATCTCCCTCACATCATTTGTATCCCACCCCTCTAGGTGGACATAAAACACTGAGCTGATCTCTCTGTGCTATGAGGCTGCTTCCCACTAGCTATCTATTTTACATTTGGTAGTGTATATATGTGTATGTCACTCACTCACTTCATCCCAGCTTACCCTTCCCCCTTCCTGTGTCCTCAAGTCCATTCTCTACATCTTCATCTTTATTCCTGTCCTGCCCTTAGGTTCTTCAAAACCATTTTTTTTTTGAGATTCCATATATATGTTAGCATACGGTATTTGTTTTTTTCTTTCTGACTTACTTCACTCCATATGACAGTCTCTAGGTCCATCCACCTAACTACAAATAACTCAATTTCATTTCTTTTTATGGCTGAGTAATATTCCATTGTATATATGTGCCACATTTTCTTTATCCATTCATCTGTCGATGGAAACTTAGGTTGCTTCTGTGTCCTGGCCATTGTAAATAGTGTTGCAGTGAACATTGTGGTACATGACTCTTTGAATTATGGATTTCTAATGGTATATGCCCAGTAGTGGGATTGCTGGGTCACATGGAAGTTCTATTTTTAGTTTTTAAGGAACCTCCATACTGTTCTCCATAGTGGCTGTGTCAATTTACATTCCCACCAACAGTGCAAGAGGGTTCCTTTTTCTCCACACCCTCTCCAGCATTTATTGTTTGTAGATTTTTTGATGACGGCCATTCTGACTGGTGTGAGGTGATACCTCAGTGTAGCTTTAGCATTTCTCTAATGATTAGTGATGTTGAGCATTCTTTCATATGTTTGTTGGCAATCTGTATATCTTCTTTGGAGAAATGTCTGTTTAGATCTTCTGACCATTTGGGATTGGGTTGTTTGTTTTTTTGATATAGAGCTGCATGAGCTGCCTCTATATTTTGGAGATTAATCTTTTCTCAGTTATTTCTTTTGCACATATTTTGCCCATTCTGATGGTTGTCTTTTCATTTTGTTTGTGGTTTGCTGTGCAAATCTTTTAACTTTCGTTAGATCCCATTTGTTTATTTTTGCTTTTATTTCCATTTCTCTAGAAGGTGGGTCAAAAGGGATCTTGAAGTAATTTATGTCACAGAATGTTCTGCCTATGTTTTCCTCTAAGAGTTTTATAGTGTCTGATCTGACATTGAGGTCTTTAATCCATTTTGAGTTTATTTTTGTGTATGGTGTTAGGGACTGTCCTCATTTCATTATTTTATATGTAGCTTCCAGTTTTCCCAGCACCACTTATTAAAGAGGCTGTCGTTTCTCCATTGTATATTGTTGCCTCCTTTATCAAAGATAAGATGACCATATGTGTGTGGATTTATCTCTGGGCTTTCTATCCTGTTACATTGATCTATATTTCTGTTTTTGTGGCAGTAACATACTGTCTTGATTACTATAGCTTTGTAGTATAGTCTGAAGTCAGGGAGCCTAATTCCTCCAGCTCCGTTTTTCTTTCTCAAGATTGCTTTTGCTATTCGGGTTTTTTTTGTTTCCATACAAATTGTGAAATTTTTTGTTCTAGTTCTGTGAAAAATGTCATTGGTAGTTTGATAGATATTGCATTGAATCTGTAGACTGCTTTGGGTGGTATATTCATTTTCACAATGATGATTCTTCCAATGCCAGAACATGGTATATCTTTCCATTTGTTTGTATCATCTTTAATTTGTTTCATCAGTGTCTTCTAGTTTTCTGCTACAGGTCTTCAGTCTCCTTAGGTAGGTTTATTCCTATGTACTATATTCTTTTAGTTGCAGAGGTAAATGGAAGTGTTGTGTTAATTTCACTTTCAGATTTTTCATCATTAGTGTGTAAGAATGCAAGAGATTTCTGTGCATTAATTTTGCATCCTGCTACTTTACCAGATTCATTGATTAGCTCTTGTAGTTTTCTGGTAGCATCTATGGGATTCTCTATGTATAATATCATGTCATCTGCAAACAATGACAGTGTTACTTCTTCCTTTCCAGTTTGGATTCCTTTTATTTCTTTCTCAACTCTGATTGCTGTGGCTAAAACTTCCAAGTCTATCTTCAGTAATAGTGGTGAGAGTGGGCAACCTGGCCTTTTCCTGATCTTAGAGGAAACGGTTTCACTTTTTCACCATTGAGAATGATGTTGGCTGTGGGTTTCTCATATATGGAATTTATTATGTTGAGGTAAGTTCCCTCTATGCCTACTTTCTGGAGGGTTTTTAGCATAAATCATTGTTGAATTTTGTCAAAAGCATTTTCTGCAGCTACTGAGATGATCATATCGTTTTTCCCCTTCAATTTTTTAACATAGTTTCTCACATTGATTGATTTGCATATGTTGAAGAATACTTGCATTCCTGGGATAAACCCCACTTGATCATGGTGTATGATCCTTTTAATGTGCTGTTGGATTCTGTTTGCTAGTATTTTTTTGAGAATTTTTGCCTCTATGTTCATCAGGGATATTGATCTGTAGTTTTCTTTTTTTGCGACATCGTTGTCTGGTTTTGGTATCAGGGTGATGGTGGCTTCATAGAATGAGTTTGGGAATGTTCCTCCCTCTGCTATAGTTTAGAAGAGTTTGGGACGGATAGGTGTTAGCTCTTCTCTAAATGTTTGATAGAATTCACCTGTGAAGCCATCTTGTCCTGAGCGTTTGTTTGTTGGAAGATTTTTAATCACAGTCTCAATTTCAGTGCTTGTGATTGTTCTGTTTATATTTTCTATTTCTACCTGTTTCAGTCTCGGCAGTTTGTGCTTTTCTAAGAATTTGTGCATTTCTTCCAGGTTGTCGGTTTTATTGGCATATAGTTGCTTGTAGTAATCTCTCATGATCCTTTGTATTTCTGCAATGTCAGTTGTTACTTCTGCTTTTTCATTTCTAATTCTGTGGATTTGAGTCTTCTCCCTTTGTTTCTTGATAAATCTGGCTAATGCTTTATCAATTTTTTTATCTTCTCAAAGAACCAGCTCTTAGTTTTTTTGATCATTGCTGTTGTTTCCTTCATTTACTTTTCATTTATTTCTCATCTGATCTTTATGATTTCTTTCCTTCTGCTAACTTTGGGGGGGTTGTTTTTGTTCTTTTTTCTCTAATTGCTTTAGGTGTAAGGTTAGGTTGTTTATTTGAGATGTTTCTTCTTTCTTGAGCTAGGATTGTGTTGCAATAAATTTCTCTCTTAGTACTGCTTTTGCTGCATCCCATAGGTTTTGGATCATCGTGTTTTCATTGTCATTTGTTTCTAGGTATTTTTTGATTTCCTCTTGGTTTCTTCAGTAACCTCTTGGTTATTTAGTAGTGTATTATTTACCCTCCATGTGTTTGCATTTTTTACAGATTTTTTCCTGTAATTGATATCTAGTCTCATAGCACTGCATTCAGAAAAGACACTTGATATGATTTCAGTTTTCTTAAATTTATCAAGGCTTGATTTGTGACCCGAGATATGGTCTATCCTGGATAATGTTGCATGAGCACTTGAAAAGAAAGTGTATTCTGTTGTTTTTGGATGGAATGTCCTATAAATATCAATTAAATCCATCTTGTTTAATGTGTCACTTAAAGCTTGTGTTTCCTTATTTATTTTCATTTTGGATGATCTGTCCATTGGTGAAAGTAGTATGTTAAATTCTCCTACTATGATTGTGTTACTGTCGATTTCCCCTCTTATGACTATTAGCTTTTGCCTTATGTATTGTGGTACTCTTATGGTGGGTGCATAAATATTTACAATTTTTATATCTTCTTCTTGGATCGATCCCTTGATCATTATGTAGTGTCATTCTTTGTCTCTTGTAATAATCTTTATTTTAAAGTCTATTTTGTCTGATATGAGAATTGCTACTCCAGCTTTCTTTTGATTTCCACTTGCATGATATATCTTTTTCCATCCCCTCACATTCAGTCCGTATGTGTCCCTAAGTCTGAAGTGGGTCTCTTGTAGACAGCATATATACGGGTCTTGTTTTTGTATCCTTTCAGCCAGTCTACGTCTTTTGGTTGGAGCATTTAATCCATTTACATTTAAGGTAGTTATCCATATATATGTTCCTATTCTCATTTTCTTAACTGTGGGTTTGTTATTGTAGGCCTTTTCCTTCTCTTGTGTCTCCTGCCTAGAGGAGTTCCTTTAGCGTTTGTTGTAAAGCTGGTTTGGTAGTGCTGTACTCTCTTAGCTTTTGCTTGTCTGTAAAGCTTTTAATTTTTCTGTCGAATCTGAATGAGATCCTTGCTGGGTAGAGTATGTTTTCCTCTTTCATCACTTTAAATATGTCCTGTCACTCCCTTCAGGCTTGCAGAGTTTCTGCTGAAAGATCAGCTGTTAACCCTATGGGGATTCCCTTTTATGTTTTTTGTTGTTTTTTTCCTTGCTGTTTTTAATATTTTTTCTTTGTATTTAATTTTTGATAGTTTGATTAATATGTGTCTTGGCATGTTTCTCCTTGGATTTATCTTGTATAGGACTCTCTGTGCTTCCTGGACTTGATTAACTATTTCTTTTCCCATATTAAGGAACTTTTCAACTATAATTTCTTCAAATATTTTCTCAGTCCCTTTCTTTTTCTCTTCCTCTTCTGGGACCCCTATAATTCCAATGTTGGTGTGTTTAATGTTGTCTGAGAAGTCTCTGAGACTGTCCTCAATTCTTTTCATTCTTTTTTCTTTATTCTGCTCTGCAGTAGTTATTTCCACTCTTTTATCCTCCAGATCACTTATCCGTTCTTCTGTCTCTGTTATTCAGCTATAGATTGCTTCTAGAGAATTTTTAATTTCATTTATTTTGTTGTTCATCATTGTTTGTTTGCTCTTTAGGTCTTCTAGTTCCTTGTTAAACATTTCTTGTATTTTCACCATTCTATTTCCAAGATTGTGGGTCATCTTTAATATCATTGCTCTGAATTCTTTATCATGTAGACTGCTTATTTCTTCTTCATTTGTTTGGTCTGGTGGGTTTTTACCTTGCTCTTTCATCCGCTGTGTATTTCTCTGTCTTCTCATTTTGGTTAACTTAATGTGTTTGAGGTCTCCTTTCACAGGCTGCATGTTCGCCATTCTTGTTGTTTTTGGTGTCTGCCCACAGTGGGTAAGGTGGGTTCAGTGGGTTGCGTAAGCTTCCTGGTGTAGGGGACTGATGCCTGTGTTCTGGTGGATGAGGCTGTATCTTGTCTTTCTGGTGGGCAGAACCACGTCCAGTGGTGTGTTTTGTGGTGTATGTGAACTTATTATGATTTTAGGCAGCCTCTCTGCTAATGGGCAGGGTTGTGTTCCTCTCTTTCTAGCTGTTTGGCATAAGATGTCCAGCACTGTAGCTTGTTGGTTGTCAAGTGGAGTTGGGTCTTAGCATTGAGATGGAGATCTCTGAGAGAGCTTTTGGCAGCTCATATTACGTGCAGCCAGGAGGTCACTGGTGGATCAATGTCCTGAACTCACCTCTCCTTCCTGGAGCACCAAGACTCTGAGACTCTGTCAGCCACCCAGCTCAGAAGAAAAGGGAGAAAAAAAATAAAAAGAAATAAATATAAATAAATATAATAAATTATTAAAATAAAAACATTTTTTAATATTATTAAAAATTAAAAAATACAAAAGTAGTAAAAAAATAAAAGAGAGAGAGAGAGAGCAACCAAACCAAAAGACAAATCCACCAATAATAACAGGCGCTAAAAACTATACAAAAAAAAAGCAGATAGATTGAACCCTAAGACAAATGGTAAAAGCAAAGCTATACAGACAAAATCACACAAAGAAGCATACACATACACACTCAGAAAAGGAGAAAAAGGAAAAAATATATGTTTTAAAAAAAAAGGAAGAGAACAACCAAATCAATAAACACATCTACCAATGATAATAAGCTCTAAATACTAAACTAAGATAAACATAAAACAGAAACAAATTAGCCGCAGAAAGCAAACCCCAAGTCTGCAGTTGATCCCAAAGTCCACTGCCTCAATTTTAGGATGTTTCATTGTCTATTCAGGTATTCCACAGATGCAGGTACATCAAGTTGATTGTGGAGATTTAGTCTGCTGCTCCTCAGGCTGCTGGGAGAGATTTCCCTTTCTCTTCTTTGTTCCCACAGCTCCTGGGGTTCAGCTTTGTATTTGGCCCCGCCTCTGCATGTAGGTCACCTGAGGGCATCTTTTACCCTCCCAGTTAAGACTGAGTTAAAGTAGCAGCTGATTAGGGGGCTCTGGCTCACTCAGGCCGTGAGGAGGGAAGGATATGGAATGCGGGTCAAGCCTGCAGCAGCAGAGGCCAGCGTGACGTAATAGCCTGAGGCATGCCATGTGTTCTCCCAGGGAAGTTGTCCCTGGATCACAGGACCCTGGCAGTTGCAGGCTGCACAGGCTCCCGGGGGGAAGTGATCACCTGGATAGTGATCTGTCCTTGCACACAGGCTTTCTGGTGGCTGCAGCAGCAGCCTTAACATCTCATGCCCATCTCTGGTGTCCGCACTGATAGCCACGTCTTGCATCCTTCTCTGGAGCTTGTTTAGGCGGTGCTCTGAATCCCCTCTCCTCGTGAACCCTGAAACAATGGTTTCTTGTCTCTTATGCAGCTCCAGACATTTTCCTGGACTCACTCCTGGCTAGCTCTGGTGCACTAGCCCCCTTCAGGCTGTGTTCACACAGTCAACCCCAGTCTTCTCCCTGGGATCTGACCTCCGAAGCCGGAGCCTCAGGTCCCAACCCCCATTCGTCCCGGTGGCTGAGCAGACAAGACTTTCAGGCTGGTGAGAACTGGTTGGCACCAATCCTCTGTGTGGGAATCTCTCCACTTTGCTCTCTGCACCCCTGTTGTTGCATTCTCCTCTTTGGCTCCAAAGCTTCCCTCCCGCTCACCCCCCATCTCTGCCAGTGAAGGGGCTTCCTAGTGTGTGGAACTGTTCTTCCTTCACAGCTCCCTCCCAGAGGTGTAGGTCCCATCCCTATTCTTTGTCTCTGATTTTTTCTTTTTTCTTTTGCCCTACTGAGGTATGTGGGGAATTTCTCACCTTTTGGGAACTCTGAGATCTTCTGCCAGTGTTCAGTAGGTGTTCACTAGAAGTTGTTCCACATGTAGATGTATTTTTGATGTATTTGTGGGGAGGAAAGTGATCTCCATGTCTTACTCCTCCGCCATCTTGAAGCTATCCCCCTAGAAATTTTTAATAAATTGCTAAAGCCCAATTCTTGGCTCACATGGAGACCTTGGATAAAGAGGAATTTGACCCTCTCATAGGCTTTCCCTTAAAGGGAAAATTGGTAAGAATTTTGCGAAATAGTCTCTCACCATAATGGCTGAGAGTGGATTTCAGCCCAGATCAATCTTGTTTCTATTTGTGAACCAAAAACCTTACTCTGCAGAGGAAAGCTAAAATAAAATTAGTAGCTTCGGAATCCAGAGGAAACACATTGCCATTAAAGTATGGTAAATAGGGAAAGAAAAATAAGAAAACTTTACCCACAAGGCAATGCAGGAATATATGCTATGACCAGCATCCCAAATGAGGGAGGGGTAAGAGAGCGCTCAAATGCCACAAGCCCAAAGTTTCACAGTGCCTGCCTTAATTTAAGACTTGGTAAAAATACCAAAGAATGCTTCTCTGTGCCACAGCACCACATTGGCAAGAAATAAAGGAAATGACAAGAAAAAGTTACAGTGAATGCAGCTTTGGGAAAAGCAACAAGTCAATTCTATTTGAGAAGCAATACAAAAGAATAATCCAAAGCAAAGCAGAGATGCTCAAAGACAAGAAGGAAGAAAACTTTGATACAAATTCTCTGACAAATTAGTCCACAAACTAACACAAGGTATCATGAGCACAGATAACACAAATAAATCACAAGCAGAACATGAAGCCTGGAGTGCACTTAGGATAATGTGATCAATCTCAAATTTTACACTCAGCTGAACTACTGATTATATTGAATATTAAAATAAATTTCCATACTAAAGCCCTTGGAGAAAGAAAGGCTAGTTTAACTTCAATCATAGTGGTATCTAATGTTCTCTACCACATGTCCAGCTTTTAATAATTAAAAAAAATTAAACCTAGAGGAAAAAACTACAAGATAAAACTGAGTATGAAGAAATAACACCACCATTGGAACAAAATTAAGACATAAATTTGTAAGAAGGATAGATATTATAAGAAAGAATTTTTTGTAGTGAGCAAAACTTGGGGCACAGATTTGGTTTCTAAACACTATTCACCAATAAAAGGAACTGAACTATTTAGAGAAATGGCTAATTAGCAAATGAGCAGGGAAAATATGAGTCTGGCACATCTAGTTCTAGAATGTAAGAAAGAAAAAAAAAGAGGCATGTGAGACAGCTGCTAGTGGCTGAAATTGGAACAGTCTGAGTAGCAATATAAATAATAATAGAATTATAATGAATTATAATCAAAATAACAAAACAAGTATCAGGGAGTTGATGCTGATATAAATAAATGGTAGCATAAGTAAATAAATGAATGGGGAGAAGGGATGCATTGCCTGGAGAAAAAGTCCCAATTATAAATGGAGAAGGAGTGAGGTATACAGAAAATCACTGTAATTACTGCTGCAGGCAAAATGCACTGATGAATGTTATAAAAAATTGTGGGAAACATTATGACGAAGAAAAAGGTTATTTGAAAAGAATCCAAATATCCCCTAAAATTATCTATTAATTGATGTGTTGATTTTAATATATGTCCACTAATTGTTTGGTAACCATCCCTCTGAAAATTAAGTTTAATTCACTCCTCTTAGGTGTGGACTGTATCTCACTTGTAACAAATAGCTTCTGGCAAGAGAAAAATATTTTTTTTTTCGGTAGAGAAACTTGGCAGGTACCACATTAACCAAGTGTTCAATATCAATATCACCATAATTAACTCATATTGAGATCATATACCCCCTGTCTGATACAGCAAGGAGGGCACCTGATGCTTGTGAGTTCTTCTCCAAAATCCATAGTCTCAGTTGAATCATGACAAAATCTTAAACAAACCCAAATTGAAGGATATTGTAAAATAATAGCTGACCAGTACCTTTCAAAACCGACAAGGTCATGAAAAACAGGGGAAGACCAAAAAACCGTCACACATTAACCTTGAATACAGAGTCATGAAGGCAAACTGCAATGGGTATCATGGATTGGATTCTATGAAAAAGGGCATAAATAGAAAAACCTGTGAAATTTGAATAAAACTGTTGATAGTATTCTGGCAATATTATTTTCACAGTTTCTGTAAATATACGATTATTATATGAGAAAGCACTAGGGGAAGTGGGGGGAAAGAAATACTATTTTGTAACTTCTCTGTAAATCTAAAATGATTTCAAAATTAAGTACTTAAAAGATCAGCAAAAATTTTGTTACGTTAATTTTTCTTTTCTGTAGTTTTATTATCTGTTTTACACACCTAGGTCTCTTATTTTCCAATTTCATCTTCATAATTTAATTTTTATTTTTGAAATTTTAAATAATTTATATGCTTCAAAACCCAAAACTATAAAAAGTAATATGTATATCGTATGTCTAGTTCTCTCTCTTTTACCCTGTTCCCACCTATCCCCTCAATGTAATGACTTTTATTAATTTCTGGTTGATCCTTTGAGTATTACTTTTTTTCTTTATTGTTTTGTTTAGTTTTCTGGTATTCTGGTATTTAGAAAAATCTAATTTTATAGTTTCATGTTTAATTTTCTATGACAACCTTTTACCAACATAAAACAGTTAAAGTTTCCCTTGGCCTTTGATTGGAAAAGTCATCTTTGTTAGATTTCTTAGGATGGGTTAATAAATATGATATTCTATAAATAGTTGCGTGTTTAAAATTGTTATTGTACAACCTGGATGATTTAAATCAATTCATCTGGATATGACATGTATTTTTAATTAACTTCATTTCTTACTCATCTTTTCTCCCTGTTTTTTATTGTCCCTGCTACAAGCATATCACAACATGGCACAATGCAGAACAGTCCGTTTCTCCTTGAAAATCATTGAACTAATTGCCTTTATTTTACTTTTGTAGTACTGAATCATGTCCTTCAGAATGCATTTCTTGTGTTGTTACATGCAAGCTGTTCATTATGTAAGGGTTATTATGGATGACCAAGATGAGGGTGGGCATTGGACCACGTGTCTACCATTCCACCTCATGTATTTCAATTTTTCTTTTTCCTTCTCCCCCCCCATTCTCCACATTCTTATTTTTTTTAATATATATTCCTTTTGTTTCATCCTCACATTTTCCTCCCAAACTCCAGAATTAGAAGTTTATCTCACTGTAGTTCTTTGTAACTTGTAATGCTCAAAATACATTCCTGTTTGATTAAACAATATTAGCTGTCCTGTAAATGTTTATTATAGAAATCAAGCAAATGTACAATGACTCAATCAATCAATGGATTACTTAATTTAAAAAGTGTACAACATTGTAAGTCAAAGATACTTCAATAAAAACTTTAAAAAAAAAAACATAATCAAGTTAAAAGAAAAAGAAAACAAGTGGTGGTGAAGCCATTCACCTCTGTTTTTCTTTGACACCTGTGTATCCTCCAGAGACCCAATAAAAGGCATCTTATACTTTGTTAGAAGCTATCAAAAATTTTGTCTAATTCTTTAATTAGTTGATGCATATTTATGCATCCAGTCATTGAAATTTTTATTGTGTTTTCTTAATATGTTCTACAACCAGGGGATATGGCAGTGAACAAAAGGAAAAACAACAACAACTTAACCTCATAAAGGGAAGCAGCACCTGTCAAAAATGAAATCAGGTGAAGTCAACACTGAAAGCAGAGCATTTTAGAGATACAAACTATGTATTAGGTTCCCATGCAAAACTCCTATTTTTTTTTTTTTTTTTTTTTTGTCGGTATGCGGGCCTCTCACTATTGTGGCCTCTCCCGTTGCGGAGCACAGGCTCCGGACGTGCAGGCTCAGCGGCCGTGACTCATGGGCCTAGCCGCTCTGCGGCATGTGGGATCTTCCCAGACCGGGGCACGAACCCATGTCCCCTGCATCGGCAGGCGGATTCTCAACCACTGCACCACCAGGGAAGCCCCAAAACTCCTATTTTTAAAACAAAGGAACAGAGGAGAAAGCTCAGGAATGAACAGGGGTCCTGCAGTAAGAGCATGTGTAAGGAAAGTAGATTCCACGTATTACCACACCTCCAGGTGGGTGTGGAATCATGAAGAATCTTCACAGGCACTGGTTGGACAATAAAAAATATATAAGAGCCTCTCTTTTCACATTATCATATATGTTAATTGGTAAGTCAATATACTTTACATGGGCCTAGTAAATCTATTATATATATAAAATGTGTTTATATTATATATATATATTATTTATAACATATATATGTATATAATGCACATACATATAATATTTATGTATGTAATGTATACCCATATACTTTTTTATTTTGAAATAGTAGCAGTTTTGTAGAAAGTTGTAAAAACTGTACAGAAGGGTCTCCTGTACCCTTCATCCAATTTCCCCCAAGTGTTACATTTTGCATAATTATAGTACAATATCAAATCCAGGAATTTGACTTCAATGGATTGTAGGTCCAATTTTCTTTTCATTACATGCGTATGTTCATGTAACCACCACCACACTATGTCAAGACACGGAACTATTCCATCACCATAAAAGTTTTCCTCATGTTATCTCTTTATTGTCATACACACACTCTTCCCCTAACATCTCATAACTCTTGGCAACCACTAATCTGTTTGCCATCTCTATAATTTTGTTGTTTTGAGAATGTTATATAAATAGAATCACACAGTGTGTGACCATTTTGAGACTGGCTTTTTTCATTCAACACAATGCCCTTGAGATACTTTCAAGTTGGTGGATTCATCAACAGTTCAGTCCACTTTATTTCTAAGTAGAATTCCAGGGTGTCACAGGGACTTCCCTGGTGGTCCAGTGCTTAAGAATCCATCTTATAATGCAAGGGACACTGGTTCAATCCCTGGTCAGGGAACTAAGATCCAACATGTCAGGAGGCAACAAAGCCTGTGTGCCATGACTAGAGAGAAGCCCATGCGCTACAACGAAGAGTCCGTGTGCCACAACTAAGACCCGATGCAGCCAATAAATAAATAAATATAAAAAGGCATTAAAAAACAAAAGAATTCCAGGGTATCACGGATGTTTAACCCTTCACTTATGGGTTGTTTCTAGCTTTGGCTACTCCAAATAGAACTGCTATGAACAACCATGTGTAAGTTTTTATGTGGACATAGATTTCATTTTGCTGAGATAACTGCCCAGTAGTATAATTGTTGGTCACATGTTAAGTGTAAGTTTAATTTTTTTTTAAGAAACTGCCAAAGTATTTTTCCAGCATGGTACTGCTATTTCACATTCCCACCAGCAATGTATGAGAAAGTCAGTTTCTCTGTATCCTTGCCAGCATTTGGTATATAGTCATTCTTGATAATTTTAGTTGTTCTACAAGGTCTGTGGTGATATCTCATTGTGGTACAAATTTGCCATTCTCTAATGGCTAATGATGTTGAACATCTTTTCCTGTGTTTATTTACCATCTATGAATCCTCTTCAATGAAATGTCTCTTCATGTCTTTTCCCATTTCCTAATTGGGTTAGGTTTTTAATTTTGATAAAGTCAGATATCTATTTTTTCATTAATGGATTGTGGTTAATGCCCTAAGTCCAGAATATTTTCTCCTATGTTATCTCTTAAAAGTTTTATGTTTTTACAATTGTACATTTAAATGTATCATCCATTTTGAGTTATTTTTTTGTATAAGTTTTGAAGTTCAAGCTGAGATATAATTTTTTGCTATGAATATCCACTGCTCCAGCACAAATAGTTGAAAAGTCTTTTCACCTTTGTCAAAAATCAGTTGGTTGTACGTGTATGGATCTGTTTCTGAATTCTCTACTCTGCTCAATATATCTGTCTGTCTATCCCATTGTGAATACTACACAGTCTTCACTCCTGAAGCTATGTAATAAATCTTAAATAACCCTGGTATTCCACTTTTTCAGAATAATGGCTATTCTAGTTCCTTTGACTTTCCATAGAAATTTTAGAATAAACTGTCCTATATCCAAAAAATACTTGCTCAGATTTTGATAGGAATTATATTAAACCTGTATAATAATTTGCAAAGAGTTGACATCTTTACGATGTTGAGTCCTTCAATCCATGGTATGTCTCACTATTTATTTAGGTCCATTTTGAGACATAATGTATCTCATCATTTAGATCCTGTTTTGTTTCCTTCATTAGCATTTTATAGTTTTTAGTTTACATGTACAAGTTTTGTTAGATTTAAACCTCTGTGATTTTTTTTTGAATGGTTGTAAATGGTATTGCCTTTTTATTTTTGGATTCCACAAGTTTATTGCTAGTATATAAAAATGTAATTAATTTTTATGTGTTGATCTTATGTCTTGAGGTCTTGCTGGACTCATTATTAATACCTGAGATTTCTTTTTTTTTAATGGATTCCTTAGGGATTCTTATGCAGACCAAATTCCTATCTAAACAGCCACTTATATCAATCTGGCTAGGAAAGGGCAGAGATGCCTTTTTACTGTTCTGCATGTGGCCTTCACTGATACCATGGAGAAGGTAGCACTGCTCTCACTGTGTTAGTAAAACTTTGACTCTCCATAAGACATCTCCAACATCCCTCCAAGCAGGCAGGGAAGAGGCTTCTTGTTACCTATGGGTAATGTGTACAGTTCCCATATGGTATCATGGTATCCACTTAGGCTGAACAGAGGGGTAAGCTTATTAAGACTCCTTGGTGGTGAGAGTGCTGGCTCTCTACTATGTCTTCTATGACATTACCCTGACTATGAGTTTGGGACTCCTTGAACAATTTTGGATTTCCACTCAGTTTTGCGGGTGGAGTTGAGAGTGGGATTCCTGTTTTTTGCTTTGTTTTGTTTTGCTTTGCTTTTTTTTTTTTTTTCCTGTGGTGTTTAGCTGGAGTAGAGTGGTTATTTCCAAAAGTTTCTATCCTGCTAGGCTGCCTTTTTCTTGGTCCTTTAGCAAAGAAAGCAGGCTTTTCTTGTTGTTTATTTTTTATTTATTTTTCTTAAATCTGTGCCCACTGATATTTCCAAGTTGCTGGCTTCACAGTCTGGGATATACAAGAAAAAAAGAAAACCCAGGAAACTACTACCTCGCCATCCTTCCAATACCAATATGCCTAGCCAGGCTGTCTACTTTTCTTCACCATTTAGCATCTTTCTATGTTTGTTTTATATAATAACCAGGATTTTCAGTTGCATTCACCAGGAGAAATAGGAAAAATATGTCTAATGTATCTCACTGGAAGTCTGTAATATATTTTTCATCAAATGATTTATATAGCAAGGCCCACAAAAATATTTGCTTGGATCCCTGAATGACTGAGGTGTGGCCCAGTCCAGAACTGTGCAATATTGCCATACCTAGCAGCCAGATAGGCTGGAAGAAAGCATATTTTTAGCAAAGCATAATGCCACCCTAATTAGAACTGGGGTTTTCTTAGTAAGCACAAAGAGAAAATGGGTATTTAATAGGGAACCTGCTGTTTCTGCTACAAACTCCTATTGTTTAACAAATTACTTAAAAATAACAAGTGCTATAGGAGGCCCCAAAGAACTTCAGTTTGAAATTTAAAAAAAAAAAAAATATATATATATATATATATATATATATATACATTTTTTTGAGAAAATACATATATATAAAACAGGTTTATGCCATGTTGTAATGTGAAATAAACCAAACTAAAATGTTGGAAAAGTCTAAGAGATCCAATGTATGTCTTCGAGCAGCAAGAATGACAGGGATGATCTCAGTCTCAGAGTCCAGGTGACCTAGATGGAGAGATGCATGGTTAACTGTGCAAGGTTAACTGATGTAGAGCCCTTGGGTTTATGAGCCTCAGAAACCCCCACTTCACTCAAGTGTAGGATAGTCATAAAGGAAGCAGAGAATGTGATTCTGAGCTTAGCAAACTATAGGAAAAATGGAAGGAATGTTAGAAATATTGGAAAATTGGAAGACACTTGATAAATATGTTTGGTTTGTATGTAGATCAATGAATGTTTCTGACACCCTAAGAGAGTCCCAGAAATTCACCAAGAATTTTGGAACGGTGATAGTAATAAATAAGAAGTTTGATTGACTGATGGATCTTTAGAAGGAACTCTTTAATTAAATGATACTAACCATTAATTAGGTTGTTTTAAAAAATTAGTTAGCCTTTATTGAATGATTACTCTATATACATTTTACATCAAAATACTTTGTTAACAAAATTTTCCAATATTATGTTTTCACTAATTATGTTATTAAGATTCTAAATAGACATAATCTAAAAAATGGAAAATATTTTTAAAGATTTACATTGAAAAGCAAATCTCTCTTTTATCCTGTAACCCAGTAACTCAGTATCTTTCCTCAAGGATAAAAACTGTTCATGATTTTTTACATTATCTTTCCAATAATAATCATACATGTTTGCATGAGTATATTTCATTTTACTCAAATGGCAGCATAATCAATATACAATCATTTATATCTCTATAGCTTCATAACAATGTATCTTGGAAATTCTTCTTACCCCAGCATCGAGGAGGTCTCATTTTTTTTAACATTTTCCTTTTTTTTTTCATATTTAAGAAAAACTTTATGTGGATAGTATGAGGTAACATACACAAGGAAATGGCCTTTCTTTTCTACCTTCACATTCAGTGACATGTGTTATATTAAAGTTTCTACAATTATTGTGTTATAATTCAATAGTCTGGTTACAATGTGGTTACATAATGTTTTTTCACTAGCATGTTTCCCTACTCGGTTTCTTGAGATTTGATATTGTGTTTTCATTATGGTTCATTTCCCTAGAATCTGATATAATACTGGAATATAATAATGACATCAATTGCCATTTACTGAGCATCATGCACTAAAAACATGGTGAGGTGTTTTGTAAATGTTATCTTATATAACCTGCTAAATAAATCTAACAAAGAGGAAAGTTATTATCCTATTTTTAGAGATGATGAAAACAAGGTTTATGGAGGTCAATCACTCTTTTATAAGTGATGAGCATTTATGTTTGTACCTCTTCCCTTCAAAAGTATAATCCTAAACCCTGATTTTTCTGGAATATCACTGTATTTCCTACATCATTTAAAAAACAAATAAATAAAATATTGAAGGGCCAGAATCAGTTTCTGTCAAATCATGAAAACTCCATTTACACATGTCATTTAATTTCTCATCTGTATTTTTCAGTAAAGATAATTTAAAAAATAACTATGTGATAAATATCATAGCAGTAAAATTTATTCAGAAAGTTCTAGGGAAACTTTTTCTATAGATTCACAAAATATACAGTTTATGTGAAAGTTAAGTTTAGGACTGCCTTGGCGGTGCAGTGGTAAAAAAAACTGTCTTACAATGTAGGGGATGTGGGTTCGATCCCTGGTCAGGCAACTAAGATCCCACATGCTGCAGGACAAATAAGCCCATGCACCACAACTGTTGAGCCCACGTATCTCAACTACTGGGCCCACACGCCTCAACTAGAGAGCCTGTGTGCTGCAAACTACGGAGCCCATGTGCTCTGGAGCCACGTGTCACAACTAGAGAGAGAAAACCCGCATGCCACAACAAGAGAGAAGCCACGCCACAATGAAGAGCCCACACGACAATGAAAGATCCCACCTGCCACAACGAAGATCCCATGTGCTTCAACTAAGACCTGACACAGCCAAAAATAATACATAAATAAATAAACAAATAAATATTTTTAAAAGAAAGAAAGTTAAGTTCAAGAAGAAACTTTTTCTATAGATTTACATGATACCAGTTTATCTGGTTCCTAGTAATTCACAAAAGAGGCTCATTTTCCTCACATAGTACATTTCAATTTACATCTTATATTTTTTATTAAATTTCCATAAAGTTTGTATATTTAGTTTATTGCATAAATCCAAAGTTTTTATGAAATCAAATACATCATGTAGAACTCTAGTTTACAGTTTTTCATTTTGTCGTAACTCTTTTTATCATCACAGGAAAAAATACATGGAATTATGTTCCTTTCAGCCAAGTATGCCCTCTTTAGCCTATCCTTCCTGCTAAGCAACTGGACAAGTTGATGCAAAAAATCAACTATCTGAGGACCCTTACAAGTAAATTGTAGATGAAAGCCAAAAAGCAGAGAACCACCTGGTATGTGGGTGAGGTTCTCATTTTTTTTGTTTCTTTTACAGATTTGCTTTGAGGGAACTCTCCAGTCATGAGGCTATGGAGCAGTGGGCATGCTGTCAGCTAAATCTCTAATTGAAATTCCAACTTCCTAGCCATTGGAATAAAGAAAAGGAGACTGCCTATTCCAAAGAGGGCAGCAGGTATCCATATTTGATTTTTACCTTTCCTCTGTGCCATTTCCAATGGTGAAACTCAATTAAGGAGCTCCATGACTTGGGTGGTAAATATTTGGGTAAATATATGACTATTTTTTTCTTAAGTTCCTTAAATGTACACATAAATATTAAAAATAAAAATTACCACATTTTCAGTAGATTTTTATTGTATATAGATGTAATATATTTGACAACTATAAAATAAAGGTGAGTGGTAATGGTAAACGGTCTTAGATGTTTTAAAGACATATAAGTTTAATGTGAAGTACTAAAATACTAAACTAAATAGGCTGTAAAAGGCTAGACAGATGTATGTTGTAATCCCTAAGGCAGCCACTGAAACAATAAAAAATATATATCACCAAAAAGCCAGTAAATAAATTAAAATGAAATGCTAACATTTATTTATATAATCAAAAATAATAAAGAGGGAACAGAGGGACAAAAAACAGAAAGCAAAAAAAGAAAATGAGTAATAAAATGAAATAAAGATTTATATAAATCACTGCATTAAAAGTAAATGATCTTTAAATGATCTTTAATATCTTGCTGTGATTTATGTCAAAGAGTGTTCTTCCTATGTTTTCCTCTAAGAGGTTCATAGTGTCCAGTCTTACATTTAGGTCTTTAATCCATTTTTAGTTTATTTTTGTGTATGGTGCTAGGGAGTGTTCTAATTTCAATCTTTTACATGTAGTTGTCCAGTTTTCACAGCACCACTTATTGAAGAGGCTGTCTTTTCTCCATTGTATATCTTTGCCTCTTTATCATACATAAGGTGACCATATGTGTGTGGGTTTATCTCTGGGCTTTCTATCCTGTTCCATTCATCTATATTTTTGTTTTTGTGCCAGTACCATACTGTCTTGATTACTGTAGATTTGTAATATAGTCTGAGGTCAGGGAGCCTGATTCCTCCAGCTACGTTTTTCTTTCTCAAGATTGCTTTGGCTATTCAGGATCTTTTGTGTTTCTCTATAAATTGTGAAATTTTTTGTTCTAGTTCTGTGAAAAATGCCATTGGTAGTTTGATAGGGATTGCAGTGAATCTGTAGATTGCTTTGGATAGTACAGTCATTTTCACAATGTTGATTTTTCCAATCCAAGAACATGGTATATCTCTCCATCTATATCATCTTTAATTTCTTTCATCAGTGTCTTATAGTTTTCTGCATAAAAGTCTTTTGTCTCCTTAAGTAGGTTTATTCCTGGGTATTTTATTCTTTTTGTTGCAGTGGTAAATGGAAGTGTTTCCTTGATTTCTCTTTCAGATTTTTCATCATTAGTGTATAAGAATGCAAGACATTTCTGTCCACTAATTTTGTATCCTACTACTTTACCACATTCGTTGATTAGCTCTAGAAGTTTTCTGGTAGCATCTTTAGGATTCTCTATGTATAGTATCATGTCATCTGCAAGCAGTGACAGCTTTACTTCTTCTTTTCTGATTTGGATTCTTTTTATTTCTTTTTCTTCTCTCATTGCTTTGGCCAAAGACCTAAATGTAAGGCAAGACACTATAAAACTCTTAGAGGAAAACATAGACAGAACAATCTATGACATAAATCACAGCAAGATCCTTTTTGACCCACCTCCTACAGAAATGGAAATAAAAACAAAAATAAACAGATGGGTCCTAAGGAAACTTAAAACCTTTTGCAGAGCAAAGGAAACCACAAACAAGGTGAAAAGACAACCATCAGAATGGGAGAAAATATTTGCAAATGAAGCAACCGACAAAGGATTAACCTTCAAAGTTTCCAAGCAGCTCATGCAACTCAATATCAAAAAAACAAACAACCCAATGCAAAAATGGGTAGAAGACCTAAATAGACATTTCTCCAAAGAAGATATACAGATTGCTAACAAACACATGAAAGAATGCTCAACATCACTAATCATTAGAGAAATGCAAATCGAAACTACAATGAGGTATCACCTCACACCAGTCAGAATGGCCATCATCAAAAAATCTACAAACAATAAATGCTGGAGAGGGTGTGGAGAAAAGGGAACCCTCTTGCACTGTTGGTGGGAATGTAAATTGACACAGCCACTATGGAGAACAGTATGGGGGTTCCTTAAAAATCTAAAAATAGAACTACCATACAACCCAGCAATCCCACTACTGGGCATATACCCTGAGAAAACCATAATTCAAAAAGAGTCATGTACCAAAATGTTCATTGCAGCTCTATTTACAATAGCCAGGACATGGAAGCAACCTAAGTGTCCATCGACAGATGAAAAGATAAAGAAGATGTGGCACATATATATAATGGAATATTACTCAGCTATAAAAAGAAACGAAATTAAGTTAGTTGTAGTGAGGTGGATGAACCTAGAGTCTGTCATACAGAGTGAAATAAGTCAGAAAGAGATAAACAAATAACATATGCTAACACATATATAAGGAATCTAAAAATAAAAAAAAATGCTTCTGGGGAACCTAGGGGCAGGACAGGAATAAAGACGCAGACATAGAGAATGGACTTGAGGACACGGGGAGGGGGAAGTGTAAGCTGGGATGAAGTGAGAAAGTGGCATAGACTTATATATACTACCAACTGTAAAATAGATAGCTAGAGGGAAGCAGCCACATAGCACAGGGAGATCAGCTAGGTGCTTTGTGACCACCTAGGGGGGTGGGATAGGGAAGGAGGGAGGGAGATGCAAGAGGGAGGATATATGGGGATATATGTATATGTATAGATGATTCACTTTGTTATAAAGCAGAAACTAACACACCATTGTAAAGCAATTATACGTCAATAAAGATGTTTTAAGAAAAGTAAATGATCTAAATAGCAATCTAAATACAGATCTTATCTGATTGCATAAAGAATAAAAAAGACTAAACTATATGCTGTATAAAATAAGCTCAGTTATAATATAAAGACATATATATGCCAAAAGTCAAAGAAAATGTGAAAATCCATACCATGCAAATAATAATCAAAAGAAAGCTGGAATGACTATATTAGGCTTCAAAACAATGAATATTACCAAGGATAACAAGAGACATAAACAATGATGAAAAATCAATTCTCCAATAAATGTCATGATTCCCAAATAACATTTAATAACAGAGTTTCAAAATAAATGACAGAAATCTAATAGAACTAAAATAAGAAGTAAACAATTCCACAATTATAGTTGGAAACTTCAACATCTCTTTTCACAATCAATAGAGTGAGTAGAGAGAAAATTAGTAAAGGTATGGAAGTTCAAATAACGCTATCAACCAACTGAACTAAATTGACATTTATACTATGTGACAATGACATCAAAATAAAAATTCTTTTCATGTACACTTGGGACATTCACCAAGATAAATAATATTCCGGGCCATGAAAAATACTAATGAATGTAAAAGACTAGAAACTATACGAAGTGTTTTCTTAGACTATAATCTGTAATAATACTAATACAAATCTAACATCTGCTAAAGCCTAAAATATTTGGGGATTAAAGAATTCATTTCTAAATCACTGAAGGGTTAGAAAGGAAGTCACAAGGGAAATTATAAAATAATTTAAACCAAATGAAAATGAAAACTCTCTATATCAAAAATGTGGAATATAACAGAAGCAGTGATTAAAGGGAAATTTATAACATTAAATACTTAACTTAGAAAAGAAAAAGGGTATTAAATCAATGATCTAAGCTCCCAACTAGGGAGAAACTAGGAATAGAAGAAAAAGCTCAATACAGAAAAAGTAAATATTAAAAGAACAAAAACTTATAAAATTAGGTGAAGGGTGTCAGCATAGGAAGACCCTGAACTCACCTCTTCCCATGGACACACCAAATCTCCAGGTACATGTGAATTATTCCTCCCTGAAAAAGATCTGAAAAATAGATGAACTGCTTCTCCACAAGAAAGGGATAAAGAACCACATCCAGACGAGTAGGAAATGTAGAGACACAGTCTCACTAAAATCCCTACACCATAGGGAAGGATCTCACCAGTCTGGTGCTTCCCCTAGAGGAATTAGGGGTTGAGGCCCCATATCAGGCAACCCATCTCCTGGGATCTGTACTGAGAAGATGAGCTCTCAAGACATCTGCCTTAGAAAACCAACAGAGTTGATGTTCAAGAGACCAAGAGTGCTTTTAAAGGGCTCATATGCAGTCTCACTCACCGTGAGACTCAATGAAAAAAATAGTTTGAAAAGTGCCTAGACTATATCTGAAGGAGACTCATTTGCTGAACTAAAAGCATCTCTGGAAGGGCAGGGGACAGTTGGAACTCTCCTTGGAGACAGAGCTGCTGGCAGTTGTCATTATTTCACTCTCCACCTGTCTTACTAGCATAGGTGGATGAGCTCAGAGGCAACACCCTTTCACAGCCTTGCTAAGACAGGGAGGGGTGAGTGATTGGGACACAATCCTGCTGCCTTACTGAGGCTGGAGAGCACCCACAGTTGCATCACTTCCCCACTCCCTGGCTGGAGCTCTCCAGCATGCACGGTCACGGCATTCCCCTAAAATCCACATCCAGCCTAAAATCTGCACGTGCACAGGCAAAGCACTCACCCACTGCTGCATTACTGAAACCCACAGGTGCACAACAGTCAAGACATTTTCCTGCTGTCTTTCTGAAGCTGGGGGGAATGCCCCACCCCTTACACTCTCCAGCTGCCTTGCTAAAACCAGTGGACACATGCAATCCATACAGAGGACACTAGACTGCCTGAGTCTGGTGGCCAAGAAGGCTGACATTCCTGAACTCCTCAGACTGTAACAATTAGAAAGCCAATTCTTGGCAGGCTACCACCCCCAGGGTACTGCACAGACAGCAGACTGAAACACAATGTCAGTCTTCCTATGAAAAAGGCCTGTTTGCTTAGCCTGGAGCTTCAGCCTGAGGAGCAAGCTTCAGTTTTCGCATCCATATAGAGGCTAAGGAGGCACTCCAGAGAAAGTAAGCAGCAAGATACCATCCTTGTGCACCACTATGCCCTCACTGGAGCTCAACAAGACCTCCTAGAAAGGTGCTCATATATTTGTTTGGAGTCAAAACTTTTGCAACTACCATCCAGGGGACACTTCCAGATCTCCTGGGCTGAAGGCCAGTAGGGATTGCAACCAAAACCCCACAAGACTGTACGTCCTTCATACTTTAAAAGCTGATGCCTGAGGATATGGCTTCTAATCAGTCTGAAACTAAATGCTAAATGAGATTCCTCCTCTTGGAGAACTGACAGGTCTTAGCCCACCATCAACAAGAGGGACATATCAAAAATAATCAAGAAATTTAAACAATCACAAAGGTTTCAAAAACAATCAAGAGCTATGGCAAGGTTGAACAAGAAGGTTCATCTCCTACGTAAGACCACTCCTTCAAGACTTAGAGAGGTAGCTGTTTTGCCTAATACATAGAAGAAGAAGAAAAGAGAGAGCCAAGCAAAATAAGGAAACATAATAATGTTCCAAAAGAATGAATTTTAAAAATCTCAAAAAAAGACCTTGATACAGAGGTACATAATACACTTGATAAAATTCAAAACAATGTTCACAGGGATACTCACTGAACTTGGGAGAAGGCTAGATGAACACAGAGATGATTTCAACAAAGAAATACAAAATATAAGAAAGTGTGAAACAGAAGTCACAGAGCTGATGAATACAATAACTGAACTGAAAAATAGAGGGGTTCAGAATCGGGCTGGATGAAGCAGAACAGATCAACAAGTTGGAAGACAAAACAATAGAACTCACCCAGACAGAGCAGCAAAAAGAAAAAAAAAGAATTTTTAAAAATGAGGATAACTTATGGGACAGCTTCAAGTGGAGTAACACTAGCATAGGTGTCCCAAAAGGAGAAGAGAGAAACACAGGGGCAGACAACTTATTTGAAGAAATAATGGCTGAAAGCTTTCCTAATCAAGGGAAAGAAAGAGACATCCAGGTCCAGAAAGCACAGAGGGTTCCAAGTACGGACTTCCCTGGAGGTCCAGTGGTCAAGAATCTGAGCTTCCACTGCAGGGGCCACAGGTTCAATCCCTGGTTGCGGAACTAAGATTCCACGTGCTGTGCAGTGTGGCCCCCCCAAAAAAAAAAGTTGTACAGACCAAATAAAATGACCCCAAAGAGATCAACACCAAGGCACATTATAATTAAAATGTCAAAAGTTAAAGAGAGAATCTGAAAAGTAGAAAGAGAAAAACAAAGTTTTACATACAAGACAAACCCCAATAAGTCTATCAGCACATTTCTCAGCAGAAATTTTGCAGGCCAGAGGGAGTGGCATAACCTGTTCAAAGTGCTGAAATGACAAAAACAAACAAACAAATTTCCAACCAAAATACACTGTCTGGCAAGGTTATCATTCAGAATTAAAGGAGCAATAATTTTCCAGACAAGCCAAAGCTACAGGAGTTCAATACTATAAACCAGCCTTACAAAAAATGATAAAGGGACTTCTTTGAACTGAAAAGAAATGGCACTAATTAATTACAGTAAAATATATAGAAGTGAAAATGTAAATATACAGTAAAGTAGTGGATTGATCACATAAAGTTACTATGAAGGTTAAAAGACAAAAGTAGTGGGCTTCCCTGGTGACGCAGTGGTTGGGAATCCGCCTGCCGATGCAGGGGACACAGGTTCGTGCCCTGGTCCAGGCAGATCCCACATGCCGCAGAGCGGCTGGGCCCGTGAGCCATGGCCGCTGATACTGCGCGTCCGGAGCCTGTGCTCTGCAATGGGAGAGGCCACAGCAGTGAGAGGCCAGCGTACCACAAAAAAAAAAAAAAAAAAAAAAATTAGACAAAAGCAGTAAAATTAACTAAAAATATAGTAGTCATAGGAATGCATAAAAGAAAAAGATGTAAAATATGACACATTAACAAAGTGTTCATTTAGCTTACTAAAACCCTTATATTGGAAAACTTCACCTTCTCACTATGCCTGGTTACAAGACCGATGAGGAGTGTGGTGAGCTGAGGGCAAAACTCTTTGACAAGCATATATGGGTATATATTCAAGCTCAGAATAGGGAAGCTGCATGATTGATTTCCACCAGAAATTGATATGGTGGAACAGTGGGTTGATTTGCTGGGATATAGTCAAATAAAACATTTGTGATTTAGGTAGGCAGACCTGTTGAGGGTGAAAACTAGTTTGGAGAGATTTAACGGTTGTCAGGATTGAGTGTAAGAACAGAAATGAGCAGGTGTCTCATTGGCTTAGAGAACGTTTTAGGTCATGCTGTCTTTACTGACTATTTTGGGGGAAAAAATAGAGTGAGCCTCCTGGGTTAAGTGACTGTTTAATATATCAGCTGCTAATCCCACCTCTTTCATCATCACCCTTTTTGCATAAGTCCTGTGTTAGAGATCACTGAAATGGACAAGGCAGGCACTTGATGAAAACTGGAAAGGGGAATTTCAAGTGCATTAGTAGTGACTGTTCTCGTTTGCAAATGTTAAAGCCCCAATTTGAACAAGTACATGCAAAAGGGAAATTTATCAGCTCATTGTCTCTGTGCTGGACCTCTTACATTTGTCCCTCTTGATCCATTCCTGGATTTTTCTACCTGCTCTGTTCTCAGGATGCTAACCCATATGAATTATACTAGTGGGATCCCTTGTTCTTTGGTCTCTCATTTTGGCATTGGCAGGAGATTACAGACATGAGGAGGGTGAGGTCAGAGCACTCCTTCTTCTTGCATCACCTGGTTTTGGCTACAGTTCTCTAACAAAGGTTAGAGTTACTGTCATAAATCCTTCTCTATAGAATTTTCTCTCTGCCCTCTGGTAGTCTTTCCCTCCCCTTGCTGCTGTAGGCTTAGGAGAGGCAATGCTCTCTACTCTTACTGCCCCGTGCCTTGTGTTTCCCCTGCTCTCATCTTTGTAAATAGTCTCTTGATTAAAATTTCTTCAATTACTCAGTTTGAAGGAAGCATGGCCCACTCACCTGTCTGGATTTGGTTTGATCAGCATCATCGTGATTGTTTTATAAGTACAGTTAATCTTCAGTTCCCGGGTCCCTTTTTCCCATTTCCTTGAGGCCAGTTCTCAGAACTGTGTAAGATGGAGCAGCTTATGTCATGGCTGTAGTCTGGTCATCAAGTAGTTAACTTCTTCTACCTGGTGGGAGTCTCAGTATCGGCAAAACAGCTCAAAGGATATGGCTCAGAATATTATCTATAGCCCTTGAGGAGGAACTAAAGATACTTAACTTTGCTTAATATCTGAACTATTATTTTGTCTTGCTTGACTATTTTCCTTTGTTTCTGCATTTTTGCGCTTCTCTGATTAAATTTATTCTTTGGAAATAGGGGAAGAACTAGGAGGCTAAAGTTTTTCTACAAACAAGAGGTAGGCAGAGGACATGGTAGGAGGGTATCTGTTCCAGGAAGGCCCCATAGGGTCTTGCTCAGTGACGATCTCATCAGCCATATCTATTTATAGGAGACCAGAAATGCCTAGTGTCCTTCCTCATAGCCTCTACCATGGTCCTGGCTTCTGTGTCCCTGTGTCCTGCATCACTGCTTATTAAGTCTTACCTATTTTCTCTGGGCTGGATCAAGTCCAAACTTTTCCTGCTCACCCTAGATCATAGTGTTCTCTCCTGCTGAGGTCTTATAGCGCCTGTTATCTGGATCCGTAAATTTCTACTAACATTATGCTTTGAACTTTTTATCTTTTTATTTTTATCCCCAAATCTAGATTTTTTTTTTTTTTTTTTTTTGCAGTACGCAGGCCTCTCACTGTTGTGGCCTCTCCCGTTGTGGAGCACAGGCTCTGAACACGCAGCCTCAGCGGCCATGGCTCATGGGCCCAGCCGCTCCGTGGCATGTGGGATCTTCCCGGACCAGGGCACGAACCCGTGTCCCCTGCATCGGCAGGCGGACTCTCAACCACTGCGCCACCAGGGAAGCCCCCAAATCTAGATTTTTAGGTATTTGAGTAGAAAATTAGTCATTCGTGTTTTTCTCATATTATACCTTCCTTGCATTGAACCTCTCCAACTATCTATGGATCAATCAGTATTTACTGCCATGACTTGGAAAGTTGATGCAGGTGATACAAAACAAAACAAAAAAAATTCTGCACAGGAACCTAGTCTCTGCACTGCCCCAGATTCCCTTGTTTCCCTAAGTCTCAACTCCATGTTCAGTAAAAAGTCTTGGTCACTGCTGCTGTTGCCCGCTCTCCTGAGACTGTATTCCTATTCCATCATCAGAGGCAATTCACTCTCCTTTTCTTCTAGACAATGATTTCACACCATTCCCTTCTTATGCAAACATCTAACACAAACACACACATTGTCATCCTGAGCTGATGACCTCATTCCTATTTCCAAACAGAAGCAAACTGTAGAAATTCCACAGGCTCTCACAAGCATACCTAACCAATTTTTGCAAGGAAATTTCCCAAAGCCACTCTAGTACGACTTCCACTGACCCCAATGAGGCAGGAACCTCAGCAGTTGCAGAAATACGGAAGGTCTGGCTTCTCTCTACTTCTGAAATCTGATAAGGCAGGTGGTTCAAATGAAACTTTGGCCTTGGAATTCACTTTCTGGAAGCTATATGGAGGGGCTGGGTGACCTAACCTAAAACCGAGGGGAATCAATCACTTGGGAGTGAACCTTGTCAGATGAAACATAGGAGGTGTGCAGGACCCAGCAGATACATCTTCAACCCTTTTTTTTTTTCTTTAAATGACTGTTTCTAGTCCCAGTGTCTTCACAGGGCCTGTCTGGAGGATGTACCGTGGAATCAAGCAATGGTTTGTGTTGTCTCAAGACTGTGTATCCACATTATTTGTAAACCACATTGTAGTTGCTTTTTTTCTCCCCTGCTTCATGTCCCATTTTTCCTCCTCTTACTACCCTGAGATTACAGTACTCTCAAAACCTCAGCATGAAAGACATGCCTCAAGCTCTATTTTCTAGGGATCCTGCTCTATGACTTTCTAGTCTATTACCAGCATTACTGAGACATGAAATGGAAGAACTAAAAGAAGTCACTTTAACAGAGAATCAACAGTATCAAAGGTTGTTTCACGCATTTACAACATTTCATGTTTGCAGTAGTATTCTAAGATGTTATTGCCTTTCATAGATGAGGAAAATGAGACTCAGAATTAAAGGGATTTCCTCAAAGTATCATCATTTGAATCCAAAATTTACTCATCCTCGACATACTTCATTGCAAACAATACTTCCATGATTGAAAAGATAAAACTTCCTCTAATTACTTGCATATCATCAGGGGTTTTATGGCACATGGTTCTAACACTCTATCAGGCATGAAGGAGATGCTTCCTGGATGAGTGTCTTTCCTAGAGGACTACAGGGAAGCCCAGGCCACTTTATACAGCCTTACATGCTTAAGTACCTTTCAGCAGTTGGGGAGGTTATCCTGATATTATCCTCATGGCCCTACAGGCCTCCAGATTTTTGGCCATTCTCACAAACTGTCCAATCAGTGTGCTTTACAGACGATTTAGAGGCTTGGAACAGTCAGGATATAATTGTATACAACTTAAGAATCATCCTCCTTCTCTTCTCCAGACGGTTAAGAATTTCTAAATCATCACAGGCACACTTAGCCTTTTATGAAAGATCTCTAGGGAAGATGACTTCAAAGCTTTCTCAGCAGCTAATTCAGAGGCTAATAACCTTTCCAGTCAGTTTTTCCTGCACTTGAAACTGAATTTCTGTGACAATCAAAACTCATTTCTCTTTGGCATCTCTGCTGGGACACAACATAAACTTGCAAAGTATTATAATAGATTATCTGGCAGATGGATTTCAAAAACACCAATAGTAATAGACTTATAATTTAATAATAAGACCAGGAAAAAAATAAGTACTTGAAGCAATAGCTTGTGAAAAGCTGCTAATTGGAAGTAGTGCCCCAGAAGGCACTCACTGAAATGGGAAATATGCAAGATTAAGTATTGGGAGAGAAAGGGGCGAGAGAGAAGGGAAATGTCACTACAAATAACAAGAGTTCATAACTGCGATGCTTTGGGGCTGACACAGACCATACAGGGCAAATAAATTGTCCAAATCCCTCTGCTATATAGATACAGAAATAACAGGAGAAAACCCTCTCCCTAGCAAGCCCAAGGTAAAGCACTCCATAATGATTGCACTCAGCAATCCATAATAGAGAAAGAACAACAAGAGAAATTAGGTTAATGGGAAATTTGGGGTGAAATTATCACTTCTGTGACATATCCCACTCCAGCCCTGAGAGGGCCATGGCAGACACTGTCGGCTCCCAGGGCAGCAGGTGTTTCTTTGTCTTCCTTTGAAAGAGAATCTTAATTATTTTCATGTATTCATGTCCAGCCCAGGAAGTAAATTTGGATTCATCTAAGATAATCTAGGTCATTCTTCCTTCCACAATAGGATTTGGGATGATCTTGGGTGAAGTTTGGGCCAATAAGACAAAAAGTAAAGTCCCCAAGAAACATTTCTATCCATCTTAAAAGCTAGTCGAGGGTGACATTTTTTTTTTTCCTTATCTTGTCCCTGGACTTGGTTTCATGAGACTGTGGTATCTGGAAGAGTGGCAACCATCATACAACCATAGGAACATATGCCTGAAAGCCATGCCATCAACTTGAATAGGCAGGGTGAAAATATGAGACCACATTTGCTGGTTTATGAATTAACTACACTGGGAATCACTGGACTTCCAGACTGAGAAAAGAGCTGCATTAAATGTTGAGTCTCTGAAACATGGCTTTGGTAAATAGAGCCAATGGAAAAATTAGCTAATTTTTTTCTTTCCATTCTCCCTTCCTTCCTTCCTTCCTTCTTTCCTCCCTCCCTTCCTTCCTGCTTCCCTGCCTTTCTTTCTGTTCATCCTTTTAGTGATGGGAAAGTTGTAGATTAAGGGAGGTGAGTATTCTGCATCAGCTCATTCAGTCCAAAATATGTTTTATAAGCAAAGGGTTAGAAAGGAAGATGATGCTAATATATGAAGCAGTAAAAAGAAAAAAAAAAAGTTAGACAGTGGCTGAGCAGCAATGACCTAGAAATAAGCACTGAAGAGAGCTCCTGTTATAAGGGAGTTATGTTTAGTGACATGGGAGATATGAAAATATTTGAAGAACACACAGAATTACACAGAAATAGATAGAAGTATGATACACTTATGAATCAATTTATTAGAAGAAAGAAAGATGCAGGAGAAAAAGAACCAAACTAGGAGAAAGGGGTGAATGACCTTTGTCCTCTTCCTGTCATGCAATCATAAGCCAGGTCAGAGCTTCCTCTCTGCACATAGTAATCATAATGCATGTTCTATTCATCCTCAAAATATCATTAATGGTAAAATAAAATAATGGGAAAATGCTTTGAAAAGAATAAAATAAATTCTCATCATAGTAATAACATGACAAAATATTTTATGACAAAATATGTTCCATTTATAGGATACCGAGTTTATCACATTTGATACATTCTTGCAAAGAAATTATATGGATGTCATTTTCAGATAAGAAAACTGAGGCTTAGAGAAATTCTTATTTGTCTAAATGTACACAACAAATCAATGGGAGAACTATATCTAACCTACAATTTCATATATATACAAACTAAACAAAGATATATCTTTTACCACCACCCCCTTTCCATTTACACTGGGCTTGTCCTAAACTGCTATCTATTGTTTCTATGTACAATAGGGAAGAGAGGGACCTAAAGAGTTTACTTCAAACTATCCCTGATAAATTCAAGAGTGGCTGACTCAGTGGAGGTTGATCATAGCCAACAAGTGTTTACCCCCTTACCCCTTTAGAGCAGTGAGAGAGGATAACTTTTAAACACACTGGACACACTTCATATTCAGCTAGATCAGAGTGGTCTTCTGCCGGAACTCTTCCACAGGATTGTAGGAGTGCAAGTCTGTTCATTATTAAGCTTATGACATGAAAAGTAGTTCATTTGTATGGAAATAGTTGAATTGGGATGATGAGTTCCTTGTTCAAAATGAAACACAGATTTCTGATTAAAAGCTAAATCATTCTTTGAAAAGGTCGAAAATGATGACTTCAAATGAAATTATGTCAGCTCTATTTTATATGGGTTATTGATGAAGCGCCCTCCAAAATACGATCTGGTTCTCTGGTGTTTCTGTGTGATTGCAAATTTTAAAGTCTCCTTTCAGTAGATACATGTTGAATGCCTAGATACATTTTGAATGCACAGGTTTTGTGTTTTATGACAAATATAGACTAAGGGATTATATCAATCAGGGTTCTGGTGGGCATTATACACATTACCTTGTAAAGCTAAGCATAAGTTATTTTATGATCCAGCATTTCTTCCCAAAATAGGTAGGTGTACATATCTACAAAAATGAGTGTATATACCCTAAAAACATGTATATAAAATGTGTATGGAAATAATATTCATAAGTAAGAACTGAAAACAACCCAAATGTCCATTAACAGTAGAATGAAAAAAAAATAGATGGGTCTCACACATATGACACTTTACAAACAATTTAAACACCAATGAGGGCATATGCATGATTTTATTTCCATAAAGTTTAAGAATAGATAAATTTTATCTTTGGTGTTAGAAGTTAGAAAGTATTTGGAGGCTTTGGAAATATTAAATGGTAGGGCTTATGGGGGAATGTCTGGGCTGCCAGAAATGTTCCCTTTATCCATCCCTGTACTGCATATATCTGTAAAAATTCACAACACTGGACATTTAGGATTTGTGCATGTTACTGTATTAATTGGATACCTAATAAAAAGAACTCAATCAGAGTTCCTGATTCTATATTTAACAATTCTATATTTAAAAGAAAAGCATTTCACGGATGTTTTAGAGCTTTTAAAAAGCTAGTGAATGGGCAATTCTGACTGGTCTGGTTTATGTTTCCCACAACCAGTTCTGCAGTGACTAGTAGAACCAGTATCCAGCTTCCTGTAAATTACAATAGATAACCAGCAGTCAATTTGAATCCAATTTTTATGCAGATTTATAATAATGATTTCTTTTTACATTTCACTCCAATAGTTGCCTTATTAAAAGAAAACATACATTCATCATCCTCTTTAGTAGAAAAATACTATCAAGTTTTTTTTTTCTTTTTTGATTGTTATAGGTTTCCTTTATCTGGAATAGTTTTCTAATCTATAATTACATTCCAACAGTAATAATGGTTAAAATGAGACAGTTTAGGTATAATTAACATTGCATTGTGGGCTGCTTCTCTTAATTTTACAGAAAGAAAAACATGAAATCCTTTATGACTTCTTTTATGAAAACATTGGCTTTTATGTACATTATTTTGTATTCCTGGTTTGTAGTGTAGAGTGTATAAGGAGATCTTTGAATCAAACTCTTTTTCACAGTTTTCTTCTTTCTTTTTTTTTTCTTTGAATAGCTGTGCTTTGAGGGATAATGGTTTTATTTAGGAAGCTACTTTTAAATTACTGTATTCCTTTATTTTTTTCCAATGTCCTTAACTGTATTTTAATGATTTTGATTTCCAGATAATGATATTCATTCTCACAGACCAGAGAACTCCAATTTTAACCAAATATTTTATTCATCACCCTTTCTTATTGTATAACCTTTTAATTTAGAAAAGTTTTCTTGTTTTCTTTTTGAGGGCATTGACTCTTGATTATGTAAGGACCATTCTAGTTGAGTTAGCTTACTTGACTAGAGTGTGTACTAATAAAGTCAAGTTTTGAGGTTTCATACCTGAAGGGAAAATAGACTTTACCCATAAGTCAGATGAGCTGCCCTGTAAATACCTCGCAGGGGCCCAGTGACTTAGGTGTCTGGATTATTTCATCTATAAATGAATGAATGAATATGAATTAATAGAAGGATAAATGACAGATAAAATTAAACCACTTTCTCAGTTGATAAGAGGATTAGTTGCAAATATCTGATTTTTCAGAATTTCGACAGCACTGGTAAAGTGTTGGGCATTGAAATATATATTTTCCACTCTTCAACTTATTATTCCAAAACTAAACTCAAACTAACAGCCTAAAATATGGCAGGCACTTTGCACAAGGCTTAACATGTAGGAACAAATATGACACAGTCGAATACTCAGGTAATTCATAGCTAATTGAGGGAGGGGACTGTGTGTGAAGATGCTTTAATCAACAATAAGCATTTAGAGTGTGCTAGAAAAAATGTATATGCAAGAAGAGATGACAGAAAGGAGAAAGTGAATAACTTTATAGGAATACTTATGGGTGGGTGTGGAAATCAGGGGAAGCTTTTTGAGAAAATCAAAGCCTTTATGATAGAAGACCTTCCCATTTCTCTACTTATCCTTCTCATCCTTCTGTTTTCTTTCTATCCTGTTGGAATAAGCATGTTTTTATGATCTTCCTACATTCTAATGAATTTGCCTCTTCTTTTTATATGCATGAAGTCCCTTCCATATCTACCCTCTTTCTTCACATATGCTATTATTTTTCTTCATCCAGAAAATTCTGGCTTTTCTCATACCTTTGAAACAACCATAGTGAAACCCTTTCTTGTTTCCATCCTTGACTCTATTCTTTGTTCTATTTAATTCTGTCCTTACTCAAGAAGTTGAAATTAGCCTGTCTACTCAGTTTGTACATCTTCCCCTTTCCTTTACTTATTAGTCCACTGTAGAACAGGTGTTGTTTTAACTAAGGTCACCAATAAGTTTCATTTTCAAAATATTTTGAGACATCTCCGCATTTTCTGGACCTCTCTGGTGCTTTGCTAGTGCTGGATTATCCTTTCTTGAAAGAGTCGCTTCCTTTTGCTTCTGTGCTGAGAACATCCCCAGGATTTTCTCCTATGTCACTGAGAAGTTTCTTTCATTTTCTTCTAATGGTTTTTTGTTTTGTTTCTTCCTAAATGTGAATAATACACTTTGGTTTTAACCCTATGAGTTTGTTTGTTTTCTTTTTATCCTGCAGTAGATACAGCATATGAATTCAGGGTTTGGGGAAGGAAGTAAGTATAACCTGTTCCGGTAGTTATGTGGACCACGAGGTGAGATGTGTAATAGATGCAAATAAGACAAGTGTAAGGGGGCCCAGAAACAGTTGGAAGGTGCTTTTGCCTCCAATGCTGTCACCAACCTCCCCTGTGAGGACCATGTGTTATCTTCTGTCTTTTATGTCTCTCACTTAAGGCTCAGAGAAATGGTCTCCAAACTTTTGGACAGCACACCCTGTTAGTAAAGCAAACCAAGAAATACAACTTTAGGGCATGCCGACAGAGTTATATTTGTTTGTATTATATATGCATGTCCTGTTGCACTCATATGCAATAAACATGCACAAGAGAAATTTTTAAATTATAAGACAAAGCTGAAACTAAAAGTTTTGAAATGATTAATGTGTTTTAGTTCAAAAATCCTTTTAGCTTGAATGGATGTGTGTGTATAAGCATTGTTTTCACACAGATATGATTACTTCATATATACATAACACATATATCCACATCTATAATTGTTTATGCTTAATTATTTTTTAAAACATTGGTTTAATGTTTTTTATATAGCATTTCAAAGAGCTGGTTCTAGTTTAATTTATATTGATATTGCTTTTAATGATTGTCATAGATCGAAAAAAAAAAAAAACCCTCACCAAGGAACAATTTGTACAATATTCACTTAAGTAAAGTTCTTGTTAATAACAGTGGTTATGGATTTGTATCCATAGTTCAAGTAGATTTTATGACTTTATGTACTTTTGCTGACTTTATTGTTATATCTGATTACATCCTCATTTTTTGACCTCTATGTTTCAAGTGAAGAATTCACTTTAGAATTTAAAATGTCAGCTCTGCCAATTTTTATTGTTGGTTTACCTTGTTGGTTTAGATCATTAATATGATTTTTAATTTATAGTTTCCTTGAAGGTGTTTTTTGAAATTACCTGTCTATTTTGTGAGACTTATTTTAGTTGAAGTTAGATCCCTCCTTTGTAAATTCATTTAACCACACAAAAGCTGAAATAAGTTGCAATATACTAGAAGTAGATACTGGAATGAGAACCCCATTCTGAACCTCTTTGACCTTCTGACCCATAGACCCCAGCTAAAAGGAGGGGATTTAAAATATAATTTCAAAAAAGTTAAAAATTTTTTCCTACAAATACAAAATAAACACTTATCAAAGATGTTATTCAATTCATTAATTAATGACATAAATAGTAAAAAAGGGAATGGTGCTTCAAAGAACAGTTAAGGAGCTGAGTACTTATAGGCAATTTAGTAAAGAATGTTAGACTAAGATAAGATCTCTTTGTTACATGTCCTACAGGGCAATAAACCACATCCTTTAGGGTTACCTTCTGTGCCTGGCATGTGCATTTCTATTAGAAAAAAAGTTGACAAACAAACATGCAATTTCACTAAGTCTGGCATCTCTAATTTAAAAAAAATAGTGATTTGATCAAAGTACATTTCAGTAAATGGTAATTCTTAGGTGTACTTGTGCCTTCGGTTGATCAACTTTAGTCCAACTTCTAAGTTATAAGTTATTTTTCTTAACATTTTGAAATGTGTTGTTTTCAACACTGTTCATACTAAGGATAAAATGCATGAACAAAGCTGACCTAACCTAAGAGACCAATGCACAGTTTGGCATAATCAAAACCACTAATGATCAGTGTTCTATTTCCCTCAGGGCTGTTATCTGAAACAACATGATCACAAAAGATATTCTATAGCATGTATTATTGAGACAGACAGAGAAAGAAATGCAGTGTGCAACTGTTTTTATTGTATCTGTCATAAGATTTGACTGTGTGTCCACTGAGAGCAAAGAGCTCTCTTATGTACAGAAATATAGGGACAAAGGACAAAAAGATAATTCAGGAAGTGCAGAGAAGAAAAGTTGAGGCAATGTACAGAATTCTGTTTTTCAGATTTCTATTTGTTTTATCAAAAATTTATTGTGAATCTATCTTGTGTTTGTTTGGAAATCAGATCTTAATCTGTGTCCTTACTAATTTTATTTATATTGGAGAGAGAGATGCAATGAACTGTAAAGTCATAGAAGTATGTAGGGCTAGAGTAGAATATGTATAAATATTCCTGGGCAAGTGTTAAGAGAGAGTTCATAGGGAAGGGGACCCTTAAGCTCTAAATATTGAAAGATTAGAAAACATTTTCCAGGTGGACAAGGTGGAGAAAGGCTTGCCAATTGGACCTGGCAGTGTACACAGGCATGGGACTATAAACAGCATTATGACTTTGGAGAGATGAATGTGGTTTGGGGTGTGAGGTAGAGTATGAGGGAAAAGGAGGCTGGAAATCACAGAGGGCAGAGTAATGATTCTTCTAAATCATACAAACTATTTTGTACTTTATCAATGACAAACCTCTCCTACACACTGCCAGCCTTGGTCAGGAAGAATGGAAAAGCAAAAACATCTACTTCCATTAGAATCACTGGTAAATTTCCATTATGATAATGGAAATAATGCCCTGATTGGCCTCTGATGTATAGGTTCCTGCCAATGCTATTAGCTTGGATCCTTCTACTTTCCTATAAATTATTATCAGTAATGGTATTCATTATTGCTGTAAGCTAGTGGACAGGTTGTAAATTGACCTCAACATTTATTTATTTTATGCCCTTAATAGTTGAAAAATGGGACTATATGCTACCAAGAGTTTGCTGTGGGACAGTGGTTTAAAAAAGTGGTTCTATAAAAACTGGATTGGATTCTACTCTGCACTGAATCACTTTGGATGTGTCATTCTTCTCTTCTTGCCATAGTTTTCTTTATGAATGCAGTGGAAGTTAGAACACCATGCCAAGCCCCTCATATTTGCCCTTAAGAGTTTAGCTCTAAAGGCTCCATATACACAAAAGAGAAAGTGCCTGCTTGGAAGAATGGGCTTTAACCTAACCTAATGATAACAGCTATTTAGCTAAAAGCAAAACCATTAAAAAAGGCGGGGAGGGGGACAAGCAAAGGGCAAGCAAATCTTTAATAGCCAACGTGCTAAGTTCTTCTCCAAGGACTGACCAGGAGAGGTGAGATCCTTTTGTGAGTGGAGGCATCAGGCCTTCAGAACCTGAAGCAGGCAAGTATTTTAAACATATGTCCATTAGCTTTTGTTCTAAAGCCTCTGTTACCCTGCACCTTTGAGATATAACGTGATTTCTCAACATTCCTTCTACATGGAGAGAGAAAGTATGAGCCCAAGGATAGACTATTAAATCCAAAACAGCTACATTTCTCATGTAAAGTTACAAAACTGGCAGTATGAGCATAAATCTTGGCCCCTATGAGCCTACCATTGTGAAACTGATTTTATCTTGCTATATTAGCACAACCAAGTCTTTCTGCTTGTTCGTGAAGACTAGGCTATTGCTGCTAAATGAACCACATGAATTTTGTGGTGAATTATCTTGGTGGCAGACTTACCTCAAAGACTATATACATATTTTCTTTCCCATTTCAGGAGCAATTATATCTGTATTCATTATTTCACATGATTGATAGAGGGACAAGTATATTGAAAAGTAACACATAGATGAAGTTATGACTCCCACTGGTTTTCAAATTTCATTTTAAATATTATAATTTGTATATTACAACAACTAAATCACTATTATTCACAATTTAAAAGAATTGATGATTATTCTACTACTGTAATAAATATTTGTCCATTAAAGATGTTTCCTACAAGCTTAAATGCTAAAATTAAAAAAAAAATCTATTGTTCAATTTTAATCACCATATTAGTGAGTTGATATGAGGAAAATAAGTGACATGATCAGATACCAATTTGATTTACTTCACGGTTTAACCCAGGTTCCATCCAAGTTCTGCATTCTTTCAGTTTTACAAAAGAATATACTTTTTGGAAAAGCTTGTATTGCATATATAAGAGAAATACAGTCCCATCATTATTATTTTTGAAAATTCTTAAGAAAAATTACCCCAAATTTGGAAATAAGGTAGTGATGGATAGAAGAAAACTCTTTAAATATCAGATAGTAGTACCATATAGTAGGCCCAATAAAACATTATTTCTTTAGGAGAATGTACTTGGGTTTGATTTTATAATTTACTCTTTGATTAGAGCTCAGTATTGTGAAGTTGCATGTTTATTCACAAATTTCTTTTCAGTAGTGAAGATAAGCTCCAGGATTATAGTTTTATGGCCTTATATTAGATTGCCCACTTTTATTCTAACATTCTTTTTTTTCTTCTTCTTCTTTTTTTAATGCTGCAAATCCTCAGTTCCTCCTCAAATGCTCTTGGAACTAGGTCTATCATTTTTACTGGTTCCTTCACTGTTGATTTGAATAAATGTTTGACCTGTGCATTTTTTTCTGGTTGTTGTAGAAAATCATGTTTCTATGTGTTTTGTTTTTGTTTTTGTTTGCCGTATGCGGACCTCTCACTGTTGCGGCCTCTCCTGTTGCGGAGCACAGGCTCCGGACGTGCAGGCTCAGCGGCCATGGCTCACGGGCCCAGCCGCTCCGTGGCATGAGGGATCTTCCCGGACCGGGGCACGAACCCGTGTCCCCTGCATTGGCAGGTGGACTCTCAACCACTGTGCCACCAGGGAAGCCCTCTATGTATTTTTTAAAATTCTAAGTTAATATATGTAAAACACTCATATTTGTGTTTGGAACACAAAATGTCAGCTATTAGTATCATTCTCTTGGTAATATAATTTAGAGTTAAGGATATGGATTTTAGAGTGAGAAATATTGGATTAAAAATCTGACTTTGTATGATATTAATTATATGAATTTGGACCCATCCCTTAACCTCTCCAAATTCCCATGACTATATTACACATAGTAATAGCAACTACATACTTTGTTGTAAAGACTAAATAACATAAAGCATTTTAAAGTTCTTGGCAAATGTCTGACACTAAGTGCACAATAGTCACTGGCTACTGTAATTCGATTAAAAAAAGTTGTTCTGGGAATGTGAATGAATAAGCATGGCCATGATGGATTGTGCAGTTCCATATTTGCAGGAGGGTGGAGGAGGACAAATCACCCACTTACACATTTATTGATATAATGACTAGAGTAGAATTGCCTGTGTTGTACTGGAGGATTCCCCCATGAAATGCCAGTGAAATTGGTAAAGAAACAGTTCCCATTTCCTTAATGTGTGAATTGCTGAAATGGATTTTCTTAAGTGAAAGATTTCTACTCCTAAATCCTTTTAAGTGTGTCCTAGTTCCCAGAAGACAGCTTGGAAATTGCTCCCAAGCACCAGACACACATTTCAAAGTGCAATATTCAGTGAACCCTTTAGAATCTGCTTAATAATGAACCCTTGTGTGTTGACATGAGACTAATATAGGTGATATATTGACTATTGTCTCAAATGAACTTTTTCTGCATAACCAAGGATGTACGAGTAAGAAGTGTGGATTCTCTGCCTGGACCAATTAACAGGTGCATGAATTTCATTTGTCCTATTACCTCCCAGAGTTAATATTAATGAAAGGATTGGAGATGCTCACTGAATTTTTCTTTTTTCTTTTTCTTTTTTTGCTTTGCTCTTGTGCAAAGCAAGTAAAAGATAAGTAGTCAAGGGCCAGTGTCCATGGCTGTGATTAACTGGTGACAAACATTTACAAGAGCAGTGCTAATCAGTGGGGGCTCACATAGTTCAAATAAATAGTTTTTGACTCACACTACAAAAAGTTAGAGCCCAAAAGAGGGCAGTATAAAGAAAGAAAGAGCGACCTCATCATTCATAGACTGCCATTGCCATGCTTGGAGAATTCTTAAACCTGAAATGGTTTCCATCGACTACCCAGCAAGTGCGCTGCCAGCTGGTGAATATGCAAGAAATGCCAGCTTTTACATTCTCCTAACAATAGGAACAGTCAGGAAGGTAACCTACGAGCAAACATGTGTACATGTGTGGGACAGAAAGCACATGTTATTTGAGACACTTCCATGAAGAAAGTACTGTATGAGAGAATGTTTTAAAAAGTGAATGAGATTTTGAAAGAGACAGGCTTTATTTTACACCACTGTGCTGTCACATATGCTCATTGCAACTTTGGCAACTCTTTAAATTATCCAGACTCAGTTTTCTCATCTGTAAAATGGGAATAAACCCACCAAACCTTGCAGGGATGCTGTTAAGTCTAAACAAGAGTAGACGTATTGAGATGATTCAGTGAAATAATGGATGTGAATAAACACAGTCCCTGACACAGTATACAGCTAATTGTTGTTAGTTTCCTTCATGAATCTGTTAGTAACCCCCTACTATTAATCTTAATTGATACACATTGTTGTTCCCTAATAATTAGCATAGACCTTACTATGGTCTTTTGTTGAATATTTGCTCCTTGAAAGAGGTCTTCCAAGATGTTTGGTGATCTAACACATCTAGTTCTGCCCCCTTTGAGAGACTCAAAATGGAAATATTTCATAAAGCAGCAGTGAGTTTTTCTATGTTGATGACAATCTTGACTTATCTAGAACAGAAATATTTCTGGAAGCACCACCATCAAGTCTTCTTCATAACAACTGAAACCATGGCCTCAGATGGATATATTTTTGCCTTTTAGGATAATTTGCAAGCTGAGTGTTACAGGAGCGATTGGGAATCTAAGTGGAACATGGTCCATTGGAGAATGCCACATCATTCAAATTCCCTGGTTCTATCTCAACAAAAAGGCAGGTTAGACTGAATTATCTAATGCATTTCTGCTCAATAATTCAATAAAGGAAGGTCTGCAGCCATATTTGGGGAAGAATTCTACTCTGGCCCTCCAAGTTCCTTCATTTCCTTTGGTTGAACCACAAATGAGTCCCAGTGCAATTAACTTGAACCAGTTCCAAAAGGGTCATTCTCCATTGTTTCCTAAAACTCTCTCGCTTAAACTAAATATCTTTGTTACATGCAGGATGAGCCCATAATCCTGCATCTGAAATTTTAGTAGTCCTCATCCGCATGGATGTATTCTTTTCAGTTTGGTACTTTTTTACTTATTACATGTATTGACTGGGTCTTATGAAATATTCTGTGTGCAATAAGCCAAACAGGAAAAGACAAATACTGTACGATCTCACTTATACTGCTGGTATATGGCAGTTCTATTTTGTGTGTGTGTGTGTCTGGTACGCGGGCCTCTCACTGTTGTGGCCTCTCCCATTGTGGAGCACAGGCTCCGGACGCGTAGGCTCAGTGGCCATGGCTCACGGGCCCAGCCGCTCCACAGCATGTGGGATCTTCCCGGACCGGGGCACCAACCCATGTCCCATGCATCGGCAGGCAGACTCTCAACCACTGCACCACCAGGGAAACCCTGGCAGTTCTATTTTTAATTTTTTGAAGAACCTCCATCCAGCTTTCCATATTGGCTGAACCAATGTATATTGAAACAACAGTGAACAAGGTTTCCCTTGGCACTGAATCCTCGCCAAAAGTTATATTTCTTGTCTTTTTTTAAAACTTTTTATTTTATACTGGAGTACAGTTGATTAACAATGTTGCATTTGTTTCAGGTGTACAGCAAAGTGATTCAGTTATACATACACATGTATATATTTTTCTAATTCTTTTCTCATTTAGGTTGTTATATAATATCAAGGAGAGTTCCTGGTGCTATACAGGACGTCTTTGTTGCTTATGCGTTTTAAATATTATTTCTTGTCTTTTTTTTTTTAAGATTTCTTGTCTTCTTGATAATAGCTAATCTAAAAAATGTGGGGTGATATCTTGTGGTTTTGACTTGCATTTTCCTGGTGATTAGTGACTTTGAGCATATTTTTATGTACCTGGCAGCCATCTGTATGTCTTCTCAAAAAAAAAAAAGTATATTCGGATCCTCTGCCCATTTTTAAAATAGATTATTTGGATTTTTTAAATTTTGCTATTAAGTTGTATGATGTCCCTTCTGAGAGTTGGTGCTCTGGAGCACAGCAGCGGGAAAGTGCAAAGATAATGCCTGCCATCTGAGTTCTCGGGATAGGTTTACAGTCACTCTTTAGATGTGTATTTAATTAGAAGCCTGCCCCTCAGGCTGCAGCTATGATAATAACCTAATAAGCTTCCTTCCAGATGGATGGAGCTCCTCTATCTGTTGCCTGGTGCCCTGCTACGGGGCGGTAGCCTTTCAGGAACCCTTTCTCTGTTGGGTAGAGTCCTGTGGAGCCTGTGAGCGGTGGTCTCATTGTCCATCAGAGTCAGGCAGCATAGAGTTGTCTGTCCCCTGGCATCAACCCCCAAATCAGGGCACCAGAGAAGGGTATAAGCTTCTTTCTGTGAGATACTGGTGAGCTGGGGTGAGGCAGAAGGAGTGCACAAAGGTTGCATTCACCAGCCCCCATGCCTTCCCAGCCCCTTCATAGGCCCCTTTATACTGATATTTGCCAAACCAGAAGCCTGCCCCTCCAGCCAAAGCTCTTGGACAGGGTAATAAGCTTTTTTCTCAGAAAAGGGCAGGTGGTGTGTTTCAGTCTGCTACCTGCGCAGTGCCCTGGGGGTGGGAGTCTTCTACGTACTATCTCTCTGATGGTTACAATCCCAGGGGACTCAGGAAAGCAAGCCCCTCTGGCCTCCAGAGCCAGGTGATTAAGGGGTGTCCCCTGCATGGCAGCCACAAAAAGTAAGGTCACCAGATACAAAAACTAGGGCACCAGACGTGTGTGAAATATCCCCCTGGGTGACACTGGGCCAAAGATGGAAACCACAGGCTGGAGCAAGGCATAAAAGGAGTACAAAGATAGCAAAAAATATATAAATAAATAAAAAGGAAAAAAGAAAGAAGATGAAAAAAAGAAGAAAGAGATAAAAGGAAAATAAAAAAATAAGTAGAAAAAAAAGAAAAGAACATGTAAAAAAAAAAAGATAGTACCTGCAGCTTCAACAAAGATGAAGGAGAGCATGAAGGTGGCCCCCACTGGCTGGAGAAAGGAAGAAGGGGAGTGCAAAGATGGTAATAAATAAATAAATAGTAAAAAGAAAAGAAAAAGAATAAAAAAGAAGGCAAAGAAGAAATAAAAAAAGGAAAATAAACATTTTAAAACAATACATAGAAAAAAGAAAATAAAAATTTTTCAAAAATACAAAAAAAGGAAAATAAAAATTAAAAAAAAAAAAAGAAAAGGTGGTCTTCCCTGGTGATGCAGTGGTTGAGAGTCTGCCTGCCGATGCAGGGGACACGGGTTCATGCCCCGGTCCGGGAAGATCCCACATGCCATGGAGCAATGGCCGCTGAACCTGCACGTCTGGAGCCTGTGCTCTGCAATGAGAGGGGCCACAACAGTGAGAGGCCTGCGTACAGAAAAAAAAAAAAAGAAAGAAAGAAAAGGTAGTGTCCACCAGCTGGAGCATAAATATGGCACATTTGGAGCAGTGCAGGGGGCAAGGGGAAATGGTTGGCCCCTGCGATTTTAGCAAGGATGAAGGAGAGGTGCCCATCAGCCTCGTGTCCAGCAGGTCCCCCTGCCCTTAGATCAATGCTTTACAATTAGGAAATAAGACTCTTTCACATACAGTCTGGGTGCTTTTCTAAGGGCTGCTTTCGCACTGGGCCGTGGGGCGGGTGAGTCCCTACCTGGGCTGTTTAAGAGACATTCCCCACTTTGCACAGTCCCCTGGACCTCAGGAGGGTGAGCCCCATAGGTCTTTAAAGTCAGGTGTTTTAGGTGCTCACCCCTCAGGTGCTGTTCTTCAAAGTTGAAGTGCCCGGTGTGAGGTAAGAACTCTTTACTCTCAGGCAGAAACTCCAGGTTTTGAGTTTCGTCCCAGTGGTGGGTTGCCGCCCTGGGGGTGGGATTTTTGACAAGATTGCTTACCTGCTTTGATGTGTTTTCCCTCTCACTTCCTGATGTGACAAAGTGCCTCCACAGTGTTCAGGTGTTTTCCAGAGGAAACTGTTCCATCTGTAGCTGTGGATGAAGTGTGTCTGCAGGAAGACGTGAGTTTAGGATCTCCCTTCAACTCTGTCGGGAGCCAGAACCCTCGCTGATTTTTCTATAACTTTTCACTTTAAATTTAAGACTTGCAGGATGCTGCAAAAAATAGGACAGAGATAATAGTATGCCCTTCACCCAGATTTCTCCAGCTCATTGAATTTTAAAAATTCAATAACTGTTTTTTCCAACTTTTACAAGCCCACCTATTTTTCCATGACAGTCACCCTTTCTTTATGTTTTACATACCCTTTATTTTCTATTTCCTTATATCAAATATGTTTATTTTATAGTGGTTTACATTAAAAAAATTTTTTGGTGGTGTTCAGCCTCAAGATTGATGTTATAATTCTCACTAGTCATCTAGTCTGTAATTTCTGAACATGGGTATATTTACCTGTAGTTTCTTCTTCAGGGTCCCTTCCCTTTGGCTGAGAAAGCGTTTCTACAGCATGAATGTACATACAATGCCTCTGCTGGGTGCTCTGAGGAATCACTGGTCTGCGTCCAGTTTTTAAAATAATATCTCAAGTTGGGGTATTCCAAAGCATGTGAATAATGCAAAGTTGGATTTTATACTTTTGGAGTTTATATTTCTTAATGGAGATTGTTTTGCTATCAGTTGCCTGAGGCAGCAACAAGCTCGCTCCTGGTACCCTAGAGCAGTGAACTTCTTTTCAGGCCCCATCCATCTGAGGACAACTCTTTCTGGTCTCAGCTTTTTGCTGGGATTTCAGTTTCAAATCCCTATTTTGTAGGTACATAAGTCCAAATTTCTTCTCTTTTTAAGAGCATTAATTTATTAGGAAAATACCCATTTCCAATTCATTCCCAGCCTTTCTTTACCTTAGTACGGAAGCTGACTATACTGTCTTCAAGTTTCCTTTTGTCTGATACCTAGAAATCTCTTTTCAGTCTTTAAACTCAGATATGAATTAAATGTTTAAAGTATTTAAGTATTTTTTTTAGAATTTTTATTTATTTATTTATTTATTTATTTATTTATTTATTTTGCAGTACGCGGGCCTCTCACTGTTGTGGCCTCTCCCATTGCGGAGCACAGGCTCTGGACGCGCAGGCTTAGCGGCCATGGCTCACGAGCCCAGCCGCTCCACGGCATGTGAGATCTTCCCGGACTGGGGCACGAACCCATGTCCCCTGCATCGGCAGGCGGACTCTCAACCACTGCGCCACCAGGGAAGCCCTTTATGTGTTTTTAGAATTACGTATATTTTGCTAACATTCTGAGTCTAACAGTGGGAACGTACAAGGCACTAGAGGTTATTCACTTTAATTACAGTGAAGTATGATAAGACATTTACCCATATACTAAGTACTTACGTTGTAGACTGACTTGACACTGCGTGCAAGTCTGAATGTGTGTGTGTGTGTGTGTGCATGCACGCCTTAGATTTTTTTTTTTTAATCAAGAATGAGAATCTTGATTTTTCTTTTGGTCACTGTCGAAAGGCCTGGGGAGAATTTTCTCTCAAGTCACTCACATTTAAAGAGAAGGAAAATTCCTTCCCCCGTCTTCCTAAGATAGAATCTTGGGTTACTCTCAGTTATTAATCACATAGTGACATCTTTGTGTTCACACCACTGAACCAAGAAATGCTATGAGATACAGCAATAGGGCAGCATTCTCCCCCTCAAGAGGAAGATGCACAAAGAAGATCCACTTTGGTGAGGGTTCTAATAGAGACAGAGTGCTTTACATGGGCAAAGAACATATTTTCCTAATAGAGAAATGTATCACCAAAGACTGCATGGCAGCATCTAAGAAACATCATGAGAGAGAAATGATGTGAAAAGGATTCTAGGAGGCAGAAGGGCAAACAAAAGCTCAGAGGATGGAAAGGGCAACATGGAGCCTAGAAACAATGAAGAACCCCTAGTGTGGAGCCCGAGTGAACGTGTGGAGTTGGGAGGAGAAGAAAAGGCACCCCAGGTCTTGGTGAACTTTGCTTATTCAAAAGAATGGCTTTGGATCTTACAGTTAGAGCAGAAAAGACAGGATAGAAACAATAGTAGAAATATGAAGTTGTCTAAGTAAGGTCTGAGGGTTTAGAGACTCATTTCTGTTGGTTTCCTTCAAACAGCATGTACACCATAATAAATAGCTAATCCCCCACTTACACAACTGGTAGTTGACATCCGACTAGGGAAAATACAATTATCTATTCTACTATAAATGTGAATTCACAAGGAGAGGTATTTACCAACAGCTGCATCCTGCAAGTCTAGTGTTCAAGAGCAATTATTACTGTTACTTTGCATTTATATAGCTGTATTTTATTTACAAGAGCTTTACCACTATGTTTGTGTGTGTGTTTTAATTTGCTTTCTCTTTCTGCAGCCGTGTGAAGTGTGTCAAGGTTATTGGCTTTATTGTGTAGATTAAACATTTGAGGCAATTAAGATCTGAAGGGAGTTTCAATTTATTTTTGGCTTTGGAAGAACAGTTCACAGGTAACAAGAGGTCCATTTAAAAGTGCAAAGGGTGGGTTCACAGAATATAGCAATAAAAGAAAAACAAATACATTCTGCTTCCAGTAAATTAAGATAAGCCCCATTTCACATTAAAAGCATTTTTAAATTCTGAAGCGTCTTTTTTCATTAATCAGTAGAATATAATGTACCTGTTTAGACCAAAGACTATTGATTCTAGGAGACTTGTGATTAAATGCTAATATTGCTGTTTACTAGCTGTGTGGTTCTGATAAACTCCTTAATCTCATTGAGTTTCCAAGTGTAAAGCATAAATAATAATGTGTTCTTAATTGGCTTTTCATGAATATTAACATCTTGCTTGCACAATATCTAACAACAGGTGTAGAACTATTATAAGGAAAGAATGAATAGCATTCATCATTAACATAATTATCATGATCAAATACTTATTAAATATTCAGCTTTTGTGTCCTCAAAAGAATAATATAATAACATAGCAATTATGCACTAAAATACTCTACAGCATTTTTTTTTTTTTTTTGCGGTACGCGGGCCTCTCACTGTTGTGGCCTCTCCCATCGTGGAGCACAGGCTCTGGACGCGCAGGCTCAGTGGCCATGGCTCACAGGCCCAGCCGCTCTGCTGCACGTGGGATCTTCCCAGACTGGGGCACAAACCCATGTCCCCTGCATCGGCAGGCAGACTCTCAACCACTGTGCCACCAGGGAAGCCCTCTACAGCATTTTTAAAGATTACATGATATTATTTTATTTAAATATTTGTCATAATGTCTAAAAAATGTCAATAATATATATCACTGCCTCACTTTTAATGCTTGATTTATCAAAATTTTAGACCACAATTCAATAAAGTATACCAAGTTACACAAATATGTGCAACAAATACAAGAAAATTTTACTAAGCAATTATTTCTGACTAATCAATAAAAAAAAAAAACCCTCAGATACCCCAATTTGAGGAGAATGGTGCTATTAAATAGCTAATTCCCAGAAGAAATGAAATATCAATAACCCAAATAGTAATGAGGAAAATAAGACTACAGATTGAGTATTTAAGTATAAGATTTTGCCATCTATATGAACTGTGTTGTAAGAGGGAGCAGGTGAAGATAGTTGATCACCAATCGTTATATGTATCACAAGCCAATATCAAAGGTTTTCTTTGAGACCTGGGGTCATTCTCCATTATTTTGCCCAGCTGGAGTGGTCAGCATGGGAAGCGCATTTCAGACCACTCTGAGGAAATGAGTGGTTAATAGACCTCACTCCAGGTCAACTACCTACATCCAAATCTCCAGATACATTGCGTACAAAGCAAACATAAAAGACAGAAAATAAAACTGTGCATAACCCATGCCTAAAGTAGAACTAGAAGACACAGAATGCTCAAACTTTAATTCACTTACAAATGGATGAATAAAAATATGAAATTACTAGAACCAGGGCTGGAACACTTCCAGAGGAAAGTTAAGATGACACTACATTTAAAAAGGAACACACTGTGGGGTCTGGGAGGTGGCCCTGATCTTGAAAACCTCACACAAGGTCCTCCAAGCGGGAAGATAATTGAAAACAGCTCTGAGACCTGATGAGTCAGAGCATGATCTACTGAGGATAAGAGAATGTGAGGGATGGATGAGGATCTCTGGAAAGTGGAGATTCTGGGGAAAAGGGTGCAAACTAAATGAGAAAGCTGTGTCTACCGGCTTGGCAGGAAATGGAAAGAAGAAAGCAAGAGGTACAAATTAATGGATCTACCAAGGAAACAAAACAAAAATAAAAATTTCAAAGCCCACATCCATTAAAAAAGAAACAAGAAAAAAAAAAAACCCACACACACAAAGCCCCTTATTCCTCCAAATAAATAAATAAATAAATAAATAAAGTAATTCAATAAGTAAACTGTACTTCACAGTTCCAACACAGAGGATAGATTTTGGCTAAGAAAATAGTAAGTTGACTCATATGTTTACCAATTCTCATAAATAAATACATTGGATATTGTTAGTCCAAAAAAAAATCCTAAACACTTATGAACACAAACAGAAATAGACAAGCAAAATAAGGACAAAAGTTTTCACTGATGAAAATACTCTCCTCAATTATCAACAACAAAATGGCCCCAAACATAATAAAACAGGAATTAAATGCTATTAAACAGCTAATTGAAGATATTTCGGAATATCTAAAACAGGAAATTCAAAAAATCAGAATAGAAATGAATAGGAGGAAAAGGTAAAATAAAGTTGATGGAAGTAAGAAAAATTAAAGAAGAGAACTAAGTCTTCTGAGATGTGAAGGCTGAATTACAAGGTATTAAAGAAGGAATAAGTTTAACTGAAAATAAAAGTTGAGGTAGAGAGGGTAAAAGAAAACATTTAAAAAATTTAAAGCAAAAATATAAAGGGAATAATAAAGATTAAAAAGAAAGTAGGGCCTCCCTGGTGGCGCAGTGGTTGAGAGTCCGCCTGCCGATGCAGGGGATACGGGTTCGTGCCCCGGTCTGGGAGGATCCCATATGCCGCGGAGCGGCTGGGCCCGTGAGCCATGGCCGCTGGGCCTGCGCATCCGGAGCCTGTGCTCCGCAACGGGAGAGGCCACAACAGTGAGAGGCCCGCATACCGCAAAAAGAAAAAAAAAAAAAAAAAAAAAAAAAAAGAAAGTAAAAGAGAAAATAGGCACACACACACACAGAAATAAAATACCTGGAGAAGAATAGCAAACAACATGTATGTAGAACTATCATTACAAATTATAACATAAAAATAAACTCTGGAAATAGAGGGAGGATGCCGATCTACATATTAAAGTTGTCCACAATTTACCTGAAAAACTGGACCAAGACTGGTCAACCATAAAACACATCTTAGTAGAACAAATAGCTGTAAAGGTATATTTTTATATCTGTAGAAGTCCACACAAAAAGAACAAGTTACATACGAGTGAAAGCAATGTAGTATAAGATTTTGCAAAAGCATCACAGAAAGCAAGAAAACAGTAGATAAATGTTTTCAAGAAACTCAAAGAAATGTGTGAGGCAACGGGCTGATGAATCTAGCAGTAGAATAGCAGTGTCATGAGTGGATCCTCCCCATCATTACTCATGCAAAAGTTAACTACTATCTTGATTTCTACCCCCAGAAATAAATTTTGTCTTATTTGAGTTTTATATAAATGGAAGCATACTGTATGCAATGTTTTATTTCTGGGTTCTTTTGCTCAACACCATGTTTGTGAGGTTCATTCATGTTTTTTTGTAGCAATAATTTATTTAATTTGCATTGCTGTACAGTAACAGTTGTGTGATTAGTCACTTATCATTCTTTGTATTTATGTAGTATCAGTTGTTATGTCTCCTTCTCCATTTATAATTTTATTTATTTGGCATATATGGTCAATTAATTTATGACAAAGGAGCCAAGAATGTACATTGGAGAAATGATAGTCTATTCAATATATGGTGTTGAGAAAACTGCAAAGCCACATGTGAAAGAATGAGACTGCACCCATATTTATACCATACATAAAAATCAACTCAAAATCAATTAAAGACTTAAAGTTTATACCTGAAACCATAAAATTTCTAGAAGAAGAAGTAGGGATTAAGTTTCTTAACATTGTTCTTGGCAATGATATTTTGGATTTTACACCAAAAGCCAAGGCAACAAAAGCAAAAATAATAAGCATGACTATATTAAACTAAAAAGATGTTTCATCAGCAAATTGAAAAGGCATCTTATGGAATGGGAGAAAATATTTGAAATCATTTACCTAATAAGGGATTAGTATTCAAAATATATAAAGAACTCACACAAGTCAATAGCAATAAACAAACAATGCAATTTAAAATGGGCCAAACATTTAAATAGACACTATTCTAAAGAAGACACACAAATGGCCAACAGGTACATGAAGAGGTGCCCAACATCACTAATCATCAGGGAAATGCAAATCAGAACAACAATGAGGTATCATGTCACACGTTAGAACCGCTGTCATCAAAAGACAAGGAATAACAAGTATTGAAGAGGGTGTGGAGATACAAAAACCCTGTGCACTGTTGTTGGGGATATAAATTGGTGCAGCCACTATATAAAAGAGTATGGAGGCTTCTCAATAATTTAAAAATAGAACTACCATATAATACAGCAATCCCACTTATAATTTATTATAATTATATTTTTATCTGAAGGAGATAAAAACAGGATATGGAAGAGATATCATCACTCTTGTGTTCATTGCATCATTATTCACCACAGCCAAGATATGGAAACAACCTATGTGTCCATCAATAGATGAATGGATAAAGAAGACATGGTGTAGATAGATAGATACATAGCTAGCTAGCTAGATATAGATATAGATTGTACACTAAAAATTAGACAACCTAGAGGAAATAGATAAATTCCTAGAAACATACAACCTACCAAGACCAAATCATGAAGAATAAAAAAATCTTTAAAGATTAATTACTACTAAGGAAATTGAATCAGTAATCAAAAGCCTCCCAATGTTCCTCCCAAAGGAAGTCCAGGACCAGAAGGTATCACTGGTGAATTCCGCCAAACATTTAAAGAGGAACTAATATCAATACCAATTCTTCTCATACTCTTCCAACAAAGAGAAGAAATTCTTCCAAACTCATTTTACAAGGCCAGCATTACCATGATACCAAAACCAGACAAGACATCACAAGAAAAGAAAATTACAGGTGAATATCCCTGATGTACAAAGATGCAACAATCCTCAAAACATATTCGCAAACTAAGTTCAGTAATACAGTTAACAGATCATACATCTTGATCAAGTGAGATTTATTCTAGGGAATGCAAGGAAGTTTCAACATCCACAAATCAAGCAATGTGATACAGCTAATTAACCAAAAGAAAGATAAAAATCATATGATCATCTCAATAGAGGCAGAAAAAGCATTTGACATCCTTTCATGATAAACACACTCAACAAATAGATACAGAAGAAACGTTCTGCAACTAATAAAAGTCATATGTGACAAACCCATAGCTAATATTATACTCAACAGCAAAAACCTAAAAGTATTTCCTCTAAGATTAGGAACAAGACAAGTGTGCTCACTCTCACCAATTGTATTCAACACAGTACTGGAAGTCTTAGCCAGAGAAATTAGGCAAAAAAATTAAATAAAAGACATCCCAATCAGAAAGAAAGAAGTAATACTATCTTTATTTGCAGATGACACAACATTATATATAGAAAATATGAAAGACTCCACCAAAAAAATTGTTAGAACAAATCAATGAATTGAGTAAAGTTTCAGGATGCAAAGTCAATATACAAAAATCTGTTGTATTTCTATCACCTAACAACACACTATCAGAAAGAGAAATTAAGAAACTAATCCCATTTACAATTGCATGAGAAAGAATAAAAGACCTACGAATAGGTTTAACCTAGGTGAAAGACCTGTCACTGAAAACCATAAGACATTGATGAACAAAACTGAAGGAGACACAAGTAAATGGAAAGATATTCTGTGTTCATAGATTTGAAGAATTAATGTTGTTTAAATGTCCATACTATCCTAAGCAATGTACAAATTCAGTGCAATCCCTATACAAATTTTATTGGCATTTTTCACAGAAATAGAACAATTACTCTTAAATCTGTATGTAACCACAAAAGACCCTGAATAACCAAAGCAATCTTGAGAAAGAAGAGCAAAGCTGGAGGCATCACTCTTCCTGATTTCAAACTGCAATTTTTAAAGGAATTCTAATATTTGACCTACTTGTAATTTGTAGGCTTCCAAATCCTCTGATTAAAATGGTTATTGTTTCTCCTATGAGATGCAAATATGAAAAAATATATGGAAAGCACATAATAACATACTTGTGTAGAGGATTAAATAAATGTTAGTTTATTCATTTTTTCTTCACATATTACTGTATAAAATATGCACCCAAAACTGAATGATATATCTTTAATCACCTTATAAAGTGTATGTCTTTCTGACATAGTTTCAGCTTTACAAAAATGTTATTTTAAATAATGAATTCAAGGAGTTGGTGATTCAGTAGGGTTTCTAAAAGCATTTAATGAAAGAGTTTAAAACATTAACATGGATATTGGAAATCTGCTTTTCCAAGTTAGGATTTTGTCAGTGTTATGAATTTTTGTTTGTTGAACACATTCTACAGAAAGTCAATATTCCACCTCAGAGTAAATTATAAAGAGTTTACAGCTGCTCAAAGAAATTAAATTTGGGTGTATACTACTTAAAATTAAAATATAGATAAAATAATAACTATATTTTAAAATTCTTCTTTGAATCACTAAAAGGATTGATTGAATCATGTTACTTTAAAAGGAGAGGATAAAATCAACTTAGATACTGTGATGACAGAAAGGAATCAACAAAAATCACATAATCACCAATGTTACACGGAAAAAGTGAATATTCAAAATGTAAAAAAAATAAAGAGAAGCACATTCTACTTTGGGGGGGAGTAGCATGTTGTCTTTATTAATTTTGATGACAAATTTTGATATTATTAAAATTATTATTTGATAATACTATATGCCAGGTCTTTTCCCTAGGATTATTGCAATAATAAAAGCTGTGTTAAAAGGTATGTATTGGGCTTCCCTGGTGGTGCAGTGGTTGAGAGTCCGCCTGCCGATGCAGGGGACATGCGCTTGTGCCCCGGTCCGGGAAGATCCCACGTGCCGCGGAGCGGCTGGGCCCATGAGCCATGGCCGCTGAGCCTGCGCGTCTGGAGCCTGTGCTCCACAATGGGAGAGGCCACAACAGTGAGAAGTCACAACAGTGAGAGGCCCGCGTACCACACACACACACACACAAAAGGTAGGTATTTTTATTTCATATTATATATAAGGAAACTAAAACTCGAGGAAAGTTAATTCAATTGTCAAGTTTACACAGATTGAACGTGACAAAACAAAAATTACAGCAGCATTTGACTGTCCCCAAACTTGTGTTTTCTCTACTCTCCCTCACTATCATTTATTCCTGAAATTCCAAAAAAAAGATAACTTTAGTTTTTCAATCTGAAAATAAATTATGCTTACATCAAATTATTATTTTAAAAATAAATAGTACATGAAGGGTAAGTAGACACACCTTGCCTTATTCTTCCTATTAAGTACAATTTAAAATCCTGAACATTATGTGAAAAAAAATGTAAGAAGACTGTGAAAGTTAGAGATGAGAAAATATATGGAGACCGCATGAAGAGCCTGGATTAAGGTACCCTGGTTCTCTCCTGGATGGGGTGCCATCAGAGGTCTAGTCAGGTCTAGACAGGCTGTGTTTCTTTGGGTGATGGTATTAAGCAATTGAAGAAATTAATTATCATATCTGCACCTGAACCTATTTTATTTGACACCACTGAGACAATTAATGTTGGATATCATATTCAATTTTATGGAAATCCAGGACTTAGAAAACATGTATCCTAGCTACCCAGAGGATAAAGCTAGTGGCAAGAACAGGAAATGTCTTCTTGAATACTCATATTTATGTTATAGGGTAGAAAGTTTGTGAAGATTTGAAGATTACTCTTGGAATATTAGTACCATAGAATCATTCATTATAACTATGTATATGTGTTTGTGTGTGTGTGTGTGTGTGATTGAATTCTAATTTCATGAGGTATTTTAGCCAAGATTTACATCATTGCATAGGTGTGTGTTCATTTGTATACATTGTTTTCATATGTATATGTTGGTCACCATATTAACATTAAATTTAGAGCCAATATCCATTTCCCATTTGGGATAGGAAGAATTCTTTTAACATATTAATGGCTATGTATAGCATGAGTATTTCAAGAAATCTATATGCCTTCTTTCAGTGCCAAACTGAACACTGACAAAACAAGGAAAAGTTTTTCATTGGTAACACAGGCACACAAACACCCCGTAAAAATAAAGACATTATTTTTAAAATATCAGATTAAAAAAGACATGGCATGAAACTCCCATAGGAAAGAAATAACAGTCCCAAAGACCAAATCCAAATTCATGTAGTGTGTTTATGCATGTGTGTGTTAATTAACTCAGGTGTGTAAAGGCCTAAAATATATTCTAGGGTTTCAGATTCCTCATTACTAAATTTGGGCAACTTTTCTAATATTTCAATTCTTTACCATTTATTGTAACTCCACAACTTTTTTCTATTCATATTTTGAATATTTAAATCTATACCATTATCTCTTATTCTCTGAATCTAATCTTATGCCTCTTAAATTTCATCTGTTTCTGTCTAGTTGAAAAGATACGTATTCTTAGAATAAATAATAAACGTTTTGCTGATAAGATCAGCAAGTGAAGGCTTTTTTCTTTATACTCTTTCTAAATAAAAATTTGGGAAGTTAAGATTCGAGTTTAACTGGAGGTTCATTGTAAGGTTTCTTATAAGTATAAAGTTATTATTTGTATATATCATAATGATTTGATTCGGGAGAATGAGGCATGATATACATATGATTCCTCTTTTTGAGCTTTATTAATTTATTTTATTTTTTAGATGTTGGGGGTAGGAGTTTATTAATTTATTTTTGCTGTGTTGGGTCTTCGTTTCTGTGTGAGGGCTTTCTCTAGTTGTGGCAAGCGGGGGCCACTCTTCATCGCAGTGTGCGGGCCTCTCACTATCGCGGCCTCTCTTGTTGCGGAGCACAGGCTCCAGATGTGCAGGCTCAGTAGTTGTGGCTCACGGGCGTGGTTGCTCCGCGGCATGTGGGATTCTCCCAGACCAGGGCTCGAACCCGTGTCTCCTTCATTAGCAGGCAGATTCTCAACCACTGCGCCACCAGGGAAGCCCCTCTTTTTGAGCTTTAAAAGACACAGAGGATATTTTTATTCCATCTCCACTGCCTTTCAGTTTAGCATACATCCCTGTGTCCGGTCTCTTAGAGTTTCTGGCCATAATATATAAAGTTAGAGTCATCTTCCTCAAACCTTGTCTTCAAGTTGACAGTCTCATGCCTAAAGGCCCCTAGTGTTTCCACTGCTTAAAAAGAAAAATAAAAAATAAAAAATCCTCAAAATGCTAACCTAGAAAACAGTTCCTTTTGATTGACACTTAATTAGCTAATGTAGAGGAAGTTTTTCATAATCCACAGTTTCATTGTAAGCAGCTCTTTGCAGGAAACCTTCCTCAGGAGGAAGCCCCTTTCCTTGCCACTTTAGCAAAGATATACTGTAACTAACTTTTAACCAAGCACCCCCACTTTCTACTCATCTCTGGCCCAAGCACACCTTTCAAGCCTTTTTATTACACAATACCCTGACTAACTTGTCAGTTCTTTCCGTAGATCAAAGTAGAAATGAAGAATAAGTAATGAATAGATGACCAGATCTCTTCCTTAGCTGCCCCTTCAGTAATCTCTGGAACAAACCCTGTGAACAAGACAGCATCTAAAGAAACATCACAAGGAGTCGATACGCCTGCACTCAAGTCTGAACACAGCGGGGGATGGTAATGACGCTGACCCCCTATCTCAGTGGTTAACTAAAATTACATCCCTCCTTTCCTTTAAAACTTTCATGGCTGAGCAGAATCTTCAGGGGTGGTTTTGGGGGGACACTGAGTCCACCATCTCCCCAAACTGCCAGCACTCTGATTAAAGACAACTTTCCTTTCTGTCAATATTTGTGAATTTGATTTTGTAAGCAGAGAGTAGAAGGCCCCAATTAGACAACACCATGTCATGCTTTTAAAAATTCTCATTGCTAAAATTGAAACTAGATATTTTCCCTAACATTTCTGCTGTTCTAAGTTTTGTTTGAACTGGAATTCAAGTTTTAGTTCAAACCAGAAATCTTCCTCAAGGCTTTGTCTCAATTTTACATAATCTTTGTCTTACCCATTCTATTTCTCTTTGCATATTTATTGCAATAGTGTTAAAACCTACACTGGGGTATATCTACTAGTTTGTATCTTTTCCTCCCTCTTCTTTTATGTTTCTAGTCTCTGGGACACAGGGGTCAGGTATGATCCACTGAGATAATTTTTTGAAGATGAGGAAGACAAGGCCAATGGATCTGATTCTGCTTCGCCTGACTCAATTCCAAGTCAAAGTATACCAGAGAGATCTCAGATAGTTCTACCTCATTCCTTTTCAAGGAAAGTAAAGAATTTCCTACTGGGAATGAAGGTTATTACATGAGCCCTAGTGAAAGAAAAACAAACAAAATTACACAACTGTTCCAAAGAAAGCAATGTAGGTTGGAAAGAGACCGAGGTAAGAAAAGTTGGCTGTTAACAACTTACAGGTGGTAGGACATCACTGGCTTCAGTGGCAGACATTAAGATTTGTCTAAATGGCGGTTATCAAATACAGTGTCCTTTCTTGGGCTTGATCAGACCCACTTCAAGCAGATTAGCCTGGCTGAAGATCCTGTGCAACTTGGAGCCAAGTAAAACCAGCTATTTATGATTGGGAGAAATGAAATACCAATAGGTCACTTGCGTAGTTTTCTGTGCAATCTTTTACTGATAATTTAAAATAGTGGTTTGGGACTTTCCTGGCAGTCCAGTGGTTAGGACTCTGTGCTTCCACTGCAGGGGGCACAGGTTTGATCCCTGGTCAGAGAACTATGATCCAGCATGCTGCATGGCACGGCCAAAAAAATAAAACATAAAATAAATAAAAATAAAACAGTGGTTTGAATATTATTGTGTTAAACAATGCAATGGTTAAGATCCTGTGTGGATAGATGAGCTGTCCTACAGTATTTTACTCTATTGCCAGACAATAGCTTCTCAAAAATATTAAATATATTTAATGTTTGGATTTAACAGGCCAAGTATCTTTTTCTCCCAACTTGCCATTTATAAAACTATGAAAATATATGCAATGGTACAGAAATTGTGCAAATGTAAGAATTTTTCACCTATTAGATATATATTCCAAATGAATAGCTCACTTTTTGCTTTTCAAAGTGTTTTTAATCTCTACATTCTCTTATGATAGACACAGAAATCTTGAGCTAATTTTTTGGGGAATGAAAGTTATTATCCTCTTTTTACAAATGAAACAATAAATAGCCCACTGTCTATTGCCAATGACAAGAATCAGTAGAACTATTTTCCCATTCTAAAATATATCTTTTATTCAGCCTTTTTAAAACAAAGTTTTGGAAAAAGGTTTAATAATATTCCTAAAACTTACACCATTCTTTAAAAAATTGTGGGTTTTTTTTGCACTACGCGGGCCTCTCACTGTTGTGGCCCCTCCCGTTGCGGAGCACAGGCTCCGGATGCGCTCAGCAGCCATGGCTCACGGGCCTAGCCACTCCGCGGCATGTGGGATCTTCCTGGACCGGGGCACGAACCCGTGTCCTGTGCATCGGCAGGCGGACTCTCAACCACTGCGCCACCAGGGAAGCCCTAGAGAATTTTTAATTTCTTTTATTGTGCTGTTCATCACTGTTTGTTTGCTCTTTACTTCTTCTAGGTCCTTGTTAAACGTTTCTTGTATTTTCTCCCTTCTATTTCCAAGATTTTGGATCATCTTTACTATCATTACTCTGAATTCTTTTTCAGGTAGACTGCCTATTTCCTCTTCATTTGTTTGGTCTGGTGGGTTTTTGCCTTGCTCCTTCATCTGCTGTGTGTTTCTCTGTCTTCTCATTTTGCTTAAGTTACTGGTTTGGGTTCTCCTTTTTGCAGGCTGCAGGTTCGTATTTCCTTTTGTTTTTGGTGTCTGACCCCAGTGGCTAAGGTTGGTTCAGTGGGTTGTGTAGGCTTCCTGGTGGAGGGGACTGGCGCCTGTGTTCTGGTGGATGAGGCTGGATCTTGTCTTTCTGGCAGGCAGGACCACGTCCATTTGTGTTTTTTGGGGTGTCTGTTACCTTATTATGATTTTAGGCAGCCTCTCTGCTAATGGGTGGGGTTGTGTTCCTGTCTTGCTAGTTGTTTGGCATAGGGTGTCCAGCACTGTAGCTTGCTGGTTGTTGAGTGGAGCTGGAGATCTCTAAGAGATCTTTCGCCATTTAATATTACACGGAGCCGGGAGGTCTCTGGTGGTCCAATATCCTGAACTAGGCTCTCCCATCTCAGAGACTCAGGCCTGACACCCGGCCGGAGCACCAAGACCCTGTCAGCCACACGGCCAGGTATGTGGGGAGTTTCTTGCCTTTTGGGAAGTCTGAGGTCTTCTGCCAGTGTTCAGTAGGTGTTCTGTAGGAGTTGTTCCACATGTATATATTTTTCTGATGTATTTGTGGGGAGGAAGGTGATTTCCACGTCTTACTCCTCCGCCATCTTGAAGGTCTCTCCTGTTGAATATTTTCTAATAAAAATTATTCTGAAAATGAAAGTAAACAAAAATTGTTATGCTCATCATATCTGGACAGTTAAAAACCCTCATGATAGTATTTGCTTATTGTTTCTTAATTTACCCTGACAGCTCAGCATAAATGACATTTTCTCTGATTGTTATGGCTGAGGGCTACCTATCAGACCAATTGACCTGAGACAGTTGAAATCTGCTCTGAAAGGTAAATGACTCATGAAAGCAACAAAATAACAAGAGCCATAAACTATGCCTGTTATTTCGACCACCCTGTCAAATACAAAATTAGTCCTAGAATATTAATTTTAAATATGTAAAAGCCTGCTTTTCTCAATTCAGCCTAGCCTGGGGTAAAACTAGTGTCACTAGAGCAGATTTCTAAAAAGTATTTTTATAATCAAAATAAGAACTTAACATAAACAACTTAACATAAACTTAACATAAACAACTCTTAAGAAATAGTAGGAAAAGGAAGACCTCTGAAAACCTTTACAGAAAATGTAACCAATTCATTCATAAAAGAGTAGTGTGTGTCCGACAAACATATTTGAATCATTTTCAAACTCATTGATAATTATATAAATAAAAATAAAGTGAAACACTCTCATAATGCAAGGATGATATCAGAATTCAACATGTTGTATTTGACTGGTTGCATTTAGAAAATATGAGTCAAAAATCTGAACTGTGTACTCTGACATAGTAATTATATTTTTATATTTATTATAAGCAAAAATCATTGGTGTGCACAAAGACATTTAAAATAATAAATAGGGACTTCCCTGGTGGGGCAGTGGTTAAGAATCTGCCTGACAATGCAGGGGACATGGATTCTAACCCCGGTCCGGGAAGATCCCACATGCCGCGGAGCAACAAAGTCAATGCACCACAACCACTGAGCCTGCACTCTAGAGCCCATGAGCCACAGCTACTGAGCCTGCATGCCACAACTACTGAAGCCCACATGCCTAGAGCCCATGCTCTGCAACAAGAGAAGCCACTGCTATGAGAAGCTTGTGCACCACAACGAAGAGTATTCCCTGCTTGCCGCAACTAGAGAAAGCTCGCCAACAGCAACAAAGACCCAATGCAGCCTAAATAAATACATAAATAAAATAAAATCACAAATACACTTTCTTAAGATAGTGACAATTTGAATAAAATCCCTGCATTTTGAATAGCAGAGAATTGGTTATATAAATTATGGTATATACATATTATTAGATTGTTAAACTTGTGTGCAAAGGAATATTTATTGGCATGTTGAAATGTTTTCAATATATTGCTAACATGACTTAGAAAAAAAAGGCACTTATGTTATATACAGTATGGCCTATTAAGATAATAGAGTTAATGAGGTTTGGGGAAGGGGCTGTAGCAAAAGTCAATCCTAGGTTTGACAAAGGAAAACAATATTTTCATAAAACTGTCAGAGACTTTGCAATATAAATTTCCTGTCTTAGAACAGTTTTAGATTTATAAGAAAATTGCAAAGATGTTATAGAACATTCAAATATACACCACACCCAGTTTCTCCTACTTATTAACAACTTAAAAGGGTAAGATGTTAGTTACAATTAATGAATCAGTATTGGTACACTACTATTGACTTAAGTCCAGAGTTTATTCAGATTTTGTTAATTTTTATCTGAAGTCCTTTTTTTTCCCATCCTGGATACCATCTTAACATTTAGTTGTCATGTCTCCTTAAGCTCATCTTGGCTGTAACAGTTTCTTAAACTTTCCTTGTTTTTTATGAGCTTGCCAGTTTTTAGGCATGCTTGTCAGGTGTTTTGTAGGATGAGCCTGTATTGGGAGTTTTTTGATGTTTTTCTCATGATTAGGGTGGGATTATGTGTTTGGGGGAGGAAGCTCGCAGGGTAGAGTGCCATTTTCATCACATCATGTCAAGGTATCATCTACATGATTTATGACTGTTGTTGCTGACCTTTATCACCTGACTGAGGGAGTATTTGTCAGGTCCTGTAAAGCACTGGTTTTCTCCCTTTTAACTGTACTTTGGGAGGAAATCACTATGTACAGCGCATACTCAGAGACTGAGGGTTACGTCTCTTCTCCTCCATTTATTCATTTAATCATTTATATCAGTATGTACTCATGTATTTATTGTATACTTTGGGTTATAACACAATAAAACATTATTTATTATATTGTTCAAGTAGTTCCAGCTTTGGCCTTGGTTAACTCCTATGGACTTTGACATACTCCCATCAACCTAGCCTTTTTTTTTTTTTAATTCCACCACTGGTTTACTTTCTGTCAAGTACTTTGAGATGCTCCATGATCATCTTACACATTTCCTGCCTCAGTCCTAGAATCAGGCATTTCCCCAAGGAGCCTTGGTTCTTATCATTAAAGAAGGGTGTGAGAAACCAAGATCTGGGTGCTAGGAGTGCTTATTGCAATTGTGGTATCATTGCTTCTAGATCTCACAGCTAACGCAACAAAGAAATATGTGTTTGTGTGTTCTACCTCATCTATGTGACCATGTCTCTCTCTCTCTCTCTCTCTCTCTATATATATATATATATATATGTTATATATATTTACATTATGAAAAATTAAAAGTGAAAATAAATTTAAATGAATTAAACATTAAAGATGAAAAAATACAAAACAAACTTATGGTTACCAAAAGGCAAAGAGGTGAGGAGGGATAAATTAGGAGTTTAGGATGAACATACACACACTACTATATATAAAATAATAACCAACAAGGGCCTACTATATAGCACAGGGAACTATACTCAGTATTTTGTAATAACATATAAGAAAAAAGAATCTGAAAAAGCATATATATATGTACATATATATATATATGTACATATATATATATATGTACATATATATACCTGAATCACTTTGCTGTACACCTGAAACCAACACAACATTGTAAATCAATTAAAAAAAATAAATTGATGAAAAAAAAGACAACTTACCCTCAACAAAAATGGACTTTGTTCTTAAATATTTAAAAAATTGAAATGTTGTGCTGAAAAAAAATGAGTTCATATGATATTTCTAATGCTAATCCATTACCATGTGTATCATTCTATCCTCTTCCCCTTGCTTATCTTTAAGTTTCAATTCCAACAGTGAGAAGCCTATCTCCCTCCATCCAGCCCATATATCTAACTGCTCAATTCCAGTATACAGGTAGAGTGGTACCAGAGTTATTGGCCTCTACCTTCAAGACAAATGCCTTCACCAACCCAGTTAAGTAGTTATATATAATTTTATTTGCTTTTAGGCCTACAGACTCCATTCATCTCTAATTACTTAGATGAGCACCTTTTCCACCACCCTTTCAGTGAGATTGTTTTAAATATCTGTAGTGTTGTTAGAATGTTTTGTCAAAATCTGCATTCTGTCCTGGAGTCCTCTGACCTCCTAGAGATATATATTTTAAATTTTTATTTATTTATTTATTTGTGTGTGTGTGTCAATTGGGGTATAGTTGCTTTACAATGTTGTGTTAGTTTCTGCTGTACAGCAAAGTGAATCAGCTATATGTATACATATATCCGCTCCTTCTTGGACCTCCATCCCAATCCCCCATCCCACCTATCTAGGTCATCACAGAGCACCAAGCTGAGCTCCCTGTGTTATACAGCATGTTCCCACTGCTTACTTTAAGGTTCACTGTTCATGCTGTAAAGTTCTATGAGTTTTGAAAAAATGCATAGTGTCATGGATCTACCACTACAATAGTATATAGAATATTTTCACGACCCTACAAAATCCCCTGTATTTCATTTATTCAATCCTCTCTCTTCCACCCAAAGCCATAGAAACCAGTGATATTTTATCATCTCTTTTTTTTTGCCTTTTCCAGAATATCATAACCTGATGGGATTTCTGAAAGGGAAATCGATGAAAGTATTGGTTTCACTCAGGAGCTTATTACTCTTCAGGTGGTCCAAGTGCAATCTCCAATAATTTGCCAAAAATGATTTTAAAGTGTTCATATTAGTTTATGGTTCCAGCAACTTCTTTCCAGATAAACAGGGCTCCATTATGACTCTCTGGATTTGCCTAGCCTTCCAGATTTTTGGGGTGGCAGTTTGCCCTGAAACTTGAGTTTTCTCATGGTTCCAATAATTGTTAGTGATTTTCAGTTTGTTCAACTTTACCATGTTATAAAGATAGGAGTTAAGACTTTCTAGCTCTTTATATGTTGGAATAGAAATCAGAGTTTTCAGGGGCTTTTCCAACATTTAAGTAAAGGTGTAGGGAGTAAGATTATGGATTTGGAACTTTATGAAGAAATCTGGATTATAGATGTTTGTGTGCCCCTTGGACATGGATTGTAATTAAAACTAATGGAATGGATAAGATTGCCTGGGGCAGAAATATTAATATAGAAACCAGCATCAAGCCTGACAAGTGTCAACATTTAGTGGCAAGTAGAAGATGAACCAGCAGAGGTGCTGGGCTATCAAGAGTTTTAAGAGGAAAAACAGGACATTGTGATACCAAAGAAGAGTGTTTCCACATGAGACAAACCAGATGAGGACTAAAGCATAGAGCCGTTTGATTAGCATCATAGTTTGTTGTTGGTAATATTGTAATTATTTTAGTAATGTGTGGTCCCGGCTAGTTTTAAATGGTTAATGGATCCCAGAGAAAGGGTAAAGGATGATAATGTTGAAATAGACTGCATTTTAAAGATTGGAGTTAATTTATATATTTAAATGTGTTGGAAAGGATGGAGCTGAGAAATAAAGATTTAGTAATACGGAGGAGAAAAGTTGTAATTAATAATTTAGATGGATGTTGATAAAAGTATTTATGAAATTAGCCCTGTGCAATCACAGTTGAAAAAGGAGAAATAGGGACAAATATATATCTAGAAAGAATACCCCAAATACTAGCAAAGATTATTTCTGGTTAGTGAAATTACCTGATTTTTTTTCTTGAACTCTTTCCCTGAAATTATCTGGCACTGATCGTATGCTAGTTCATAGTTAGAAGAAAAACACTGAAACAACCATAACAATAAAATTTATAACAACAACCAAGATTCATCCCTAGCTTTTCTCTGACTTGAAATTATTTGAATGATAGACCCAGTTCCTACTTTCATGTAGTTTACATCCTAGGAGAGGAAATAGTGAAGAATATAGAAAATCTTAATATAGAGTTATAGCTACTAATTAAGGTTTGCATTTGAGGTTATGAAAACAGCCTGATCATTCAAATAAAAGAGCTTTTAGCATAATATGAGTGTTGTATCCCTGACAAAAATAGTAGAATCACTTTGATAGTTGTTATTTTGGTGAAACTCTTTATTTTTATGGATGTCCAAGGAATGAGGCTGTCCTTGTCCATATATTGTATACTGATTTTTTCCTCAACCATTTCAAGGTTGATATTGACTAACAAGAAGGCCAGAAAGAATCCAAACAGTATGAAAAAACTGCTATGTTTATTTGTTATTCACTGAATTGATGGCTGCAGAATGCACGTCTTATTCAAAGTCCCATATTCATAAGTTATTTACTCACAAGCTCTGCTTGCCTCCTCTTTTTCCTCTTTCGATTCAAGTTTTAGTATTTAGAGTTTACCCAAAAGACAAAATTAGGAAATAATGAGATGGGACTTTCCTTTTATTGACAGAGGAAAACATGAATAAATGCATTTTTGTCATATACAATGTTTTTGGTAAGCATGATTTTAACCAAAACTAATACAAACAAATAAAAAAATAACTTTAGGGGCTTCCCTGGTGGTGCAGTGGTTGAGAGTCCGCCTGCCGATGCAGGGGACACGGGTTCGTGCCCTGGTCCGGGAAGATCCCACATGCCACTGAGCGGCTGGGCCCGTGAGCCATGGCCGCTGAGCCTGCGCGTCCGGAGCCTGTGCTCCGCAACGGGAGAGGCCACAACAGTGAGAGGCCCGCGTACCGCAAAAAAGAAAAATTAAAAAATATAACTTTAGTCATCTTTCTTTTACTCTGTTTGTTTAAACTGTATACTTACTAAGATAGTAAGTTATATATAACAGCCAAACAAAAATGTCTTATGCTTTCCTTATGTTTGGACTTAGTTTTGCCTACAAGGATTGCATTTTTTTCACTTTTAAATCATTTTCTAACATATTTACATATGTATTCCAGTCATACTTTACTTGGTAGTAGTGAGTTTTGGAATGTAGACAAATATTTTTCAAGCATGAATATCTTCCACTGGAAACTAAGAAACTGGTACATCCAAGGTGGCTTTGTTGACAGATTTCCATGTGAAAATTTGAAAAGACTGATGATTTGATCAAAGTCCTTTCAATATGACCTCTTGTTTCCAAAGTAAGCCTACTTCCTAGCCTGAAATTAGAGATTCTCTGTAATGTGAAAAAGAAATTTCCACCCTAGCATTGTTTATCACCGTTTCCTTTCATGTGACATTAATACCAAATTGAACTCAATCTCAGGCACTATGGGAATTATCACACATATTGTGATAATAAGTTACCAAAGATGCCACTTACTACATAATCAAAGAAGGCTTGAGTCTCAAGATTCAAGCCATGGCCGTCTCATCTCAAAAATAACATGTAAACAGAATGAGACTGCAGCAGGAACCTCAAACCACTTTATTAATCAGTGCTATCTTCATTTAATTCACTGTTAAGAGTCTCTGTTAAATAACATTGCCTCTCTGGTGCTCATCATGATCTTGGATGATTAAAAAACATTTAGGTAATATCTGTACTAAAATTAAGCTCCCTGAGCAATGCATACCACTGAGTTCTGGGGGCCAAATGCGACAAAAGTTCCAACTGTCAAATTAAGCAAGTTAAAAGAAATTAAAAATGTGCGTCCCCAGAGATGCAATAGATACATTTTATTGTCATTATTTTTCCTTTATCATCTCTGAAGACAGATGATGGCAGCTGTTTGTGAACAAGCATTGAAAGGTGTCTTTGGAGGAGAGAAGTAGAGAACAAATCCAAATAGAATGTGTATTCTTTTTTGTCTTATATATTTCATTAAAAATCAGTTCCCAAGCTGTCTGAACTTAAGTGGACTAAACACTTTTTTTCTTTTTGTATGCTTCTCTTAGCTTCAAAAAAGAGATTTTTACCATGTGAACATTCACATTATTGAAGTAAAAGTATTGAATAATTATGTTAAATATGTTATATCCTCTATTTCCAAAGGGTAGGCATTAATTTCACTGTGTCCAGAAGGTAAAATGTTCCTTTAGACTCAAAATTCACAAAATTCATCATCCAGGGACTTTATTGATGGGACTAGAGTTTAAATCAAGTCAAGCATTTTGTTCCTCTTAGAAATGCAAGGATAAAATGACATCTAAATTGTAAAATAAAAAAGTAATAATAATAAAGTAATAATAATAATGCAAAACTTAAAGAGCTCCCAGAAAATTCTTCTTTGCTTTATAATGTCACATTGCCCTAGTGTTAGAGGAACCACTGACTGAAACTGCCCACCCTGGCCTGGCCTGATAGTAACCACTTGTGTGAGTTCTCTTAACAACAGGAGGTCCTGGTAAGGACACGGAACTAACAAGCCACCACCAACTGGAAGAAGTTGGGAAAGGTCAAAAGGAGAGAGGAGATGCCAGTCCACGTGTGCTCCCAGAATCCTCCTGGCTGGAATCTGTCTTGGCTGAATGATGCGCTTGCCACCAGGAAGGACCCTGAGACAACTGGAGACAACCGGTTGGCCGGAGACAACCCAGGAACTAACCCCATTACCATAAAACCCGAGACTGTGAGCCAGGTGGCAGGACAGGTCTCCTGGGGTCTCTTACCCTGCTGCTCTCCACCTGGGCACCCCTTCCCAACAAAGTCTCTTGCTTTGTCAGCACGTGTGTCTCCTTGGACAATTCATCTCTGAGTGTTAAACAACAGCCTGCTCTCGGGCCCTGGAAGGGGTCCCCCTGCCTGTAACACTAGGAGCTGGAAGTGAGGAGAGCAGAATTCTGAAACAAAGAATTTTAAGGTTTATGAGGAGGTTCATTTAATCAAGGGTCATTTGCTTGGTGACAGTTCATGTGGAGGTATCATACAGTAAACACGTTTGATGTCCTGGCAAGAGCACAGACTCAAAGTCGGCCACGTGCCTCTGTTTAAGGCATTAGATGTAAGTTAATTTTGAAGGCAATTAAGGGCTGATTTAAATTCTAGTATGAACATAGACCATCTTTCTGCATGTGACATTGGACAGGCTGTCTAAACTCTCTGAGCTTCACTTTTTTCATTTATGAAAAAAAAAAGAGGGGAAGTAACCCTACCCCTTGGAGTTATCGTGTGCAGTAAATGAGCTATGATCCTAACACGTCTAGGATACTCTGTGAGTAGGCTCTTAACAGATATGATTTTCTTTTCCCATCCCCTTCCTTTGTTTTTCCTTTCATTCTCTTTTTATTTTCTCCATTATGATTTAAATGAAGATGTAATAATTATCTTCACAGAACTGCTGTAAGCATTAAAAAAGTCAAAGATTGCGTGTGATACTGTTTTATATTGTAAAAGTTATAGAGAATTGTGGAGCAACCCTATTATGAAATAGTGCAGGTAGAGAAGAGAACTAAATCAAGTCAAATATTATATTTCCAGCCTTGGGGCATAATCATTTAGGACATATCATGATTGTGTATTTGGTAAATATCTGCATATTTCATTTTTATTCATCTCCACTCAATCTCCTGTCATCCAAACCCACCATCCCCCAGCTGTTAAGGAGTCTAAGGGAATAGCTATTGCAGTTACCTCTGGCCTCTTTATTGCATTCTGCAACTGGACTTGGGAAATAGATTTCATTTTGGCACGAGCAAAATATACATTTGCTTACCAGGATTTGCCCCAAATCTTCCTCAGTGGCATTCCTAAGTACCAGTGTTTTAATTTTTGTCATTAAAAAAAAAAATGCCAGTATTCCTGGAGGGAATAGGAGTTAAACTGATAGCAATTATTTTTTTTCCTTGACATTCATTTATTCAAAATAGGAAAGTTCATTTGAAATAGGTGGTTTTAATGTAGAAAATAGAGGTTTGTAACAAGGTCCCTGACTTATATATGCACAACTCAAATTTAAATGTAATGTGATATATGTATATATATACACACATACATACATAATACATGTAGGTCTGTATATAACCTACCTTACACATATTAAGCATAACATCTACCTATGTACTATCATAATTAGTTTGCAGGGAGATCATTTGTCCAAGGTGACATAACAAGTGATTAGCAAACAGAGTGGTAGATTCCATTTCAGTTCTATTTGGCTACAAAACTTGGGTTTGGCATATGAAAATTCCTTTTTTTTTTTTAGGGAAATCTCTCCATAGCTTTGATACTTGATATATACAACTTTTGCTTTTGTAAGAGAGAGAGTGAAAGATGAGGCACTTTTAAACACTCAGGGGTGGGAATTTCCTCCCAAGTTTTAAAACACAAGAAAAAAGGGAGCAGGTCACAGAAGTTTATTATTTCCAGATGCTGATTGTAATCTCACAACTCAAAAAGACATTCTCTTGGAAATGTCTTGGCACTGCTTTGATAAGCTACGTAAGACCAACTAAATATTTTTATTGAATGTTTCCTTTAAATGAAGTGTTATGTTTATACCTCCAAGCTATCTCTATTTGTGGCTCTTCAACTATTTCTGAGCCACAAAACATCATTTTTTTTTTCATTAAAAAAAGAAAAAGGAAACTCAAGTGGCATTTAAAGAATACACAGCTGGACAGATGCAACCAGAGACTTTCCCAATTATTCCCCAGAAGATGATGATTCCAGTTAATGCATGTTGTCAATAAAAGGGTTTATGACAGTCACTAAGTCTAGTGTTTTCGTAGTAGGTCTTATCAAATTTTAACTACGTGTTAGAAAGCATTTTTTACCTAAACACAATAAAAGCACTAAGGCAGTGGAAGAGAAAAGAAAACAGCCAATTTACTAGCATTATTTTTAAAATATGCTAACTGGGTTAGTTCTGTGAATTTTTTTTTTGTTGTTGTTCTAGATTTAGCCTTTGGTGTACACTGCAAGGTATACAGATACAATGAAGCAGAAACCCCCAAAATCCAGACCTGGGTTTTATACAGGCCTTAGTTTAAATCCAGTCTCTTGCATTTAGTGAGTGTTCTCTAAGCTTGTTTTCCCATCAGCTTCTCCATATACCGTCACAACTAAATTTAAATGAAATAATTCCTACAGAGATCTTTCCACTGTGTCTCAGTAGTTTAGTGGTAATGATTGTGATGATGCTGAATAGTTTAGTGGTAATGATTGTGATGATGATACATTTATATGGTGATTAATCGTGGCAACTACTTTGGAGGTATCTGTAATCTAGGCCAGATCCCAGGATGATTACAATCCCTATGTTTAAAGGGACCGCATTTTTATATTTCTTAAAGGAGGAAAATTCAGTACTGATGTCCACTTACAGTGTAATTGTTAAAACTGGGACTGCACTTGGCCATAAATGAAAATCAGAAAGGACACATCAGCTTTGACCAGAGAAAATGAACTGATCCTAGGGAAACCAAGCAGGACCCGTGGGGCCCTCCTGGGCACAAAAGCCTTTCTGTTTCCCTATTTCTTATGTGCAGGATAAAGGCTTCAGCTTCCCAGACTTTCCCTGAGTTCCAAAAGGTAGGTTCAAACAGTTGCTAATCAGGGAAGTAAGGGAACGCAGAAAGAAAGGAAGAATAATCAAAATACAGTGCAGCAATTAAAGCAGGATGCTAGTTCCTCCTCAAGGAATATACATAACAATATATCTCTGAGTTCTTCTGCAGGAACTAAGGACCCCCTCCCCCGGGGGAGGAGGGTAACTTCAGGCTGAGCCCAAGATTCCTGGAGCCCCACTCTGTTACCTCACCACCAACAAATCCGGGGAAAAGTCACACACCCTGAAACCCTCATCCAAATTTCACCTATTAAAAACTCCTCCCCCAAACCTGCGGGAGTTTGGGTTTTTGAGCACAAGCCACCCGTTCATCTTGCCTGGCCCTGCAATAAGTCTTTCTTTGCTCTAAGCCCCCGACGTTTAGGTTTGTTTGGCCTCGCTATGACTCAGGCACACAAACTTGCCTTTGGTAAGTTTAACGTTTCCTTTATCCAGATTTTCCTGACTTCAGGGATGCTTTGCTGTCACTTGAGGTGTGAGTTCACACTTGGAATCACTTGGCACACCAGATGCCTTGACTTCTTTTGGAGGGTAGGTTCTTGTCTCTTTGCAGAAAGAATCCAGAGAGGAAACAGGGAGCTCAAGAAAGCAAACCGAGATTTATTTAAACGATAGTACACTCTCAAGGGGAGAGCAGGCAGACTCAGGTGAGTAGCTGCCCCGTGTTTTCTTGGCAGGCAGGTTAGGTGGGGTGTAGAAATGAAGGGGTGGACTGTTCATTGTGGAGGGAGGGGTCTGGGGCCATATTCCCTGATTTTCATCCCAGCTCCGCCTTCCCGAGGGGAGAAAGGATTTTTGTCCTTATTTAGTCTTGATCAGAAGTGTCATGGCATCGGTGCATGATGGGAATTTTTATCTGCAAGGCTCATTTTATGGTAATTAGAGCATAATGAGCAAAAAGGTTACATTCAGATTCCAGAGATTCCCACCTTTTCCCGCCTCTCTTTGTGTGCCTCCAGGACACTTACGCCCAAAACCAAAATGTATGGCTTCCTGTCAATCTGGAGATTCCTTCTCTTCTTTGCCCAAGGACCCCTGCCTGCTGTTTACAAGATGTATGGTGTCCTGCCGAGTGGCCTGTGCCCCCATTTCTCTGCTCATATCTAGCTACCTGCCTGCTTTAACATGCCTGCCTCAAGGAGTCTGGACCCTTATTATCTTTTAAGGGGCAAGAGCTGATGATCCGTCTTCTGTAACTGCTTTAAGCTGAGCATGGGCGTTGTCCCCGCCTGTGGGTCCAGATCTCCTTGCTATCTGTCAGAGAGAGGGGTCTCAGGGTTGTTCACAGTGGCAGAGGTGGAGAGTGGGAAGTAGAAGGAGGCACTTTGGCCAATGGGTGCTGATGGTCCCCACCCGCAGGTGGGATGGGTTGAAATCCCTGACACGTCATCATTTGAAGCTGGAGTTTTTTGAAGCCATTGGGTTTTTTCCTTGGCACCTCAGGTTTTGATACAGCAGCTGTAACAGGGAGAAATTGGAGTATATCTGAGTATAGTTATTAGTTATATTAAACATTTGTTTGGAATATTGTCTACTCCCTGTGTTGGCTTTCTCTTGTGTACTGTTAACTATAATTAGGTTTTTATTGTGAGTTTTAGTTTTTTTTATTCCAGTCACCAGATAGTGACATTCCCCACATATTATATACTGGCAATCTGGTTGGTGTCTGGCACTCAACTGTGACTACTAAAAATTAGAGTGTGATTGTAGTATGTTTCATCAAGCCATCCTAATTTTAGTCGCTGGATGCCAATACCAGTAAAACAGAGGCTATAAGCTTAGTTTACCCTTTCCTGTCAATTTGGAGGGGAGTGTCTGTTCCAGGGAGTTTGGCTTCCAGTTGGTTCCTGCAACAGTCCTGCCTTTCTTACCGCACTGGGTGATAAATGAGAACCCAGCATATTTTGGCGTTAGCACCATCTGGTCCCCCAAGGAGGTGGGGAGTCCTAAAAGACGTAGGTCCCCTGGGGAGGTGCAGCTGCGGGGCCAGATTCAACAGTCAGATGAGTTAGTAACTTTAACGATGGCATTCATGGTATCGGATGGTGGATGTTTGTAAGTTGGAGCTATGCTGGCATGAACAGCAAGGAGGACCGTTAGGTGGGTGTGGTTAAAGGAGAAATGACAAAAGAGCAGAGAGACAGAGGAGGGTATGGATGCCTGGAAGGGAAGTTATTAGCCTCCTTTAAGGTGATTCTTACAGGAGTCACAAACTTTGCTTTCCCTGGGATCCCTGGGTCCCAGACCTGTGGATCTATAAGTTTTTCAATTTCTGGGGGCATACTTGGGGCTGGACTGTTCATGTCTTGTATAATACAAAGTCCAGTCAAAAACATTCCTCGGTTTTGGTTTTCAGAAAGAGTAAAAGTCACCCCCAAGGCTGAGAGAAAATCCCTTCCCAATAATGGGCTGGGGCATTCAGGCATGACAAGAAACTAGTGAGTTATAGGAGTCTTTCCCCAGGTGCAAGTTAGACAGGTGGTGAAATGCTTTAGCTTTGGCCTTCCTTCTACCCCAAAAATAGAGCAGGTCTTTAGGGCAAGGAGCCCAGCATGAGAAGTCAGGACAGAGTAAGTGGCTCCTGTGTCCAGTAGAAACTGGACAAGCTTACCTCCCACAGCAATGGTCACCTGCAGTTCCTCCCATGTGATGATGACTGTCTTCTCGGGAGCCTTGGGAGGTCCCAGGTCCCACAAATCAGCCACGGCTGTGACTGGTTTGGGGGAATTCCCTCCCTTCCTTCAGAGCCGGGGGTGGGGGCGTGGAGGTGGGGGGGTGGGCAGGCCCATCTTCATGCCGAGTTGGCATGGTGTCCTGTTTCCTGAGCATTCCTTGCTCCAGTGTTTAGGGCTCCCACAGCTAAAACAGGCTCCCTTCCCTGGCCGAGGTCTTCTGGGAGTACTTTTGGGGTGCCCAGGAGGAGGTTTAGGTCTTGTCTTGACGGCTGCCAAAGGCCTGGCTTGCTGTCATTTTTTTCTTAAGTCACGCTGTTTCTTCTTTTTCTCCTCAGCCTGGTCTCTATTGTTAGAGAAACTGAAGGCTGTGTCAGTAAGAAGGTTGAGAGGGGTTTGGGGCCCTATGGCAAGCTTTTGAAGCTTCCCACAAATGTCAGGGACTGATTGCTAATAAAGTGGGTTGCAAATACAATGTCCCTCGAAAGTGTTTGGGTCTACATTCGTATACTTTTTGAGGGCATCTACCAATCGAGCCTGAAATAGGGCTGGATTTCCATCTTGGCCTTGGGTGATCTCTTTAACCTTATCATAGTTAACAGGTTTAATAATGCATTGTTTTATCCCTTCAGTGAGGCAAAGGATCATGTGATCCCTACTAGTGAAACCAGGCTGACCTGGTTGATAGTCCCAGATGGGAACCATTAGAGGCACTGATGTCAGGCCCACAGGGTATCGATGTGGTTGGGCAATGTGTAATCCATCAGTATATGTTCGAGCCTGTGCCCATATATGGTCTTTTCCTCAGTGGTGCAGCCGTGGGAAAGGACAATCTATAGGTCCTTTCAGGTAAGGTCAAAGGAAAGAGTCAGTGCCTGGAATTCTTTGGTGAGCCAACTAGGGTCCTCGGAGAATTGACCCAAGCAGGTATGGCATTAGTTAAGGTCAGTCAAAGAGAAACAGGTGTGGACCCTGAGGCCCACTTACTCCTTGCTGAATGGGGCAAAGAAGTTCTGGCTGCACTTCTGGTTTGGAAGGGAAAAGAGACTTGTAGGGTGGGGGGAGAGGCTGAAGATTGTGGAAGAGTGTTGGGGCTTGTTAGAGAGGGCTAGAGAGGGCTCTTGTGTAGCCTGAATGGGCCCCAGCCTGCAAGGTTTCCTAACATAGGACTTACATAGCTCCAGGTTTTCTCGGGCTCATAAGAGCCTGAACATAAGGAACTTAGGTCCATTTTCCCTGCCTTTTGCAAAAGATGTCTAACAGTAGGTTGGTATTATAGTTGAGGCTCCCATTTTCTGGCCAGGCCTCATGGTCCTCAAGTTTATACTGGGGCCAGGCTTCTTCACAAATGAAAATGAGATTTTTTTTCATTTTGAAGAATCTAAAGAAAACTTGTCCCAGTGACTCAGACTGCACCCAAGGGGTGAATCTGGGGATGTAGGAGGTGTTCCCCATCGTTCCCTCAGGGAGAGGATGTTCCTGTAACAGAGAAGACCACTGGGGTTAGGAGGTCTCATGGGGGCTCCCTAAGACAGGACTGGTTCCAGGCATCCCCATCCACCTGGTCCCGTTGACCCTACTCACAGTGGGGGCCAGCTACTGCCCTACGTGGCAGTCCTGCTGGCCCCAACATCCTGGAGCCCATGTCCTATCCTGGCATCCCTGGTACCCAGGCTGAGTGACCTTCCTGAAAGCTTCTCTGTAGATTCTGTGGCTAATGATTAGCACCTGTGTTCTGCAGTATGTTTCCTTGAACAGACATCCTCATACTCCCAGGGCCTATTTAGGTTTCAGCTTTTTCTCTAAAAGGGTGGTGGTAAATTTCTGAAAACAGGCACTGGCCATTAAGGGAGGTGGTTTGTAAAAAAGCCTCTCTTTTCCCTTCCCTTTTGTGGGCAGTGCTGCCCTTACCCCCTCCACTCCATGATGCTCCGTGGGGCCTGGCATAAGGGGAGGTGGCGGCCTGAGGCAGAAACCCCTTGTCTGCACTTATGGGGATAGAGCGCCCGTCCGGAGGCCTGAAGGAAGTACATCCGGGAGCTGAAGACGCGGGCCCCGCCCAGGCACGTACTCGGTGGGCGTGGCCGTGTGCATGAGACGCCGGGAGCCGGCTGCCTGCCTCGGTGGAGGGGAGGCAGGGATGGACCCTGGCCGCACGGCGGACCTAGGAGGGGGCTGGCCAAACGCCAGGCGATGTGCAACCTGGATGTGGTCCCACCGCAGGATCAGGAGGCTCCTGTCCCAACACCCGGGCCCAGACCGCCTGACAACTCAAGGTAAGGCTGCGTTTTATATTTCCACACAATAGAACTTGATGACGGTTCACTAAGTGGTGGACCAGGCAAACCCAGAGGGCAAAGCTCCTGCGGGTCGGGTGCCTGGTTGCCTGCGAAGAAGGCTGGAAACTCTCCTGGCAGGCCCTGCGGCCTGTAACAGTGAGAAGTGCCAGACCTAGCGGGGAGGTTGGAAGATGCGTAGCAGATTTCTTTCTTTTTCCCACTTCTAGCCAAGTAAAGCACAAAAGTAAGAATGGAAAGAGTGAGGTAGGGAGAGAGGGAGAGGGAGACGGAGAGGGAGAGGGAAATGGCGGGAAATGGCGGGAGACGGCGGGAAATCAAGTAATGCAGCTCAGGTGCAAGGGGGGCGAGATGCTAAGGCTTCCCCATTCCTCCTGGTTGGCTCCGGTAAAGATGGTACCCGAGGGTAGGTTTTTGTCTCTTGGCAGAAAGAATTCAGAGGTGTGACAGTGAGGTCAAGAAAGTAAAGTGAGGATTTATTAAGAGGAGAGTAGGCAGGCTCAGATGAGTAGCTTCCCTGAGTTTCTTTGGCAATTTGGTTATGTGAGGCGTAGAAATGAAGGGGTGGACTATTCGTTGTGGAGGGAAGGGTTTGGGGGTCGTATTCTCTGATTTTCATCCCAGCTCCACCTTCCCCAGGGGAGGAGGGTTTTTGTCCTTATGTGGCCTTGATGGGAAGTGTTATGGCCCCGGTACATGATGGGAAATTCTTATCTGCAAGGCTAATTTTATTGTAATGAGAGCATAAGGAGTAAAAAGTTACATTCGGATGCCAGAGATTTCCCCCTTTTCCCATCTTTCTCTGTCTGCCTTCAGGACACTGATCACCCCAACATGTGTGTGGTTTCCTGTTAGTCCAGAGGCTCCTGCTTTTCTTTGTCTGCCCAAGGACCCCTGCTGTTTGCAAGATGTGTGGTTTCCTGCCATGTGGGCCGTGCCCCCCTTTCTCTGCTCATATCTAGCTGGTGGCTGCCTGGTTTAACACTTTCATAGCGGCCTCTTTCACATGACTGAAAACCTATGATTTGGTTATTGTTGGGGTAACTGTACCTTTTAGAGCTGGTTTATATTTACATTCTTTTTAAATACATTTATTTTATTGACTTATTTATTTTTTTGGCTGAGTTGGGTCTTCGTTGCTGCGCACAGTCTTTCTCTAGTTGCGGCGAACGGGGGCTACTCTTCCTTGTGGTGCGCGGGTTCCATAGTTGTGGCGCACGGGCTTAGTTGCTCCGCAGCATGTGGGATCTTCCCAGACCAGGGATCGAACCCGTGTCCCCTTCATTGGCAGGTGGATTCTCAACCAGTGCGCCACCATGTATGCCCTGTATTTACATTCTGACAGCAAGTTTTAAGTTGTTACTATTCTTATCCTTGCTCTTTGATGTTTAAGGTGCTTCTTCATAATGGGTTTTGAAAGACTGAGTTAACTGCCTACACCGTGTCAGGTATTATGTTAATAATTTTACATTCATTTTGACTCTATGGAAATCTGGACACATAAGGACTGTATCCAAACCTCTGCACTTAGAAATGACCAAATTCTAGCCTGCCTTCTGGAAGCCTAAGATTGTGTCCCCAGGAGGACCTTCTCCCCACCCCCCACTTAAATGTCTGCTTGTGAAAGGTCATCAGTAGCTGGAGCATTTACTCTTTGTTCTTGTCGAAGCTGGATGAGAGGCACCTGACCTCTCCTCTTGAGAGCCATCACTAAAAAGGGCTTACAGTTGTGAATATGCATCTCTTACAGTTCAGGAGTATCTTTCTCGAGGACTTAAAAGTCATTCCTTTGAAAAGTAACCATCAGAGGAGAAAGGGCCCCAGTCAGTGTGGGCAGAGGAGTCTTACCTTCCATAACTGCCAGTGAGCAGACACAGCTGGCCTAACCACACTGATATGGACTAACCCTCTGTAATTTTTCCTTTCCCTGATTCTACGAGTCTTTCTTGCCCCTCCCCCCATTTCTTCATGTTTTCTTTGGAAATGCCCAGTCACCTCTCTGCAAATCAGATTGGAACTCAGGTCTTTCCCCCACTGTCTGAAGTTGCTGAATGTAACCTACATTGTAACCTACATTTTAACCACCTTAATGTATAGCTTTGTTTATATTTGACAAGTCAATATTCAAAATGATTTCTGATAGAATTTATCCCCAGTTCACAGAAGAAAAAGCAGAGGCTCAAAGGAATTAATTATCCCAAGACCACTATATCTAGACTTTAGCATAGTTGATGTTTTAACTTAGATCTGTTTTGGTCCTAACTCTTTATTCCACCTAAGCACATAGTAACTGTCTAGAATACCTCAGATATGTAAGGCCTCATCCCAGACATGATAAATGCAAACTAAAGTAAGCAGTCATTGAGTTTAAGAGTTTGGATTCTGTCTAGGAGTAAACAAGCCGAACATTACAAGAAAGTGTTTTCAATTATTTCAACTAAGGAAATTTAATGATTAGAATTGACAAAATCTTGGACTTGGAAAATAAGAAAAATCCAAAAAGAGCCATTAGTGAAACTGTACAACTAAGATTGGGATTTAAAACCACTGTCTTTTAATTGAGAGCAACACACCTGGTCTCAGGACTTATGGAAGCTCAGGTTCTTTATGTCTTATTGCGGAAAGAATTCAGTGAGAGACAAAGTGACAGGTAAGAAGTGGATTTATCTAGAGAGACACACATCCCATAGACAGAATGCGGTCCATCTCAAAAGGCAAGAGCGGCCCTGGGAGAAACACACTCCACAGAGTGTGGGCCATCTCAGAAGGTGAGAGGCCTTGAAATATGGGGTGGTTAGCTTTTTAAATTTATTTACTTATTTTTTTAATTTATTTTATTTTTGGCTGCATTAGGTCTTCGTTGCTGTGCGTGTGCTTTCTCTAGCTGTAGCAAACGGGGGCTACTCTTCATTGTGGTGTGCAAACTTCTCATTGCAGTGGCTTCTCTTGTTGCGGACCACAGGCTCTAGGCACGCAGGCTTCAGTAGTTGTGGCACACGGGCTCAGTAGTTGTGGCTTGTGGGCGCTCTAGAGTGCAGGCTCAGTAGTTGTGGCTCATGTGCTTAGTTGCTCTGTGGCATGTGGGATCTTCCCAGATCAGGGATCAAACTCGTCTCCCCTGCACTGGCAGGTGGATTCTTAACCACTGCACCACCAGGGAAGTCCCTGGGGTGGTTAGTTTTTAATGGGCTGGGTAATTTCATAGACTAATGAGTGAGAGGATTATTCCAACTATTTTGGAGAAGGGGCGGGGATTTCCAGGAATTGGGCCACCGCCCACTTTTTGGCCCTTTGTGGTCTGCCTCGGAACTGTCATGGCGCCTGTGGGTGTGTCATGTAGCTAATGTATTACAGTGAGCATATAATGAGGCTCAAGTTCCACTGGAAGTAGATCTTCAGCTATCTTGGACCTAACCAGTTCTAACCAGTTGATGTCATCTCTAATATGGCTACATCACTCTTTTAGAGGTTGTGCCCTGCCCCCTTCCCTGTTGTTTCATTAGGAATTTGGATTTGCTTTACAAGTTAGCAAAATTAATTAGCAGTTTAGGGTATTTACCATTTCTAATCAAATGGTGAGTTTGACCTTGTTGCCTAAACCAGTTTTCACTCCTTGTTTTGTGCTGGTCTCAGCCTATCAATAACCAGTGTTGTGGTTCTTATGATTACAAGATGCCCTTCAGGAATAACCACCAGGAAACACTGACAAAAATATATAGGTTTATTACTTACAAGACCTGGAAATTTCACAGCACACCTGGGGCCTGTAGACTTAGAAAAACGGCCCAATTTAGCTGTGGGTTGAGTTGATTCAGTGTCTTACTGAGGACTCTAGCCCTGGAGATAGCCTCTCAGATAGCTCTGAGAAACTGTTACGAAGAGACAGGGGAGAAGAGGTCAGTATATGAGTGATTTTGGTGAAGGGGTTACCTACAACTAAGCACACATCTTGGTAGAAGGTTGCTGCTAGTCACAAGAAACAGCTATCTTAGTTAATGGTTTTAGTGCTTTTATAAGTATGGGAAGATGCAAGACTCCAGGTTCATAAAAAATTCTCCTGGAAGTATCTATCGGAAGGCCTGTTTTGCCAGTTTTCCCGGAGCACAGAGTACCTCATTCCTGATGTGTACTCTGAAATCCTTTCAGGGTGAGTTAAAGGTCAGTGGCTACATTGGCTAATGATTCAATCCTTGTAGAGCCAGGGACAGTCTTTAGTTGTCAGGCCACAGCAAGGTCGCTGGGAGAGAGAAAAAGAGTGCAAAGCCTGGGATTCTGTGTTTTTTTTTTTTTTTTTTTTTTTTGTGGTACGCGGGCCTCTCACTGTTGTGGCCTCTCCTGTTGTGGAGCACAGGCTCCGGACGTGCAGGCTCAGCAGCCATGGCTCATGAGCCTAGCCGCTCCGCGGCATGTGGGATCTTCCCAGACCGGGGCACGAACCCGTGTCCCCTGCATCGGCAGGTGGACTCTCAACCACTGTGCCACCAGGGAAGCCCCTGGGATTCTGTGTTTATTGGAGTTGAGGGCAGAGGCCTAGGGCTTCATGGGCTCACTCTTTATTGGTGAATTTAAAACACAAGACCAGGAATTTAAAGCCTGGGAAAAGGAAAAAAAAAAAAAAAAGGCATCCCAAATGATCAGTTATTGAAATCAACCAAGATCTAAAACAAAGGAGCCTGGGGGGGCGTGGAGGTGGGGGGTTCCTGGCTCTTTATCTAGTTGTATGGCTGGCAGTGTCTTAATAGAGATAGCCATCGTTAGAGTAGGTGCCTCTTTGAAATAGATACCTAGGCAATCAAAGCTTAAGTCATGCATTTGCATTACAAAAGAAAAACCGCAAAACTGTTAGAACTTACACTACAGTTCTCCCATGTTCCATCTGTTTAAATATACTTAGCACATTTTTCATCCATCAAAAATAATCTTAGGAAAAATGTCACTCATTTATTCCTTAAGATGAATAAATCACCTTACTTATTTGAGCTTCTCTTCCCTGTAGAATTATGACCCCAAATGTTTCCCACAGTTTATAAGAAAAAGTGTCTAACCCCCATCCTCATAAGAATTTCAGCTGTCAGAATGGGGTAGGTAGAGAGCGAGAGAGTAAAAAGAGGCAGTAAGATACAGCCTAAGGACTCCGGAAGGGATAGGAATGTTTCCATCTCATCTTATTTCCGTTGGAATAGAGGCAGGAGATAGGCCCCAGGATGAGCAGCTGGAGTTTGTCCCCTGTGGACAGATACTCCAAGATGAAGATAATAGCAGGATAATAGGAGAGGCTGAACCCTGCCCAGATAAGAGATAAAGACCACATATTCCTCATTCTCGAGGTTAAGGAGACCTTCCGGACTATGCATACACAGAGGGGCTCCTCCGGGGTCGAAAAGGAAGGGGGCACCACCCCATAGTAGGTGATGTCAACCTACCCATAGGCCTCTTCGCTACAGTCCTTCTTGGCTAAGAGATGCGTGCACACATTGGATAGGACCATGAGATATACCAAATATGGACACTGAACCAAGCAAAGCAAGATGATTGGCCAGAGGAAACCCGGAAGAAATGCCCCATATAAGTGATTTAACCTGCCACGAGGGCGAGACTCTCTCTCTGGTTCCGCCCATGTGTCTATCCACACGTACTCTTTCTCCTCCTAATAAGCACTTTACTTGTTTCACTACTTTCTGTCTCTTTGTGGAAATTCATTTCTACAAAGCTGAAGGGCCAGGGGCCTCGTTACTAGCCACTGGTCTAGCGGCTAGGGTTCAGCGTTCTCACTGCTGTGGTCTGAGTTCAGTCTCTGGCCGGGAACTGAAATCCTGCTTCCAGCTGCTGCAGGCCAAGGCCAGCTGAGATCAGAATTAAATCCAAGTCTAGCCCTTCTCTTAAATAGTTTGTCTTTTATCCCATCCCCCTCCCAGTGGTATAGAACTGTAAATTAAAATTACAGGGGTACAGTTTTATTAGTCATTTCAAAGCAATCTCAAATCAGAATATCCAGAACACTTCTCTGTAAAGGCTTCACTATTTCCATCCTGTGATACCAACAAAGCAATCACTCAAGTATTAAATAATACAATAAGGACAGTCAGTTCTGATAGTTTTGATATTCATCACAAATCTGTTACCATGAACGGTCTCAGGTTTGGAACAAATAGCTCATTCCCATCTGGCTCTGTTTTCCTCCACTGCAGAAAAATACAATTAACCTCATTCTTATTCTTTTACCTGTAATGAAAGCACTCTACATATTATGATTCCAAAGCATGTGTTTAATTACTTAATTAGAGAATGGAAAACCACAATGGTTAGTTAACAGCAAGGCGAAAAGAGAAAAAAGCAGGGAAGACAGGATGTTTAGTGAAATATCCCCACATTTATATGAGATTGTTTAGTATGATCATTTAATGTCAAGCAATTAGTTTACTTACATGAGAGAGAACTGAAAATTTAATTCTAGTTCAGAGAGTGGGTAACAAACATTCTTGGAATTTTAAAACATGGGTTAATGAGGTATGGCTTATCTGAAATATCAAGGGAGATGTCTGGCCCTCTAACCTTTTAGGAAGAAAGTATCGAAGGTAAGTAAATATAAACTTTGAAAAGGAAGTAATAATCCAACACAGAAATATAAAATAGTTTACAATTTAATGAATAATTGATTTATAGTAATACTTTTGTGTCATTTGTAAAGCTTATAAATAAATGTTACTCCCTCCAGGAGGTATGGAAATGCTTGCCACTCTGAGCAAGCCTGGGGCAACAAATAATAATATTACCTAGAGCTGGAAGGATATACGGGCTTTTAAGCTCCACCTAGAAGTACTCAATCAAGTCTGAATTTTAACAAGATGATTTGTATGCATATTAATATATGAGGAGTGTGTGGACTTATCCTCTCTTCACACTTTTTTTTTTGCATTAAGATGTAGTAAATATTGCAAAATCGTTGTTATTAATACCCCTGCACTATGACATGACATACATATCAAATAGCACAGCATTCATGAATTTTCTTCCCAATGGGGTCTATCCTCACCATCAAAACAAAACATATTCATTTTTTTCACTATAGAAGAGAAACAAATGCCATTGTATAAAATCACTCTGTCAAATGTTTATAAACTGGATGTTTCAGAGTAGATGAAAAGATATGCCATCAGAGAAGGAAAAAAAAAATGTTCACTTAAAGTAACTCGTTTAACAGTTTCTTTCTCAGAGTATTTCTTGCATTTATCATGATTTTGGATTTAATTTTTTCCAGTTCTTATGGATCTTTTAGTAACTCTTTCAGCATAGGTTTGAGCAACAAGCTCTCAGGCTTTGTTTTCCAAAGAATCATTTCCATTCTTGAATGATAGTTTAGCTGGGTATATTTGCCTCAGCAGCTTAGAGATGTTTTCCCATTATCTATGGAGTACATTGGAGCTGTTGAAATAGTAACATACTTATTGTGCTTGTAGGGAAATATATCTTTCCTTTTTTTTTTAAGACTTTTTTTTGACTTTTTTTTAAACAATGTATTTTTTTTCATATTTAGGTCTTTAATTAATCCTGAAAAATTCTGCTATTATTTTATCAAATACTGCTTTTAATATGAAATACTAGTAAATATTCCCTTTTATTTTCTTCTAGGATTTATTTTAGACTAAAGTTGAAAATCACATGCTGTCTTCTGTATCTTTTAACCTATTTCTGATCGTTTGTATCTCTTTAATTCTTAGAATTGCATTTGGGCCTAATTTCCTCATATTTACCTTAAAGGTTACTAATCCTCTTTCTAACTGTATGAGTTGTTAAATACTATTTTTTATAGTATTTTCTTTGTGTATATTCTCTGTAATGCATTAGTTCAGTCGCTTATTTCAGGTTATTGTATTGTGTCTGTTTCTGACATACTAATTATGCCCTGTGATATGGCTCTTGACTCATTCATGATGAATCATTTCTTTATGTTTTCTTCATATTTTTTTATCAGTTTTAAATGTGAGCTTATATTCAGTGAGAATCAAATCCCTGACACTTTTGGGAAAATCATGTCTTTGTGTTATGGACATGTCTTTCACAGTATTTAAAAAAATTTTCATTTGTCAGATGACCCATTGCTATACTTGGCCTGGAAAAATTTTTATGTTACTATTTAAACTTTATAATTCCTGTAATATATAGGTAAGGTAAATTTGAACTTGAAGCTTTCTGTATAGTTTCCTTAATCATGAAAACAAAAAAGTATTCTTCCTCGTGTAAACCCAAGGTGAATGGTACATTTCTTTTAGTTTTCATATCGACCAGGGTCTTGGCAGAGAATATATGGTGCATTAATATTGGAATATTTAAGAAGTGTTAATGAAGTATTGTTAGAAGATGTAGACAAGCTGTAGAAAAATCAAAAGAATATAATACCTCAGGGATGGTAAAAGGAAGGCTCAGTAATTGATGCTAAGTTTGAAGAAGTGAGAAGCCAGAGCCATTCATTAGAAACTTCAGGCTGATAGAATTCAAATGGCTTCAAACATATGAAAAGATGCTCAAACTCACTCATAATAAAATAAATACAAATTAAACTAAAGAAAAAAAAAAACCTATTGAATGGCCTCCCGATCTTAGGTGAGGGAAGCAGTTGAATGTGGCAAAGCTGAAAATAAGAATCTAGGGAAATAGATATCCACATCTCTCCTCCATTCCTTCATTTTCTTGCTTGTACTCCCCATTGGTGAACCCCAACAAAAATCCAGGAGGCAAGTGAGCCAGCTGATAGGGTTCTCACAGGTCAGGGTTCTGGAGTAGGCAGGGTAAAGAAGGATAAGAGATGGATCTTTGGGGGCAGTGGAAGTTGTCCAGTGCTGCTTCCTTGTTGTTTTTTTTTGGAGAGTTACTTTCACTAGGGGTGTATAATGCTTTAAAGCACCACGATTTTATTGTCTCTTCTAACCATGCTATTAAACATTTCCCGTCTAATCACTGTGTGGACACTGACATCTAAGCCTGAGGATGTTGCTGCATAATTAAACATTTAACTGTGTCCGCCCTCAATACAGACATTCACAGAAATTAATAATTATCATATCACATAAATAAATAAATAATCATATAGAGTCCCCATACTTACTTCTCTTTTTTTCTAGCATTTAGAAGTTTCATTTTCTTTTTTACTTGCTTGGCCATATATAAAAATTATATTTTTATTCAACACTTTTAGAGAGAATTCCATTTTAGTTCAGATTGCATGTCCCTGGAATTTGAAGCCCAGAAACACTTGGTTCATGGACTTTGTCCTGTTTTGCATCCTAAAAGCTACAAATAATTAAGAGCAATGCTGTTTACATTTGTATGTATTGGTGAATGTTTTTATTGGGGTTCGTTGGGGAAGGACAATGGGGATAGATGATGCCCCCTGCTGCTCTTCAGCTTTGACTTCATTCATGATTTGTGTTTCTTCTTTGTTTTTAATTTTTATTTTATATTGGACTATAGTTGATTTACAAGGTTATGTTAGTTTCAGATGTACAGCAAAGTGATTCAGTAATACATATACATATAGCTACTCTTTTTCAGATTATTTTCCCTTATAGATTATTACAAAATATTGAGTGTAGTTCCCTGTGCTATACAGTAGGTTCTTGTTGGTTATCTGTTTTATGTATGGTAGTGTGTATATGTTAATCCCAAACTCCTAATTTATCCCTCCCCTCACCTTTCCCCTTTGGTAATCAAAAGTTTGTTTTCTCGTCTGTAAGTCTGTTTGTGTTTTGTAAGAGAGTATTTCTATTAAAAAACACTGGAAATTTCCTCTCCATGGTACTTCCTTCTCAAACCTGATAAGGAATGGAGCTATCAATGTAGGAAAATGCACCTACCAAAAGAGATCCATAGGATAAATGGATGTTTAAATTAATGTTATGATAAAGACATTGTACTTACATTGTGTTTGAATCATTTGAAGATTCATGTTCTTTTGAAAGTCAGAAGGAAATAATAAGTGCCTTAACAAAATGAAGCAAACAGTCCTAATAGAATGGTACTGTAAACTTAAGGACACATGTGCAAAATATGGGCAATAAGAAAAAAAGAATAACCTGGACTGGTCCAGAAAATAAAGCATGTTTAGTGAGATAAATGATTAATATAAATTATAAATGCATCTATTATAGGCTGAGGTGTTATAGATTTATGTATTATAATTTATTGGCAGTGCTCTTCAGTGACCCAGCTATAAGAACTCCTCAGTTTATCCAGTTCTTGGCTTTTCCCTTGAAATTCTTGATCTCTCCTGATCAACCTCTGGGGCATCACTCACACTTCTAGCTGAAACAGGGTTTCTCTTGTAGATTCAATAATATTTGTCAGAAAGTTATGCTGTACCATTTATGTTATAGACCTTGAGCTAGATGTTGGAGATAAAACAGAAAAAAGAAACTAGAACTCTTACCTCTTGAAACTTAGAGTCTAATGGGAGATAGAAATTAGGTAACTAATTAAACACGTTTATGATTTCAAAAAATCATAGTTGCCATGAAAATCACAGATATGACTCTATAATAGGATAATGGGGGTTAGTGGGAGGTAGGCATGATCATTTAATTAGCCTTACAGTGGAGTGAGTTAGTTAAAATGTTTTCTGGTTTGAACGACAAAATGAGAAATATGAAGAAAAGAGAGCTAGTTAGTAGTAAAGACAAGAAATGTTATTGTATGTGTATTGACAAGTATGCCCCTTTAATAATATTTAGTCAACCCATATCATTGACCCTGAATCATTGTGTCCTTTGTCTTACCCTTAGTGATAACTTAGAAGTAGTACACTAATCTAAAACCAGCTTTGTGTAGTTGCATTACATGTGTACCAAAGAGCTTTTTTCAGCTGTCACTCTTTGAGAGGATTGCAGGTAAGTGGCTGATTTTCAGTCCTACCATGACTGATACCCTACACTCCAGACCAGGAATTATCACAGGCTAAAGAGTTCAGATGGACCACAATTAAAAGTGGGGTGCAATAGCCTAAAGGAAGTTTTATCGTAAATTCTTCATACATTGTATAAAGTTTCGAACTAAGATCCCTACACAGTGTCGATACTTAGATGAATATATATTGACAAATTATTTACCAAAGAAAGACGTAAAACTGTGATTTTCACTTAGAGGTTCCCTGAACTGTTAGATCAACATCACCTATGTACCAAGAATCCTGTGGGTTTTCACATTGATGCTGGGGTGTCACGGAATTTGCAAACTTAGCAGGGGAAAGGTACAAAGAGAACTGCGAATTTTGTGCAGTAAAAAATTACTACTTTTCTGGGCTTCCCTGGTGGCGCAGTGGTTGAGAGTCTGCCTGCCGATGCAGGGGACACAGGTTCGTGCCCCGGTCCGGGAAGATCCCACATGCCATGGAGCGGCTGGGCCCGTGAGCCATGGCCGCTGAGCCTGCGCGTCCGGAGCCTGTGCTCCGCAACGGGAGAGACCACAACAGTGAGAGGCCCGCGTACTGCAAAAAAAAAAAAAAAAAAAAAACCCCAAACAAACAAACAAAAAAATTTACTACTTTTCTAAGCAGCAACCTTAACTCTGTTTTTGTTATTAACTAATGATATTTTGTTATTGAGGAACTACAGGAAACATGGTGCTTAATTATTCAGCAGCCCTAGGGGCTGTGTCCAATGCTAAGATAAAAATAAACTTCTATCAGCTGCTAGACTGAATCCAGCAGCAAGGAGGAAAAAATCATACCTTTATTTCATTTGTGTGTTGCAAAATGTGCCTGGGAAATGATCTAAAGAAAGCCTATTATAATCAAAACCTTGCTGCAGGGTGACTTTCCATGGAGTGACAAATTAACTTTAATGTATCACATGGCATTGTACTGAGGTTTAAAAAGTGAGAGTGCCTCTGAGGACTTGATTTTTTATTCAGTCTATCTGAAGGGGATTTCTTAGCACAGGTTCTAAACGAGAATCAGTGTAAGCTACATATATGCAGATTCTATCTGCAGAATCCCCAGGAATAAAACATTTCCATATTGCATGCTGCTGTCCTTCATCATAAGGAAGTCAGTTTGTCAAATTATTCAAGGCAGAAAATAGTGACTCCATTATAAAACCTCTGCAATAAAGGTAGACTTCGTAGTCATTTGATTGCATTGAATTGGCTTTCTTCTCAAGTCATGATATCCAGAGCTAGTCAGTCAACATGGACCTCAAGTCAGAGAATTTGAGTTCTAGTTTTCCTTTACTCACTGGGCAGCAACATGGTTTTGGGCCAGTGTTGTCAAACAGAAATAAAATGTGAGCCACAAAGGCAAGCCATATATGTAATTTAAAATTTTCTCATCAACATATTTTAAAAGGAAATAGTAATAGGTGAAATTAATTTTAATAATATATTTTATTTAACTCAATATATCTAAGATATTTTCATTTTAACATGTAATCATCATAAAATTATTAGTGAGATATTTTACATTTTTAAAATAATTCTTTGAAATTCAGTGTGTGTTTTACTTATCGGTACATCTTGATTCAGACTAGCCACATTTCAAGTGCTTCATGGTCACTTGTACTTTCTAGCTACTGTATTAGACAGCCCCATTTTGGACAAATCTCCAATTCTCCAGTTATCATGTCTTAGTCATAAATGACCTGGGAAAACTTAACAGTGTAGAAAATTCCCAGAGGTGAATTGTTGAATAATCAGAACAGTAACATACAACTCTGAGATAGAGAGAGCTATTAATATTCGAATGAGAAAGTTTATCACAGAATAAACCTGAGATTGTAATATGGGAGTGAGATATTAAAGACTTGGATTGGCAATTGATATTGAAATGTATTAAGAAGAAAGTGAAAAATTGAAACTCATGTAGGTAGAAAGTGTACAAAGTGAATCATTTTGTGGAATACAATGGAAGGCAGTAGGGACATTTAACACCTAGAAAATAATATATGAAAAACAACACCTATCTTCAAATAATGACTGGAAAGACTGTTGAAGAGAAAAGTTAAGCTTTTTCTAGATTACCTAAAGAGACAAATTTAAGGCCCAAACATGGCCATTTATTTATACATTAAGTAATTCAATGTGCATTCTATATTGAGCATGTACTATATGATCTCAATATGCTGACTGCTGGGATGCAAAGATATGAATAATAGAAAAGTAGACAGGTTTGAAAAATGGAATAGCTAAAGTAGGTAATTTTTCTTTTTTCTCTACATCTGTGTCTCTATTTCTGCTTTGCAAATAAGTTAATCTGTACCATTTTTCTAGATTCCACATGTAAGTGATATACAATATTTTTCTCTTTCTGACTTAGTTCACTCTGTATGACAGTCTCTAAGTCTATCCACGTCTCTGCAAATGGCACTATTTCATTCCTTTTTATGGCTGAGTAATATTCCATTGTGTATATATGTACCACATCTTCTTTATCCATTCCTCCACTGATGGACATTTAGGTTGCTTCCACGTCCTGGCTATTGTAAATAGTGCTGCAATGAACGTTGGGGTGCATGTATCTTTTTGAATTATGGTTTTCTCTGGATATATGCCTAAGAGTGGGATTCCTGGGTCATATGGTAGCTCTATTTTTAGTTTTTTGAAGAAGCTCCATACTATTTTCCATAGTGGCTGCACCAATTTACATTCCCACCAACAGTGGAGGAGGGTTCCCTTTTCTCCACCTCCTCGCCAGCATTTATTGTTTGTAGATATTTTCATGATGGCCATTCTGACTGGTGTGAGGTTATACCTCATTGTAGTTTTGATTTGCATTTCTCTAATAATTAGTGATGTTTTCATGTGTTTGTTGGCCATCTGTATGTCTTCTTTGGAGAAATGTCTATTTAGGGGTAATGTTTCTTTGTACAAGTTGCTCCAAAATGGACTGGAGGGTGACTTGGTAAGTATAAGACTGTAGAGTTCTAAGTTTTAAGTATTGTATAAAAATATTATGGAAGAGCATTGTTACTGTTGGTAACAGTGGATTGGGTTGTTTCAAACCAATCCTATCAGCTGATGGGCAGGGCCAGGTCCCAGTCCCAAGAGTCTAAAGGGAGGACGCTTAAATGGCACTTGCCCCACCAGGGTCCTCATGGTAGAACAAGCTCCCCAGAATGAGTCCACCAGCATCTATGTCCCCAGAGGGGAATCCCAGTGGCTCCCTGCCGTTCTGGGAGGCTTCTCTAAAATCAGCAAGTGAATCCGACCCAGGCTTCTTTCAAATTACTGCATCTGCCCTGGGTCCCGGAGCATGTGAGATTTTGTGTGCACCCTTTGAGTGGAACTTTAAACCACAGCCCTCTGGCTCTCCTGTAAGAAAGCCCTGCTGGTCTTCAAAGCCTGGTGTTCTGTGGCTTGCCTTCCCATTGTAGAAGCCGGGGCTGGGGAGCTCAATGTGGGGCTTGGACTCCTCCCTCCTTGGGGAAAACCCTGCAGTTGTGAGTATCATGTTCATTGGTCCCCTACCTGGTAGTGTGGGTTTTGACATCTCAGCTCCTGCTACTTTCCTCTTTGGTTCCTTCTTTATATCGTTAGTTGTAGAAAATCTTTTCCACTGGGCTTCAGGTCTTTTTCATCGATAGTTGCTCTCTAAATAGCTGTAATTTTGTGAGGAGGTGAGGTCATGGTCTTCCTACACTGTCATCTTGTCTACTCTCCATTTCTTTTAACACTAAATATTTCACTGCACTCTTCTCTTGCATGCACAATTTCTTTTGGAAGTATCCTATAATTCTTATCCCTGTTCCTTTACTGGTAAGGTTTGAAAATCTTTTTTACCTTTCAGAACTTTCTCTTTTCTATTGTTTTTCAGTCATTTGAATAAGATTAGCCTAAATGTGTGTTGGGTTTTCTCTGTACTTTTGTTGCTTCTTGTTCTCTGAGCTTTCTGGATCTGTTGGTAGCTGTCACTGATTTTGGAAAATTCTTGACCATTTTTACTTCAAGCATTCCTTCTAATCGGTCTGTTTTCCTTCTGATATTTCATATAGCCATATGTTATACCTTTTGAAATTTGATATTCAGTTTATTTTGTTTTCATTTTTTTCTCTTCATATTTTAGAGAAATCTCTATTGATTATCTTTACACTCACTGATTCCTTCCTCAGCTGCGTCAAATTTACTATTGGGCCCATCACAAGCATTTTAAAAAATTTCTGTTATGATGTTTTCTTTTTTTTAATTTCTAGCCTTTTAAAATTCTTTCATGGAGTTTCTATATCTCTGTTTACATTACATTGTCCAGCTGTTTTTTTTTGTTTTCTTTTTTTTTTTTTTGATGTGGATCAGTTTTAAAGGCTTTATTGAATTTGTTACAGTATTGCTTCTATTTTATATTTTGGTTTTTTGGCTGTGAGGCATGGGGGATCTTAGCTCACGGACCAGGGATCCAACCTGCACCCCCTGAATTGGAAGGCGAAGTCTTAACCACTGGATTGCCAAGGAAGTCCCCATGTCCATCTGTTTTTATACATTGTTTTCCATTAAAGCCCTTAGCATATTAACTATAGTTATTTTAAATTCCCTCACTGATAATTCCATCACCTGGTCATATCTTAGTCTGGTTCTGATGCTTTTTCTCTACAGACTATATTTATTGCCTTTTTGCAGCCTTATAAGTTTTTGTTGTTGAAAGTGAACATCCTTTACAAGGTTCTAAGAATTGACATAGATAAGGTTTTAGTGTGAAGATTTATGTTAACTGGGTAGAGCTGGGCTGCATTTAGTGGTTTCTGTAGTTATAAGTGTGAGAGGCTTCAAATTTCTCTCATGTCCTTGTTTATGTCTCCCCTCTTGACTTTGAGCTTCCCTAAGTACTTCTCAGAAAGAGTATGAATCTTAAAGCTTTTTTTTCTAGCTGCACCCTATTCTTATTTATTATACTGGGTTCCTGTAGGTGTGGTGGTATGGAAGATGATCATTCTACAATACTCTGATTAAGTAACAGTCCCTGACTCTATGGAGGAGGTTCCTCCCTCCTTAAGTGAAACAGGAAAGCTAGAGAAGGATGGAGAAGAAGGAATATTCTCCTCTTAGCTGAGATAAAAAGCTTGCAAAATCTTTTCCCTTACAGTATAGGCTTTTGTTATGGAGAAGGCCCTGCCTATATTTCACAATGATTATTTTTCCTCTTCCCCTAGTAGAGCCACAAGAAGGTCTTCTTCAAATCTTTCTCATGAAAATCATGTTCCTAGAAGTAAAGCCCATGAAAGTTTAGTGATCCCACTTGTAACCCCCAAGGAGTTTCTTACTCTCATTTAAATGTTCCTACTAAATTATGCCTCCAGTGGCTTCTGTTCCAGGTAAACAGATCTCAGTCGCTGTGTCCCTCTGGATGTGCCTGTCTGTTCACATTTGGGTGATAGTTTTCTTTTTGGGTTGATGGTTTTCCTTGCAACATCAGTTCACTTATGGGCCCAAGAAAAATCATTGATTTCCAGTTCCCCCAGCTTTTTCTTGTTGTAAGCACAAGAGTGATGACTTCTAACCACTTTACATGTTACAAGTAAATCTAGAAGTCCTAACCAAACTTTTGTTAATATTAGTCTTTTATATTTTACCCTGCTTTACCCTCCTCCATCCATCATGTGCCACAGATATTATTGGTTAGTTTAATGAAAAATAGATCCAAGTTTATCCGAGTTTTATTCATTTTCCATTTTGGGTACTTTAAATAAATATAACTGTCCCTCAGGGATTCTAGCAGCTTCTGGAATTTTGAAGTCACTCTCTAACACTGGTGCTTTTTTTTCAAAAAGATATACACACACATGTTTATCCAATACTGGCCTTTCTTATCCTTTTTCCCTATTTCACCAATTTAATTCTTCCTGTATCCTGTATTAACAACTGTTTTGAATACTTTGGGGGACATTTTTTTCTCAAAATATTTACAGTTTGAATTGACTGATCCATGTCGTTTAACAGATTGCAATAATTTGTATGACATTAAGTAAAAGGCAATACTTTTCAACACTCTAGTCATTAAATCAGATTAATGAGTTATCCCTCAGGTCCAGCTAGGGAAGGGGATTCATAGACTGCTTAATTTTATAGAATTATAAAATTACTTGCCTGAGATCCCCAAATAGATAGTGAAGCTTGATAGCTGCTTTGGAAGAGCTATGTTGTTTATGTCCTTGAATAAAGAGTCATTCTCATGGATAAACTGAATCACTCTCGTATAACTGAATCACTTTGCTGTACAGCAAAAATAAACACAACATTGTAAATCAACCATACTTCAATTAAAAAAAAGTCATTCTCTTCTATTTGAAGGCTGCCTTCTTTAGTAATGTCCACAAATTTGAGAAGGATATGCCGAAGTCCAAATAAATACACAAGGAAGATAAAGAAGAAACGTCCACTTAGCTGTCGGGTTAGTCTAATTAGTACTGGTTCTTTTTTTTGTGTGTGTGTGGTACGTGGGCCTCTCACTGCTGTGGCCTCTCCCGCTGCGGAGCACAGGCTGCGGACGCACAGGCTCAGCGGCCATGGCTCACGGGCCCAGCCGCTCCGCGGCACGCGGGATCCTCCCGGGCCGGGGCACGAGCCCGCGTCCCCCGCGTTGGCAGGCGGACCCCCAACCACTGCGCCACCAGGTAAGCCCAGTACTGGTTCTTAATGGGATGAGCGAAGTGGTGGCATGACTATCCTTATATCCTACAGCGAGTTATTGGCAGCCCTCCATAGGACTTATCTTTTTGTCATCTCTGGTATCTTTTCATCAGAAGCAGGCCCTATTTGGAATACTTGCCATGAACAGGATGATCCCTTTTATCAGAGATGTTTTCTTTTTTCTGAAATGGACCAAGAAAGCCTTTTGGAAATAGTTGACTGAACTCACACTGAGCCAATAAGATTCTACTTTCTAGAAACTTGAATTGGAAATTTACCCACCTCATTTTTTATGAATGACTAGCATGATGGTAATATAAGTGTCTCCAAGTTTGGAGATGCAGGTAAACAGAAACAACAAGAATGGATATTCACATGCAGAAATTGAAGGATGGATCAGACACTCAGACAGAAGTAGAGGTGAGAGATGAGACAGAGAATATAGTTAGAGAGAGACAGAGACAGACAGGCAGACTGTGATTGCTACCAGCAACCGGCTCCTAGTTTGAGTTCCCAGCAAGGTCCTGCTGTACTCTGTCTTTATAGTCCAGGCGGCAACCTTCTCAGTATAATACAACTCCCTGTTTGATTAGTAACCAAGGGAATCTTGATTAAGATGCCTGTCTGCTTCCTTACTTATCCTCTGTATTAGGTAACCAATATGTAACCTCTTGATGTGCCATGAATCTTCCCAAGTAGGGCAGTGGAGGAACAAATAACCTCCTCAGAATGGGGCATCCCAACCATGCTGATGTGTAAAAATCTTTACTCATTATGACACTAGGGATTTCAGGTTTGACAGTTTCTACTTTGTGCCTAAAATATCAATAGTAGGACCATAAATATTTAATATAATTCTTAGGTAGTGAGCTTTTAAGGATTCCTTCTCCCCAGTTTTAGAAGAGCTAGACTTCTAACCCAGGAAATTAATTATTCATAGCAAATGTTAGGTGTATAATCCATACTCCCTCTGATAACATATTTTTTTAAATAAGGAAGATTATAAAATACATCTTTGATTCAATATTATTCAAGCATCATAATAAGATAGGTGCCATATGATGATATCGGAAGATTTTTCCAATCTGTGTAAGATGTGTTAATTCCACCATGCATCATGCCCTGTCAACACCAATGAGTTTATGAGATCCTTCCATTTTGTAGGGTATATTTAGATTTTTCTTGCAAAGTTAATTTCTTCAAACTAATTTCTTTGTGATGGCATAGTTAAAAAAAAAAAAAAGGTGTATGATTCAACAGTGCCCCCAGTTTGACTATTCTCTGGCATTTTCCCTACAAGAAGGCACTTTCTTCTGCATCATATTTTAAGTGTCTTTTCTTCAACCCCTTAATAAACAGTTTCCAGAATTTTGAATGTAAGTATCTGAAAGCCTAGATTTATTTCAACCTGAAAGAAATGTAATTGTTCCAAGCTTTGGTGACCTATTAAGGAGTGACTTAGATCTGAAGGCTTAGTGTTTCTTCCACTTGCCCAGCACAGAAATCTGGAGCAACGCTTGAGGGAGGATGCCATTAAGCATGGAGGTGATTACTTTTCTATCCTGATTTTTATTTCTTTTCATATTTATGATGAGGTTTTAAAAATTTATTTCCAAGAAAGTAGTTTTAATGGGACTTTAAGGATCTTTATACCTCACAGGATATTTTGCTTAACATTTCTGCTTGCTTTTCTTTTGGGGGAGAGGGTGTTCAAAATGTAAGGCCTTTCACATCTACTTCAGCCCTAAGCAAGGAGGCCTATAATTTTACCCTTAGAAAAAGAGGTATTCTGAATAAATTTTCAGGTGTTCTAGGAGAGGCATGGCATAAATCTACTTTAATAGGCTTCCTTGACACCTAAACTACCCAACTCCATATTTATTTTCTGAAGATAAATATTTCAAGGAGTCTTTTATTTAAGGAAAAATGACATTATCTCCTTAGGGAGATAGCACCGAATCTCTCAATAGAGATTAGCAGCGAATCACCTAAAGCAGGGTTTTCAGGGAGGAGAGAAAGCTCAGTGCCTGATGAAACATCATGGTCTCACCTTAAAGGAAGATGGATGAGCACCAAAGACAAGGTCTTCCTACCACATACCTTGCTGACAGAGAATCTAGGCATCAGTCCGTAAAACATTCCAGCATCTCCATCTTTGAGGAGATTCATTGTCCTCATGCTAACCACTTCAGTCATTTCTTCAGTCCAACACAAAATTGTTTTCTAGACCCAAATATACTGAAGGAGTTCATATCATGTCACCCCAAAATATGCTACTTTGTCATATCGATTATTTTTAGTTAAGGGCACTTGAGAAACAGCAGATGCAAGAAGGGCATCTTGACCTTCCTTAATATTCCTGAAAGCAGGAGATAGAATTCCTGGATGAAAGGTGTCCTCCCCTCCCAGAAGGAAAGTAACATCATCAAAGAGAAGTGGAGACCAAGGGAATTCTATACCAGCAGACCTTGTTACAATAGTACTGATCTTCTTTTAGCTTCCTGCCACAGTTTCCTTTCTTTTCCATAACATCCTCTCTTTGTTCAACCTATCAATACTATAAAAATATGTATGTTTAATTATTTCTTTGGGTCTTCATTCCTTATAAGGGCTCCTGTGTCAGGTAAAACATACACATTTGTATGCTTTTCTCCTGTTACACTGTCTTATGTTAGTTTCTCAGTCCCAGCCAAAAAATTCTAAAAGGACAAAAGTAAAATTTCACCTCTCTGTATATGTATAACTGATTGATTTTGCTGTACACCTGAAACCAACACATTGTAAATCAGTTATACTCAATAAAAATTTTAAAAAATAGTAAATTAAAAATAAATAAATAAAAATGAGACAATGCTATACAGCACTTAACATGGTAACTGGCACCCAGCATTCATGTAATAAGTTAGGTATTATAATTATTGTTATTATTATCACTATAAGGCCCTTGTTTATAACAGATGACAGTTGTCACTGTAACCTAACTTGAGCCATAAACCAATAAAATCTATTTTTTAAACCCCAAAAATAAATAAATTTCACCTCTCTGCAGTATGAATGCATTTAAGTTGAATAAATGGACTTACCTGTTTTGCTTTTAAAGATGCTTTTCAAAATAAACATAACAAATATGAATATATGACTATTAAATAAAATTTCACATATAAAATAGATTGAGCAAAGTTTTTTTTTCAAACTCACCTATAATCTCATCAGTCAAAAATCAGAATGGAACAGTTCCTTCTGGACTGTTTCTACTAGTTAATATCCTATTACATTTTGATATGTCATTATATTTCAAGTAATACCCAATAACTATATAATTGCATGAATAACATTTCTAATATATGAATACTGTTTTATTAAGTGAAATCACCATAGTTTTCTTATAACCCTTTTGCTAAAATTTTACCTTATTTCCAATAATTTTGTCTAAAAAAACAGAAGAATTGACTCTCTATGAAAATTATACTTTTCATGCAATTTCCGCTTGACATGTTCCTTCAAATGGAATTACTATATAAAAAAGAAACAGCCTATTTATAGTGTTTGCTAAACTTTGTCTAATTGCCTTCCCCAAATTGTTGACCATTTTGTTCTCTGTCCCCTGTTAACATATACCCAGTTTCATGATGGCAAAGGAACTTTGGGTAATTATCATATTTTTTGAGAGTCTTTTAAAAAAATCTGGATGGATGAAGTTTTATTTGGATTTGCATCTTTCTAGTTTTACATTTTCTTTATATTTGTGAATTATTAACTCCTGTCCTTTGCTCCTTTAGAATACTATCAACTAGAATTTAGAGGTTTTCTTAGATCCCTGACATTAATATTAAAGTATCTTCCATGCAAAATAGTGAGACTCTTACCAAGGAACACACTCACCAAACATAGGGAAAAACTCACAGAGGAAAGAGTAGTCACATGTGTGCTGGTACCCTGGCTTACTGCACCCTAGGGCAATGCCTAGAGGTTCTAGGAAGATTTCAGGGCGGAGTTCAGAGGAGAAACCAGAACCACTGGGAAGTAAAATTTCTAATATATACAATAATGTACAATGGAAACATCAGCCCTTTCCAAGCTGTGATCAGGGGCAGGGGTGCAATGGCAACATAATACGATGCTAACATGGCTACAACCTTTCCTCTCAGCTTTATTGTTGATTTAAGGTCAGAACTGGTTCCCATCTATTTTTGAACAAGGCCATCTTCTTTGCAAAAGATACATTATGCAAGATATAAAGACAAATTAACCCTTATCTCCATGTAATTCAATGGTAAACTTATTATTAATTGATTGAATTACTTGTGGTAGGTAGTTTAACCTGTGTTCCTCAGTTTCTTTATCTCAGTGATGTTGATATGAGAACTTCCTACACGCCTAACACACAAAAATGATTTTATGCAGCTTAATTAGAAATGTTTAGGAAGTTAATCAAGTGTTTTGGAAAAAATTTGGTGTCTCTCTTGAGACCGTAATGAAATGCATTCCAAAGTTATTCTATTTCTGATGTTTTAACATACTCACCATCTCTGACAATGAATTCCAATATGTGAGGATGGGTACCCAGCAACCATGACATTAACTTGAAGTTACCTCTGTGGATATGGGCCAATTAGATGCTCTCATCTTAGAATCTGGAATGAAGATTGAGTGGAGATAGACTCTGAGAATCACTGATGTTGTTATATAATGTGCATAATCTAAATGTAGGCTGCTGCTGATGACTCCTGTATCTATCTATCTATCTATCTTTCTTTCTTTCTTTCTTTCTTTCTTTCTTTCTTTCTTTCTTTCTTTCTTTCTTTCCTCTTTCTTTCCTCTTTCTTTTTCTTTCTTGTCTTGTTTGTTCATCTCCTCCTTTGAGACCAGTGCTCACCCTCCTTGTTGTTCATTATATTTTCCTTTTCTGGAAAAGCTGGCCTGAGTCAGAGCCAGAGTCAGAGTCAGAGTCATTTGCATATAAAAGGAGAATAATTATTGTGGCGTATATTGTTACTCATTTCATTAATAATGTTGAGCCCTCTAAGGGACATATAGGAGCAATCGAGTCCACATTTCTCCCTTTTGTCTTGATGTTTCCTTTGAAAAATCTACTGGATTTATTAAACACCTACTAATGATAGGACCCTTGTGCTGAATGTTTTGCTTTACCTATTTTTTCTCTTTCCATGTTTACAACTTTTTCATCTAAGGATTATTTTTATCTTAGATGAGGGAACTGGAATTTGAAGATGTTAAATGCTGTGTTACTGTTCAAAGAAGTGTGAAATTATAGACCAGGCAGCCTAATATCTAAATCAACATTTTTCCACTGTATCTTTCCACTTTCATCGTTCAGGCTTCCACATAAATAAATATAGATAGTGAATAACTTTATAAAAGCCCCTAGATTACAGATATTTTACGTTGTGTTCCCAGGAAACAGACACTGAGGGAGAGAATAGCGTGCAGAAATTTCCTTAGGAATTGCTTTCAGAAAATATACCTGAGTGGATGGAAGAATATATGACTGGGCAGAGAGAAGAATAGATGAATATTACAGTCAAAAGAAAAACATCAGCTGATTCCACTGGGAGTGCAGGAGTTGGCATGTCCTTTCATATTTGTCCCACCTGGAGGCAAGGGAGGGGGCCTTTATACCCCTATATTAACCAGACATTGGGTACGACTGCTGATGGGGGAAGAAGTGATCTTAGGTGAGGCAATGTTTGTAAACTGAGGAAAACTCTCTCTAGAGGCATACCGTGGTATTCACTATAATTCATTGTTTGTGCCATTTGGATTCACTTCTTTGCATAATAAATTTTAGGAACAACTCCTGCAGAATTCTGGCTGGGCCCTTTTTGTGGGGAACTTATAAAAAGACAAAATCAGCTGGGCATGTTATATACTTTGTCAGAGCTGCCTCTTTGGTGGAAATGTGTCCCACCAAAATTCATATGCTGAAATCCCAACCCCCAGTACTTCAGACTGTAACCCTATTAAGAGATAAGGACTTTAAAGATGTGATTAAATTAAGGTGGGGCCTTAATCCAGTATACTTGGTGCCCTTATAAGAAGCAAATGAGCACCAGGGATGTGCATGCATGGAGAAAAGAGCATGTTAGAACATGATGAGAAGGTAGCTCTCTTCATGTCAAGGAAAGAGGAGTTACCAAGAGAAACCAACTCTGCTGACACCTTCATCTTGGACTTTCAGCTTCCAGAACTATGAGAAAATTAATTTCTGTTGTTTTAGCTACCCAGTTTATGATATTTTATTATTGCAGACGTACCAACCTGTACAGACCACTTGGCTGCAGCTGGTATTAAGTTATACTTGATATTCATTATCTGCAAATCTACTACAGGTTCCACATGCCCTTCATCTTTGACACATAACACTGCTCAGATGGGTGGCTGATTTGGAAGGGTAATTGGCTAACCTGTCTAATATAGTTTCTTCAACCACTAAATCTTGGTAGCTTAGAGCAGTAACAAAAATTGCAAAAGTACAGGGTTTGATGTTAGAGTTATAGTTCAAGAAATAACTGAAGTTATTTCTTCAAAAAATATAGAAATATAGTTCAAGAAATAACATTCTTCTTGATAATGGTTCTTAAAAGCAAAACTGAAAAAGCCACAGTATAACTGTTAATTCTCATTAACTAATCTGGAGGGTGTGCATGTTATTTTTAAAGGAAATAGACAACAAAACTGAGACATAATATATTGGCTCCCATTATAACTAGTTTTTCAGCCATTAAATGGTGAGTTGACTGAATTCAGTGAGAGAGAGAGAGACAGAGACAGAGACAGGCTGGGGGTGGGGGCTGCCGACGGTATGTGTGGAATATTTTCTAATTTCAGTAACAGGTGACTAATGGATAAAAACAATTAACATGATTGTTCTCTCCACACAATGTCAAAATCTTAAAAGGAACATTTTACTTTTGAGTTGTGTAATTGTGAATAACTCCGTTTAGCTTTGTTTAATATAAGTACTGTATTAATAGTTTTCTGTTTTATTTGTTATTTTTTTATTTCTATTTTAAAATTTTTATTGGCATATAGTTACAATGTGTTGCTTTCTGCTGTACAGCGAAGTGGATCAGGTATATATATATATGTATCCACTCTTTCTTAGATTCTTTCCCCATATAGGTCATTACAGGGTATTGAGTAGAGTTCCCTATGTTATACAGTCTTTATTAGTTATCTGTTTTGTATACAGTAGTGTGTATATGTCAATCCCAATCTCCCAATTTATCCCTCTCCCCCTTCCCCCCCTGTGTGTTGTTGCATTGTTTTACAAATAGAAACACTAATAGTCTGTATCCTTAAAGAAGAAAGAACTTTGATTCATATAGAAATAAATTTCTTCGCAAAGTTAAAATGGCTACAAAATACTTGTAGCTACAAGTATCTTAAAGTTAAAGAAGTAAGTAAAGAAGTTAAAATGACTACAAGATACTCCTGTCAAATGCCAATTAAAATGAGGGGGAAAAAAATAAGAGAGCAGGACCTAGAACAGTTTTGGCAAAGATTCATTACAAAGAATATTAACATCCATACACACAACACACACTCTTACAGGTATGTAGGAGTAAGAAACACTTAGGATGGGGGCCTAAGTTAATATTAAAATTGAGTAAACTAGAGAGTACAATTGTGCAAAAATGCCTTTATCCTAAATGGTAGCTAAATGCTGGTTAATGTGGATAGAGTTAAAAAGAATGAATACCTCTTATTTAACATTTGTTTTATGTATCCAAATGCATCTCAGAAACTGTGAACTTGGGGTCCTGCAATGAATAAAGACAATGTCACTGTATTCAGTGGAGTTATAATGTAGGCTTGGATTCCAGTGAGTAAATTTTAAATATAGTTTGTGTTACATGGACCCAGGTTTCTTTCAATCATTAGGGTGATCCCTTTGCATTATCTGTATCCAGCTAGGAAAGTGGAGGAAGCATAGACTCCTTGAAGGGGCTGGCATAACCTCTGCTTACTTGTTATTGTCAAGAATTAGACACACCTTCTGTTCTTTCACAGCTATAGGTTTCAAAACTATCAGAGTTTTTGTAATTGTTCTCTGTACTTTCAGTTTCCACAAGCTAGAAAGCTGAGATGAAAATTTGTATCATATTTTATTGCATACATATGCATAGCACAATATATAGAATACAAAGTTTAAATACTTTGATGTATTATTAACACAGATCTGTTTTTCTGCTCAATTATTGGTTCTAAAGCAAATCAATATACATCACATGGTAATGTTACGGATAAGGGTAAGGAAGATAGAGAAGCAAGACAGGAGTGTCTTGTTTATGTAAAGTTTTCAAGGTGAGGCGGTAGAGGAAATAATATGGTTTATATTCTGGACATATTTTGGAAGTAGAGCCAAGGAAGCTGCCAGAGGACTGGAAACAAATTGGGGTTGTGATGTGAAAAAGAAAGGAAGTGATACTGACCAGGGTTCTTGGCCTTCCCCAATCAGTAGAAATTGACTAAAGGCCAGACAAGAAATTCAGGCAAGGCTTTATTGGGGTCCCTGCTGCAGCAGGGGGCTGTGAGAACAAACAGATTTCCTTGCTTGCTTGCTCCCTGGGGGGGCAAGCTTGTTCCTTATGTGGGGTGAGGGTAGGGGTGTGTCCAGGGGTCAGGCTGGAGGGGTGGCTTAGGTTTTTTGCCTACCCTCTGGTGGTGTTGAGTGCAGGGTGCATGCTCAGTACCCTGCTTTTGCTCTCAACACCCTGTTTTTGCTCCAGGCTCTTCAGAAGCAGCAGTTGGGTTTTCTGGTCTCCTTGTACCTTTTGTCCAGAATTTGCCCTAACTGTACATGCATGCAGTTATTTTTAGTTCCATATAGTTTTTTTTTTTTGTCTTTTGTTGTTCGAGGGGAGGTATGTCCAGGTGCAAACATTGCAGCACTGCAGCAAAGGGTCCCAGGTCCCAACCTGTCTCAAAAGGAGTCCGTGCAAGCTCTGATATTTTAGGCTTGATGATGTAGTCATTAACATAGTTCACCAAATATTCCTGGTTGTCCTAGAACCAATAGAATATCTTTCCTCTTCTTGATATATGAGAAGAATGTACTCCATGCCCCTTTGCATTTGGATATGGTCACATTTTCTCTGGCTACTGAAATATGACATTTGACACCCTTTACTGGCATCTCTTACTGCCAATGTATGATTCACCAAATACTCTTTTTCTTCCTGCCAAAACTGGCAATGTTGTAGATATTGGTTACTTCATCAGCCTAGATTCTGGAATGAGGACAACATGGGGCAGGTCTCCAAGCCTACCCTAAAGTTGAAGTAGCATGAAAGAGAAAACAGTTTGTTGTTTTGATTCACCAAAATTCTGGAGTCAATTTGTCACTGCAGCATATCCTAGCCCATATGTAATTAATAGATTTGGCAACTGGAAAGACAGTATCGTTATTTACTAAAGATTGGAATAAATAGGAGGGAGAATCAGAAATTTGATTAGACAAGTTCAGTTGCAGCTAAATCTGTTAGAAATTCAAGTAAATGTCACATAACAATAGGATATAAGAGCATAGAGCTTTGGGTAGAGAACTTGGCTGGGGATTAAAATTTGCACTCTATCAGGATTGAGTATTTAAATACACAAGATTGCATGAAATCACAAAATGAGTGAGTGCAAGCAGATAAGAGTAGAGATTCTAAGGATTAAGCCTGTGGCATGTTATTATTTAAAAGTCAGAAAGATAAGGAGAAAACCGAAGTGAAGACTGGAAAGGAATTACCACTAATGTAGAATGGAAGGTTCTTAGAAGTTAAAGAAATTTGTTAAAATGGAGGAAATGATCAAGTATACTGAGTGCTGCTGAGAATTTAAATATGATGGAATTTAACGGTTTACCACTGGCTTTAGCAACGTGGAGATCATCAGAGACATTAAAAAAGCTTTGTCCCTGGAGTGGTCAGGAAAACACTGTTGATGTGGTTTCTAGGGAGACTGGGAGAAGGATTGAAGATATGAAGTTTAGATACTTTTAGGGAAACATTTTGCTCAAAATGTTATCTGAAAAATGGGAGCAGTATCTGAAATTAAATGTAACTGAAGAGAACATTTTTATCATGAAGGATATTATAGCATATGAAGCTGTTGTGAATGATCTGGCAGAAAGAAAAATACTGATGATGCAGGAGAGAGGGGACAATTGTGGGAACCATGTCACCCAGTAGACAAAAAGAGTTACTCCTTAATATACAAGTAGTAAGTATGGCTTATTTTAGTGCATGCACACCTCATCCTGTAAATCAAGGAAGCTCAGGAAAGTGATTCTAGGTATAGCTATGGGCTCTCAGAGGAAATGTGAAACATACAGGGACAGATGCAGGTAGGTGGGGATATGTAATGCTGAGTGCATTTGGATGTTCTTTTCTGATTTCTTCTCTTTCTCAGTTAAAATAGGAAACAACATAAAGTGAGGTTGCTTAAGATTTGAGTGAGAAGATGTGAAAGGGTTACTTAAAAATGTGGGAGCATGAGAGGATGAAGGAATTGAAAGCAGAATGCCAGGCAGAACTTTGAAGTCAGTGATTATGAATTAAAGTCAGCATGTTCATCAGAGTTGCATGGGTTTTTTTGTTTTTTTTTTGTTTTTATGTCTAATCCAACTTCAGCTATATTGTACAGATGCAGAGTTGACAGGGCAGTCATTGTAGACAGCATTGGTGTATTTCATGTATTGTGAAGAGCAGAAGGGTCAAGGGAGAGCATACGCAAGAAAGGGATGGAATCTGAACTGAGTAATAGAAGAGAGAGGCCTAAAGCTATGAAAGACAATAAAAATTAGTGGGATCAATGGATTGTTCAAGATGGGTGAATGAATTGTTTGATGTGTGCTGTTATGGACAGGGAAGAAAATATTTAGTAGTTGATAGTCTGGTAGTTGGAGGAAAGATAGTAGTCACTGTTTCTGATAATTTTTCTTGTTATTCTTCCTATTGATAAGGTAATGGCAGATAATTTTGGTGATAGGGAAACATCAGTACAGACTTGCTCAGCAATCACAAACCACTGCTGAAGAGGGAAGTAATTACAAGTGTTAAATATGTCATGATTGCTCAATCCTTGTAGTTAAATGCACTTATGGACTATTTGCCTTCACAATCCCTCAATTCAGTTCTCATTTTCTGAAAGTGATTGCTGTTGGTAACAGAAAAGAAAGCCCTAGGTGAAGAAAATAATCTTTTTCATGCCTATTTAATTCTAGGCTCTATATGTTTTAAAGAGGAATAAACCAATACACACAAAATAGCTATTTAAATTAATGAGCCCTGCCAATTATGGTCTAACTACTTATAACTAAATATACATTATTTTATTCATAAAAACTTGGAAATAATTATACCCAGAAATCCTTAAAAATAAATTGCTAATTTCCAACAGGCATATCATTTCTTCTTGAATCTTATCATTTAAACCATGAAATGTTTTTGTATTTATATAAATCTGTATGCATATTTTTTGCAGAAAATTGTTCTAAAAGAAGACAAATTCTACAGCAAGTATTTTTGTATTTAAAACATGGAGCAAAAATTGAAATATATCACTCAGTGAAGTATGAAAGAATGAATGTATTCAAAGTGTGGACATTTTAAACTCACGTTTTTTTCCCTCATGAAAAAATGATTTAAGTGAACTTGTAAATAGAAACCATATTATACAGTGAAAGAGTGAAATGGGCCTGGGATAAAATTGTGTCTTCAAACATTTATTATGGGACAATTCCCTATGCCTTAATTTTATCATTTATAAAATAAGAAAGTCGCTCTCTCCCTCTCTCTGAAAGGGCTTAAATTTTATTGAGAATTAATAAATATCTTTAGGTATGTTTTTACTTAATGTTAAATAAGGTTTCAATATAGGCTTTAAAAATATCCAGTATTCAACTTAATATTGGCTGTTTACCTTAAGCCAGCACCTAATATACTAACTCTGAAACATTTTGCTAAAAGTTTCAATATTCAGATAATCTCAAGAAAAAGTAAAGTCTTACTTGATATATCATGTATATAGAAAAATGCAGTAAAAGGATACAGCTAGATGAATTTTCCCGTAATCAAAATACCCATGTGATCAGCAATTAGAGCATCCAGAATTCATTCTCCAAAAGACACCCTCCACTCTACACACTAGAATAACCATACAGTGATGCAGATTAATTTGTCTGTTCTTGAAATTTACATAGATGGAATCTTATTACTGTCTGCAAACTTCTGGGTCTGATTTTTTTGCCTCAGTATTTTGTTTGTGAATTTCATACATGGTCTTAAATATAATGTAATCCATTTATTCCTTTAATTCATATTATTTTATTGGTTGCATATACCAAATACTATTTATCCTTTCTGATATTGATGGAGATTTGGGTTATTACAAATGGTTAGGTATTAAATCTTGTCATTCTCAGTTAGATCTACTATTGTTTTAATCACTCTCTATTCATCCCATTGCTGAGGGAGGGATTATTGCTGAGAGTTATGGAGATGGCTGAACATATGATATTCAACAATGGACTCATGAGATTGACAGACATTTATTAGTCACATACACTCACAGCATGAGGAAGGAGGATGTGCCACACGGTTTCACATGGGAGTTTTACTCAGGTAGAGAGTGAGCAACCAGGGCCTGTGGGAAGCAGGCTTAGTAGTACCAAGAGGAAGACTGCGGCTCTAGCTTCCATGGGAGACGTCATTAGCTTGTTTGAAAAATGCTGCGGGCTGGCAGGGAGGGAAGTGAAACCCGCTACTCAAGGATAAGCAGGGACTGTGCCTGGTCCCCTTGATAAGCAAGGTTTTTTGGCTGGGGAACCTGTGGTTAGGCTATTTGACACCCTCCTGGTTTCACAAGCTGTCAAGACAGCACATAGTGTTGGGTTTTAATTTTAAGTCTTACCACAATAATCCATCTGGAATTTATTATTTTATTCCATATGGCAACTTAATTGATTTAAAACTTTATTGAAAAAAAGATATCTGTTGCATAATCTTATCACTTGTTTTATAAATCAGTCTTTCTTGTGTATGTCCATTTTTAGAATCCATTCTTTTCATTACTCTACTTGATTGATTCTTATGTTAAGAATCTAACTATTGTTTCAAAATAGGTTTCTTTTTTTTTTTTTTTTGCCGTATGCGGGCCTCTCACTGTTGTGGCCTCTCCCGCCGCGGAGCACCGGCTCCGGACGCGCAGGCTCAGCGGCCATGGCTCACGGGCCCAGCCGCTTCACGGCATGCGGGATCCCCCCAGACTGGGGCACGAACCCGCGTCCCCTGCATCGGCAGGCAGACTCTCAACCACTGCGCCACCAGAGAAGCCCTAAAAATAGGTTTTGATGTCAGTAAATCCACAGGTTTTATTTCCTTATTCAAGTTTACCTTGACTATGCTTGGACATTTGTATTTGCATATAAATTTGATAATTGTTTTTCAATTTCAAACACAGTAACTTACTCAGATTTTGCTTGTGACCATATTCAATTCATAGATCAATTGTGGGAAAATAGGCATTTTTGCAATACCAACCTTCCAACCTATGAATTTGGTATATCATCCCTAAGTTAATTTTTTTCAATAATGTGTGTGTGTCTGTGTGTGTGTGATGTGTTTCCTGGAAATACATCTCACATATCATTTGTTTGATTTATTCCGTGGTGTTTGCCTTTTTTTATGATAGTGTGTGTGGGTATATTCATTTTTATTTAGGTGAAATTCATATAAAATAAAATTAACCATTTTAAAATGTGCGATTCAGTGGCATTTAATGCATTCACAATGTCGTGCAACCACTGACTCTCCTTTGTTTCAAAACTTTTTCACCACCCCGCAGGAGCACCCCAATTTTCCCTCCCAAAACCTCCATTCCTCTCTGCTCTGGCAATCACCAACCTGTTTTCTGTCTCTTTGGATGTGCCTATTCTGTATATTTCATATAAAGGGAATCATACAATATGTAACATTTTGTGTCTAGTTTCTTTGACTTAGCATAATGTTTTCAAGGTTTATGGAAGTTGCAGGATATATCAGTACCTCATTCTTTCTGTGGCTAAATAACATTTGATTGTATATTATATACCATACTTTGTTTATCCAATAACCTCCAACTTTTGACTATTATGAATAATGCTGCTATAAACAATTATGTGTACAAGTTCTGTGTGTACACATTTTCAGTTGTCTTGAATGTATACCTAGGAGTGGAATTACTGGGTCATATGATAATTCTATGTTTAACTTTTTGTGAAACTGTCAAAATATTTGCACAGGATATGCACCATTTTACATTCCCTCCAGCAATGTGCAAGCATTCCAATTGCCCTACATTTTTACCAACACTAGTTATTTTCCTATTTTTTAAAAAAATTCTGGAAATTGGCTAAGGAATCGTGATTTTTAAATTTTATTCAGAGGCACTCCCTAGCTTTGGTTATTCTGGAACTCTTACAATCCCCTTTGATACCAGGAATGCCAATTTATTGGTGCTTACATAATGTAGTTCATAATGTAGTGGCCATGGCTTATGTTCTTTTTTAAAAAAAATTATTGAAGTGTAGTTGATTTACAATGTATTAATCTCTGCTGTACATCAGAGTGACTCATTTATACGAATATATATTCTTTTTCATATTCCTTTTCATTACAGTTTATCACAGGATGTCGAATATATTTCCCTGTGCTATACAGTAGGACCTTGTTGTTTATCCATCTTATATATATATATAATAGTTTGCATCTGCTAAGTTAAAAAGAGAAAGGCAAATACCATATGATATCACTTATATGTGGAATCTAAAATATGATACAAATGAACTTACCTAAGGAACAGACTCACAGACATAGAGAACAGACTTGTGGCTGCCAAGGGGGAGGGAAGGATTGGGATTTTGGGATTAGCAGATACCATGGCTTATGTTTTAAACTTTATTGTAGTAGAATATCACTAGAATATGGTTAAAGCTCAGGCATATTGTTTAGACTTGTTAAAATCACCTTATTAAAATTAGTATTAGCCAGAATACCAATGTGGTGAAGTCTAGATGCCAATAATTCTTGAAATACTATTTTAATTGAGGTAGAGTAAGATACATTTATAAATGATTAAATATTTAATCATTTATGTATTTGAAATATTAAGCCCGTCTGTAGCTCTGGGATATACCCAGGTCATAGGCATTATCTCTTTACTTAAACTTAACATTTTCTTGTGAAGATTTCCAAACTCATTTGGTCAATTGGATTGCGTTTGCCAGCTTGGTTACCCTAATTATCAGGGTCTGAGTGAGACAGGGTCTCACATGCAAGCAATTTATTTTTTTAAGTGATACAAAGGAACAGATGCAGGAAACTGGGTGGCATGAAGTGGGGAAGAAGAGAAGAGAATGGTTATGTTCTCAAGCTTGTCCTTGCTTGTCCTTGATTCAGCTCTCAGAATCAGTGTGGAAGAAACCTTAGAACTGTCCACTCCAGGGATGGAAGTTTCCAATGGTTCCTACTTGTAATTGTTCAAAGACTGTTCCATGTAGACTACCCACACATGTACTTTCAAGTTTTCACTTATGTCAGATAGGATGAGGGGGTCCAGGCAGCATCAGATGAGTACTAACCAGAAAGAGAGATGCAGTATTACTGAAGTGATGCATTTTCAGGTTGTACCCATGCACGTTGAATTGTAACAACACTGTGGAGAAGAGGTTATGAGATAGGATACAGTAGGCATTTTATTCTGTAGTGTATATGTTGCACCATTCAGATACATCTGTCTTACATAAAGCCCAATCCATTACAGAACCTTCAAGGTGGGGTGAACCACCAAATCTACAAAAAACTTGACACAGGTCAAGTTTATATTATATATAATAAAACAGGTCCAAGTCAGTCACTGGTTTTCATTATTTCCCTTTACCACCAGCCAGTCTAGATTTCCCTCATAATCAGTCAGGACTTCAACAGATCTAGTTTGGTTGCCTGACGGAGTGCCCAGATTTCATCCTCAAGAGATTGGAGTCATGAGTTGCTTTACCCTTTTCAGTCTGTGGTTGCTGCACTGTCTGTTTGTAGTAATCGCTAGGCAAGGAACATCAAGAGATTGATCCCATGAGTTCTATATTTACTCTTTACAATTTTCTCTTTTGTAGCAACCTTAGCTCTTTAGGTTACTTAGAACCAATTACTCCACCTGTATCTTAACTCATTTCTTTGCTTTTTATTCCATTAGCACGGCCAAATGGCTCTTTGATGGTCATAGCTTTGGGTTCAGTGGAACTCTTGCTGTGTACCTCAGTGAAAGAGGCCCTCCTCCAGGGACAGGTACTTTCAATTTGGTATAGCCTAAATTATCAGGACAGAATGCATAAGTTCTGCAAGAATTGTGGACATGATGATGTAATATTTGTACTCTTGGCTTGCTTGACCCATGTAAAAATGCATTTGGATGCAGCTACGTATATAGGTTTTCAGTACAATGCAAATATTACATCTAAGAGGGCAGCACCCCAAATTTCAGGGGAGTGCACCAAGTAAGTGCTTTAAGCTATTTTATTTAAATTGAACATTCCATCATACTGTTAGTCTAGCTATTTTCAGTGATGTAGTAACTGAGAGGACAAGTGGTCCCTGTGACCATGTACCTACAGGTCCACCTCCTTTGCCAGAAAACCATCTCATGGGCTGGGACTATTCCATTCAGAATCCCATGTCTTTGTACTGGGCAGCTCCTAAGGCTTCACATGTTTGTAGTAGCAGATTCACTGCAAACAAGATAGACAAATCTACAAGAGTAGATGTCAGGGAGACCTTCAAGATAGTGGAGGAGTAAGACACGGATATCACCTTCCTCCCCACAGATACACCAGAAGTACATCTACATGTGGAACAACTCCTACAGAACACCTACTGAATGCTGGCAGAAGACCTCAGACTTCCCAAAAGGCAGGAAACTCCCCATGTACCTGGGTAGGGCCAAAGAAAAAAGAAAAAACAGAGACAAAGGATAGGGACGGGACCTGCACCAGTGGGAGGGAGCCGTGAAGGAGAAAAGGTTTCCACACACTAGGAGCCCCTTCGCGGGCAGAGACTGCGGGTGGCGGAGGGGGAAAGCTTTGGAGCCACGAGAGGAGAGCGCCGCAACAGGGGTGCGGAGGGCAAAGCAGAGAGATTCCCACACAGAGGATCGGTGCCTACCGGTACTCATCAGCCCGAGAGGCTTGTCTGCTCGGCCGTGGGGCGGGCGGGGCTGGGAGCTGAGGCTCAGGCTTCGGTCAGAGCGCAAGGAGAGGACTGGGGTTGGCGGCGTGAACACAGCCTGAAGGGGGCTAGTGGTGCCACAGCCAGCCGGGAGGGAGTCCGGGAAAAAGTCTGGAACTTATATACACTACCAAATGTAAGATAGATAGCTAGTGAGAAGCAGCCGCATAGCACAGGGAGATCAACTCGGTGCTTTTTGACCATCTAGAGGGGGGGGATAGGGAGGGTGGGAGGGAGACACAAGAGGGAGGGGATATGGCGATATATGTATACTTATATCTGATTCACTATTTTGTACAGCAGCAAGTAACACAACAATGTAAAGCAATTATACTCCAATAAAGATGTTAAAAGAAATTAAAAATAATACAAAGTTTTTTTAAAAAAAAGATTAGATGTCAATTCTGATAAGAAAAAAGTACTGGCCCTGCAAAATGTCTGGCTGGATTCCTAAGTGGTTGGTCAAATAATTAGGACTCAGTTTTGATCTCGTTTTTGGCACCTTGGGCGATCAGCAAAGACAATAGCGGAAATAGCCTTAGTGAAAAGATAAACTCTGGGGGCTGGTGCTCCATGTTGGGAAACGTGGCAGTAGAGAGTTTATTTGCCTTACGAGTTGCTAATTAGAGTGGTACATTTGTTACAAGTGATGAACCTATATTGACACATTATCGTGGCCCAAATTCCACAGTTTACATTAGTAATTATTCTTGGTGTTTTACACTCTATGGGTTTGGACAAATGGATAGTGACATGTATCAAACATTACAGTGTCATGTAGAGTAGTTTTACTAACCTAAAAATTCTCTGTGCTGTTCCTATTCATTCCTTCCTTTACCCTAACCCTAGCAACCACTGTTCTCTTTATTTCTGCACAGTTTGCTTTTTCCAGGATGTCATATATTTGGAATCAGACAGTCTGTAGCCTTTTCAGATGGGCTTCCTTCACTTAGTGATGTGCATTTAAGTTTCCTCTGTGCCTTTTCATGGCTTAGTAGCTCATTTCTTTTTTGCACTGAATAATATTCCATTGTCTGGATGTACCTTAGTTTGTTTATTCACCTGCAGAAGGGCATCTTAGTTGCTTTCAAGTTTTGACAGTTATGAATAAAGCTGCTATAAATACCTGTGTGCAGGTTTTGTGTGGGCATAAGTTTTCAACTCATTATAGAAAACCAAGAACTATGATTGCTCGATCTTATGGTAAGGGTATGTATAGTTTTGTAAGAAATTGCCAGACTGTCTTCCAGAATTAATGACCCATTTTGCACACCCATCAGCAATGAATGACAGTTCTGTTGCATCACATCCTTATCAGCATTTGGTTTCAGTGTTCTGAATTTTGGTCATTCCAATAGGTGTATAGCGATACCCTTTCGATGTTTTAATGTCCTGGTGACATATGATATGGAGCTTCTTTTTATATGTGTGTTTGCCACCCGTATATCTTCTTTGCTGAGATTTTGGTTAAGGTTTTTGTCCCATTTTTTAATCAGGTTGCTTATTTTCTTGTTGTTGAGTTTAAGAGTTCTTTGTATATTTTGAATAACAGTCGTTTATCAGATATGTCTTTTGCAATTTTTTTTTCTACTTTGTGCCTTGTCTTCTCATTTTCTTGACTGTCTTTCCCAAAGCAATTAAAAAAAAAATTAATGGAGTTAAATTCATCAGTTCTTTCTTTCAGGAACCATATCTTTGTTGTCTAATTTTAAAGGTCATCATCATAGCCAAAGTCATCTAGATTTTCTCTCATATTATCTTCTAGGAGTTTTAACGTTTGTGTCTTACATTTAGGTCTGTGATCAGTTTTTTTTTTTTTTTTTTTTTTTTTGCGGTACGCGGGCCTCTCACTGCTGTGGCCTCTCTGGTTGCAGAGCACAGGCTCCAGACGCACAGGCTCAGCGGCCATGGCTCACGGGCCCAGCCGCTCCATGGCATGTGGGATCCTCCTGGACCGGGGCATCGGCAGGTGGACTCCCAACCACTGCACCACCAGGGAAGCCCTGTGATCAGTTCTGAGTTAATTTTTGTGAAGGGGAGAAGTCTGTGTCTAGTTTCCCCCATCTCCTCCTCCTCCTCCTTCTTCTTTTTCATACATGATGTCCAGTTGTTCAACCGCCATTTGCTGAAATGACATCTTTTGTCTATCATACAGTCTTTGCTCCTTTGTCAAAGATAAGTTGACTATATTTATGTGAGTCTATTTCTGGGCTCTCAATTCTTTTTTGTGATCATTTTTCTATTCGTTCCTCAAACTATACAGTCTTGATTGCTGTAGCTTTATAGTAATTTTTGAAGCCATGTTGTGTCAGTTATTTAACTTTGTTCTTCTCTTCAGTATTGTTGACTATTCTGGGTCTTCTGTCTCTTCATAAACTTTGGAATCCAAGCAAGTTATTTTGTGGATATTGACCACAATTTTGTTTGGGATTGCAAAGAATCTGTAGATTAAGCTGGGAAAAACTGGCAACTTGACAGTATTGAGATATCCAGGAGCATAAAGTACTTCTCCATTTATACAGTTCCTTGATTTCATTCATCAGAGTTTTATAATTTTCCTCATATAGACATTTTAATTTAATCTGAGAATTTTTATGGCATTATCAATAACAGGTTATCACACTGAAAGAAATATTTATTAAATATCAATCATGCCAAAGGACGAATAGGAAAGAGAATAAAATATTTTATTCTAGCTATAGAAAATTATATTACCAGATCTTTGTTATGAAAAGGGCAATGAAAGAATGAAAATCTAAAAGTGTGGGGAAAACATATCATAGAGATGTGTAAGGGTTAATCAAATATATATATGTGTGTGTGTGTGTGTACATATATATACTTTCTGCACATTGCAAGAGCAACCCTTTATTTATTTGCCAACTTTTAAATATTGTATTTGTGTTTTATCTTTTCTTTCTAAATAAGTATTCACTTAGAAGGTTTCTTCTTTTTCTGAAAAAGAGCTCCTAAAATGATATCGGCTTAGGTGTAGCAAGACTTGGATCTACTCTGCTGAGCAGGTAGAATATATGAAGCCACTGACTGTATCTGGAGGATTCACTCAAACTTCATCAGTGAAATGAAATGATGATTCAGCGTACAGTACATGTGTCTATTTGGGTACTCTACACTCCATTTTACACCAATTATTACATAGTTAACTATACCTTTCAGGAATTCTATAACAGGCTTTCTTTACAAATCCTATAAAGACAGTGACAGGAGATAGGAGTTAGACCACTACAACACAGACTATTAAAATTTTAAGCACATGATTTGCATTAGCCTGGGCATGCCATTATCCACAAGCCATACCCTTATCTTGAATTTACAGACTCTTTTGAAACCTCAACCTGTCTGTCAAAACCTCAGTTTGTCTAAAAGTAATCAATCAAAGACTCTTCTTTAAAATCTGTATTTTGCAAGGTGGAACTTAAAGGGTAATTATAATTAGAAATCTAAAAGTAGCCAAGGTATCTACTTAAAAAATGAAAAAGAATATCATGGGAGACATTCTGTACCTCTGGAGTTTATTTTCCCATTTTTCCCCAAATTCAAAGAAATTAACTGCTCTGCAATGATACATCAATAGAGTCAAATACTCAATTTACTCAATTCATTTTTAATTTTTCTCTCTTTTTTTGTAATTTATTCATTGTGTGAGAAACCAGATAATTGAAAAGCGTTAGGCATGAAAGTTGGTTGACTTAAACTCTGTATATTATGGATAAGGCATAGAAGGGCAGTTAATAGCTATAGCTAGGAGCAGCTATTTGGAAATTAACTAATTAAAGATGAAATTTGCACTTCGCTAGAAAAGAGTGTTTCCATTTTAAGTAGTTATGTATCCCTGAATTTGAAATTAATGTGAAGAAACTAAATGGTTAACCCAAATTTGAACAATTAAAATTATCTACATATGAGATATAAATGATAATATAACGTATATAACCACACATGGTTGTGAATTGAAAATGATTATACTACATGTTTGAATACTAAATCAGATATGATCTATTTACCTATAATATTGTAAGTCATCTAATAGTAGTTGTAAATAGTAATAGTAACTTGATAGCTAAATTGTTATCAAGCATGTTAGCATTAACATTTTATCTCCAAAGCCTCTAAATATTGATATTGTAGAAACTGAGGAATATAAATCCCATAGACTGTTTATACCTGTTTTATCACTAAGTTTCTTCTCTATTTCAAATGGACATTTACTGAGCTCTAACTGTGGGCCAAGATGATCAGCAAGTCTTCCAAGTTGGAAGAGTTTGTGAGCAATGATATTCAAGAATTATACTTAAATTAGGCCCTCAAAGTTTGAAGTACATTATACATCAATCAAGTGAGGGGAATACAAGGGAATATTTTTTAACCTCAATAATGCATTTCCTGAAAGTCCATTTTTCTGATAGTAAGTTTGCCAGCCTTCATTTCTATGTTCTTAAGAGTGTTACCTATTAGTAACATATATTTGTAATGTAATTTTATTCAATTTCAAAAACATTTTTCTTTTAATTTTCTACTGCATCCTGTTTAGCTCTTTGAATATTGAAATATTTGGATTCACATAAAATATTAGCTATTTGTACTTTACATCCAATTTTTCCAAATTTCTTTTTTCTTTACTGCTTTTAATTGTATAGTGGTGTTTTCTTTAGTCCTTCCACTTTCTTCACCCTACTGACTTAATAATATAATATTAAAAATAGTATTGATAATAGGTGACAGTGGCTCATACTCTGCACTAAGCGCTGTTCTAAGATACTTACATAGATTAAGTAATGTAATTATCAGAATAAGTGTAAAGTAGATACTGCTGCTATCTTACCCTCATTTTGCAGATATGAAACCTTGCAGAGCTAAACAGTTGCTACGGAACACACTGCTCTCTACCTGCGCTAACAAAGCTTAAAAACACCCCAAAAGAGTCAAGCTGCTTTCTAAGTAACATAAGTGCCTGCCAGAAGAAACTTCATCACTCTTTAAAAAAATTAAAATATCAAGCAACATATTATTAGCAATATCCATCATACAGTCACATAACTGCGAGACATACAGAGAAGCTAAACGATTTGATCTATGACCAGAAAAGAAATCAGTCAACAAAAACAGACTTAGAAATTACATAGAGGACAGAATTAGTAGCCAAGAACTTTACAAAGGCTGTCTTAAATATGCTTACGTATTTAAAGGGTGTAATTTGGAGGTTTCAGGACCAAGCACACATTTACCATTCTTTTGGATGGCCTGGACTCCTGTTCCCTGTGCATCTCCCACCCCTTACCCCAGTGACTAGGAAGAACTGTCAAATGCCTTCACAGACTCCTTTCTGGAATCTACATGCTCTTCTGGGTTAAAGGGGGGCCTAGATATAAGTCCCACAGTTTTGGGTATCTGATTCGTCTGAATCAAGGTCCTATAATTATTTTTTGCCTAAGTAGCTGAGGATGGCTTTAAGCAAATTCTGTAGGCGTTTGAAGGATCCCCACTGGTAGAGTTGAGTTGAATTATCATGTCTCCTATTCCTGAAAGTGAAGATATACTAATATCTAATAACCTCTTCCGTGTTTTTATGTTGTTTATTATTTTATTACTATATTTTTTCACTCCTCTAATCTTTAACTCAATCATTGCTTATATTTAACTTTATCATTATCAATAAATATAAATTATTTGATTACCGTTCTTTCTACAATCTCACTCTTTATTCTGGATTCATCTTTTTTTTCCTTAAAGTTACTTCTTCTTTATTAAAATGAGGAATAGTAGATAACTGTAAAGTGTATAAAGTATAATGTCCTTAGATATACAGTTTAATGACATTATCATATATTTATGTCCATCTGTAAACTATCCAGACAACATATAAAACATTTATAGATCTCATAAGATGCCTTGCATCTTTTCCCAATCCATAACTCTGAGGTTTCCACTATTATGACTTCTGTCTTTATTGGTTAGTCAAATAATTATGTTGGTTAGTATTGTTGATCAATTCACATATACTTACTTGTTCTATAAGCTACAAAGAGATATATACAAAAATCTCCACGAATGAGTGTGGATTTGTCTACTTCCGCTTCAGTTCATCATTTTATGTTACATATCTAAGCTATATTTTTAGATGAATACTTAGCATTGTTATATCTTTTTGTTGAATGAACCACTTATTATGGTATTTTATTTCTAGATGGTTTAAATATTTTTCTCTTCGTTTTAGTTTCAGCAATTTGACTATGGTGGGTTTTTTTGTTTTGTTTTGTTTTTTTTTTTCCGGTATGTGGGCCTCTCACTGTTGTGGCCTCTCCTGTTGCGGAGCACAGGCTCTGGACGTGCAGGCTCAGCGGCCATGGCTCACGGGCCTAGCCGCTGCACAGCATGTGGGATCTTCCCGGACCGGGGCATGAACCTGTGTACCCTGCACTGGCAGGCGGACTCTCAACCACTGCACCACCAGGGAAGCCCTATTTTTTATATGTTTTAAATATTTCCCTAAAAAATGGAGACCAGTGGATGTCCAGTTTTGACAGACAACTGCATATTAAATTTATTTGGAATTTAGTAATTTCCTTGCAGAGGTAAATATACTTTTAAAAAAGTACTAGACAGTCTTAATGGAATAAAAATTGCTCTCAAAAGGAGGTTCGAAATATTTTAGCAATTACAGAAAAGAGACTTGCTTTCTGTAACTGAAACTGAAATAATCTTTAGAATGCTCTGTAATTCAGAGGGATAAGTGACAAGAAAAAGTAAAATTCTGTCAAACTTGAAATATCTGTTTAGCAACTGCACCAGGACTTTATTACATATTGTGATTTCAGTAGCCTATAAAAAAAGGTTAATGAAAAGAAAGGTTTTCCAGTGTTTCACTTAATGTTAAGGTGGTTTAGTTTTCAGTTGTTATAATGTAAGGATCTGAGCAAAAAATACAACTTATTTCCTACTACTACTAGATTTGGATAAAATGCTAATAGATAACACTGACAGCTGATATTTGTCCTAGTGCATGGATCACTTTTGTCTTATTATTAAATTTTATTAGTAATTATTATTGCAGACTATGAATGATGTAGGTCTCTTTCCAAAAAGACAATATGTGTTAATTGGTTTTCATACTTATAAAACATTGATAAATGCGTTCTTAACTCCAAGAATATTAAATGCATATCATGAATGACAAGGTGTCATATTACATATGTGTGAGATGGGATTAAAAGCTTCCGTTTAGCAAATGGAAAAAGTAAAAAAGATTTGTTTTATACATATGAAAAGGAAAATTCCTGGGAATGAAAAATGTTATAACTACTGTGGTGGTTCCTCAAAAACTGCAGATAGGGCTTCCCTAGTGGCACAGTGGTTGAGAGTCTGCCTGCCGATACAGGGGACATGGGTTTGTGCCCCGATCCGGGAAGATCCCACATTGCCGCGGAGTGGCTGGGCCTGTGAGCCATGGCTGCTGAGCCTGCGCGTCTGGAGCCTGTGCTCCACAACGGGAGAGACCACAACAGTGAGAGGCCCGCATACCACACACACACACACACAAAAACCCCTGCAGATAGAACTACCTATTGACTCAGAAATTCTACTCCTATGTATACACCTGGAAAAAACAAAAACAATAATTTGAAAAGATACACACACCCCAGTGTTCATAGCAGTATTATTTACAATAGCCAAGATATGGAAGCAACCTATGTGTTCATCAATAGACAAATGGATAAAAAAGATGTGGTATATATATGCACTGGAATATTACTCAGCCATAAAAAGAATGAAATTATGCCATTTGCAGCAACATGGATGGACCTAGAAAATATTATGCTTAGTGAAATTAGAGAAACACAAATACTGTGTGATATCACTTATATGGGGAATCTAAAAAATAAAGGAAACAAATGTATATAACTAAAGAGAAATAGACTCAGAGATATTAAAAACAAACTAGTGGTTACCAGTGGGGAGGGTAAAGGGGTGAGAGGCAAGATAGGGATATGAGATTAAGAAATAACACCTACTTTGTATAAAATAGATACACAACAAGGATATATTGTACAGCCCAGGGAATTATAGTCATTCTTTTGTAATAACTTTAAATACAGGATAATCTATAGAAATACTGAATCAGTATGCAGTACACCTGAAGCTAATATAATATGGTAAATCAACTATAATTCAGTCTAAAAAAGAAAATAAAGATATTTTGACTGTATTAAAGACAAGCTGAAATTTAAGCATAGAATGGAGGTAAATATTTGCAACAGTCTTAAAAACTATCTAGATCATATATAAATATTTATATGTTATAAAAACGTGTAAAAAAATTTTAAAGTAACGTAATAGAAAATGCAAAAAATGTGAAAACTCAGTTTTAAAAAGATCCTAATTACCAATAAATATTCAAGAAATGTATAATTTTATAAATTAGGGGAATGGCATTTCAGTCATAAATTTTAAAAAGTAAACATCTCTGATAATGACAAATTTTATTAAAAATATAACAGTATAGAAATACTCATCTATGGTGAGATTTTAACAATTATAACCCTTCAAGGACTAATTTTTTATTATTTTAATCAAAAGAAGATGTACAGTTAGAACCCAGCCCTTTCATTTGCATTACACATGGGGATGTGTTTAATAACATTCCCACATTTTTTTTCAATTTAAATCATAGACTAGTAGAATTCTCTGTTAGAAGCTAAATAAATATATTTTAAATTAATAAGTTCCTAAACAATACATATTATTCAGCAGTTGAATAAATCATATACACATGCATATTGAAAAGACAATATTCAGAAAAATAAGCAGTTGGTTTAAAAGTAGGTACAATATGATTCTTGTGTCTGTAATGTTAAAAAAGTGATATATTTTAATCTTAAATTATACCATAAATAGTTATTAATTAAAAAATATATACAAATATAAGTGAGAGTAAATAGGCCTCACAGGATAGGCCTCACGTGTAATTCTCAAACTATTTTTTAAAATTGCAGAGGAAGGAACACTTCCAAACTCATTCTATGAGGCCAGCATCACCCTGACACCAAAAAACACAACAACAATAACAAAACAAAAAAAGAAAATTACAGGTTAATATTACTGAAAAACAGATGCAAAAATCCTAAACAAAATACTCACCAATCAAATTCCACTGTACATTGAAAGGATCATACACCATGATCAAGTGGGATTTATCCCTGGGATGGGAGAATGGTTCAATATCTACAAATTAATTAATTAACAAATTGAAGAATAAAAACCATATTATCATTTGAATAGATGCAGAAACATCTTTTGGCAAAATTTAACATCCATTTATTATAAAAACACTCCACAAAGTGTGTATAGAGGGAACATACCTCGACATAATAAAGACCATATATGACAAACTTACAGCTCACGTCATATTCAGTGGTTAAAAGCTGAAGTCATTTTCTCTAAGATCAGGAAAAAGACAAGGATTTCCGTTCTGACTACCACCTTCAACATAGTATGAGAAGTTCTAGCCATAGCAATCAGATAAGTTAAAGAAGTAAAAGGAATCCAAATTGGAAAGGAGGTGGTAAAACTCTCACTGTTTACAGATTGCATGATGCTATGTACAGAAAATTCTAAAGACACCATCAAAAACTATTAAATCTCATTAATGAATTCAACCAAGTTTCAGGATACAAAATTAATGTACAAAAATCTATTGCATTTCTATATACTAACAGCAAACTACCAGAAAAAGAAATTAAGAAAACAATTCCATTTAAAATTGCATGAAAAAGAATAAAATAACTATGAGTAAATCCAACTAAGGAGGTAAAAGACATATACTCAGAACACTAAAAGTCACTGATAAAAGAAATTGAAGATGACACTAACAAATGGAAAGATATACCATGCTCATGGATTGGAGGAATTAGTTAATATTGTTATAATGACCATAATACCCAAGGTGATCTAAGGATTCAGTATAATTGCTATCACAATACCAGTGGCATTTTTCATGGAACTAGAGCAAATAATTCTGAAATTTGTATGGAAACACAAAAGACACCAAGTAGCTTAAACAATCTTGAGAAAGAACAAAGGAGGAAGTATTATGTGCCCTGATTTTAAACTATACCACAAAAGCTACAGTAATCAAAACAGAATGGTACTGGCACAAAAACAAAGAGATCAGTGGAACAGAATAGAGATCCCAGAAAAGAACCAACACTTATATGGTCAATAAATCTACAACAAAAGAGGTAGGAATATACAATGGAAAAAAGATAGCTTTTTCAGTAAATGGTGTAAGGAAAACTGGACAGCTGCATGCAAAAGAATCAAACTGGACTACTTTTTTTACAACAACAGCAAAAAAAACCTCAAAATGGATTAAAGACTTAAATGTAGGACCTGAAACCACAAAACCTAGAAGAAAACATAGGCAGTACACTCTTTGACATAGGTTTTAGCAATATTTTTGGGATATGTGTCCTCAGGCAAGGGAAGTGAATGCAAAAATAAACAAATAGGACCATAACAAACTAGAAAGTTTTTGCACAATAAAGGAAAATATCAAAAAAAATATAAAAAAGAAGAAAAAGAAAATGCTGCCTGCTGAATTGGAGAAGATATTTGCAATTGATATATTCGATAAGGGGTTAATATCCAAAATATTCAAAGAACTCATACAACTCAACATCAAAAAATGAACAACCCATTTAAAAAATGAACAGAGGTCCTAAATATGCATTTTTCCCCCAAAGGAGATACACAAATGGCCAATAGGCACATGAAAAGATGCTCAACATCACTAATCCTCAGAAATGCAGCTCAAAACCACAATGAGATATCACCTCCCACTTGCCAGAATGACTGTTATCAGAAAATACAATAAATAACAAGTGTTGGTGAGGATGTGGAGAAAAGGGAACTCTCTTGCACTGTTGGTGGGCATGTAAATTACTGCAGCCATTATGGAAAATAGTATGAAGATTCCTCAAAAAATTAAAAATAGAGGTACCATACTATCCAGCCATTCCAGTCCTGAGTATTTATGCAAAGAAAACAAAAACAGTAATTTAAAAAGTTATACACACCCCTCTGTTCATTGCAGCATTATTTATAATTGGCAAGGTATGGAAGTAACCTAAGTGTCCATCAACAGATGAATGGTTAAAGAAGATGTGAAATATATATATATATATATATATATATATATATATATCCATATATGCACTCACACATACAAAATGGAATGCTACTCAGCCATATAAAACAATGAAAACTTGCCAATTGTGAGAACATGGGTGGATCTAGGGAATATTATGCTAAATAAGTCAGATGAAAGCAAATACTGTATGATTTCACTTACATGTGGAATATAAAAACAAAACAAATGAACAAACATTATGAAACAGAATCATAGATACATGAACAAATTGGTGGTTGCCAGAGGGGTGGGGTTCGGGTGGATAAGAGAAATAGGTGAGGGAGATTTAAGAGGTCCAAACATCCAGTTACAAAATAAATGAGTCATGATATGAAATGTACAGCAGGGGGAATATAGTCAGTAACAATGTAATATCTTTGTATAGAGACAGATGGTAACTAGACTGGCCACCGTGATCATTTTGAAATGTATAGAAATATCAAATCACTTTGTTCTGCACCAGGAACTAACATGCTGGTGTAGGTCAGTTATATTTCAAAAACAAAGAAACAAAGTCATAGAAAAAGAGATAAGATTTGTGATTACCAGAGGCAGGGATTGGAGGGAGGGGAAGTTGAATGAAGGTGGTCAAAAGGTACACACTTCCAGCTATAAGATAAGTACTACGGCTGTAATGTACAACATGATGAATATAATTAACACTTTGTATGTGTTATATGAAAATTGTTAAGAGAGTGAATCCTAAGAATTCTCATCATAAGGAAAAATTTTTTTCTTTTATGTTGTATCCATATGAGATAATAGACTTTCACTAAACTTGTTGTGGTAATCATTTCATGATGAATATAAGTTAAATCATTGTGCTGTACACCAATGGTCCCCAACCTTTGTGGCACCAGGGACCAGTTTCGTGGAAGACAATTTTTCCACAGACTGTGGTGGGGGGGATGGTTTCAGGATGATTCAAGTGCATTACATTTATTGTGCACTTTATTTCTAGTATATTACATTGTAACATATAATGAAATAATTATACAACTCACTGTAATGCTGACAGGAGGAGAAGCTCAGGTGGTATGACGATCAATGCGGAGCGGCTGTAAATACAGATGAAGCTTTGCTCGCTCGCCTGCCGCTCACCTCCTGCTGTGTGGCCTGGTTCCATGGCCCAAAGGTTAGGGACCCCTGCTGTACTCCTTAAACTTATAAAGCGCTGTGCATGTCAATTATATCACAACTGTAAGGAAATAAATGTAATTTTAAGAAAGTGTGTGTGTGGGGGCTACATTTATTTTCAAATCATGATTCCAAAAAGTAGATCATCTAGAAACATAATTGTCTATAACTCATCATTCTTTCATTTACTGTTTGATCTAAATTTATGAGTTATTCATTATTGGAATTTAAATTAGAATATGAAAAGAATTGATAGCCAGAGTGTTTTAATGCTTTATTTTCTATGAATAATTTATGTGACAATGTAGCTGATTTTTTACCTCAAAAAAAAAAAAAGACTTTCCAGTGAACATACTAGCAGCTTAATATCAGTCTTGAGATAGGAAAAAGTTGTAGATGAAAGAGCCTAAGTCTGAGGTTGTCCACTCACCGATGGCCTAGGTGTGCAGGGCACCCTGTTGGTTACATGCATGGACTTTGCAGTCAGATTGACAAGCATTCATTTTTCAGTGGTACTGCACACCATAATTGTCATTTAGTGTAAAAGTTTTATGTTAACTGTGAAATGGGAGCAATAATAGCATTTTTTCTGTAAGTTATCCATGATGCTTTTTTTTTTTTTTTTTTTGCGGTATGTGGGCCTCTCACTGTTGTGGCCTCTGCCTTCGCGGAGCACAGTCTCTGGACATGCAGGCTCAACGGCCATGGCTCATGGGCCCAGCAGCTCCGCAGCATGTCGGATCTTCCCGGACCAGGGCACGAACCCGTGTCCCCTGCATTGGCAGGTGGACTCTCAACCACTGCACTACCAGTGGAGCCCCCGACTTTCCCCTTTTGTAACCATAAGTTTGTTTTCTATGACTGTAAATCTATCTCTGTTTTGTAAATAAGTTCATTTATGTCATATTTTTAGATTCCACATATAAGCGTTATCATATGATATTTGTTTCTCTGTGTGACTTAGTTCATTTAGTGTGATCATCTCTCGGTCGATCCATGTTGCTGCAAATGGCACTATTGCATTCTTTTTTATGACTGAGTAATATTTCATTGTATATGTGTACCACATCTTCTTTATCCATTCATCCGTACATGGACATTTAGGTTGCTTCCATGTCCTGGCTATTGTAAGTAGTGCTGCTATGAACATAGGGGTGCACGTATCTTTTCGAATTAGAGTTTTCTCCAGATATATGCCCAGGAGGAGGATTGCTGGATCATATGACAACTATATTTTTAGTTTTTACTGTTCTCCATAGTGAGTGCACCATTACACATTCCCACCAACAGGGTAGGAGGGTCCCCTTTTCTCCACACCATCTCCAGCATTTATTGTTTGTAGACTTCTTAGTGGTGGCCATTGTGACTGGTGTGAGATGATACTTCATTGTAGTTTTAATTTGCATTTCTCTATTAGCAATGTTGAGCATCTTTTCATGTGCCTGTTCCAATTATGGCATCTTAACTTACTACATGGTGTTAGAAAAATCTGTGTAAACCTGATGGGATTGGACTAAACTATTTAAAAGTGTCCCTCCAGTTCTGAGATTCTATTAATCATACAAATATACTGACTTAAAAACCTTTGTCAAGAGTGTCTTTTGTGGCATTATTAAACATTATGTTAGTGATAAATACTTCAAGTTACTTGTCCATACCTTCTAGAAACTTGAAAAAATTCTTGATATTTTTAAAATATATATCTTCTTCAGTTAAGATCTACCTGTATTGTCAGAAATTTAAAACCTAGACATGTGTTTGACTTAATTCTTCTTTTTATCATCCCTGTTCCCTCGTGACATAGTTTCTGTTGAAGGCAATGATCTACTAGCAATAACACAATTAGTTCTGCATATACCACACCTACTAAAACTGCACGGCACATATACATGAAGATAGGCTCTAAAGCATAAATATGGGCAGGGACTCAATGGATCATATGCCCAGTCAAACAAAACTACGGACAGAATATAGTACAAATATTAACTAATGTGTGTGTACATTTATTTTAATCCTAGTAGTTTCTTTCCTTTTCATTGCCTCACACTCTCACCCTCCTGGGCTGTGGGAATTTGGATAATTCAACACTGTAATACATATTTGGGAGAATTCCTGGGAGGGAGATTAAGATACATCAGGATTGGAAACAGAGATGCCCTCTCCCTAACTAAGGTGTCAGGCAGAGGGGAAGTAATACAGGCACAAATAGAGTAGAAATAATGGTGCAGTTTAGAGAAAAGGGTCCCAGGAAAACTTGATTTAGATTTTCAGGGCTTTTGGTAATTTAAAAATGATGGAGCACTTACCTGCATGTAATTCACAACAGAATAACAGCTTAATTCCTAAAATAAATAAGGAATTTGAATAAAATTTTAATTTGCCCATAATTACTATTTAAAACTGCTCATTTTTGGTTGGGTTGTTTGTTTTTTTGACATTGAGCTGCATGAGCTGCTTGTAAATTTTGGAGGTTAATCCTTTGTCACTTGCTTCATTAGTGAATATTTTCTCCCATTCTGAGCATTGTCTTTTCGTCTCGTTTATGGTTTCCTTTGCTGTGCAAAAGCTTTTAAGTTTCATTAGGTCCCATTTGTTTACTTTTGTTTTTATTTCCATTTCTCTAGGAGGTGGGTCAAAAAGGATCTGGCTGTGATTTATGTCATAGAGTGTTCTGCCTATGTTTTCCTCTAAGAGTTTTATAGTGTCTGGCCTTACATTTAGGTCTTTAATCCATTTTGAGTTTATTTTTGTATATGGTGTTAGGGAGTGTTCTAATTTCATTCTTTTACATGTAGCTGTCCAGTTTTCCCAACACCACTTATTGAATACACTGTCTTTTCTCCATTGTATATTCTTATTTATTTTTATTTATTTTTATTTTATTATTATTATTATTATTTTTTTAATGCTTGGCTTATTTATTTATTTATTTATTTATTTATTTATTTATTTATTGGCTGTGTTGGGTCTTCGTTTCTTTGCGAGGGCTTTCTCTAGTTGTGGCAAGCGGGGGCCACTCTTCATCGCGGTGCGCGGGCCTCACACTATCGCGGCCTCTCTTGTTGCGGAGCACAGGCTCCAGAAGCGCAGGCTCAGTAGTTGTGGCTCACGGGCCTAGTTGCTCCGCGGCATGTGGGATCTTCCCAGACCAGGGCTTGAACCCGTGTCCCCTGCATTGGCAGGCAGATTCTCAACCACTGCGTCACCAGGGAAGCCCTCCATTGTATATTCTTGCCTCCTTTATCAAAGATAAGGTGACGATGTGTGCGTGGGTTTATCTCTGGGCTTTCTATCTTGTTCCGTTGATCTGTATTTCTGTTTTTGTGCCAGTACCATACTGTCTTGATTACTGTAGCTTTGTAGTATCGTCTGAAGTGAGGGATCCTGATTCCTCCAGCTCCATTTCTCTTTCTCAAGATTGCTTTGCTATTCAGGGTCTTTGGTGTTTCCATACAAATTGTGAAAGTTTTTGTTCTAGTTCTGTGAAAAATGCCATTGGTAGTTTGATACCAATTGCATTCAATCTGTAGATTGCTTTGGGTATATACTCATTTTCACAATGTTGATTCTTCCAATTGAAGAATATGGTATATCTCTCCATCTGTTTGTATCATCTTTAATTTCTTTAGTCAATGTCTTACAGTTTTCTGTATACAGGTCTTTTGTCTCCTCAGGTAGGTTTATTCCTAGTTAATTTGTTCTTTTTGTTGCAATGGTAAATGGGAGTGTTTCCTTAATTTCTCTTTCAGAAGACCTAAATAGGCATTCCTCCAAAGAAGATACACAGATTGCCAATAAACAGATGAAAGGATGCTCAACATCACTATTCATTAGAGAAATGCAAATCAAAACTACAATGTGTGATCATCTCACACCAGTCAGAATGGCCATCATCAAAAAATCTACAAACAGTAAATGCTGGAGAGGGTGTGGAGAAAAGGGAACCTTCATGCACTGTTGGTGGGAATGTAAACTGATACAGCCACTGTGGAGAACAGTATGGAGGTTCCTTAAAAAACTAAAAGTAGAACTGCGACATGACCCAGCAATACCACTACTGGGCATATACCCTGAGAAAACGATAATTCAAAAAGAGTGATGTAACACAATGTTCATTGCAGCTCTATTTACAGTAGCCAGGACATGGAAGCAACCTAAGTGTCCATTGACAGATGAATGGATAAAGAAGATGTGGCACATATATACAATAGAATATTACTCAGCCATAAAAAGAAATGAAATTGACTTGTCATGAGGTGGATGGACCTCTAGGTGTTATACCACTGTTATACTGAGTGAAGTAAGTAAGAAAGAGAAAAACAAATACTGTATGCTAACACATATATATGGAACCTAAAAAAAGGAAAAAAATAATGGTTCTGTAGAACCTAGGGGCAGGGCAGGAATAAAGACTCAGACATAGAGAATGGACATGAGGACACGGGGAGTGGGAGGGTAAGCTGGGATGAAGTGAGAGAGTGACATGGACATATATACACTACCAAATGTAAAATAGATAGGTAGTGGGAAGCAGCCACATAGCACAGGGAGATCAGCTTGGTGCTCTGTTACCGACTAGAGGGGTGGGATAGGGAGGGTGGGAGGGAGACACAAGATGGAGAAGATATGGGGATATATGTATATGTATAGGTGATTCACTTTGTTTTAAGCAGAAACTAACAGACCCTTGTAAAGCAATTATACTCCAATAAAGATGTTAAAAAAAAAACTGGAGGAATCAGACTCCCTGACTTCAGACTATACTACAAAACTACAGTAATCAAGACAATACGGTACTGGCCCAAAAACAGAAATATAGATCAAGGAGACACAATAGAAAGCCCAGCGATAAACCCATCCACCCATGGTCAACTAATCTGTGACAAAGGAGGCAAGGATATACAATGCAGAAAAGACAGTCTCTTCAATAAGCGGTGCTGGGAAAACTGGACAGCTACAGGTAAAAGAATGAAATTAGAACACTCCCTAACACCATACACAAAAATAAACTCAAAATGGATTAGGGAACTAAATGTAAGACCAGACACTATAAACCTCTTAGAGGAAAACATAGGAAGAACACTCTGATACAAATCACAGCAAGATCTTTATTTATCCACCTCCTAGAGTAATGGAAATAAAAACAAAAATAAACAAATGGGACCTAATCAACCTTAAAGCTTTTGCACAGCAAAGGAAACCATAAACAGGATGAAAAGACAACCCTAAGAATGGGAGAACTTATTTGCAAATGAGGCAAGTGACAAAGGATTAACCTCCAAAATTTATAGGAAGCTCATGCAATTCAATATCAAAGCAAACAACACAATCAAAAAATGGGCAGAAGACCTAAATAGACATTTCTCTGAAGAAGACATTCAGATGGCCAAGAAGCACATGAAAAGCTGCTCAACATCACTGATCATTAGAGAAATGCAAATCAAAACTACAATGAGGTATCATCTCACACCAGTTAGAATGGGCATCATCAGAAAATCTTCAAACAAATGCTGGAGAGGGTGTGGAGAAAAGGGAACCCTCTTGCACTGTTGGTGGGAATGTAAATTGATACAGCCAGTATGGAGAACAGTATGGAGATTCCTTAAAAAACTAAAAATAGAATTATCATATGACCCAGCAGTCCCACTGTTGGGCATATACCCAGAGAAAACCATAATTCAAAAAGACGCACGCACCCCAGTGTTCATTGCAGCACTATTTACAATAGCCAGGTCATGGCAGCAACCTAAATGCTCATCGACAGATGAGTGGATAAAGAAGATGTGGTATGTACATGCAATGGAATATTACTCAGCCAGAAAAAGGAACGAAATTGGGTCATTGGTAGAGACATGGATGGATCTAGAGACTGTCATACAGACTGAAGTAAGTCAGAAGGAAAAAATCAAATATTGTATATTATCACATATATGTGGAACCTAGAAAAATACTACAGATGAACCGGTTTGCAGGGCTGAAATAGAGACACAGATGTAGAGAACAAATGTATGAATACCAAGGGGAGGAAGCGGCGGGTGGTTTGGTGGTGGTGGTGAGAATTGGGAGATTGGGATTGACATATATACACTAATATGTGTAAAATAGATAACGAATAAGAACCTGCTGTTTAAAAAAATAAATAAAATGCAAAAGTTAAAAAAACTACTCATTTGTTTGTAAATTTAAAGTCAAATAGTTTCAAACTATTATTTATGTATTTATGAATTAATTAATTTATTTGTGGCCCTAGTTTACCAGTGTCCTGCACACCTCTTTTTTTTTTTTTTTTTTAGTTTCTGCTTTATAACAAAGTAAATCAGTCATACGTATACATCTGTTCCCACATCCCTTCCCTCTTGCATCTCCCTCCCTCCCACCCTCCCTATTCCACCCCTCCAGGCGGTCACAAAGCACCGAGCTGATCTGCCTGTGCTATGTGGCTGCTTCCCACTATCTATCTACCTTACGTTTGGTACTGTATATATGCCCATGCCTCTCTTTCGCTTTGTCACAGCTTACCCTTCCCCCTCCCCATATCCTCAAGTCCATTCTCAAGTAGGTCTGTGTCTTTATTCCTGTTTTACCCCTGGGTTCTTCATGACATTTTTTTTTCTTAAATTCCATATATATGTGTTAGCATATGGTATTTGTCTTTCTCTTTCTGACTTACTTCACTCTGTATGACAGACTCTAGGTCTATCCACCTCATTACAAATAGCTCAGTTTCGTTTCTTTTTATGGCTGAGTAATATTCCATTGTATATATGTGCCACGTCTTCTTTATCCATTCATCCAATGATGGACACTTAGGTTGTTTCCTTCTCCAGGCTATTGTGAATAGAGCTGCAATGAACATTTTGGTACATGTCTCTTTTTGAATTATGGTTTTCTCAGGGTATATGCCTAGTAATGGGATTGCTGGGTCATGTGGTAGTTCTCTTTGTAGTTTTTTAAGGAACCTCCATACTGTTCTCCATAGTGGCTGTACCAATTCACATTCCCACCAGCAGTGCAAGAGTGTTCCCTTTTCTCCACACCCTCTCCAGCATTTATTGTTTCTAGATTTCTTGATGATGGCCATTCTGACTGGTGTGAGATGATATCTCATCTGCACACCTCTTTACTTGCTGATGTTTACAGAATAATTCATGCCACTCTACAGTCAGAGCTCAGTGGAAACAAGCAGGCTCCAAGAGGGAAAAGCTGAGCCCTGAATTGTGGAAGCCACAGCTAGGACTTGCCAGTAAGAATTTGAATAAAGACCTGCCTGACTCTAAATCCTACACTTTTCCATTCTTCTGCTACCAAAGTAATTGCATCAACAGCCCATGATAAGGACAATTTAGAAATATAAAATAAATTTAAGTTTAGTTTCGGAAAGGGAAAATTGAGAAAAACAGATGTTGCAGTTTCAAGCTTGAAACTAGAAAGGAGAAAATTTGGGGTGATATATGTGGAAGATATTAACAGATGAAGGGAAGTGGAGAAAAAACCAAGCCAAGAGCCCCAAACTTCAAAGTCTTCAGCCAAGAATTTTCTTCTACAGCATATCATATCCAGGAAATATTGAAGCAAAGTTTGTTTTATCTTGAAATCAAAACCCCTCTAGCTCAGCATTTTCCAAAATTTCCTTCAGTGTAAGCTATCCTTCCAAAATATGTCACCCATAATTGAAAAATACTTCATAGTACACAAGCACACCCCACCTTATACATTTCCAGTGAATTGCAAATACAGTTGATACTTGATCCACATGGGTTTGCATTGCATGTGTCCACATAGAGACAGGCTGTTTTTCAGTAAGTGCTACTCGAATACAACATGATATGTGGTTTGTTGAATCCATGGATTCAGAACCTTGGAGTGGGGGGGCTGACTGTGAAGTTATATGGATACCTACCCTGTGGAGGGTCTGAGCCTCTCTCCCCACAGTGTTCAAGGGTCAACTGTATAATGTTCTGAACCCACATTTGGTAAAGAAATTTGTATACTTTGTTTAACTTAGAGTCTTGCAAAATTAATTAATCATGGGGCACTTGACTTTTTAGGATGGCTGTAAGTATATTACAGAACTAGTGTATCATGGAACACAAATTGGGAAATACAGCATTAGCTTTTTCATTGCTTTTTCTAGGTCGGCAGAATCAAGCTAAATAATATATATGTTATATGGTATGAGGATAGTTCAGAAAAAAAATGATTATGGTGCAAACAACAGAGAAATGGAAGTATTAATTTTCAATCTAAGGGGAAAGAGGCTAAAAATTGGAATAATGAAATACAGTGGCTAAAATGTAGTCTACTGTAATTGGGATTTGAAAAAACTTAGCATTTCATGTTTAGCACATGCTCTAAAGTAAATTTGCCTTGAGTGAAAGAATTAGAATGTTTTATATGGTAATATTATTTTCCAGTGGTTCAAGTTGTTCGGGGTAATTTATATTTCCCTTTCATTTCTATTTGTGTAGTTGAATTGCTCACTGGTGGTAGATTGCCCTTTTGCTGCATTTGAAAAGGTAAATCACTAATCACAGTTAGATTCTACTTAGTCAGCTGTCACAAACATGACTAGTACATAGATAATTTCTGAATAATGGAACTTTCTTTTATACTTTAATATGCCTTCTGAAACTGCTACTTATGTAAGACTCTGAACTGCTAAAAATCAAAACAATCTATTTAATAACATTGAGTATTTCTTTTAGGATCCAGAAGTTGTTTTGCTACTTTTCATAGGTCTAGATTTATACATATAAATGAACATTAAGATTATATTGCCCATGTGTGAAGTTCAGTGTTGTTTGGCAGACTACAAGCTAATCATGAAAAGCACCATTTCTTCTCACTATATCACATACTGTCTTTTAAGTTACGCTCCTTAATTATAAGTTGGTCTCATCTGGCCAATTTCTGATCCGTGGGATTTTATAATTAACGTAAATTACCTGTATAATAATTAGCTGCATAAATAACCATACTTTTTGCAATTTTTTTTGAATTTTTGAATTTTATTTTATTTTTTTATACAGCAGGTTCTTATTAGTCATCCATTTTATGTACATCAGTGTATACATGTCAATCCCAATCTCCAAATTCATCACAGCACCATCACCACCCCCCGCTGCTTTCCCCCCTTGGTGTCCATTTGCTTGTTCTCTACATATGTCTCAATTTCTGCCCTGCAAACTGGTCATCTGTACCATTTTTCTAGGATATGCATATATGCGTTAATATATGATATTTGTTTTCCTCTTTCTGACTTACTTCACTCTGTATGGCTGTCTCTAGATGCATCCACGTCTCTACAGATGACCCAATTTCATTCCTTTTTATGGCTGAGTAATATCCATTGTATATATGTACCACTTCTTCTTTATGCATTCGTCTGTTGATGGGCATTTAGGTTGCTTCCATGATCTGGCTATTGTAAATAGTGCTGCAATGAACATTGGGGTGCATGTGTCTTTTTGAATTATGGTTTTCTCTGGGTATATGCCCAGTAGTGGGATTGCTGGGTCATATGGTAATTCTATTTTTAGTTTTTTAAGGAATCTCCATACTGTTCTCCATACTGGCTGTATCAATTTACATTCCCACCAACAGTGCAAGAGGGTTCCCTTTTCTCCACACCCTCTCCAGCATTTGTTGTTTGTAGATTTTCTGATGATGCCCATTCTAACTGGTGTGAGGTGATACCTCATTATAGCTTTGATTTGTATTTCTCTAATGATTAGTGATTTTGAGCATCTTTCATCTGTTTGTTGGCAATCTGGATATCTTCTCTGGAGATATGTCTGTTTAGGTCTTCTGACCATTTTTGTATTGAGTTGTTTGTTTTTTAATATTGAGCTGCATGAGCTGTTTATATATTTTGGAGATTAATCCTTTGTTGATTCATTTGCAAATATTTTCTCCCATTCTGAGGGCTGTCTTTTTATCTTGTTTATGGTTTCCTTTGCTGTGCAAAAGCTTTAAAGTTTCATTAGGTCCCATTTGTTTATTTTTGTTACTCCATTACTCTAGGAGGTGGATCAAAAAATATCTTGCTGTGATTTATGTCAAAGAGTGTTCTTCCTATGTTTTCCCCTAAGAGGTTCATAGTGTCCAGTCTTACATTTAGGCCCCTAATCCATTTTGAGTTTATTTTTGTGTATGGTGTTAGGAAGTGTTCTAATTTCATTCTTTTACATGTAGCTGTCCAGTTTTCCCAGCACCACTTATTGAAGAGACTGTCTTTTCTCCGTTGTATATTCTTGCCTCCTTTGTCATACATTAGTTGACCATAGGTGTGTGGGTTTATCTCTGGGCTTTCTATCTTGTTCCATTGATCTATATTTCTGTTTTTGTTCCTGTACTATATTGTCCTGATTACTGTAGTTTTGTAGTATAGTCTGAAGTCAGGGAGTCTGATTCCTGCAGCTCCGTTTTTTCCCCTCAAGACTGCTTTGGCTATTTGGGGTCTTTTGTGTCTCCATACAAATTTTAAGATTTTTTGTTCTAGTTCCATAAAAAACGGCATTGGTAATTTGATAGGGGTTGCATTGAATCTGTAGATTGCTTTAGGTAGTATAGTCATTTTCACAATATTCTTCCAATCCAAGAACATAGTATATCTCTCCATCTGTTGGTGTCATCTTTAATTGCTTTCATCAGTGTCTTATAGTTTTCTGCATAGAGGTCTTTTGTCTCCCTAGGTAGGTTTATTCCTTGACATTTTAGTCTTTTTGTTGCAGTCATAAATGGGAGTGTTTCCTTAATTTCTCTTTCAGATTTTTCATCATTAGTGTATAGGAATGCAAGAGATTTCCGTGCATTAATTTTGTGTTCTGCTACTTTACCAAATTCATTGTTTAGCTCTAGTAGTTTTCTGGTCGCATTTAGGATTCTCTATGTATAGTATCATGTCATCTGCAAAGAGTGACAGTTTTACTTCTTTCTTTACAATTTGTATTCCTTTTATTTCTTTTTGTTCTCTGATTGCCATGGCTAGGACTTCCAAAACTCTGTTGAATAATAGTGGCAAGAGTGGACATCCTTGTTCCTTATCTTAGAGGAAATGCTTTCAGTTTTTCATCATTGAGAATGATGTTTGCTGTGGGTTTGTCGTATATGCCTTTATTATATTGAGGTAGGTTCCCTTTGTGCCCACTTTCTGGAGAGTTTTTATCATAAATGGGGTTGAATTTTGTCAGAAGCGTTTTCTGCATCTATTGAGATGATCATATGGTTTTTCTTCTTCAATTTGTTAATATGGTATATCACATTGACTGATTTGCATATATTGAAGAATCCTTGCATTCCTGGGATAAATCCCACTTGATCATGGTGTATGATCCTTTTAATATGTTGTGGGATTGTGTTTGCTAGTATTTGTTTTTTCTTTTTTGGCGGTACGTGGGCCTCTCACTTTAGTGGCCTTTCCTATTGTGGAGCACAGGCTCCGGACGCGCAGGCTCAGCGGCCATGGCTCACGGGCCCAGCCGCTCTGCAGCATGTGGGATCTTCCCGGACCGGGGCACGAACCCATGTCCCCTTCATTAGCAGGTGGACCCTCAACCACTGCGCCACCAGGGAAGCCCCATTTGCTATTTTGTTGAGGATTCTTGCATCTATATTCATCAGTGATATTGGTCTCTAATTTTCTTTGTTGTAGTATCTTTGTCTGGTTTTGATAACAGGGTGATGGTGGCCTCATAGAATGACTTTGGTAGTGTTCTTTCCTCTGCAATTTTTTGGAAGACTTTGAGAAGGATGGGTGTTAGCTCTTCTCTAAATATTTGATAAGAATTCGCCTGTGAAGTCATCTGGTCCTGGACTTTTGTTTGCCTGAAGATTTTATTATTATTATTATTAAAAAAAATTCTTTTTTGTGGTATGTGGGCCTCTCACTGTTGTGGCCTCTCCCATTGTGGAGCACAGGCTCCGGACGTGCAGGCTCAGCTGCCATGGCTCATGGGCCCAGCTGCTCTGCAGTATGTGGGATCTTCCCGGACCAGGGTACGAACCCATGTCCCCTGCATTGGCAGGTGGACTCTCAATCACTGCGCCACCAGGGAAGCCCTGCCTGAAGATTTTAAATCACAGTTTCAGTTTCATTACTTGTGGTTGGTCTGTTCATATTTTCTATTTCTTCCTGGTTCAGTCTTGGAAGGGTATACCTTTCTAAGAATTTGTGCATTTCTTCCAGGTTGTCCATTTTATTGGCATAGAGTTGCTTGTAGTAGTCTCTTAGGATGCTTTGTATTTCTGCCATGTTTGTTGTAACTTCTCCTTTTTCATTTCTAATTTTATTGATTTGAGTCTTCTCCCCCTTCTTCTTGATGAGTCTGGCTAATGGTTTATTAATTTTGTTTATCTTCTCAAAGAAACAACTTTTAGTTTTATTGAGTTTTGCTGTTGTTTTGTTTCTATTTCATTTATTTCTGCCCTGATCTTTATGATTTCTTTCTTTGTACTAACTTTGGGTTTTGTTCTTCTTTCTCTAGTTCCTTTAGGTGTAAAGTTAGATTGTTTATTTGAGATGTTTGTTGTTTCTTGTGGTAAGATTGTATTGCTGTAAACTTCCCTCTTAGAACTGCTTTTGCTGCATCCCATAAGTTTTGGATCGTCGTGTTTTCATTGTCATTTGTCTCTAGGTGTTTTTTGATTACCTCTTTGATTTCTTCAGTGATCTCTTGGTTATTTAGTACGTATTATTTAGCCTCATGTGTTTGTGTCTTTTTTATGCTTTTTTCTCTGTAATTGATTTCTAATCTCATAGCGTTGTGGTCAGAAATGATGCTTGATATGATTTCAGTTTTCTTATATTTACTGAGGCTTGATTTGTGACCCAAGATGTGATCTCTTTTTTTCAATAAAAAGGGAAAATATATTATTCATCAGTTACATAAACAAATAAATTAATAATGCTAAGAATACTAGGTAGTCATAAACATGGTAATTCAATAGAGGAGACTTTAGTAATGCTCAGGATTAAAACTATATTCAATAAAATAAGCATTACTGTCTAGATTTTAAATAATTATTTATCAAAGGTTTGTCATATGTATTAGGTATGTAGCCAAGAAACCTGAACCGTTGTACATTGTCCTATGGATGGTCACCAAGTGTCTATTTGGAAATCATTGTGGTGGGTTAAGGAATCAAGAAACTAAAATGAAGAAATAAAAAAGCCATAATTATACACTGAAAGAAAGTAAACACTAGCAGAAGAAACTGAAATGTACACAAACATTACCAAAAAGAACAAAAAATAAGTTGAGGGTGGAGAAATATAATGATAATAAGAAAACAGCCTATATCTATTTTATTTTTGTCTATCAGTTTTTATTTTGGGAAACTTATACATATTTACTCTTGTGTTCTTTCCACAATACTGGGATTTAGGTAAAATTATTAGGGGAAAACTAAGCTACAAAGAAGTAAAATAACTTACCTATGGGAAGTAAAGCAGCCAGATTCAAACCCCAAGAAGCAGTTCTCCAGAGCCCATACAACTGTTGATCTTGTTACACGCCATCCCCTCCCTTATCCATCGGGGATATTTCCAAGACCCCCAGTGGATGTCTGAAACCATGAATAGTACTAAACCCTATATATACTATATATTTTCCTATACATACACATCTATGATAAAGTTTAATTTATAAATTAGGCACAGTAGTAGATTAACAATAGTAACTAATGATAAAGTAGAACAATTACAAAAGTTATGTGAATGTGGTCTCTCCCTTTCTAAGTATCTTAGTGTACAAATTTAATAACTTTTCCCTCTTAGTTAAGCATTTACCATTCACTGTGACTGTAACTTTCCCAATTTTAGGTACAGCAGCAAAACTAACACCAGTGTTTTTCCTCTTTATAATTTCATAGAAGCTTTTCTTAAGGTAGATCTTAGCAACCTCAGCATACAATTTTTTTCCATTCCATATTAAGATGAGAACTTTCACCTTTTTACATAAAAGAAGCACTTTACAGCTTCTTTTTGGTATATCTGAATTGCCTGTATTGCCACTCTTGCACTTTGGGGCCATTATTAAGAAAAATAAGGGTTCCAGAACACAAGTACTGTGATACCATGGCAATCGATCTGAGGGCCAAGATGCCTACTAAGTAACAAATGGAATACTCTGGACAAAGGGATGATTCACTTCCCAGGAGGGATGGAGTCTGATGGCATTAGATTTCATCCCATTACTCGGAATGGCATGTAATTTAAAACTTATGAATTGTTAATTTCTCAAATTTTCCATTTATATTTTTGGACCATGGTTGACTGAAGGTAACTGAAACCTCAGAAAGCAAAACCAAGAATAAGGGCTGGAGGGGCCACTACTGTATTACAACTGAAAATTTGAAAGGAGAAGGATTGTCTCCAAAAATAACAACCAGCTGGCTTTAGAGTCTTGTTAAAGGGCATTTGCATTAGTGAATTTAGGAAATTCCAGGGCTGCTTTGTAAACTCAAAAACTTTTTTGATCAGCCTGAATGGATCTTTTTTTAGGGAAATTTCACAGTCGTTTATTAGTTCATAAGCTATAAAATATAAACACCAAATGATAATCATTTATATGAGACAATGTATCAAAGAACTAAAACAACCTTGGATTCTCTTTCTATAAGTGTATCTATGTTGGAAAACAGATTCTAATCAGAAGATTGGTGAGGACAAAATCAGATTGAGAGAAATTAGTTTATGATGGAAATGGTTGAGGGCATTGGGACTGATGTCCAGAATATGTATTCATATTCCAGTGTGGGAACATTATGGATATATGTTCCATGAGTTTGTGGCCAACTATGTCATCTACCTTAGGCAGAGATAGGTGGGGAATGTCTTAATGAAAACATTGTTTCTGGGTGTATGCATATATAATTTAGAGCAATAAATTCTATTTTTAGGGGAAAATATAGGAAGGTTTAAATTAGAAAATGGAAATTATCAATAATCATACAACCCAGAGAATTTCTTTCACCATATGCACATTCTGTTTACTATTTTTTTTTTAAACATGAAGTCAGAATAAGCACTTATCCAGGGCAAAACATAGCCTTCAACATTCTCATTTTACAGAACTGTATAATTTTTCATTGTAATAATGTCATTTAATTATGTATTGTATTTCCTTGGCTTTAGACATTTAGATTATATCCTTTTTCACTACTATAAAGCATGCTATAATAAGCATTAATCTAAATAAATGTACATCACATTTCTGAATTTTGACTTAGGTTGTGATCTTAAATGTGGAAATGATGGAGCAAAATATGTAAATATTTTAATACCTTTGTTATGATTTGCTATGTTTACATTGCCTTTGGTCAGCATTGCCTTATTAATAAAAATATACATGTATATTTATAGAAAGAACTTGTATCCAGTGTATGTTTCTTTTTGTATTTCTGTGAATTCTAGTAAGGTTAATCATTGTGTCTTTTTGTGTATATTAGGCATTTGCCATTTCTATTCTCTGAAATCTATTTTCTAATACATTGTTTATTGAAGTCAATTTGTGTAAACTCTTTATACATTAAAAATTAGCTTTATCTCAGATTTATTTTTCTATATATTTCCTCCAGTATATGGTTTACATTTCAATTTGTTATATGATGAAGATTGATATGCTCCCCAAAGAACTTCATAATCTAGCCAAGAAGATTTAAGTAGGTAAGATTTCAGAAGGCTAGATTCTGCTTTATTTCACAAAGCACTAACTTCTGTGATACAGCTCTTGAAAGTAATAGGATAATGGTGAAGACAAATATCAATATAGCTTGAAGACTTCATGCTGTGGATGTGAAATTCCATTTTTATTTTCAACATATATTTACAGACTGGCAACTATGTATTAGGCACTGGCTGGGTACTGGGAATGCAGACTGGGAATGAAATAAGAAAACCAATGACTCTTCTCAAGAAATATATAGTTTATCTGAGGAGACAAAGTTTAAACAAATGAAAGTAAATATAACTGTGGTGGATTTAATAGATGCTGTTTTGGTTACAGGGACTTTAAGTATAGGAAAAATTTGACACAATAAAAAGGAGAAACAGGGAAATTTCTGCTTAGTAAATAACATACATCTAGGCAAGATGCAGACATCAGTGTGATGGGATTTTTAGTAATGAAGAGTCAGGCAAAAGTAGAGAATAAAAGGCACATGACATAAGGTTTAAGAAAAAAAGGCCTAATTTGAAGGTCATAAAATGTCAGGTTGAGGGCTTTAGACTCTTGTCTATAACCATAGAAAACATAAAATATTTTTTAAAACAATACAATAAATGTTGGAGAGGGTGTGGAGGAAAGGGAACCCTCTTGCACTGTTGGTGGGAATGTAAATTGAGACAACCACTATGCAGAATGGTATGGTTCCTTAAAACACTAAAAATAGAACTACCATATGACCCAGCAATCCCACTACTGGGCATACCCTGAGAAAACCATAATTCAAAAAAGACATATACTGCAGTGTTCATGCAGCACTATTTACAATAGCCAGGACATGGAAGCAACCTAAGTGTCCATGGACAGATGATTGGATAAAGAAGAAGTGGCACATATATACCATGGAATATTACTCAGCCATAAAAAAGAAATGAAATTGAGTTATTTTTAGTGAGGTGGATGGACCTAGAGTCTGTCATACAAAGTGAAGTAAGTCAGAAAGAGAAAAACAAAAACTGTATGGTAACACATATATATGGAATCTGAAAAAAAAAGTTCTAATGAACGTAGGGACAGGACAGGAATAAAGATGCAGATGTAGAGAATGGACTTGAGGACACGGGGAGGGGGAACAGTAAACTGGGACAAAGTGAGAGTAACATTGACATATATACAGTACCAAATATAAAACAGCTAGTGGGAAGCAGGTGCATCGCATAGGGAGATCAACTCCGTTTCTTGTGACCACCTAGTGGGGTGGGATAGGGAAGGTGGGAGGGAGACAGAAGAGGGAGGAGACATGGGAATATATGTATACATATAGTTGATTCACTTTGTTATACAGCAGAAACTAACACAACATTGTTAAGCAATTATACTCCAATAAAGATGTTAAAATAAATAAAACTTTCTACAAAGCTACAGTATTCAAACAGTATGTTACTGGCATAAAGCCAGACATATAAACCAATTGAACAGGATAAAAGCTCCAACAATAAGCCAATAAAACACTGAACCAGGAAGAAATAGATAATGACTAGTAATGAAATTGAATCAGTGATTTTAAAAAAATGACAGCAACAACAAATGCAAGTCCTGGACCGGATGGCTTCACAGATGAATTCTATTAAATATTTACAGAATGTTAATGCCCATCCTTCTCAAACAATTCCAAAAATTGTAGAGGAAGGAATACTTCCGAACTTATTCTGTGAGGACAGTATCACCTTGATGCAAAAACCAAAGTCTGGGAGGGTTATATCTGCAGCTTTGTTCTTTTTCTTAAGGATTGCTTTGGCAATTCTGGGTCTTTTGTGATTCCATATACATTTTAGGATTATTTGTTCTAGTAGAACAAGTATATTTATAATAGCTATAAATGGAGTGTAACCTTTAAAAATTGTGAACCAGTCTATTATACTCTTGTAACATATAATATTGTGTATCAACTATACTTCAATAAAGAAATATGTATGTATAAGAAAATATTGGGTTTAGAAACTAGGACATTTCTTTCTTTATTATTATTTTTCCATTTTATATTTTGTTTTTCTTTTTTATTTGAGTATAGTTAGAAACTAGGACATTTCTTTCTTTATTATTATTATTTTTCTATTTTCTATTTTGTTTTTCTTTTTTATTCGAGTATAGTTGATTTACAATATTATACTAGTTTCAGGTGTACAACATAGTGATTTGATATTTTATATACCATTTAAAGTTTTTGTAAAATATTGACTATATTCTCTGTGCTGTACAATATATATCTCATTTATTTTATACATAGCAGGTTGTACCTTTTAATTCTCTACCACTATCTTGCCCCTCCCTCCATCCCTCTATCCACTGGCAACCACGAGTTTGTTCTCTATATCTGTGAGTCAGTTTCTGGTTTGTTATATTCATTCATTTTATTATTTAGATTCCACATATAAGTGAAAACATAAAATATTTGTCAGTCTCTGTCTTACTTATTTCACTAAGCATAATACCCTCCAGGTCCATCTACGTTGTTGTCAGTGGCAAAATTTTATTAATTATTGTTTATGGCTGAGAAGTATTCCATCATATATATATATATATATTATATATATAAAATCTTCTTTATCCATTCACCTGCACCTGTTGATGGATATTTAGGTTGCTTCTATATCTTGACTATTGTAAATAATGTTTCTATGAAAATTGGGGTGCATATATTTTTTCTAATTAGTATTTTCATTTTCTTCAGATATATACCCAGCAGTGGAATTGCTGGATCACGTGGTAGTTCTATTTTTAGTTTTTTGAGGAAACGCCATACAGTTTTCCATAGTGGCTGCACAAATTTACATCCCACTAACAGTGTGTAAGTTTTCCCTTTTCTCCATATTCTTGTGAACATTAATTTTTTGTGGTCTTCTTGATGATAGACATTTTGACAAGTGTGAGGTGATATCTCATTGTGATTATGATTTGCATTTCCCTGATTAGTGATGTTGAGAATCTTTTCATGTGCTTGTTGGCATTCTGTATGTCTTTAATTCTTCTGCCCATTTTTTAACTGTTTTCTTTTTATATTGAGTTATATGAACTGTTTATATATTTTGGATATTAACACCTTATTGGTGGTATAATTTGCGCATTTTTTCTCCCATTCAGTAGGTTTTGTTTTCATTTTATCCATGGTTCCTTTGCCATACAAAAGCTTTTACATTTAATTAGGTATCATTTGTGTATTTTTGCTTTTGTTTCCTTTGCCTGAGTCAAATCCAAGATATATATATATATATATATATATATATATATATATATATATATACAGAGAGAGAGAGAGAGAGAGAGAGAGAGAGAGAGAGAGGGAGGGAGGGAGAGAGAGGTTCTAATTCAGTAGGTCTGGAATGGAGTCTGGGTTGCTGTATTTGTAACAGGTTCCAAGGTGATGTAGCAAGGATCCAGTTTCTAAAGTCTATGGAGATAAATTTTTAAAATCCACTGTGGTATTGTTTATAATAAGGAAATAGTGAAAAAACACCTAAATGTCCATCAACAGAAGGATGAATTCAGACAGTGAGACACTATATACTATTTTAAATGAATAAATTACAGCTACATGTATCATCATGGATAAATCTTAAAAACAGTGATGAGAAAAAAGAAAAATACAGAGGTATCTGCATATTATGATGCCATTTATATTAATTTTGAAAGCATAAACCATACTATATTGTTTATGAATACATATGGTATGAATATAATAATGTACACGAAATAATAAATACCAAATTCAAGATGTGGGTTTATCTGGGGAGGGATGAGATTAGAATTGGGGAAATATATATATTTTATATATATATATATCTTTACACTTAGGTCAAAGCATAGTCTGCCTATATTTTCTTTTAGGAGTTTAATGATTTCCAGTATGTTTAGGTCTTTAAACAATTTTGAGGTTTTTTTTTTTTTCTTTTCTATGGTGTGAGAAAATGTTCTAATTTCATTATTTTACGTGTAGCTGTCTGAATTCCTCAGCACCAGTTTTGAAGAGACCATCTTTTCCCCATTTTACGTTTTTGCCTTCTTTGTTGTAGATTACTTGACCATATGTGTGGGCTTATTTCTGGGCTCACTATTCTATTTCATTTATCGATGTGTTTTTATGCCAGTAACATACTGTTTTTATTACTGTGGCTTTGTAGTATAGTCTGAAGTCAGTGTAATATCTCCAGCTTTGTTCTTTTTTCTCAAGATTGCTTTTGCTATTTGGGATCTTTTCTAGTTCCATATAAATTTTAGGATTATTTTTTTCTAGTTATGTAAGCAATGCCATTGGCATTTTGATAGGAATTACACTAAATTTGTAGATTCCTTTGTATAATATGGATATTTTAACAATATTATTTTTTCCAGTCCATGAACATAGGATATCTTTCCATTTCTTTGTATCATCTTCAAATTTAACAATATATTAAATGGATCATACCCTATCATCAAGTTTGATTTATTCCAGAGATGCAAGTATGGTACAATATCTGCAAACCAATCAATGTGATATGCCACACTAACAAAATAAGGATAAAAATAACATGATCACCTTAATAGATGAAGAAAAAGCTTTTGACAAAATTTAACTTCTTATATGTTAAAACTCTCATCAAAGTTGGTATAGTGGGGACATAATAATAAAGGCTACATAATAAAGGCTAATTTATGTCAGATCCATAGCTAACATCATAATCAGTGGTAAAAAGCTGAAAGATTTTTCTCTAAAATTAAGAATAAGACAAGGATGGCCATTCTCATCACTTCTATTTAACACAGCATTGGAAGTCCTAGCCACAGGAATTAGACAAAATGAATAAATAAAAGCCATCGAAATTGGAAGGGAAGAAGTAAACCTGTCACACTACTTCTAGATGGCATGATATCAATACTATATATAGAAAACCCTAAAATCTATAAAACTAAAAACTATTAGAACTAATAAATGTAAAGTTGCCAGATACTTTAATCCATTATTATCTAATTTTTAGACATGTCTAGAAGCCACTGGAATGAAGATTGCCATTTGGCTATGAACAATCTGTTCATAATCTTATGGGATTAATATTTTTTAAATTGGTCTTGGAAGATAGGGTGGTCACATGACTATTGTTTGGTTAAACTATTCACCCCAAAACATGAAGCAACTATAGGGTCTATATATATGTACATTTGTACATATTTGCATGTTTTATGTTTTAATATCTATATTATTCCAATAACATATGCATATTTATAAATTATTAGTATTTAATATAAAATTGGGGGGGAGATGTGATTATTAAATAAGATATCTGAGTTTCCAGGAATGCTTTCAGTGAAGATTTGGAGAATTTTTGTGTGTGAAGCACTGTCCTAGGAATGAGGTTAAATTGTTTAACAAGACATAAAGGTCCCTCAGAACATTATTTTTTGGTAGTCATATATATAATTTAGATTAAATATGGATTTTTCCCTTTTAGAAAAAAATAAGAGGTGCTAAATCTAATTATAACTTTAAGCCAATTTTGTGGAAATACTGCATTCTCTTTTACTACCAGACAACATCCCAGTGAAAGGAGGTGGGACCAGAGGTTGTGGAACAGCTATTTCTTGTTCTTATTCCATTAGTTATATATGTTATCTTATTTAATTCTAGTAAGAATCTATAAAGTAAGCATTATCCCATTTGTTTTTATATGTGTAGAAGCTATGTATTAAAGATGTCACTAATCTTGGTTATCCACCTGGTGTCCACACTGTGATTCTATTCAAGGTCTCTGTGAATCCAAACATATAGTAATTTTTATAGCGTAGTATGTTGGATACAGGTAAAGTTATTAAGCCTAGAGTTTCAAGTTTTTAAACCAAGTTTGAAATTTGAAATCATGCTAAATATATGGAATTGGTGACTATGTCATTATGTTTCCTACTTTCTGCTTACACCTAGATTAAAACACGAATCAACTTGTTTCATGACCCTTGATAAATGGTTTCATTAGCTCCCCATTAGTCCTAGGACAAAGGTTAGGATAAAATAAGGTTTACAGTGTCCCACAGAGTTTGTGCCCTTATCTCTCTGTAGTCTCAGTTTTGTTATGCCTCCATTTATACACCAAGATCCAGTGTAAAAAAATGTTCAGATTTTTCTCATTTTCTTACACTTGCCATGTTCCTTCCCCATTTGCAGGAGTTTCTACATGCTATTATTTTTGCTGGGGACACTCTTACCTTTACCAAGCTAACTCTTAACTGACCCCTCAACCATTACTTATGCCAGTAATTTTTTCTGAATCCCTAAGGCTGGGTTATATATTCTCTACACAAGTTTCTATAGCACATTGCACTTTACTTTCAACTTAACTAATTACACTGCATTGTATTATTAATTTAGTTTTTTTTTTGTTTTACCTGCTTAATTCTTAATTCCATGAGACCAAGAACTGCCAGTCTTGTTTACTTATCAACTCAAACACTGAGTCTGGTTTCTGACTTCTATACATACTTATAAAACTTTCTTAAATTAATAGCAACAAATAATTTATTTCAAATAAGAATTGTCTGAGCTCCAAGTTTCTAAATAAAATAGGAAATAGCAATTTTTCCATTCTAAAAGTATGATCTTAATAGAAGCTTGTAGGCAGTTTCAATTGTACAATTCTACAAATTTATAGTTTGAATTTTATTATGCAATGATACATGTACTATTTCAAATGCATGCTACATATTTACATCTCTCTATGTGAAAATGCTAGGACATTGTGCTGTATTTATATACATATTATATATATATATTTTAACTACAACATAAATCTGTAATGTTTAGAAGATAGTGTCTTATTTTTTGTAATTAAAAATTTTTTTTTGATGTGGACCATTTTTGAAGTCTTTATTGAACCTATTGAACAGAAAATTGCTTCTGTTCTATGTTTTGGTTTTTCTGCCATGAGGCATATGGGATCTTAGCTCCCTGACCAGGGATTGAACCCACATTAAGTCTCAACCACTGGACCACCAGGGAAGTCCCTGTCTTAATTTAGAATAAAAAATGTAGATATCTCAATCTGTTCTTATCCTTCGGACATTGTGTTAATATGGGGAACTTGTTGGCCTGAATGGACACAAAAAAATCAATTATAGAAAAAGGCAGTAAGTTTTATAAATTTTACAGAAAAAAATTCAAGTGGGTTTCTTTCTCATTTAATCAAAGGTGTTTCTTATGTTAGTGATTGAAAACTTAAGAGAAAGAAGTTGACTTGCTGGAGACCACTTGCAATTTCATGAAGAAGAGTCAATTCTAAGATGTGCATGTTTCTCAAAAGAAATTTCTGTGCTAGTTCAACATATTCAGGAAGCAAATGAATTTATTTCAGATTTCTAATGAGCAGAGGGAATTTTCCTAATTAACAGGATCACACAAGGAGTAAAAAAAAAAATCAGTTGATGTAGTCTGCCATTAATCAACTAATTTCAGTGCAAGCAGCAGAGTCATTGATTCTTGTTCCTCATTGTGCAGGTCTCCAACATTGATGAACTGTAGTGAACTAAACTTCAATTTATAGCACCTACTCTAGAATTCATGACTTTCAGCTCTACTGGAGCAGAACCCCTACTTTTCCAATTGAAAGAACTATTTTTAGTTTGTAAAATACATTAATGTCGCTCTCACTGCATGATACACACAGGGAAACAGTATACAAGTACATTCAGAAGAAAAACATTGTACTCTCTCTTTGTTAGTACATTTGTTTTAGTATAATCTTCTAATAATTAAAATATATATCTGGTCAAAGCAGAATAAACATTATGAAAATGAATTAAAATATTCTTAATCACTGGAACTATTTACTGTCTTTGAGTATCTGTGCTACTTTCTTTTTAAACTTCTCAAATCTTATCTTCACAATCTCTATGGAATAGGAAAAATAACAGTAATAACTTGTTAAATTCTGGAGAGAATTGAATAAGGTAATGATGGTAAATACTTAGCACAATGCTTTGCTCATAGTAAACTCCCAATACATGTTAGTTATAATCATTAAGATTAAATTTTATAATTGCTATTATTAATGTTGTTTTTATTAACATCTTTATTGGAGTATAATTGCTTTACAATGGTATGTTAGTTTCTGCTTTATAACGAAGTGAATCAGCTATGTATATACATATATCCCCATATAATATTGTTCTTTTGATAGAATTGACCACTTAGCATTTTTATGTGTGGTGTTGTGCATTAATCATTAAATGAGTGAACAAAACTCGATGCTTGGGAATCCAACTATAATTTCTCTTATTGCCCAAGGGTAAGGATAATTCAAATGTCTGCTCCTTTTTTTTTTTTTAAACTTTCACTTGTAACTGTATCTCCCCAGCTTAGCTGTAGTTGATTTCATTGCCACAGTGACAACTCAATTTTCATCTCTATATATTGCTAATTAACTTCATCTTCTGCTATGTAAGAAACCCCTGAGCCTTGAGTCACATTTGGTGCTTCCTTAATGAAAAATTTTATAACCATAGTTGTCTGGGGGGTGATGAGATCCTTCTCTCAGAATCATATAACATAATTAGACATAAAAAAATAGGAAAAGAAAAGATTAAAGAACAGGAAATGAAATAGGAGAAGACTGATGTACACAACAGATAATTTTAGAACATTTTCAAAGACTGGTTGCCAAAACACTAGAGCATGAAAATCATCTGGTATATTTCTTAAGACAGTAATGCCTCATAATTCCTGGACAATTGCTTCCTTATCCCAATGAATCATAATTTTCCAGAGAGCATCTCTGGAATTTTAAAATTCTTGACTCTTTGTATTCTATCTGTTTGGAAGACTCCCCCCCCCAACCCTGCCCCCACCACCCGGTCATGATAGTATTTCTTTTGCCAAAAGCTGCTCCCAGTGAGTTAAATTTGCTTTCACTTATAGACCCTATGGCCCCTGTTCAAAGATGGTATATGTGTTAGCATATTAAAAAAAAAAGATGGTATATGGTAATGGTAAATTTTATTATAATTGTTTCCTTATTGTCTTTCCACCAAAGCATGTATTCTGTAAAGTACAGACCCTGCTACGCCGCCTGACTTGTGGTAGTTACCCACTAAATGTTTGTTGATTGAATGAACCATCTTGCTATGGGGGCATGGACACACACCTCACCAGCACAACACATTAAATATAAAGTAGGGCTTATTGGGGAAGAAGTTATAAACACAGACATAGAAGATGATGCACTATTCCTTGAATTCTCAATCTGCAGAAATTGTGGTTAAATCAGAAGTACCAGGGTGGTGTAACACGAAATGAGATTATTACAGGAATGCCTCCTTAATGCTACATATTTATACATAAAGGGAGAAGTGAACTCCTAGGCAACTTTGTAACACCTGGAGCTTCCTGGTTGTGAAAGTAGATTATTTAGAAAAGAAAGGCCTTCTGGAATGCACCAGTTCTTGTGGTGACCTCAGATTAGTAACTCTGTGCTACCTTATAAAATGAGGGGAGAAACTGAATTTCCACCACCAGTCTGTTTCCTCCCCTTATGAACTGTTCTCATTTCAAGAATGCAGCATTCCCTGTCTGTGTACCATTCTTTGCTTTCTTCTGGGTGTGTTCTCTGGAATTAATTTAGGCTAAACTGCAGGTGAACTAAGAGGGGGACATATCAGGTCCAAGATATGTATCAGAAGAGAAGTAGGTAGGAAGGCTCTTTGGGATTTGTGAAGTTCCTCTAGCTTCTAAGATTATGCCAAAACATTTAAAAATTTTGAGGTTTGTGATTTTTCTTCAGATTAAATCCAAGAAATATTTTTCTCCACCACAGTATACTAGCTTGAAGCTTTTTACTTAATCTCACTGAGCTTCTGTGTACTAAAATTTCAAAACGGAGTAATACTACCAGCCTTTTGGCAATTTTGTGGTTATTACATGAGACCATACTTTAAAGCATTTAATACATTTTCGGAAGCACATTGCTAATAAGCATTGAATAAATGGTGGATGTTACTAAAATATTTATGACAAATGGAAAGCATTAGAGTTTAGAAAGACAAAGAAGCCATATGAGAATGAACTGAAATGAAGAAAATACATCTCAAAAGATATTAATTACACATAAATGTGTAAGTAAGGAATCCCATAGAATTTCACAAGAGATTGAAAGCAACATAGATTTAGTCAATCTGTACTACAGATAAACTTGGATGGTGGAATTGGAGGTTGAGATGTTAAAAACGTAATTAAGTGGAGCTGACGGGAAAAGAAGGAAGAATCTGTGCTCTGATGAAAAAAGAGTTAAATAAGTCAATTATACTGTCTATTAATTTAACAATAAGTAGTGTATTGAACTGAAAAGTCTGAAATTGTAGGAATCCTTTGAAAATGTTGACAGTGCCTCACAGTCTTATAAATTGTTTCCTCTAACCTTAAGGCACTATGATACAATGAAAATGCATCTCATATTAAGATGGCAGCTATAGATTCTATATCTAAGCTATACCTCTTCATAGGTAATCAAAGAATCCCTTTGAGTATCAGCTTTTGCATCTATAAAATGAAAATAATAGTGCCTTCCTATTGGATATTCTTCAGATAAAATACCACAGTGAAAAGACATGACATATATTTGATAGTCAACAAAACAAATGAAGATTCCTGGCCTGAAGGAACTTCATGGTGGAAGCTACATTTAAGTGCCAACCAAAGGGAAGTCCCTTTGCCTCCGCTGACTTATTTTTACAAAAGGCTAGCCATGTGAACAAAACTAGTATCTTTATCACTGTTTTCTGGTTAAAATCCAAAGGACTTGTGAGAGAGTAGTGCAAAGCTCTTAACCAGTTAAACATAAATATGGACAGTATGGTTAGGGAAAAAACAGGCTTGGTATAGACTGAGAATAATGTGTCTAAAAGGATAAAGTAGCCAGGAACATGTTCTCCCCAGTGGGAAATTTTGGACAATTAATGGAGAGAAACCTTCTTAAAATCAGCCCAAGTAGAATGATTAACCCAGAGTCTCTTAGGTGACTTTTCATCTCCCTGTACATGCAGCCCCCATGCCACTTCGGCTTTGTGTTGTCATGCTCACTTTATCATTGTGAAGTCTGCACTTTGCTTCTGAACAAACTTAGCAAGAGCTTGCAGGGAATATTAAAAAAAAAAGTTATGTTTTTAATGATTGCCAAGTGATATTAGAAAAGTGTATGCTCTCCCTTTTCAGTAGAAAAAGTAACATAGACGTTTAACAAGATTTATCTTTGCATAAAATAATGAAATCTGCTTTTTGGATTAGGAAATGCAATAACTCAGCCGAACCCTGGAACAAAGTTCCCCTATTGAATCCCCTTCTGTTTCAGGCTGAGAAAGTAAAAGAATTGGAAAAGGGTTGACATATTTAATGCATGTAAAACAGTAAAGATAATATATTTTTAATAAGCCTTTCCTGTCACTTTTTACAATGAATGTAAATGAATGCTGTATTGCATTAATTTCAAAACAGGAATGAGGTTAGAACTGATTGTGTTCAATTTATTATAAATGTATTTTAAAAAAATTTTGCCAAGCACAGTTTTATAGATATGCAATCCAACAAGCATAAAAACACCTCAGAGGGATAAAAAGAGAAGAAAAATATAATTGGGTCATTGAGCCAGGTTCTAAGATCATATTCATCTTCAAAATAGTAGTAACTAAGCAGTACTGACCTTTTCCTTCAAGAAACTATCTCTTTCAAAAATCTAGTTTCCTAATCTCTTTAAATTATATTTTGATAGGAAAGTCAAAGTCCTTGTAAAAGTTCAGATTCTTATTGTATGTTTACTTTGACATATCCAGTAATTATTAAAATTTCCAATAATTGGCCTTCTATCACTTATTTATGAATTCTGTACATTTTTATCAGAGGATTTGGGAAGCCAATGTGAAACAGAAAAAAAAATATCAGTTAAAAGAAAAGGTCAGGGACATAATGATAGAATATGAATACTTTTTTTTTTTTTTTTTTTTTTTCTTTTTGCGGTATGCGGGCCTCTCACTGTTGTGGCCTCTCCCGTTGCGGAGCACAGGCTCCGGATGCGCAGGCCCAGCGGCCATGGCTCACGGGCCTAGCCACTCCGCGGCATATGGGATCCTCCCAGACCGGGGCACGAACCCGTATCCCCTGCATCGGCAGGCGGACTCTCAACCACTGCGCCACCAGGGAGGCCCTGAATACTTTTTTAAAATTGTGAATAGAACTCTAACACAATGATATCCGGGCTGTGAAGCAATTTACAGTTTTTCTAACTGAATCAGAAGTTTAACTGATATGTAGGAGGTTAAAGCAAAGATGAAAGCTGTGAGTTATAGGACACACAAGTTCCAAAATAAAATCCATAACAAACTTCTCAGGAGACCAGGTATTTTCTTGGCTTTTATTTAATTATATAGTGTAGGAGGAAAAATAATTTTCCCTCTACCCTTCTGAGTTCTTGACTGAGACCCCCTTGTAATAAAAGATAGAATAATAAGAAAAAAACAGACAGAAGGTTATTATCATCTATAACCCATGTACAGATGGGAGATACCCAGGAAAACGGAGAATTCTCCCAAATCTCCCAAGTCACCACCTTAAGTACCAGCTTCAGCTAAAAACAAAAGAAAGATGTTGGGTGATGGGAAAGACAGTTACAAACGGTTACCAGAGAAAAGCACAATAAACTAGGGGTAAACTTGTTCTTCAGACTTAAGTCATTGCCTGCTCCATTGGTAAGATTGTCCTGTGATTTAGAGTCATCCTTTTCTTCCTGGTACTAAGAGGGAGACACCCTTATAAATCGAGATTTCCCTTATAAGTGTACATTTCCCTTACAAAAGGGTACCTCCTACTGTGTTTACAGTTTCTCTTCTGTCTGTAGTTTCTCAAAAATAATCAGCTTAGAATACTCCTTATGACATAGAGACATATTTTGGAGTAGCCCATTCTGTTACCCATCAGTAGTTATTTCCCTGCTTTTGGTCTTTCCATAGCTGACACTGAGTGAAGAAATGAATACTAATGTTGTGACTTTCCAAAGAATTAGAATGAAATATTTCATGTCACTCCTTGAACGCTGAACATACGATAAAGGAAAACACTCTCTTACCACTCGTACCAGCCTTTTGTTGAGAGACAAAATGGTCCTGGTGTAAAGAACTTGGGTTCTACAGATTGATGCAGTAGTAACACCCTGCTAATGCAAAGGAACATCAGTAGCCTTCCAGCAATGTAAGTCAGTCTTACTCTGGAGAGGCAAAGTGGTAAGATTTAATAAAAGTGTTAAATTAACAGAACAAGGAGATCATTAGATGGAGGTGGCTGTTATGCCTTGACAGCCCATGTAGTAAGCAAACCAAAATCTAAGCCTGTAAATGCCTCATGGTCACAGTACTGAAGCCTATACACAACGAATAAACAGCCCACTATACTCTAAGCTATATCCAATCAATAATTTTCTTGCTTTGCTTTTTCTTTTTCTTTTTCTTTATAAACGTCTCTCCCCAAGTTGGTGGCACACTTCTAACCAGTTCTGTTTTCTTTTTTTTTTTTTTGAAGGTGTTGGGGGTAGGAGTTTATTAATTTACCCATTTATTTTGGCTGTGTTGGGTCTTCATTTCTGTGCGAGGGCTTTCTCTAGTTGTGGCAAGCGGGGCACTCTTCATCACGGTGCACAGGCTCTCACTATCACGGCCTCTCTTGTTGCGGAGCACAGGCTCCAGACGCGCAGGCTCAGTAGTTGTGGCCCACGGGCCCAGTTGCTCCGTGGCATGTGAGATCTTCCCAGACCAGGGCTTGAACCCACGTCCCCTGCATTGGCAGGCAGATTCTCAACCACTGCACCACCAGGGAAGCCCTAACCAGTTGATGCTGCCAGATTCAAATCGATTTTTACTCAAAAAACCTCTTAAAATTTTTAATATGCCTCAGTTTACCTTTTAACATAAGTTGCACCATATTCTTGCCCGAACCAAATTTGGTACCAAACTCTCAAGTCCCACTGTTACTCTGAACTACAAATAACTCTGTTTCTAGGCTGGATTTGTTATATAGCAATTGGATGACCTAGGGTAAGCCATGATCTTATGTGATATTCTGCCTCAACTTTACTGTTATTGATGCAGTAGTAATACCCTGAACATACTGAATGTGCATCGTCCAACACCATAATCCCTTCAGAGAGTAAATGTGATATACCAGCTCTTTGGCTCAGTGTTTCTAATAAGTGTACTTCATTTTCACGGCTTAATCATGCATATAAAGATGCAAAAAAATCTTCCCTAGTGAAGATTATTGATATGGAACAAGCAGTGACTATAAATAGCTGTTAAATAAATGAGAGAGTGTTACCAAACTCAGGTTCAGCTGCTTGCTGCTCAAAAGCCAATAATTTAAGAGGCAAGTGTCAGTAGAAAGGAAGGGTGCTCTAAGCAGAAAAGCTGGCAGTCTGGGGAGAAGGTGGCCTCATGCCTCGAGACCAGCTCCCAAGATTCTGCTCAGCTATGACAGTTTTTAAAGGAAAAAAAGGGGGAAGAATCTCAGTGAATCATGGAGGCAGGAGGTTGGGTTCTGCATCCTTCTCCATTTCGTGCAGACTGGCTGACTCTGTCTTTCAGACGTTATCTTGCCCTTGTGATCTGCCTGCAAGATTGCTAAGGGGGCTGTTGGGGATAGAGAGCTGACATTCTTTAACTACTTAATTCTTCATTCTTCTTTTTATCTAAGAAAAGAATCAACAGGTTAGATAAGGCATGGTGTGCATTCAGGAGAGCATTAAGTCAGAAGTTAGGTTAAATTGCCTAGTGATCTCATTCCTATAATTAAGTTCTTTTCAGGTTAGAGGGAAACAGAAATGGGCTAACAGGAAACAGGCAAAAGAGCTGCTTTCCAGAGCTATGTTTGTTTAGATATAGATATATACTGTTTACTGAAGATACAGCCAAAATTGAATCATATAGTTTACCTTGATGAAGTTGTCAAAGTTAGAGTTAGTTATGCCATATTATTATTAGCATTCCTTACACTCCTGTTATATATTGGTGTTATCTACCTAATTATTTGGTGAGCTATCTGAGGTCTGGACTTTTTTGCTTCTTAGACCTCAAAAATTTTAGCACATACAATTTTGCTATTAAAAAGAGTTTGATCAAGTTGACCTCTTGATGTGACCTAACATGCATTTTCTCATTTTTCTTGAAGTTTTTCTTGTATTTGGTTGTGCCATGGAAATTGCCTAAGTCTCAATCACATGAGGATTTTTATGTGAAATTTAGCCATATGGAACACTAAAAGGAAAATTAGTCCTCCTGCCCTTACAGAATGAGTTCATGTTTAACTTCTGTGCTGTAGATAGAAATTCAGTTTTATGAACCAGTTAAAGGAGAAGTGCATGGTGTGCTTTTTGCAGCACTTAGATATTGATATATGAATTTTTTCTTCTCCCAAGGCTAAGCAGGGGAAGCCACAGCAATACGACTTTTCAAATGTGAGTGAAACTCTCATCTGAAAACTTTCCACTACATAACTTCACTCAATTGACCTGATGACTCAAATAGACACAGGCTGTAGGTTAAAATAGGGACAGTGGACTGAAAACTCTTAGAAGGACACTAAAGTTGAGGCAGAATATCACATAAGCAGCCTTGTATTTCAGAGTTCTCCTCATGTAACCTTCACACTGGTTAGTCCTGCAATGCCTCCATGATGATCACACCCTAGAGCTCTGGGCACAAGAGGGAACCAAAAATCTTCCCAGTCCACACTCTTGTGTAAAGTTCGCGTAGTTAGGACAGGCAAAGCTTGCCGAGAATGTGCATCGTCCAACACCATAATCCCTTCAAAGAGCAAACGTGATATATCAGCGCTTTGGCTCAGTGTTTCTAATAAGTGTACTTGAGTTTCATGGCTTAATATAAAAAGTTACACAAATATGCTAGTCTATACCTAATTTTTCTCTTCTTTCTTGTATGTCAAAAAGACATAAAATCAATAAGTATCTACTATATTCCTTGCACTATGCTAAATGTTAAGGCAAAATTGATTAATGTATATATAAATGTAAATTATATATATTTATATATCATAAATAACTGTGCCAGTTGATTAATTAGAGTATTAGGCAATAACATGCATTGCACTGGGCACTGCACTCTACTAGGCACTGAGGGAGGTACTTAGAATATAGCTGTAAACAATGCAGATATAGGTGAGCAGCCCATAGTCTAGTGGAGAGCAGACAATGACATAATTGCAGTGCAGTTATGATGAATGACTAATGGACATATAAGTGTTAACCAGTCCCATAAACTTTGAAGAGTAGTGTAGAAGAACATTGTATGTTTGAGGAGCAGAAAGTTTCCCATGTGCCTCAGAGTCTGAAATCCTCTAATTTTTATTATCCTTTCCTTCATAAGTTATTATGTATTACATAAATAATTATTTTTATTTTTTATTATATTTCTTAGATTTTGGGGAAGTTTCCTCCTTTTAAGCCCCTTTTCCCTGTGTAATTTTCACACAAAATAGAACTGTTTAGAGCAGGTTTTTCTGTGAAGAAAATAAATTATCTGACTCTGATACCTCACTTCTTCTGGGAATTATATTCCCTGTTCTTCCAGTGACAATTCTGGACTCCACTCTGATGTTTATTTTCTTAAAAGACACACTGAAACTGTTGATTCAAAGCTTGACAAATAGCCCAATTTATGCCCACCAGAGTCCTTCTCTAAGTCTTTTTAGAAGGAACAGAGGCAATCAATGGCTCTCTAATGATGCAGACCACGGGGATAAAGATCTGAATTTTGGGAGCAATGAAACCTTGCTCATTGGTGAGATAGGTCTATAAAGTAAGAAAGTAGACACGACATGCAAAAAGAAGACTGTGCAACCAGGTCTGGGAAAAATTAATGCCTGAGCCAACTTATTCCTAGGGCCAAGGTACATTCTTTTCCCTTTTCAAGGTTTGATTGTTCAAACTCTCCTTGAATTTTATGAAACAATAAAGCTGCTTGAACAACAAGCTAATTCACGTTGTACTCCTTTCACTTGTAACCAAAAAATTCTAGAGTATATAACCAGTGCTTTTTATTTTCTCCTTTCTTATTTATAACACAGTCCCCAGGATAAAACCCTAATAGACACTCTGAATTTATTGTGTATGCTGTTGATATTGATAGTATCATGTTATGACAAGAATTGTATGATTCCCATACTTCACTCAAATTATTCTTGGAAAAAAATCTTTAAGACTATTTATACATTATCATTTCGTCTCCTTGCATTTTACACATATAAGTTATTCTATGTCTTTATTGTTAAGACAGGTCAGTTTCCTTCTCCATCATCATTCCAGATGGGACTTCTAGTTAATTATCAAGGAATGAGGAATTGGTACACAAGTACACACTTCTAGGTTCTTTCTCTACCTGTTTATATCCTCCTCCTTACAAGAAGAGAACTAGATAATTAATTGATTAGAATCATATACTCTTTGGGACCTTTAACAACCCAGGGTGAAGTTCACTGCTCTAAAAGGGTAATGCGTGTCAGTTGTGTTTCACTTGACTCAGTTTGAACATGTTGCTGTTCTGATAGCAGCCCATGATATAGTAATGCCCAAGTGGAAAGTAGGGTGTTACTAAGAAATAAGTTCTCTGTAAGGCTTGGAGACTAAATTATCTACAGTAGGCTTGTTTCTTTTGGATTCCACCCTTTCTTGGATTTCTTCAAAAATGTTATTAAATGATAACACTTACCATTTTCCTACGTCAAATCTCAGACTCTATCATACTTACTTTTTCTATGTATTTGCCTATTGTAGGTACTTCACATAAGTGGAATCATACAAGATTTGTCTTTTTGTGTCAGGCTTATTTCAGTTAGCATAATGTTTTCAACGTTCATCAGGTTGTAGGATATATTGGAGTTTCTTTCCTTTTTAAGGGTAAATAATATTCCACTATGTGTATATACCATACTTTGGTTATTCAGTCTTTTGATGGACTTTCGGTTTGTTTCCAACATTTGGCTATTATGAATAATGTTGACATGAACATTGATGTACAGTTATCTATTTCAGTCCTGCTTTCAATTCTTTGGTGTATATACTCAGAAGTGGAAATAATGGTTCATACGGTGATTCCATGTTTAACTTTTTGAGAAACTCCCAAACTGTTTTCCACAGCGGTTGCATGCATTTTCCATTCTTGACAGCAGTGCTTTAGGCTTCTAATTCTTTCACATCCTAAACAATATTTGTTATTTTCTTTTTGTTTTGTTTTGTCTTGGTAAATAAGAACCATTCTCGTAGGTGTGAAGTAATATCTGATTGTGGTTTTGACTTACATTTTCTTAATGACTCCTGAGGTTGAACACTTTTTTATGTGCTTATTGGCCATTTTTTTTTTTTTTTTTTTTTTTTTTTTTGCTGTACACGGGCCTCTCACTGCTGTGGCCTCTCCCGTTGCGGAGCACAGGCTCCGGACACACAGGCTCCGCGGCCATGGCTCGCGGGCCCAGCCGCTCCGCGGCATGTGGGATCTTCCGGGATAGGGGCACGAACCCGTGTCCCCTGCATCGGCAGGCGGACTCTTAACCACTGCGCCACCAGGGAAGCCCGGCCATTTGTTTTTGTTTTTGGGAAAACTGTTAATTCAAGTTCTTTGTTCATTTTTAAAAATTGTGTTGTTTTGCTGCTGTTTTGTTGAGTGGTAAGAGTTCTTTAAAAATCTTTTATCAGATATATGATTTTAAAATATTTGCTACCATTCTATGAGTTGTCTTTTTATTTACCTGATAATGTCCTGTGATGTGCAAACATTTTTAATTTTGATGAAATCAAAATTGTCAATTTTTCTTTTGTTGTTTGTGCTTCTAGGGTCATATTCAATAAATCTCATCCAAAGTCAGTGTAAGTAACATATTCTCCTATAACTTCTTCTAAGAGTTTTTAACATTTTAGCTCTTAAAGTTATGTCTTTTTTGAATTGAATATTATAGCTTGATAGTAAGGTTTGAAGTCAGGAAGTGTGAGTCTTCCACATTTGTTCCCTTTTTTCAAGATTGATTTGGCTACATGGGGTCCCTTGAGATTCCATATGAATTTTAGAGTGGATTTTCCTATATCTGAAAAAATACCATTGGATTTTGCATTAAACCTATTGATTTCTTTGGATACTATTGTCATCTTAACAGTATCAAGTCTACGAATCCACGAACATGGGATGATTTTCCATGTATTTGTCTTTAATTTCTTTCAGCAATGTTTTATAGTTTTCAGCGTAGAGGCCTGTCACCTCCTTGATTAAATTAATTCCTAAGTAGTTTCTTCTTTCTGATGCTATTGCAAGTGGAATTTTTCCTTAAATTTTCTTTTCAGATTTTTTAATGTTAATATGTTACTAATGTTTATGTGTTGATTTTATATCCTGAAATTTTGCTGAATTAGTTTGTTATATCAAATCATTCTTTTGTGTGTGGGATATGTAGGGCATATATATATATATATATATATATATAATCTGTGAACAGAGATTTTCTCTCTAGAATTTCCAGTACTGTGTTGAATAGAAATGGTGAAAGCTGGCATCCTTGCTTTTTGATCTTATGGGAAAACATTTCAATTTTTTTAACATTGAGTATGATTTTTTTTAGCATTGAGTATATGGGTTTTCCATATAGAGCCTTTATTATGGTAGGAAAGTTTACTTTATCCCTAATTTATTCAGCTTTTTTTATCAAGAAAGAGTGTTGAATTTTTGTCAAAAGGTTTTTATTTAATTCATCAGTTGAGATGATCATGACTTATTTTTCTTTTATCCTATTAATGTGGTGTTTTACATTTATTGGTTTCACATGTTGACCCATCCTTACATTTAAGGAATAAATCCAACTTGGTCATGTTGTATTCTCCTTATAACATGATAAATTTTGTTTGCTAGTATTTACCTGAGGATTTTTTTTAAGGAAACTTGGTTAGTAATTTTCTTCTTTTTTGCCATGTCTTTGGCTTGGCATTAGTCTAATGCTGGTATTATAGAAAGAGTTAGGAAGTTTTCCTTCCTTTTCAATTTTTTGTAAGAATATGATGAAGAGTGGTGTTAATTCTTCTTTAAATGTTTGGTAGAATTTACCAGTGAAGCCATATGCTTCTGAGGTTTTCTTATTTGAGAGGTTTTTGAATATTGGTTAAGTCTTATTACTAGTTATAAGTCTATTCCAGTTTTCTATTTCTTCAAGATTCAGTTTTTGAATATTGTGTTTTTCTAGGAATTTTTTCATTTTATCTAGGCAATCCAATTTGTTGGTGTATAAATATTCTCTTCAATAACTATTATTATAGTCCTTTACATTTTGGTAGTAAAGTCCCTATTTTTACTTCTGATTTTAGTAATTTCAGTCTTCTTTCTTTTTTCTCTGTCAATCTAGCCAAATGTTTGGTAATTCTATTGATCTTCTCAAAGAACCAGCTCTGGCACCCTGGTTTCTCTAATGATTTTGTGTTACCTGTTTTATTTATCTCTGCTCTAATCTTTATTATTTCCTTCTTTAAGGTTTAAAGTTAGGTTATTGATTTGAGAAATGTCTTTTTTAATGTAAATATTTACAGCTGTACATCTCCCTCTTAGTTTTGGTTTCACTGCCTTCCATAAGTTTAGTAGGTTGTGTTTCTTTCTTTTTCTTTTTTTCTTAAGGTACATTTTCTAATTTTCCTTGTGGTGTCTCCTTAGACACATTGGTTGCTTAAGAATATGTTGTTTAATTTCCACATGTTTGTAAATTAAAAATTTTTTCTTCTTTCATTGATTTCCAGCTTCATGCCATTGTGATCAGAAAATATACTTTGTATGATTTCATTTTTTTAAAATGTATTACATCAGGTTTTGTTATCTAAAATACTTCCTATCCTAGAGAATATTCCATGTGCACTTGAGAAAAATGTGTATTCTGTGTTCTTGGGTGGATTTTTCTGTATGTCAGTTAGGTTTAATTGGCTTATGGTGTTGCTCAAGTCCTGTATTTCCCTGTTGATTTTCTTTTTCATTACTCTATCCTTTCTTAAAAGTGTTGAAGTTTCCAAGCATTAATTGTAAAATTTTTTTCTCTCTCAAATTCTCTCAGTGTTTGCTTCACATATTTTTGGTCTCTGATGTTGGTGCACATAGGTCCATAATTGTTAGATCTTCTTGACGAATCAACTTTTTAACAATATAAAATGTTCTTTTTCATCTCTTGTATTTGTTTTTAACTTAAAGTCTATTTTGTCTGATATTTGTGTAGTCACCCCAACTCTCTTTGGTTACTGTTTTTATGGAACATCTGTTTCCATCCTTTCAGCTTCAACCTGTGTATATCCATAGATTTAAAGTGGGTGAGTTTTGTTGTAGATAGGCAGCAGCATACAGTTGGGTTCTATTTTCTTTTTTAAACATTCTTGCAATGAATGCTTTTTAATTGGATATTTTAATTCATTTATCTTTATATAAAGTCATTACTTATAAGGAAAGACTCCTACCATTTTGCTGTTTGTTTTCTGTATGTTTTATATCTTTATTATTCCTCACCTCCTACATCATTGCCTTCTTTTGTGTTTAGTTGATTTTCAGTACTGACATGTTTTGATTCCCTTCTCGTTTACTTTGGTGTTTATTCTGCTGATTTGTGGGTGTGATCATCATTGGGATTACCTCCAGTGTTGTAAAGTTATAACAGTATCTTAAATTGACTGTTCTCCTTTATAGCACTTCCCTTCCCCTTTATATTACTAATGTCACAAATTACATGTACATATTGTATACTTATTAACATTAATATGTAAATATTTTGTGCATTTTTTTCTTGTTTTATTCATATATAGTTTAGTTGATTTCCTTTAGTTCTTTCTCTGTGCTTCCCTTTAGTTCTTTGAGAATATTTACAACAGTTTCTTTTTTAAGCCTTTGTCTAGTAAGGACAGTTTCTGTCAATTTATATCTTTCCTTCGAAACAGCCATGCATTCCTATTCATTTGTACTCCTTGTGATTTTTGTTTTTTTGAAAACTGGCCATTTGATTATTTTAATGTGATATATCTGGAAATTAGATTCTCCCCTTCTCCAGTGTTGCTGTTTTTTATTTATTGTTGAAGCTATTTAGCTAAGACTTTTCCAAACTCTCTTTAAAAAGACTATTTCTTACTGGATGTGTTCACGGAAGTTTCTGGTCCTTTAGCTCATGTCCAACTAATGATTTGACAGAGATTTCCTTGAATTCTAGGAGCTGAAGCAGAGAGACAAACCAACAAATATTGAAATCATTCACCTCTCCCAGTCTTTGCAGATTGGCTCTGTGCTGGGGAAGTCCTTTACCTGATTAGATAAGCTTGCTCTGAGCTTATGGAAGAGTCTGAGGTGAAAGTTTTTTGGTGTTCTCAGCACGTTTTTCAGTGTTTGTCTTACTTGAGCATGCATGTGGCTTTACAGGCACACCCCACCCCCCACCACACATTGTTTCTTTTGAATGTCCTAATTTCCCAAGGAGTCTCACCCCAGCTTCCCCTTCAGACCTCATATAGTATGTTGTATATCTCTGCCTATCCTTTCTTTCCCAGGTATCTGTAGATTTGCATTTCCCTTGGAGCTTTTATAACAAGAGTCCAGTGCTTTTCCAGCTTGTGTTTCAAGTTATGCAAGAGAGACAAGTCATTCAGTCCTGCAAGAAGCCACCCAGACATACACAGTATTAGAACATACATACACAGGATTTTGTAAATAAGATCAATTGTTTTCCCTCCTGTTAAAGGAGGAAGCTAGGAACCAGGTTGCTACTGCTCAAAACCAAGACTGCTACTCTGCCAGGAAGTGATGAGGCAGAAGTAAATACAAATGTCACAAACGTTTTCTATCATTTTAAAGATTTTTTTTTTTTTTTTTTTTTTTACTTCACTGTGCTTTTGCTTGGTTGCCGTAATCCTCTGTTGTTTTCAAGAGTTTCCACGAAGTTGTTTCAGACAGCTTCTGGTTGTTTTTTGATGTTTCTGCAAGGGTACAAGAACTTGGAGTTTCCTAGTTTTGCATTTTGCTCAAATTAGTATAAAGCACAAAACAAAATAGAAGATGAATAGGAGTAAAAAAAGAAGAGAACAATGAGAGAAGGGAAGACTGGGAGGAGGAGTAGGAAGACTAACAAACAAACACAAACTAGACTATGCAAAATAAAAGGGTGGTTTTTTAGTTTATTTCCCATGATTTTATTCAAATTGGTGAATCCCAAATTTCTTAGAGTAATACTATTAAGCACCAATTATTGACAAAGTAAATGTAAGCTAAGTATGTTTAGTACCCCATCTTATGTGAAAATCATTGTGATCCTTTTGCCACTTTTAAGTGGCACATTAAGTCAGAAGGAGTAAAGCAAACAGCTTTGATCTCTTGCCAAATCTTATTACTTGGCTAGTGGGGCCAATTTAGGAAATATCAACACAAAGTCATAAACTAATTCAACCCACATTAACAAATTAATCAAGTACATAAAAATGCCTTATGAAAGAAGCCTGTGGTAATAAATGATGTTGAGAAACAATTTTCGCCTAAAATTGTGCCAGTCCTTTCATATTTCAAGCCACAAAGAAATTAAGAGCAAAACCTGATAATAAAAATTAACATTTATTGGGCTTCCCTGGTGGCGCAGTGGTTGAGAGTCCACCTGCTGATGCAGGGGACACGGGTTCGTGCCCCGGTCCGGGAGGATCCCACATGCCGCGGAGCGGCTGGGCCCGTGAGCCATGGCTGCTGAGCCTGCGCGTCCGGAGCCTGTGCTCCGCAATGGAGAGGCCACAACAGCGAGAGGCCCGCGTACCGCAAAAAAAAAAAAAAAAAAAAAAAAAAAAAATTAACATTTATGCTCCCCATGTACAAATAAGAGGTCTGGTAGATGTGAAATCTTATGACTTGAAGATATTGATCCCATCTGTCAATTAACATCAATTCACATTCTGACCTCTATGTTCTCTTATGCTGCTTTAAACCTTTTGGACCACAGTTTCATAATCCATTCCCGAATATCTTCTACCTCCTGCATTGCATTTGAGTTCTGAATTAGATTTTATATTTATGAAATATACTTGAGTTGAAAGGGGTCAGTCAGGATCCCTTATTATAGAAGAATTATGGGCTAGAGTCAGTAAGTTATCCACCTCTCACATTTTGGGAGATTGCTCTTATATCAAACCTGAGAAAAAGGGCCTACAAACTGCATTTCATCACACTCCTAACATTCGCTCTTAAGAGCCATCAGATTAAGAGTCAATAAAGAAGGCCTCTGAAGATGGCATTAAGTAAGTCTGTGGTAAATTAGTTAGTTATGGCTTTAGCTGTCTCCTGTTGCAGAAGTCAATAAAATTCCCCCTCTCATCTAACTCTGCATTTTTGTCTCTCTCTAAGGGGCTTTATGTGTTGATGTAGTTTGATCAAGTGAATTCAGTATTAAATATAGCAAGTCTTGGGATTCCCTGGTGGCGCAGTGGTTGAGAGTCCGCCTGCCGATGCAGGGGACACGGGTTCGTGCCCCAGTCCGGGAAGATCCCACATGCCGCGGAGCGGCTAGGCCCGTGAGCCATGGCCACTGAGCCTGCGCGTCCGGAGCCTGTGCTCCACAATGGGAGAGGCCACAACAGTGAGAGGCCCGCGTACAGCAAAAAAAAAAAAAAAAAAAAATATATATATATATATATATTTAATTTTATATATTATATATATATAATTTTCCCCCTGCTTGCTTTATGTTTATGTTGTTCTTCAGTGTTCAGTTTTCTAAAGTGGAAGTTCAGATGAATGAGTTCAGATCTTTTTTATTTTCTAATTGAAACATTCAGTACTACAAATTTCTCTCTAAGCAGTTTTTTCACTGCATCTCACGTTTTGCTGAGTTGTATTTCCATTGTCATTAGTTAAAATATTTTAAAATTTCCTTTGAGACTTTTTCTTGGACCAATGTGTTATTTATTTAGAAGTGTTTAAACTCTAAATATTTTGAGATTTCCAGATGTCTTTCTGTTATTGATTTGTAGTTTAGTTCCACTGTGGTCTGAAAGCATACTTTATATAATTTTAATTCTTTTAAATGTGTTAAAATGTTGTTTAAGCCCCGGAATGTGGTCTATTTTTCTGACCATTTTGTGTGAGTTTAAGATGAATGCATATCCTGCTGTTGTTGGGTAAAGTATTGTTTAAATGTCCATTAGATCTAGTTGATTTATGGTGCTGTTCAGTACAACTATATGCTTATTTTCTGCTTGCTAAATATGTCAGTTACAGAGATGTGATAAAATTTCCAATTATAAAAGTGAATTTATCTATTTCTCCTTGCAGTCCCATCAGGTTTTGCTCACATTTGTATGCTCTGTTGTTTGGTGTTTACATATTAAGGATTATTATGTCTTCCTGGAGAAATGACTCCTTTAGAATTATTTCATGCCTCACTTTATCTTTAATAATTTTCTTTGCTCTTGAGTTCAGCTTTCTGAAATTAGTATAGGTACTCCAGCTTTCTTTTGCTTAGTGTTCTGTTGCTATATATTTCTTTATCCCTCTACTTTAATCTGTCTGTCTTTATATTTAGAGTGTTTTTTTTTTTTGCATATGGCATATAATTGAGTAGTGTGTTGCTTTTTTCCTTTGTTTTGATTTTATTTATTTTATTTTTTTAAAGTTCATTGTGATAGCAGAGACCTTCAACATGGCAGAAGAGTAAGACACAGAGATCACCTTCGTCCCCACAAATACATCAGCAATACATCTACATGTAGAACAACTCCTACAGAACACATACTGAATGCTGGCAGAAGACCTCAGACTTACCAAAAGGCAAGAAGCTCACCACATACCTGGGTAGGGAAAAAGAAAAGAAAACACAGAGACAAAAGAATAAGGATGGGACCTGCATCTCTGAGAGGGAGCTGTGAAGGAGGAAAGGTTTCCACACACTAGGAGCCCCTTCACTGGTGGAGACGGGGGGATGGCGGAGGGGAAGATTTGGAGCCACGGAGGAGAGAGCAGCAACGGGTGAGGAGGGCGAAGAGGAGGGATTCCTGCCCAGAGGATCAGTGGTGAGCAGCATTCACCAGCCCAAGAGGCTTGTCTGCTCACCCACCGGGATGGGTTGGGGCTGGGTCCTGAGGCTCTGGCTTTGGTCGGATCCCGGGGAGAGGACTGTTTTTGGCTGCGTGAACACAGCCTGAAGGGGGTTAGTGCACCACAGCTAGATGTCAGGGAGTCCAGGAAAAAGTCTGGAACTGCCTAAGAGGCAAGAGACCATTGTTTTGGGGTGCGTGAGGAGAGGGGATTCAGAGCACTGCCTAAATGAGCTCCAGAGATAGGCGCGAGCCACGACTATCAGTGCAGATCAGGGAGGCAGGCATGAAACACTAACGCTGCTTCTGCAGCCACCAAGAATCTTGCGTGCAAGCACAGGTCACTGTTCACACCTCCCCTCCTGGGAGCCTGTGCAGCTGCCACTGCCAGGGTCCCGTGATCCAGGGACAACTTCCCAGGGAGAACACATGGTGTGCCTCAGGCTGGACACCCTGTGCCAAACAACTAGCAAGACAGGAACACAACCCCACGTGTTAGTAGAGGGGCTGCCTAAAATTATAATAAGGTCACAGAAACCCTAAAACACACCAATGGCCACGGTCCTGCCCACCAGAAAGACAAGATCCAGCCTCATCCACCAGAACACAGGCACTAGTCCCCGCCACCAGGAAGCCTACACAACCTACTGAACCAACATTAGCCACTGAAGGCAGACACCAAAAACAACGGGAACTACAAACCTGCAGCCTGCAAAAAGGAGACCCCAAACACAGTAAGTGAAGCAAAATGAGAAGACAGAGAAACACACAGCAGATGAAGGAGCAAGATAAAAACCCACCAGACCTAACAAATGAAGAGGAAATAGGGAGTCTACCTGAAAAAGAATTCAGAGTAATGATAGTAAAGATATCCAAAATCTTGGAAGTAGAATGGAGAAAATACAAGAAACGTTTAACAAGGATCTAGAACTCATGAGCACACAATGACGAACAACACAATAAATGAAATTAAAAATTCTCTAGAAAGATTCAGTAGCAGAATAACTGGCAGAAGAATGGATAAGTGACCTGGAAGATAAAATAGTGGAAATAACTACTGCAGAGCAGAATAAAGAAAAAAGAATGAAAAGAATTGAGGACAGTTTCAGAGACCTCTGGGACAACATTAAATGCACCAACATTTGAATTATAAGGGTCCCAGAAAATGAAGAGAAAAATAAAGGGACTGTGAAAATATTTGAAGAGATTATCATTGAAACTTCCTTAATATGGGAAAGGAAATAGTCAATCAAGTCCAGGAAGAGCAGAGAGTCCCATACAGGATAAACCCAAGGAGAAACACACCAAGACACATATTAATCAAACTATCAAAAATTAAAACAGAAAAAATATTAAAAGCAGCAAGGGAGAAACAACAAATAACATACCAGGGAATCCCCATAAGGTTAACAGCTGATCTTTCAGCAGAAACTCTGCAAGCCAGAAGTGAGTGGCAGGACTTATTTAAAATGATGAAAGGGAAAAACCTACAGCCAAGATTACTCTGCCCAGCAAGGATCTCATTCAGATCCGATGGAGAAATTAAAACTTCTACAGAAAAGCAAAATCTAAGATAATTCTGCACCACCAAACCAGCTTTACAACAAATACTAAAGGAACTTCTGTAGGCAGGAAACACAAGAGAAGGAAAAGACCTACAGTAACAAACCCAAAACTGTTAAGAAAATGGTAATAAGAACACACATATCGATAATTACCTTAAATGTAATGGATTAAATTCTCCAACCAAAAGACATAGACTGACTGAATGGGTACAAAAACAAAACCCATATATATGCTGTGTACAAGGGACCCACTTCAGACCTAGGGACACATACAAAATGAAAGTGAGGGGATGGAAGCAACTCTCATATCAGACAAAATAGACTTTAAAATAAAGACTATTACAACAGACAAACAAGGACACTACATAATGATCAAGGGATCAATCTAAGTAGAAGATATAACAATTGAAAATATTTATGCAGCCAACATAGGAGCACCTCAATACATAAGGCAAATGCTAACAGCCATAAAAGGGGAAATTGACAGTAACAGAATCATATTAGGGGACTTTAAATGCCATTTTCACCAAGGACAGATCATCCAAAATGAACATAAATAAGGAAACACAAGCTGTAAATAATACATTAAACAAGATGGACTTAATTGACATTTATAGGAAATTCTATCCAAAAAAAAGAGAATACACTTTCTTCTCAAGGGCTCATGGAACATTCACCAGGATAGATCATATCGTGGGTCACAAATCTAGCCCTGGTAAATTTAAGAAAATTGAAATCCTATCAAGTATCTTCTTCTACAACAATGCTATGAGGCTGGATATCAATTATAGGAAAAAAACCTGTAAAAAATACAAACACATGGAGGCAAAACAATACACTACTTAATAACCAAGAGTTCACTGAAGAAATCAAAGAGGAAATAAAAAAATACCTAAAAACAAATGACAATGAAAACATGCCAACCCAAAACCTATGGGATGCAGCAAAAGCAGTTCTAAGATGGAAGTTTATAGCAATACAATCCTACCTCAAGAAACAAGAAACATCTCAAATAAACAACCTAACCTTTCACCTAAAGCAATTAGAGACAGAACAAAAAACCCCCCAAATTACCAGAAGGAAGGAAATCACAAAAGTCAGATCGGAAACAAATGAAAAAGAAATGAAGGAAACAGTAGCAAAGATCAATAAAACTAAAGCTGGTTCTGTGAGAAGATGAACAAAATTGATAAACCATTAGCCAGACTCATCAAGAGAAAAGGGAGAAGACTCAAATCAATAGAATTAGAAATGAAAAAGGAGAAGTAACAACTGGCACTGAAGAAAAAAGAAAGGATCATGAGAGATTACTACAAGCAACTATATGCCAATAAAATGGACAACCTGGAAGAAATGGACAAATTCTTAGAAATGCACAACCTTCGAAGACTGAACCAGGAAGAAATAGAAAATATGAACAGACCAATCACCAGCACTGAAATTGAAACTGTGATTAAAAATCTTCCAACAAACAAAAGCCCAGGACCAGATGGCTTCACAGGCGAATTCTGTCAAACACTGAGAGAAGAGCAAACACCTATCCTTCTCAAACTCTTGTAAAATATAGCAGCGGGAGGAACACTCCCAAACCCATTCTATGAGACAGTCATCATCCTGGTACCAAAACCAGACAAAGATGTCACAAAGAAAACTACAGGCCAATATCAGTGATGAACATTGATGCAAAAATCCTCAACAAAATACTAGCAAACAGAGTTCAACAGCATATTAAAAGGATCATACACCATGAACAAGTGGGGTTTATCTCAGGAATGCAAGGATTCTTCAATATACACAAATCAAACAATGTAATACACCATATTAACAAATTGAAGGATAAAAACCATATGATCATCTCAATAGATGCAGAAAAACATTTCAACAAAATTCAACACCCATTAATGATAAAAACTCTCTAGAAAGTAGGCATAAAGGGGAATATTCTCAACATAATAAAGGCCATATATGACAAACCCACAGCCAACATTGTCCTCAATGGTGAAAAACTGAAACCATTTCCACTAAGATCAGGAACAGCACATGGTTGCACAGTCACACCACTATTATTCAAAATAGTTTTGGAAGTTTTAGCCACAGCAATCAGAGAAGAAAAAGAAATGAAAGGAATACAAATCCGAAAAGAAGAAGAAAAGCTGTCACTGTTTGCGGGTGACATGATACTATACATAGAGAATCCTAAGGATGCTAACAAAAAACTACTAGAGCTAATCAATGAATTTGGTAAAGTAGCAGGATACAAAATTAATGCTGAGAAATCTCTTGCATTCCTATACACTAATGATGCAAAGTCTGAAAGAGAAATTAAGGAAACACTCCCATTTACCACTGCACCAAAAAGAATAAAATACCTAGGACTAAAGCTGCCTAAGGAGACAAATGACCTGTATGCAGAAAATTATAAGACACTGATGAAAGAAATTAAAGGTGATACAAACAGAGGAGAGATATACCATGCTCCTGGATTGGAAGAATCAATATTGTGAAAATGACTCTACTACCCAAAGCAATCTACAGATTGAATGCAATCCCTATCAAACTACCAATGACATTTTTCACGGAAGTAGAACAAAAATTTCACAATTTGTATGGAAACACAAAGGACCCCAAATAGCCAAAGCATTGTTGAGAAGGAAATACGGAGCTGGAGGAATCAGGCTCCCTGACTTCAGACTATACCACAAAGCTACAGTAACCAAGACAGTATGGTACTGGCACAAAAACAAAAATATACATCAATGGAACAGGATAGAAAGCCGAGAGATAAACCCATGCACATATGCTCACCATATTTTTGATAAAGGAGGCAAGAATATACAATGGAAAAAAGACAGCCTCTTCAATAGGTGGTGCTGTGAAAACTGGACAGCTACATGTAAAAGAATGAAATTAGAATACTCCCTAACACCATACACCAAAAAACCCTCAAAATGGATTAATGACCTAAATGTAAGGCCAGACACTATCAAACTCTTAGAGGAAAACCTAGGCAGAACACTCTGTGACATAAATCACAGCAAGATCCTTTTTCACCCACCTCCTAGAGAAATGGAAATAAAAACAAAAATAAACAAATGGGACTAGTGAAACTTGAAAACTTTTGTACAACAAAGGAAACCATAAACAAGACGAAAAGATAACCCTCAGAATGGGAGAAAATATTTGCAAATGAAGCAACTGGCAAAGGATTAATCTCCAAAATTTGCAAGTAGCTCATGCAGCTCAGTATCAAAAAACCAAACAATCCAATCCAAAAATGGGCAGAAGACCTAATAGACATTTCTCCAAAGAAGATATACAGATGGCCAACAAACACATGAAAGGCTGCTCAATATCATTAATCATTAGAGAAATGCAAATCAAAACTGCAATGAGATATCATCTCACATTAGTCAGAGTGGCCATCATCAAAAAATCTACAAACAATAAATGCTGGAGAGGGTGTGAAGAAAAGGGAACTCTATTGCACTGTTGGTGGGAATGTAAATTGAAACAGCCACTATGGAGAACACTATGGAGGTTCCTTCAAAAACTACAATAGAAGTACCTTACGACCCATCAATCCCACTACTGGGTATATACCCTGAGAAAACAATAATTCAAAAAGTGTCATGTACCACAATGTTCATTGCAGCTCTATTTACAATAGCCAGGACATGGAAGCAACCTAAGTGTCCATTGACAGAGAATGGAGAAAGAAGATGTGGCCCATATATACAATGGAATATTACTCCGTCATGAAAAGAAACAAAATTGAGTTATTTTGTAGTGAGGTGGATGGACCTAGAGACTGTCATACTGAGTGAAGTAAGTTAGAGAAAAACAAATACCGTATGCTAACACATATATATGGAATCTAAAAAAAAAAAAAGGAAATGTTTATGAAGAACCTAGGGACAGGACAGGAGTAAAGATTCAGATGTAGAGAATGGACTTGAAGACACGTGGAAGGGGAATGGTAAGCTGGAATGAAGTGAGAGATTGGCGTGGACCTGTATATACAACTAATTGTAAAATAGGTAGCTGGTAGGAAGCACCTGCGTAGCACAGGGAGATCAGCTCTGTGCTTTGTGACCACTTAGAAGGGTGGGATAGGGAGAGTGGGAGGGAGATATGCTGATATATGTATATGTATAGCTGATTCACTTTGTTATAAAGCAGAAACTAACACACCATTGTAAAGCGATTATACTCCAGTAAAGATGTTAAAAAATAAAAATAAAATAAATTTTGAAAAAGGTTCATTGTGATAGACTCTGACTTTTAATTGGTGTTTTTAGACCATTCACATTTAATGTGATTATTGATATATTGGATTAGTGGATACCATATATGTAAATATTTTCTATTTCTTGCTTTTTTCTATGTTACTTTTAAAAAACTTCCCATTTTTCTGTCCTATCTGATTTTAAATTACTATTTCATTTTTTCTCCTCTCAGTATATCAGTTGTATTTCTTTTAGAATTTTTTAGTGCCTTCTCTAGGGGTAGCAGGATACATTTACAGATGACTTTACTTTATTTTCAAATAACACAACTCTACCTTTAAATAACACTGTATCACTTCATGTGTAGTGCACATGCCTTATAAGAGGATACTCTCAATTCCTCTCTCCATCCCTTCTAACTTGGCTTGCATTCACTGTATACTTATCTATAAGCTATTTTAACCCAATACATTGTTGCTATTATTATTTTGAAAAACAGTTTTCTATTAGATCAGTTAAGGATATAAAATAATTTAGTTTACCTTCAGTTTTTCCTCTAACTCTTTGGTAGATCCATAGATCTTATCTATAAGATAAGATCACATTTCTTATCTATGTCATTTACCTTTTCTCTGGAAAAAAAATTGCCTTTTATCTTACAAGACAGGCAAATTCCCTCAATCTTTGTCTAAGAATGGCTTATTTCTTATTTACAACTGAAGGATAATTTTGCTGGTATAGAATTCTGCTGGCTATAGAATTCTGGGTTTTTTTCTTTCTTTCTTTCTTTCCATACTTTAAATATTTCACTCCACTCTTCTTGCTTGCATGAAGTTTCTATGGAAGAGTCAGTTGTATCTTTTATCCCTGCTCCTCTAAACGTAAGGTGCTCTCTGGCTTATTTCTGTATTTTGTTTCTTTGTCTGTGATTTTTGCAGTTAAAAAATTGATATGCCTAGGTATAGATTCTTTAGTACTTATCCTAGTTGGTATTCTCTGAGCTTCTTAGATCTAGATTTGGTGTCTATTTTTAATTTTCAGAATCGATGTTGGAAGTTTTTAGTCATTGTCATTATATTTCTTCTGTTTCTCTCTTCTTTTCTGATATTACCATCATGTTATATGTTAAATCTTTCATAATTATCCCTAAACTCTTGGATATTATGTAATTTTTTAGTTCATTTTTCTATTTGCATTTTAGCTTATGAATTTTTGACTGATGTATTTTCAAACTCAGTTGTTCTTTCTTGACTGTGTTTGTGTACAGATGATCCCATCCATCAGTTACTCTTCATTTCTGTTAAAGTGATTTTTGACTTCCTTTTGCTAGTTTCTCAGAGTTTTAAATTTCTCTGTTCATGTCATCTTTCTGTTCTTGTATATTGTCCACTTTTCATTTTAATTAGAAATCCTTAACATATTAATCATAGTTATTTTAAATCCCAGGTCTGTTACTTCCAAAATCTCCACTATATCTGAGATTAGCCCTAATGATTGTTTGACTCTTTACACTGTGCTTTTTCTTGCCTTTTAAAATGCCTTGCAATTTTTTACTGAAAACCAGACAAGTTGTATGAGGTGATAGGAACTGAGGTAAAGAGGCTGTTTGTGTGAGTTTTTTTTAAGCTGGCTAGAAGTGGGGCTGTGCTTAATGGTGGCTGTAACTACAGATGCCAGAGGCTTCAATTTCCTCTAGAGGACTTGTTTTTATCTCAGTGTTTCCCTAACATCTCCTTCTTACATAACGGTCTGTCTCTTGAAGATCTCTCAGTTTTAAACTGCTGTTATTATACCGGAGGCATGTTGATATGGTGGTTAGATATTGAGGAGAGGAAGCATTCTATACTATTTTCATTAAATCTTCATCCTTTTAAGAGGCCACAGCCCCTGGGCTGTGAGCTTAAGAAAAATTTCTGAGCTTTTTTTTGTCCTCTTACTTGAGACAGGAAGGCTAGGGTGGACTGGAATTACCTAATTGTCTCCCCCCAACCCAGTTCAGTTAAGGCTCTGGTAGTTTTTGTTGGGAGCATGTCTGTGCTATGAGGAACAAAATGCTTTGGGAATTTTTCAAAATGGTTAGTTTCCCCCAGATGTATTTCAAAATCGTTACTTTTTCCTCCTGCTACTGAAATCACAAGGGAATTTTTCTCCCATCTTCAGCATGAGGACCTGTTATAATTCCTGTTGGTAAAATTCATGAAAATGTGGAGGATTCTCTAAAACTATGACTTCAGGAGTTTTGACTCTCAAGCTAGTCCACATTCAGCCCCCAGCAGTTCAGAAGCTTCTGCTCCTGGTAAGCTGTGACGCTGTATCCGTGCATCCTTCCTACTCTGGAGTGGCAGTTTTCTGTGATAAATTTAAGAAAAGTTATTGATTCAGTTTCTTAATCTCTTTTCTTGTTGTGACACTTCCAAGGTCTTTACCTGTTAGAATGGACACTGAAATATTGTCACTATTATTTTACTTCAGCAATTCTGATAGGTATGTACTAATATTTCACTGAACTTTTAATTTTCATTTACCTAATGGCTAATGATGTTGACCATCTTTTCAGAAGCTTATTTGCCTTGTGTATATCCTCTTAAATGAAATGTTTGTTTATGCCATTTGCCATTTTCTAATTGGATTTCTGTTTTGTTTGTTTACTATTGAGTTATGAGAGTTTTTATATACTCTAGATACTAAATCTTTTTGGGATACATGGTTTGCAAACACATTTTCCCAATCTATAGTTTTTCTTTTCAGTGTCTTCACATGGGCTTTTGCAGAGCAAAAGTTTTTAATTTTGATAAGGTGTAATTTTTCAATATGCTTTTATGGATTATGCTTTTGGTGTCAAGTTTTGCTTAGCCATACATCCCAGTGATTTTCTCCTATTTTCTTAACTTTTACACATTTTAAATAAAATTATAGTTTTGCATTTTATTTTTAAATTGATAATCTGCTCTGAATTAATCATTTATAAGGTGTGAGGTTTGGGTCGAAGTTCATGTTTTTGCCTATGGATTTCTAATTATGCTCCAGCACCATTTGTGGAAAAAAATTATCCTTCCACAATTGAATTTATTTTGTTCTTTTCTCAAAATGCAGTTGAGAATATTTGTGTGACTCTACTTCTGTGTCCTCTATTATGTTCTACTGATATATGTGTCTATCCTTATATTAATATCACATTGTCTTTATTTTTATTGGTATAAAATAGGTCTTAATATTGAGTATGAGTAGAGTGATTCTTTCCACTTTATTCTTCTTTATTCACCTTTCAATATAAATTTTAGAATATGTTTGCTATGACTAAAAAATAAATCCATACTGCAGTTTTGGTAAGAATTGTCTTAATCGTATGGGTCAACTTGGGGAATATTGGCACTTCTACTGTATTGAGTCTTTAAATCTGTTAACAAGTTATGTGCCTCTGATTGTGTTTTCATTGATTTCTTTTATCCCCGTTTATATTTTTCAACACAGATTCTGTACATGTTTATATAGGCATATATCTAACTTTTTATTTCCTTTTGTTATTTCCTTTTTATTTCCACTGTGAGTGGTTTTGTGTTTTTAATTTTGGTTTTTACATGTTCATTGTAAGTATGTAGAAATGTGATTGATTCTTACATGTTGTGCATGTATCCAGTGAACTTTATCAGTTTTATGAGGCTGTGTGTGTGTATGTAGAGTACCTGGAATTTTCTATGCATATAGTCAATTGTAGTCTTTCATTTCCAAGCTGTATGTTTTTTATTTTCTTTTTCTTGCCTTGTTGAACTCAGTAGAACTGGTACTTTGGTCAGTAACACTGGTGAAAGTGGACATTCTCTCCTTTTCTCCAATCTTATAGAGAAAGAATTCAGTTTTCCACCCTTAAGTATGATGCTGAGTGTGGAGTTTTTTTTGTTGTTGTTGTTATTTTGGAGAGAATATGTTGTTTCTCAGTTTGAAGGAGTTCCCTCTTATAACTAGATTGGTGAGAGCTTTTTTGTTTGCTTGTTCATTTTTAAACAGGAATGAGTTTGGATTTTAACAAAATTGACATGGATCTTCCATCTTCATTGATATGATGATATGATATTTCCTTCTTCACCTGTTTTTATGGTGGACTACATTCATTGATTTTTAAAATATTGAACCAGTCTTGCATGCTTGAAATAAATCTCCCTTGGTCATGTGGTATAATTATTTTTATACATAGTTGGATTGGGTTTTCTGATATTTTGTTAATGACTTTTTGTCTAACTTCATGAGATATATTTGTCTATAGTTTTCTTTTTTATATGGTCTTTGTCTGCTTTATGTATCAGAATAATACTGTTACTATAGTCAGTTGGGAAATGTTCCCTCATCTATAATTATATAAATGGTACCTGGAGGTTAGAGTCTTTTGGGTATCATTGGATTAATATAAAAGTGTTACAAATTTGTGTTCCCTACTGAAGGTTCTGGGAGAGAATCAATTTCTTTGCCTTTTCCAGTTTCTAGAGGCCACCTACATTCCTTGGTTCATTTCTTCTTCCTCTATCTTTTATTAACGCCAGCGACTAAAGGTCATTTTTTTCCCTCATGTTCCCATTTATCCAGCTCAGTTCTTTCTCTTCTGCCTCCCTCTTCCACTTCAAGTAATCTCCTGATTACTTTGAGCATACCTATAAAATGCAGGATAATCTCCAAGCTGGCACTTTTTCTTTCGGCTATTACACAGTTCTCCAAAAATATGTGAGCCTTCTATGTTATTTCTCTTGGATTCACTCCATTAGATAAAAAGTTCCTCTGCTTGATCTCATCTAGATTTTTTTTTGGCTTCTGCTTAAATGGCTGAGAGGATCTATGAGTCATATGCTTAATTTTCTCAAAGAGCCTTTCGCATGAATAAATACTCTGACTTTTGAATCTTTTTCAGGTATCAGCAAAGGGTTGTCTAGCCACGTCTTTGGCTTTTTTTTTTTTTTTTTTTTTTTGTGCGGTACGCGGGCCTCTCACCGTTGTGGCCTCCCCCGTTGTGAAGCACAGGCTCCGGACGCGCAGGCTCAGTGGCCATGGCTCACGGGCCCAGCCGCTCCGCGGCATGTGGGATCCTCAGAGACCGGGGCACGAACCCGTGTCCCCTGCATCGGCAGGCGGACTCCCAACCACTGCGCCACCAGGGAAGCCCTGGCTTTTTCTTTAGAGCAGATTTCCTAACCATGAATCTCCTAATGTAATGTCTTTTGTGATCTGCTAGACTGAGAATATCCCAAATCACCAGTTTTTTATTTCACTTTGCTGAACAGTTCTTATCTGTATCTATCTCTTTCCTCTTACATTTTACTACAAGCAGCAAGAAGAAACCAGGCAGCAAGATTTTACTGGGAAATCTCAGCTGAATGTGCAATTATACCTTTTACAATTCTGTATAGCTTTCTTCTACCGTGTAACAGGAATCATCTTTTCTTCAATTTCTAACAAAATTGTTCTTCATTTCCCTCTGAGTTCTCATGAATAATGCCTTAAAGGTACATATTTTTACAAATAATCTATTCATCACAATTTAGGTATTCTCTTAGGCAATATGTGCTTTACCTACCAGTCTTCTCAATTTTTTTTTTTTCTTGAGCCCTTATCAGCAGAGCCTTTAACATTCATGTTTTTGCTAACATTTGTTCAGGTCAGTTGAAGCTTTTTCTATCATGTTTCTCAAAACTTTTCCAGCCTTTTCCCAGTGCCAAATTCCAAAGCCATTCCTACATCTTTGGCATTTATTATAGCATCACTCTGCTTCAGTTACAAAATCTGTATTAGAGTTCTATTGATGCTGTAGCAAATTACCACAAATTTCATGGCTTAGAACAAGTTTATTATCTTACAGGTTTTTTTTTTTTCTTTTTTTTAAGTCAGAGGTCTGACACTGGCCTCACTAGGCTTAAATTAAGTTGCTCAAGGCTATGTTCCTCTTCAGAGGTTTTAGGGGGAAATCTGTTTCCTTTTTCTGATTGGTTTGCTTTTTCAGTTTATAGAGGCCACCCACATTCCTTGGCTTTTGGCCCCTTCTCCATCTTCATTAGCACCTTCCTGCTGAGACTTCCTCATGCTGCCATCTGTCTGATTCTCTCTCTTCTGCCTCCCACTTCAGTTTTTAAAGACCATTGTGATTTCATTGGACCCACCTGGATAATTCAGGATACTCTCCCTAATTTAATATCAGTTGAGTAAGTAAAGATTAGCAACTTTACCTATATCTTCAACCTTGAGTAAGTACTCTTTGCCATGTAGACTAACATATTTACAGATTTCCAGGATTAGGATATTGACCTCTTTGGGGCCATTAATATGCTTACCACAAATACTAAAGATCCAAATGATCATATATCTGGGACTTCCCTCATTGTTCAGTGGTTAGGACTCTGAGCTTCCACTGCAGGGGGCACAGGTTCGATCCCTGGTCAGGGAACTAAGATCCCACATGCCACGTGGCACGGCCAAGAAAAACAAAACAAAAAAACCAAATGATCATATATGCAAAGCTGCTAAATAGTTCTCAGCTTCCCAGAAGGTGCTCAGATTCTAGGAAGTTTAAGGCCATGTGGACTTAAGAGCTACAGATTGAAGTTGACTGCAGTTTTCTCTACCACTCTCTCTAAGACCATACACATCTGCTGGGCAGGGACTCTGGTTTACCAGTCTGAAAAATGTGCCTGTTGTTTTACTAGGCTACAAACATTGATAACATATATTAACCCCAGACTCAACAACTGAACAAGTTCCTTCCAAAGGTTTTAGCTTTTTGTGTTTCTCTCCTTTGGCATTAAGTCAGCGTCAGCTAGATTAGTTTCATTTTAAACAATCAACTTAAAAACAAAATCTCTTTAAATTAAAGGGAGTTTGATGAACTATTTTCTCCCAACATCTTTAGAAAAGAGATGTGGACATCTATCTAGAGTTTTATGTAAACCTTACGTTTACACAAATTAAATTCAATTAAAATTAAATGGTGCAGACCAAACAAAGTGCATTTGCTGGTTGAATTTAGCCTGCAGGCCCTGCTCCATCTACCTTTGAAAACACTCAAAAGTTTTAAAAACTTTTGAGAGGACCGCAAGTGAGTCAACTTTCTTGTAAGCTGGTATGATTTTTGTAATATGTGATGAGTCTCACTCTCATGTTTTATTCTTAAATTCCAATAGCTATAAAGATGAAAAATAAATAGATGCTGTTACCTGATGACTTTCTAAAATTTCAATTTTATTTTCAAATTAAGGAAGCTGGAAAAAATAGGTCTTTTTAAGGTACTTTTTACAGAGTTCCCATTTCCCAGCCATGCTGTCTTTTCTCAGGGCATCTCAAAATAGATAAAGTGATAAAGTATAAGGCAGGAGTTATGTAAATTACTAAACTTCCATTGTTTCTTCCTCAGTTCCTAGTACCTCCAAATGATCACATTCTATTATAACAACTATTGCAAACAACTTTTAACTCACTGACAAAAATGTTTTTACATACCAATAACTTGCCATTCTAGTAAGGGAATAGAAACCACACGTTACAGTAATGGATGAGAAACCTTGAACTAGTCAATGATCTTTTCTGAAACACACAGGTAATGATAGACAATGGAATGGCATCAGATTGAATTTTCTCTTGTTCTGGAGATTATTAGAACAAGCTCAGTAAAAAGATAGAGTCTTGTTACAGTTATCAAAATTTTGTGCTTTGATTTCCTTTGAATTTGATACTTTCCCGATAAAATTAGGGACAGTTATTACAAAGACATGCTCACAGATATATACTTTAGACAGATAATTCTCTGTTTAGTGTAGCTCTCTATACATTATCTTTTCACCACTCCAAACTAATTTCTCACTACTGAACTCAGAGGATCGTTCCAGCCAGGTCAATTCAGATCAACCCTTAGGCAGTGTATTAATTAAACATCTCATAAAATATGTTAATTTTAACCCTTTGTTGCAGAAATTGTCCCCACCTAACCCCCAAATGTTCCCCCCATGGAGAGCACTCCTAGTTATGTGGGTACGGTATAACTCATAAATCTTGATCAACCAGAGTGCTAACTCCAACTCTGCCACTTACCAACCTCTGTCTATCTATAGCAGTGTACAGTGGAGATGAAAACTACGCCTCCCAGGATTATTGAAAGATTAAATCGATTAAGTGAGGGGCATCTGTACAGTGCCTGGCATGGTACCTGGCTTAGAGCAGTCCCTCAAAAAAATGTTAGTTTTTCCTGTCCTTCCCTCCACCTCTGAATCTGACTCCAGATTTACCTATTTCCAAATGTAATGCCTGACTAATATTTCTCTTTGATCATTGCCTTGTTTAATGTTGTCTTGCTGGATTACACACACATTCTAGTTATTGTTTTTAGTGTCCTCTGATATACACTCTGAGCAGGTTTTGTGTTTTATATCTCCTTATATCTCTACCATTGGACTAGAAAGTGACACATTTGATGGGTGTGAGTTATTGAAGAGAATTAGCAAGACCAGGAAGCACACTCATTTTGACCTCATTTATATTCCTAATAACTATATGTTCACTATCACTAAGTAATAAATAAATAAATAAATAAGCTATGGATATCCTTTTTCACTCGGGAGAATAAAATTTAGTAGTATACCTTACTATTTACTTTCTACACCTGTATATTACAAGGGACATTCATAAGCTCTGAGCAAATGATTTCCTTAGGCTCAAAGGTCAAAACACTCCTGACTTGATGGCAGTTGTTTATCTTTTCTGAGATTTCTGGATGTAAGAGTTTCCTTTTTCTTACTTTTGTAGACTGCCCAAATAACAATAACAATAGTAATGATTTCTGTTTAAGAGAAAACATAAGCTTGGCAGGAAATCTCCATTTCATCACATTTTTCCTTTGAAATACATGTTATTTTCTCAAGTTTAAAGGTGAGGGAACTGAGACCTCCAATAGTGAAATAAAATTTGCAAAGGTCAGGGGCTAGAAAATGAGAGAGGTAGGCTTTCCATCCAAACCTATTTAGATCCAGAACACATACCCTTCTCACTATCAAACTCAAGTTCTCTTCCTTGGATTCACCTTTTCCTTTTTTTTTTTTTTTTTTTTTAAGAAGATGTTGAGGGTAGGAGTTTAGAAATTTATTTATTTATTTTTGCTGTGTTGGGTCTTAGGCTCTGTATGAGGGCTTTCTCTAGTTGTGGCAAGCGGGGGCCAGTCTTCATCGCGTTGCGGGGGCCTCTCACTATCGCGGCCTCTCTTGTTGTGGAGCACAGGCTCCAGACGTGCAGGCTCAGTAGTTGTGGCTCACGGGCCTAGTTGCTCCGCAGCATGTGGGATCCTCCCAGACCAGGGCTCGAACCCGTGTCCCCTGCATTAGCAGGCAGATTCTCAACCACTGCGCCACCAGGGAAGCCCTCCTCTTGGTTTTAGGGCCCTTGTTTTTGTCTCCTTGTTTAAAAAAACCTTCTGCCTATATTGTTACTATCTTTCAGATATCTCACACTTAAATAAACTTCTAGATTATCCTTTCTAGGCTTGTCTTATGCTTTTGCTGCCTGTGTTTCAGCTCATGAAGCACAAGCTCATGGGAACAACCAGCAAAACAGATTTTAAGAGAGCAATGGCAATGAATGATTGTAACAGCTCAGATATATAGCCCCATTGCTAGGGAATTGCTGTGTGACTGCCAGTCACACACTGCAACAGATTTTAGTTAAATCGAGCTCTGACAAGATTGGAACAAAAACCAAATGAAACATCTGCCAAAACAGAAATTGTGTCAAACTCCTAAACAAGGAGGAATGCCTCTAATGGTATAACATCTGAACAATAGTAAAACTAGTAAAACTTCTATAAAGTTTTACAAAATTGTCAATGGATCTTTTGGTGCCATTGGATAATACTTTTTCTACTCTTTTTCATTCTCATCTATGAATTGTTTTCCAAATATGCAAGAAAGGAGTAAGTTGAGGTATCAAAATGTGAGGTAGGGTTCAATTCCATTTAATTCAATGAGTGTGCAGTGTCATTCAAGAAGAAATGGAACCTACCTGCTAGGCATCTGGAATGCATCTGCATCAGATGCATTCTGCATCTAGATAGCATTATACTTCTAGATTAAAAAGGAGGCTCATCCATGTCTAAATGCTGATGATTTGCTGAGTTTTCCCATTTTACCTTAATGTTTGGGATTATATAGGCAGATCACACGATAGCAAAGGTTAAATGGGCCTCACTTTGCATCACTGAACATCTCTATCTATGAACAGAGTGTATTTAGACTGGGTTGTATGCTAGGAAAGCAATATCACATGATAAGAAGTTCACAAGAAGGATCGACGGTGATGCTTATTACCCTTAGGCTAGCCTTACTCATGGTTGTACAAATGCCTTTCACATTTCTAGGTGTAAGATGCAGACACAGCAGTGTCTAGAGCGGAAAGAGGGCCTGTCTTCTTATGTCATCCTGAACTACTTGGCCATCTGAAACCAAGCACCAGTAAGGGGAATGGGATTACCCAGGTTGTGTTAGATTTACCATTCAAGGTTAGACTATGATATGGGGAATAAACCACCATGACTATCACAGGCACATGGGACTACACATCATCTGTGTCCTTGGAATCACCACTGTGACATGTAAGAAGTAGTAAAGGACAAAATCCTGAAAGTAACAGTTACAGTTGATGAAAACAACAAAAACAATAATAACAAATGCTCTGAGCAAAGGCATTGCTGTCTTCAGATCAATTGATTGATGTAGGTTTCCTAAGCAATCAATTAGGAAGTTAGAAATCGCTGTAGGTTTTTCTTTTACAAAAATATATTTGGTTTGTATTTTATCATCTGTTACTTTGAGCGAGGTAATTAATCAGCTCTTCCTCGGTTTCTTTGTTTGAAAATGAGAACCTAACTAGTAATTGTTCTAACTATGTCCTAGTCATTTACAAGATTATATGATAGTCAGATGAGCCAGTATTTTGAATTCAGTGAGCGTCTATCAAGTTCTTCCTGTGTGCACTGAATATAGAAAAGCATAAATGAATAATATTTATACTTTCACATAGTATTATTATTTTAATTATATTAAATTTTTTGAACATCACAATCAGTTCAATTTTAGAGACCCAACTATAAAAATGAATATATGGACATATAGATTCTTTTTGCTGCTCTTCTTCAATTTGTGTCTGGATTCATCTGAAAAAAAAAATTTGGAGTCTTCCCAATATAATCTCCATAACCCCAAACATACAAAAAAACCCACCAGGAACAGAGAAAAAAAATTGAAGCAATCAAACAGGACCTTGAAATAAAATAAACTTAGTTTTCTCCCCTTTTGACTTTCTTTTACACTTGGGATTTCCCTTTGAACACAGTTCTGCTTCCCCAACTAAAAATTTTCAGAATCAGAGGCCAATGTTTATGACTTTTTTTTATGGACTCAAGAGGTTACACAGAGCATATTAAGTCCTGAATTTTTTGGACAAATCACTGCTGCTGTTATTGTGAAGGTTTTCTTTTTTATGAGTAGAATTTAACAGCTCGTAAAATTCTCTCTCAGTTATGTTCATTTGGATTACAGACGTGTGCACTTTGTTGAGCAAGGCTAATGCTTGGAGACTCTATTCAAACTGAATGACTATTTACCCACAGAATTAGTGAACACACTTTACTTTTCTAATGCAACCTTATCTAAATGGCTTTAGGGTGTAAACATAATATGCCTATTGCTCTGTGTACTGCTATGTCATAATATGAAAATTGCAGAGGAAGAGAGGGAAACTGGCTCTAAGGAATGAGGTCTTTGCCTGTTGTGAATAAGTACTGCTGACCACTCTTTTAGGGTGTGGCTGGACACTGCCATGACAAGCCAGCAGTTCAGCATCTGTCTCCTTAGCATGCACACAGATATTGTTAATTCTCACCCAACTCAACACCACCTGATCTGACTCTCCACTCTCCCTAGGTTCCCATTACTGCCAAGAGTACTGACAATACACACATCCTCACGTGAAAACCTTGGGGTGAAATGAGTGCATAATTCCTTTGCCTATACAATTTTTATCACTAAAAGAAGTTCATCATTTGTTTCATTATATATCTCAAATGAGTTCTATCTTCTTCTACTCATTATCATTGAAATACCACCTCCTCACATACTCACTACACCCAATACCCCCTTCTCCCTAATCTATTCTGCATAAGGGCAGATGAATCTTTAATCATTTATCATCATCTTCTACATAAGCATCATTTACATTGATCATCCACTCTATGCTAGTCATGATGTAGGGGCTTCACCTCTGAGGTTTCACTACCCCAGCCATGAATGACAGGCGTTATTACTCCATTTACCAGATTATTAAATAAAGGCTCAGAGAAGGATAGTAACTTCCCCAAGACCACACAACTGAAGGATGGCAGAGCAAAAATTAAAACCCAGATCAGTGTGATTCCAAAGTTCTGTTCTTAGCCATGTTGAGGATGGTGCATTGAAATTGAAAAGAACATATGCCTTTTAGAGATGCTGTCGTGTTTCAATATAACCATGATATCTGTCTACCATTCAAAACTGACTCAAGTGTCTTTTCTTAACCATTCCCATAGGGGGATAATTTTTGTTTATATCAGTCACAGAAGATAAATTGAGAAGCCATAAATTGAGATGCTCTAAGTTGGTCAATGTACTTTACTTATATACGAAGAATACATTGGTATATCTGCTGTATAATCTTTCACTATGTTAGTCCATCTGGCACATGGTATGAGCACAATAAATGTGAGCTAATTAAAATGATGATTGGTAAATTTCTTAACCAGGATTATGCAAGCTAATTTATTATGATTTATAGGTTGCAATTAAACTCTGGTGCTCCCTTTTACCTTCCACATTGATCAATATAAATATATAATCACTTGATAACATAAAATTGCTGAGAATTCTGCATAATTGGTGTGAAGTTGTTTTGTTCTGTGCACAATTCAGAAAATCTTCTGTTGCTGGTTCATTTCCAAATTACAAATACAGAAACGTAAGAAAAGCGGTGTATGTTGGAATGATGAGGTTCTCAGCTGTTATTTTCCAAACTGAATTTATTTAGAACACAAGCAGGAGAAGATGTTCCATGAAGAAAGAAGTTTATGTTCAAAGAAGCTTTAGGAATCCTGTATAAAATATTCTTATCTTGGAGATACACAATGAGCTTTAATATACTATGAGCCCTGAGAAATCTAACTAAGAAAATTGTTTTTATTTTTAACCATAGTTTCTAAAATATATTTGACCACAGAATATTTTGTAGTTTCTGTGGATATTATTTCATTTTTTTCTCATATGCCTTTAACATCCTATAATACATATTTTAGGAAGTATTGTTCTATGCATTTCTTTACACATGAATGCCGTCTCCGAATGTGTGCCATCTGTGAATATTGAAACAGTAGAACAGAATGTATTTAGTTATCTCAAAATAAAAAAGAATTTACTTTATCTTGAAAGCTGTTACCCATTTTTCAGATGTATTTTCATTATAATCTCCTTGGATCTTTATCAGTTGTATTTTAGCTGTAATATCTCTGGCTGAATTTTCATCCTAGCATCACAGGAATCTTGGTGTTTGGCTGTTTATTTCTATCAATCAGACTTTTTTCCTGTACAATGCCACTGTTCCAATTAAAAGCATGAAATGTCATTCAGTGCTGTTCGTTGTGTGTCTGCAGCTACTGTAATTTGAAAGCCTTCGTCAACTTACCCTATCTTAGCTATGTAATCTTATTTTCCATTTGTCTCCAATAAATTTATTCCAAATTATGTTGCTGTGAAGTAATTAAATAGCACCACCAAAGAACTATTTCTAGAATAAAAATATAATAGTCTTACAAAGGAAGATTCAAGGCATTCATGTTTCTACTCATTAAAGATATAACTCCATCTTAGGCTCAATTTATAAAGTAACACAACTCCCTGAGAGTTATACAATATTCTGTCTACATCCAGATGTGCAGAGAATATAGAATTTAGGATGGAACAGGGAGACGTATGCTACATGAAAGCAGAAGAAGAGAATAATCTTAAGTTCACATACAAAGGATATATGTTTCTCCTCCCAACCCAATAATTCTTTGGACCAACTCTCTCTAGCATGGTTGACTATATGTAGATTCTGGGATTAAAGAGTCCACCTTTTGTCTTCTTTAATAAAAGACATTATTGGACAAACAAAAGAGGAACAATAGAAACTAGAACATAAATCTTCATGGAATAACATTAGCAATTTTCCCTGGTTAAGGGTTTTTACTACTTCATTAATCCAAGGTAAGTTTAAATTCAGTATATGCTAATAGTATCTAGTATCTAAAATGTATATAATTATATTTACAGTGTGCTTCAGTCATTCTTCTTTTTTTAAAATTTATTTATTTTTGGCTGTGTTGAGTCTTCATTGCTGTACACAGGCTTTCTCTAGCTGCAGCGAGCAGGGGCTACTCTTCCTGGCGGTGCGTGGGCTTCTTATTGCAGTGGCTTCTCTTGTTGTGGGGCATGGGCTCTAGGTGTGCAGGCTTCAGTGGTTGTGGCAGACGGGCTCAGTAGTTGTGTCTCATGGGCTCTAGAGTGCAGGCTCGGTAGTTGTGGCACACGGGCTTAGTTTCTCCGCGGCATGTGGGATCTTCCTGACCCAGGGCTCAAACCCGTGTCCCCTGCATTGGCAGATAGATTCTTAATCACTGTGCCATCAGGGAAGTCCCAGATTTGGTCATTCTTAATACACAGTTTTTTCATCTGTATTAGGGTTCTTCAGAGAAATAGAACCAATAAGATAATGTGTGTGCGCTCACATGTGTGTGTATGTGTGTGTGTAGGCTGAAAAGCCCTAAGATCTTCAACTGGTAGACTAGAGACCAAGGAAAGCTATTGGTGTAGTTCCAGTCTGAGTCTAAGGCCTGAGAACTAGGTGAACCAATGGTGTAAGTTCCAGTCGGAAAACCAGCAGATTTGAGACCTAAGAAGTGTCAATGCTTCAGACTGAGTCCAAAAGCCAGAAAAGACCAAGGTCCTGCTCAACCACTCAGGCAGAAGGTATTCCCTCTTCCTCAGCCTTTTTGTTCTGTTCAGATCTTCAGTTGATTGGATGAGGCCCACCCACATCAGGGGGGGCCATCTGCTTTAGTAAGTGTACTGATTTAAATGTTAATCTCTTGAGTACACACCCTCACAGACACACCCAGAATAACGTTTGATCAAAGGTCTGGGCACCCTGTGGCCCAGGCAAGTTGACACATAAAATTCCCCATCACTGCCCCATCTGGCACCCCCGTTTTTGTGGCTGCTGCCAGGGGACACCTCTATCCGCTAGCTCCGTCAGCCAGTGGGTCCCACAGAGCTGTAACGAATGGACAAAGAGTTCTTAAACAGCTGCTACCCCCAGAACATAGCAGGAAGCACAGACCCAGGAACTCAGTCTTCTGGTGAAGGAGACCTATTAGCTAATCCTCAGGGCTGTGGCCTGAAGGGCAGCCATCCAGTTAAACATCTCTTTGAGACTGACTGTAATCCTTTCCAGAGATTTCAAAGGGTGTGCATCATCTTCACACTCTCTCTCTGCTTCACTCTACAGCACAGGTGTCTCCTGCTGGGGAGCTTTGCACATCACATCACTTTTTAAAGTCCTGACTAGGGAAGGAAGAGTTCTGTTGGCCAGAGTGAGGGATACTAGGTAAACAACATTTTTGGAAAATGCCAGTAGTGTCATTCTCTGATCCCAGGGATATGGAAATGGTGAATACAACGATGGGTAGAGGAAAGGCAGGGATTGCACCTGCCTCCACTTCATATACCTGCCTCTCAGAACAGAGCTCACATACAGGGCTTTCTTAGCATATGCCTATAAAATAAATATTGTTAAGAGAATGAAAAAATGATCGTAAAATTAAATGAGTGAATATATGAAATAGAAGTCATGACCATTGGTCACACATTTTTTTCTTTCTTCATGAGAATATTCTAACTTCCTGTGTTTTGTGTTGAGCTTATGGATTGGACCCAGTGGCTTAATTTACCCTATGGGATGATGAATATTTATTTTTTCTAAATATTTTGAGTGTAAATTCAATGAGATTAAATGTATACTTGTACTTAATGCCATATTACTAATTTTCATGTCAAGGAATTCATTAGGGTCAAATTAGTGTAAATAAATTATTCATGAGCTGATGCAGATTTCAAGTTGCAATGTTATTATTCATATTAAAATTATGAATAATATTCACAGTTAGCCTTATTTAAAGAAATAAGGGTTATTTTTTTATTTTTATTTTTTTATTATTATTTTTTTGCGGTACACGGGCCTCTCACCGCTGCGGCCTCTCCCGCTGTGGAGCACAGGCTCCGGACGCGCAGGCCCAGCTGCCATGGCCCACGGACCCAGCTGCTCCACGGCATGTGGGATCCTCCCGGACCGGGGCACGAACCCGTGTCTCCCGCACCGGCAGGCAGACTCCCAACCACTGTGCCACCAGGGAAGCCCAGGGTTATTTTTAGTTTCCTTCTTTTGAGTCTTGGTTTGATATATTGGTAATGAGTCATCTGACAGGCAAAAGGAGTGTTTGTCATGATATAATATTCAAGGCAATTTCCAAAAAGTAGTCACTGATCCATTTTCTCCTCAAAGATCCGTGAAGACTTTCCTAGATGTCTGATTCATATCAATCTTTGCTCTCCCTGAAAGTTTGTTTCTTTTAAAATATCTGTGTCACTAATTTCATACTTCATATTTTTGTTGCTAGTTATATTAATTTTCTGTTTCATCTTGTTAAGGAATAAAACCATCTTTTATAAATCCCATTTACATTTACATGCATTCGGCAAGGAATGGTTTATATAACGTTAATTATATTATCTAATAACACAAGGCACCAAGGTCTCGCCTAGACTCCACAGATACTGTGGTGAAAATAGGATTCTAACACTGAAATCATTAGCTTACAGCCTAGCACACTATAACTTCTCAAGTAATTTGTAGATAATGGTAAATTGAGATTCTTAGTTGTTGCAAAACCTTTACACTAGTAAAACTAAATATTTGTATATGTTCCTTAGGGAAAAAAAAAATACCCCCATGGGAAAAAACTAAATCACTTTTCCTACTAGAAGCTTTTCCTCAAAGTAGGTTTTTACCTCATTAGATCCAAAGTGACAGCTTGTCACATACTGCTCACCTAAGTCCTATCTAAGGAAGGAAATGTTAATACATGTGAGTGTATATGTGCAGTGCCAGGTACTTCTACTCTCTCAGCAGTGGGGGGGCCAAGGGTCCCAAAACCCTGGTGAGGAAAGATGACTTGTAGCCTTGATAGTGCTGGCATTGTGAAGGTGAAATTGTGGATAGTAAATTCAGAGTTTAGATGGGGACAGAAACATCTTTCTGAGTCAATAATATCTAAGTGGAGGAGTCTAGGTTTCTGTTGCTGGTCATCTGTCTCACTCAAGTCCACAGGGTGGGGATTTGGCAGTGCTGGAATCTGGAAAATTAGTTGGGCAACTAATGATAAGTAACATAAGATAAGCCCCAATGCTGGCATTAAAACAGTATGGTAGTTTGACCCTGAGGTAAGGAATAGCAAATGTAATGGCGCAGTCAGTAAACTAGAGACATCAGCTATTTCCAAACGGCAGCAAAGGTGTACTTTCATGTGACTCTAATGAACACATTCCAATTTATTTGGGGTGTTCCAACTATCTTTTCTTATCTTTGCATGCAGTAGCACCCACTTATCTAAAAATGTAGGAGAGTCTTGAAAATTCTAGGCAGGGAATCACAAATCACAAGGGATTCCATAAATCCCACAGATAAGGAAAAAAAAAGAAATTGTGATCTCATATAGAAAGGTTATTTGAGAAACATATGTTCTAAAATCAACAAGTCAAATGAGGCTTAGGTAAATAAGATTGTATATTACAGACCTGTACTTAAGTGGGGTAGCAAGATTTACTTATGATTCTATTTTTGTAAATAAAAATATTTCAAAGTAACAGTCAAGAAATTTGTTCAGAAACCTGGACAGTGGGTACTGGATATAAAACTCAACTATCTGGAAAATAAAAGACTGAGCTTTATGTGTGGGGTGGTAAGAGTGTTGGTAAATGTAAGATGTACTCTAATTAAGTGCATTGTGTTCCCTAAAACAAGTAAACAACAGAGCTACAGAGCCAAGGGCACTTCCAGTCTAGGGAATATACCTTGGGAAAACTGAAAATCAATAAGGCAGAGCCACCCCAAAATTTAGGGCTGCACTGCTTACAAGAACCTCAACTTGGGTACACCCTAATTAAGTTTCTTTGTGTTGTGTTTTAAACCTTATCAGAAGCAGTTTTAGAGAGCTGCATCTCATAATGTATTGAGATCTACTGATGAATCATCTTTAGTTTTATAAATTCTGTAAAATGTAAATAAGCAGCAACCTGTGTTGGGTAATTTGAAAGCTAACAAGAAGCAAACCTGTTTAAATAGTTCTTTTTTTCTAGTGTCTGCACTTTTTAAAAAAAATGTATTCCCCTATGCCTCTAATGATTTTTCAATTTCTGAGAATTAACCACACTAGCTAATACCCATCACCAGTTTTGAAAGGTTAATATTGAACACAACAGAAACTCAAGAGCAGAGATTACAAAGGAGAGAAAATAGACTAGATGAAAGAGTGGACGGCAAAGGAAATCTTCACAAAGGTTTAAATTGGTCTTGGGGCTGGCTCTTGTGCATTCTCTTTAGGTATAAGGCAGAATATGGAGCAGGGGAGTATATTCCTCTTGTCCCTTTGAATAACCTTGGCAGATTTCAAACTGGCAGTCCTGAGAGTCTAGCTCATGGATTTGACATGTAGTTATATTGTATTTAACTCTTTCGAGGTGCTGGTTTTTGAATTTTCTCCCTAAACCGATCTCTCTGTCATTTAATTAAAAAACAAAACAAAACAAAACTTCGTTTGCAAAGTAAGAAATGAACAAGTCCAGCTTTGGTACTTCTACTTTGCCTATTTAATGAAGTCTTATCTGAATTTGAATTTAAAATATTTTCTTTCTTCATCAGACTGCTTTTCAAATATATTATTCTTCATTACCTTTGAAGATGACTAAAGCTGTAATAACCTAATATTATAAGAAACTATATTTAGGCATTGGTTAGTGATGACTTTCAGAATGAGTTTAATTCAAAAACTCGAAAGCTAGTTTTTAGATGATTAATATTTTCCTTTTGTCCTTCCTAGGCTATTTACAATTAAAAAAATATTTTCTTTTTGTCCTTGCTCCCACTGGCCAGAAGAAAATATTACGATATTGTTAATAAACCATAGTTAGTTTATAAATAAGTGAAGCACTGCCTCTTCAAATTATAGTACGAAACTTTCACTTTCTACACAGTGTCCATGATTACTTAACATATAGTAGTAGAAATACAGTGATTTTGGAATTGAAAACAGCAGTTTAAATTCTAGATCCACCACATTTGTGTCCTTAGGCAACTTAGTTAATTCGAGGAACCACTACATGCAGCAGAGTTTTAGTTTCCTCATATATAAATGGGGACTATTATATCTACCTTTCAAGGTTACCATGAGAATTAAATAATTTTTCATGTAAGTGGTTTTATAGATAGAAACGTGAATTGCCCAATAAACATATCAACAGTTGTGCAAATTTATTAGTGATCAGGGAAACACAAATTAAATGCAAATTTTTAAAAGACTACCAGAGGTAGTAAAAAAAAAAAAAAAAAAAAAAAAGAATGCCCTATAGCTATATACATACAGCAAGAATATCAGTCTGGGTCAAATAAGGAGAGAGAATCAGAAAGTAATTTGAACAGAGAAAATTTAATATAAATAATTAATTATAACAAGACATCGGAGTAATAAGGCATTGTCTAGCTGGAAGTAGAAAGAACTCTAATGAAGAACACCCATGACCCCTTGGGCTGAGTAGAACAGCCAGGTTGGAAACACCTGTGAGGACTGAGATCCAGCCCTTGTTGGGGAGAGCATAGCCATGGCCCCTGAATGGCAGAAAAGTCACTGTGCTCCCATGTTGCAGAACTTTCCAGAAATCTGCCTTTTGGGACTTGATGGAGATTCGCCCTCCAGATTGCCAGGTAAAAGTGTTTTCAAGGAAGTTACTCACCAGAGGTAATCTACTAGGAAGCCACTTGCAGGAGAGGTGCCAGGGAAAGCCATTGGCTTGTTGCTGTTGACCTCCATGAACTGCAGGAGGTGGGAAATGGAGAAGCCATGGCTGCTGCAGGACCAGGCTCTGGGGAATCTGCATGTGCTGCTGGGTCCTGTTCAGAGAGGTACACTGGAACCAGGAAGCAAGATCCTTTCTTCCCACAGTGTCTTTCTAGGAATGTATGGTGACAAAGCTTAACACTGTGCCAGCTGACTAAGACCAAATAGAAGAAAGGGTCCAGATTCATGTGTACAGAGCAAGCAAAAGGGGTAATTTTGGAACTGAGAGGAAATAAATCAATAATTATCAGTCTTGCAAACATCTTTGAACAGAAACTATATAAGATATAGATGAATAACTATAGTCATTTTCATTTACATAAATACATTCACATAAATTTAAATGCAAGATCCATACGTATATGATAAAAATGTGAAGGAAAGCAGGCATAACATTCAGGTTTCTAACAGGAGATGAATGCATTTGAGGGCCGGTTTTAGAGGGATTCCAAGTAATTGGTAATGATGAGAAGTGATGAGAAGTAAACTGATATGCCTGGTAAAACCCCAAGGATTCAAAAATATATTGGCTTCAATAAGGTAGAAGTTAAAATTGAAGCACAATTCACAATATATTCTTGGGTGAAAGTAGTTTGAAAGTTTATCTATAAGAACTTTTCATCCTCTTTTACTGTCCCATTGAAAGAACCCCCAAAGACAAGCACCTAAGTCCAAGGCAGAACATCAAATAGATATTTTCTGGAAATAGTCACCTGGATGTGCTGTGGCTTCAAGGACACCAGTTACAGCAAACAACAGAATTGGGATGTGAAATGAACTGGGAGAGTTAATTGGAGTTTGCGTGTAGATTAGTATGAACACAGTGTTCACGGTCTGGCTTCCAGATTGTCTCGTCCTGGTGTCTTCTCCCTTCATCCTCCTTGTATAAGAGTTTCAGGCAATTCTTCCCTGGAAAAGCTAACATTCGGGAGAAAAGACCTCCTATGTTGACAGTCCTTCTAGATAAAAGGACAGCAACCAGACCAAGTGCACAAAACTGAGACCTACTTGTCAATAAATCCTAATTCAAGAACACTACATTTGCAACAAGTATCAGTTTTTAATGTCAACAACCAATAAAATATCAACAGGCATCGGTGAGAGAAAAATAAAGAGAAAGATAAATGAAAATGGAAAGTGATGGAATTGAGATGATGTTTGAAAAATAAATGTATCAGGCTCACAGATGTTATGATATTGCATCCATAAAACAAGAAAATATATAACACTCACAAAAAATTAAAGGATCTTAAGAAAAAGAAAAAAATCCAAGTGTATTAATGACTTGTAGGAAATCAAAAACATGATAGCAAGATCACATATTTAAATACAGAAATGGACTATAGGGTAAACAAAATACCTAAGGAAGTATAATAAAAATGACTATAAAAGGGAAAATATGAAGAAAGTAAATAAAAATCTTCAAGAATTAATCCAAAAGTTATATTATTCAACTAAAAAATCTTCCAGAATGAGGTATTGGAGAAAATAGATAATTGTTAACAGACTGTATTTTTCAAAGGTGATTGCAATATCTCCCTTCCCACAATATAACCTTGACACTGCTCCCACCCAGACGTGAGATCCGTATCTTTCCATATCATAAGGATCGCGATTTCCTTATAACTAATAGCATGTGGCGGAAGTGACAATATGTGATTTCTCAGATTAGGTCAGAAGAAGCAGTGCAGCCTCTTCTGGTCACTGAAAAGCATTCAGTTTTGGACCCTTGAGTTCCAGTGTAAAAAACAAGAAATATGACTATTCTGAAGCTGAAACACTGTGAGGTCGTCTAGCCAAAGGGAAGACACCACCTGAAGCAACTCCATTTGGAAATCCTAGTCCGTAAGTCTTCCCACCCCAGTTGAGGCTGTACTGAGCAGGTTCTTCCCTTGCTCCTTTGCTTCAGGTTGTAATTGGTACAGACTCTGATCGTTGACAACAAAACTTCAGATTCTAATTCCCCCAGCTTATTCCTTATTTATTTATCCATAAATTACAATATTACCTCACTGATAGCCATATTACTCATAGTGGTTCTAATCTAACCTAGACAGGTAAAATACCCCTTTTCGGATTAAGAGAATTCACTGGTTTCAAGAATATTCTTGGTTGTTAAAATGGTTATCATTAATTTGTGAGAAAATTTTCAAATTGTTTTCCTGTATCTAATAAGTTAATTGTATGCTTTTTTCTTTATTCTCATAATGTAATTAACTATACTGATTGACTTTAGAAAGTTAAACCTTTCTTGTATCATTGGAATAAACCTCACTTGTCATGATAGCCTATCCTTTTTATGTATCGCTGTTTTTGGTTTGAAAAGATTTTAAAGTTTTGCATCTCTATATAGAAAATTAATTAACCCATTATTTTCCTTTTTTCTACTTTTCAATTAGATTTTGGTATCTGTGCCAAGGTAACTTTATAAAATAAGATAATAATAATTATTATTCTCCTTTTTTCCATTCTCTGGAAAAAGTGTATTATAGGTGTTAATTTGATTCTAAATGCTTGAAAATTTTACCAATGAAAACATCTGTATTTATTTATTTTTTAACTATAGACTTTAATTACAAATTCAATATCTTTAAGAGATTTGGAACTATTCAAATTTTCTCTTTCTTCTGGAGTCAGTTTCCACCTGTTTTACTTTTCTAAGAATTTATCTATTTTATCTGCATTGCCCAATTTACTGACAGAATTATTCACAAAGACCATTTATTATCCATTTATACATACTTACAGGATTTTGAGTAAGATCGATAGTTTTTTTTATTCTTTTGTTTGTTTGTTTGTTTGTTTGTTTTGTGGTACGTGGGCCTCTCACTGCTGTGGCCTCTCCCGTTGCGAAGCACAGGCTCCGGATGTGCAGGCACAGCAGCCATGGCTCACAGGCCCAGCCGCTCTGTGGCATGTGGGATCTTCCCGGACCGGGGCACGAACCCATGTCCCCTGCCTCAGCAGGCGGACTCTCAACCACTGTGCCACCAGGGAAGCCCAGTTTTTTTTTTTTTTTTTTTACTCTTAATATCAGCAATTTGTTTTCTTTCTCTCTCTCTCTCCCTTCCTCCCTCCCTTTCTCTCTGTTTCTCAACAAACCTCCTGAAAATTTATCAATTTTATAAAGCTTTTCAAATCAGTTTTTGATATTGTTGATGATTTTATTCTGTATTTATCTTTATTTAATTAGTTTCTGCTTTCATCTGTATTATTTCCTTCCCTCTGCTTTTGCTGAGTTTAGTTTGCTCTTAGTTTTTTAACTTCTTTGAAGAGGTATTTAGATATATTTCTAAAACTTTGTTTATAATATATTTATTTGGGTTATGAAATTTTCTTTAATAACAGTTTTAGTTTCATCCCACAGTTTGACATATTTTATTTTCATTATCTTTGGATTCCTAATTTGTTCTTATTTACAGTGTGATATTCCCCTAATTCATGTCAAAATGCATTTCTTTAATGACAAATGAATCAAAGAATAATTTTTACTAAATAGTAAAATAGCCATGTTTGGAATGATAACATTATTAGATATTATTGTAATAAATAATAATAACATAATATTGCATACTATTTGCTTACACTGTTCTCTATATATTACACACATTAGTTTATGTAACCTCACATCATTTGTGTAAATTGATAAATATTAAACCTACAAAATAAATCTAAAGATGAATCAATCGGTTGATCTTATAATAGGCAAAAAGATTTTATATTTAAACCTGAATTTGGAGGTATCTAATTGGACTTGTGTTACATAACAGTTGGTATAATGTTGGAAAAAATAATTATGCAGAATTTAGACTTTTTTTCTTTAAGCAGACTTTCTCAGAAAGATGATTGGTGAAATTTTGTGTTACCTATCCATTGTTCTCTAGTCATGATTTTTCAGTTTCTACTTATTTTATTTAATCATTTTTTCCTTGCGTGCTTAGCATGTTGAGGTGTCTGGTGTTTAATTGATAGAAATGTATTTATCTGTCTAAATAATGTACTGCCCCATCTCTTGAGAAACCATAAACTGAATTTTCAGAATTTGCCTTCCTTTGCTTCTCTGGGAAAATTTTGTTGCGTCCACTCACCCCAAATAGATTTGTGCGTTCAGAATCCCCATGGAGTTTAACAGTTCTTGCTTGGGGGTTTATTTGACAGTTTGCTTATTATGATCCTAGATCTGAAAATTCCTAATTGTACCTTGCCTGTCATCTTCACCCTCTAACTCTATCTTCTTGAGGGTATTTGACTGAATGAATAATAGCTATATAAATTACAGAATCATATTATTAAAAGTTGTCACGTTTCTCAATAATCCTTAGTGCAAAATTTTGCTAAAAGTTGGGTCGGGGATTAAAATTTAAGTTCTTTGCTCCAATGTGTCATCATCCTCTCCTCCAATCTCTTCTTATTTAATTTACATTTTGAGGTTTTCCCTCCTCTGGCCTATCAAGATTTGGGTAGGAAGTTGAGATGAGAATGGTTGGTAGATGAGCATTTATGCAGGCAGGCCCTGGATGAAAGTAGCCACCCAGATACATGCATAGAAGGATAGCCTAGGCAGAGGTTTATGGCACCCCAGCTGTTAGTGAGGATGCCCCAGTGTTCCCTGAATGAATTGCTGTCTTTTCCTCCGTGGGCTAGGAGGAAAAAGGTGGAGGAAGATTGATACAGAGTAAAGAATAGGTCTGGAGTTAAGGATGGATTTGAACACTCTCCTCCTCCAACTTCAAGCAGGCATGTTGTATGTGCGGCAACTCTGTAGCTAGTAGAGATTTCTGTCTTAGCCCCAAAGCATGTTTCCCACTCATTTGCTTAAATGCTCATTTCTCCAATGGAACCTGACTTTCAGAGCAACATTATTGTTTTCTTACCTTATTAAGTTTTAAGATCATTCCATGAAAACTATATCAAATGTATACATATAGTATATATCCAAATAACTCCTCTTTTACAAATTATGTGTTTTTTTTGTTTTTGTTTTTTTATAAAAGGTAGGTCATGTTTGCCTTGCTTTCTTATGTGTTTATGGTTTGTCAAAGTATTAATTAACAATCATAAGAACCTTTAGTTCCCAAGTTCATTTTATTGGTCCTCTTTAAGACTACCGTTGGTTCATACAATAAATAATTAGCAAATATCAACTTTGTGTCAGACCCTGTTGTAGAGGCCATACAAACAGAATAGTCGTGGGAAAGGACGACCCTGCCCTCATAAAGTTACATTTTAGAAGGAGAAAGACAATAAATAAGTAATCAAAAATTAAAGGAATAAGTAACTGCAGAAATCAATAAGTGCTTAGAAGAAAAATAGAGTGGAATAAGGGAAGAGTGAGTGATGGGAGAATAGTATTTTAGATAAGATAGTCAGTGAACACCTATTTAAGAAGGTGTACATTTGAATGGAGACCTCATTGGTGTGAAGTTTCAGGCCATAAAAAGATCTGGGGTGAACAGATTCAGAGTCATGCCTTCAAATATAGAGAAGACTGTCTGCTTAATTAAGGGGTATATCTATGCCATTTATGGTGTTTTTGGCTATAGGAAGGCATCCACCTAAAAGCCCCTTGTAAAGTTAAGATATTTTGCCTCAAACACATAATCTAGAGTGGTTCAGTATTTGGCTTGTCTAACCAGGAATACCATCATGAACTGAAGGAATTTGTAGTTTTTAGTTTGCCATTTTTGGATGGATGGTGGTTTCTCCCTCAGGATACCAGCGTGGTGGCAGAATCTCCAAGTGACACATAGAGGAACAACAGATCTAGCAAAGATGAGAGACATTCTTTCCATGCCTTCCATTTTATTAGCAAGGGAAAGCCTTCTCAGACTTGTAGCTGCAGACATTTTAGATCCCACAGACCAAAAACTAGAACCCATAACTATTGGGTTGCCCAAAAATTTCGTTTGGGTTTTTGCGGGGGAAAAACCCGAACGAAATTTTTGGCCAGCCCAAATATTTTCTAGATGGAGAGGAGGTAGCTTTGATAAATGTCTCATATTTTCAACTCATTTAGTAGAAAGTGAACTCTATAAGCAGCCAAGAAGTCTTTGTGAGTATGTGTGTGTCTGTGTGTGTGTGTGTGTGTAACGACTGAGTAGCCAGCAAAAATGTCTGTCACAATAAAATATATGTATTCAATACTAATGCTGTAGAAAACCTTAGCCACCATCTATAATTCACCTTAGAAATCCATCAGTCCTCATTCTACTGCTGAGAAAGTAAGACATAGATTGAATAAATGCCTTGCTTAAGATCACCAAGGACATAGAATAACAAGGACTCTTAGCATGAATGTATTTCCATTAAACCCTTTTGCTTCAAGAGTTAAATAAAGTGAATCTATACTTAGGAGAAAATCCCCCCAGATGGCAAGAAAACACTAATTTACATGTTTTGTTTTTACAGCTCCTAGGACTTTTTGCATTGTCAGCAATAATTTCTAAAGCTCATTGTACATAATAAATAAATGCTTAATGATAAAAATATATACGAGTATTATTTTCCATTCCCAACAGCATTTTGAAGATAGCTTTTTAGCATATAAAAGTTGAATGAATAATGCTAATACTAATGTCTTTTGGAGGATCAGAGTGAAACTTTGGTACCATAGACTCAAGGGGGAGTAATCAGAAAATTCACACACCAACTTCAAGGAGCTGTGTTTTGGTTGTATGCTACCTCATTTTATGATGAAAATTTATACATTTAGACTGATATTCATATGTTTCAAATATCTGATGTCTAGGATCATACTGATCTAGAATTACTCAAATCATAAAACCATTAATGGAAAAACATAAATAAGAAACCATTACCAATCATTTTAGTACAGGATGAGTAGTAAGATAATAGTTTTTGCATAAGCATCAGATACTCTGTTGTCCCTGGAAGCTGTTTGCTGGTGGAGTATTTCTAGTATGAGGAAGAATATATTAGTTTCTGGAAGGTAGTAAGCTGTTAATAAATCACTTTCATACATAGAGTAAAGATGATGTCTGAGCATTTCAGGATAGAGTTTTAGGTAAATGTTTAATCTATTTTTAATGTGGATCACAAATGTAATGCATTGTTGGTTTTTAAAAATGTATATTCTTTCCTCCTACAAAAGCCTTTTCTCTGTAATTACTATCAGCTACACTTCAAAATGGAAAAACTCTCTCAGACTGATCTTGTTAAGTCCCTGGTTTAACAGAACAAGCAGAAGAGAACAGGCAAAAATTATTGTTATTTCTTCGTTCCATCATTTCAACATTATTTCTTCCTTTATTCTTTTGTCATTCATCCAAGTGTACTGCACAATTTGGTCCTGGTGTTTAGAGATTAAAGGTATCACTTATTAAAATGATAAAAACTTCATGCCTGCAACTCTCTCAAACACATCGATAGATCATTATGCTTCCATGAGAGTCTGATGACAGAAAGCATGGGATTCAGTCAGTAGCAGGAGACAGGAAACAGCTCAGAGAGGTAGAAATTAAGGGAAGCTCCCTAAATGAAGTTATATCTCACCTAAATCTTAGCACCCCAGTAAAATTTATTATTAACTGAGACATAGAAAAGAAGCAGGAAAGAGTCCTAGCAAAAAGAAGAGTACAGACAGTCTCTGACTTACAGTGGTTCAACTTATGATTTTTCAACTTTGCAATGTTGTAAAAATCATATTCATTCAGTAGAAACCATACTTTGAATTTTGATTTTGAATTTTGATCTTTTCCCAAGCTAGATATGCAGTGTGATACTCTCTAGTGATGCTGGGCAGTGGCTGTGACCTGTAGCTACCAGTCAACCACTTGATCACAAGGGTAAATAATCAATACACTTACAGCCATTCTGTACCCAAACAACCATTCTGTTTTTTACTTTCAGTAGTCAATAAATTACATGAGATATTCAACACAATTATATAATAGACTTCATGTTATATGATATTGCCTAACTGTAGGCTAATGCAAGTGTTCTGAGCATTTTTAAGGTAGGCTAAGCTAAGCTGTGATATTCAGTAGGTTAGATGGATTAAATGCATTTTTGACTTAAGATATTTTCAACTTATGATGGGTTTATCAGAAAATAACTCCATCATAATTTGAGAAAGATCAGTAGGTGTAAAATCGTATCTTGTGTTTGGGAAAACGTAAGCAAGCCCACCAGCCAACCCAATGTGACTTCCGCACCTGGCAACAAATGGGGCCTTTCAACCAACATTTTGCAAAGTTTGAGAATATTGCCCTAAACAATCTATTATAAATACTAGTCCATGCTAAAGGATTCAAAAACACCACCTGAGAGAGAGAGAGAGACTGGCATGAAAAACAGAAAGGTAGAGTGTGTCAGAAATTCCATCCGACCAAGGGCAGGGCATATGGCATCTTTGGAGAGATGCTTGCTAGAGCCTGAGCAGGGCTTAAACAGAAGATGTACATGGGCATATGGTCATCAATCAAAACCAAACAAATCATATGATAATTTGTCTTTTTTTGTCTGGTTTACTTCACTTAGTATGATCATCTCTAGGTCCCTCCATGTTGCCTCAAATGGCATTATTTCATTCTTCTTTATGGCTGAGTAATATCCCATTGTATATATGTACCACATGTCTTTTATCCATTCATCTGTCAGTGGACAGTTAGGTTGCCTCCATGTCTTGGCTATTGTAAACAGTGCTGCTGTGAACATTGGTGTGCATGATACAAATGAACTTATTTATGAAACAGACCCACAGACATAGAAAACAAACTTGTGGTTACAAAAGGGGAAGCGGGGGGAAGGTTAAATTAGGATTTTGAGATTAACATATACACACTATTATATATAAAGTAGGCAACCAACAAGGACCTACTATATAGCACAGGGAGCTCTACTCAATATTTTGTGATAACTGATAAGGGAAAAGAATCTGAAAAAGAATACATATATATGTTTTATATATATATAACTGAATCACTTTGCTGCACACCTGAAACTGAGGCAACATTGTAAATCAACTATACTTCAATAAACAAAAAACAAACAAGGCACAGAAAACTTGCTCTGAGTAATTAGAAGCAAGTCTGTGAGAGGGAGTGGAAGGTGCCAATGGCAATAGATTCCATTTTCTCTTTGTGTAGCGCTGCTTCTTTAAAAGTTTGAGAATAGTTTTTAAAAGACCATATTGTTGGTAATACTGACAGAGAAGTAGCTAGCTGACATACATTCCTGGATGTTAATGTACCTAACATGGTACCCTGCTCTAGAACAAATACTGCAGAAGTACGTTGCTTTCTATGTGGTGTCATAAAGTAATTTTGAAAATTCTGCTCCTCCCAGTATCCATCAATATCTTTTTGGTAAAGATATTTGTGAGCTCTGTTTTGCTGCAGATGTCACCAGAGGAGGACAATATATGAAGGTGTTTTTCCTGTTAGGACCTTAGAATAATTCTTCTTTTAACTCCCCTCTCACCTTCCCCCCCCCGCCCCGCTTCTTCTTTGTCAAATGATCTTAGCAGTACGGTGGTAAGTGTTCCAATGGGATAGCGTGAAATTAGGAAGTTCTATTCAGAATACTATGCCACCAGGAACCTTTCTCTGCCAGTGAGTGGTAAATTGCAGAAGGTGCAGGTTTGAGTGGCCAAGTAAAGTAGGGAATTCCAGGGAATGGTGCAAAATAAAGGCATAAAGACATGACAGTATGAAAACAGAGAACAAACAGAAATATGTACATGTATGTGTGTATATATATACACTTCTGATTACAAAATATTTGTCAGAAAATATAGTAGTAAAGAAAAAATGTAGGTATATGCACTCAAATACAAAATCATGCTAACAACAATCCCAAATATAACCTTTGGTTCCAAACCCTTTCAGGCTTTCTTCTCTCTGTGTGTATTTTCATTGAACTCGCAGTATGCATCAATTCTGTCTTGCTTTTTTTTTTTTTAAATAAAGTGCTTTGATTAAAAAAAAATATATGATTTATTTATTTATTATCTATTTATTTATTTTTGGCTGTGTTGGGTCTTTGTTGCTGCGAGGGCTTTCTCTAGTTGTGGCAAGCGGGGTCTACTCTTCATTGCGCTGCACGGGCTTCTTATTGCGGTGGCTTCTCCTTGTTGTGGAGCACGGTCTCTAGGTGCGTGGGTTTCAGTAGTTGTAGCACGGGGGCTCAGTATTTGTGGCACACGGGCTCCAGAGCACAGGCTCAGTAGTTGTGGTACAGGGGCTTAGCTGCTCCGCAGCATGTGGGATCTTCCCAGACCAGGGCTCGAACCTGTGTCCCCTGCATTGGCAGGCAGATTCTTAACCACTGCGCCACCAGGGAAGCACTCAACACAGTTCCTTGGAGAGTGTTACGTGTTTGCTCTGAGTGGCACTTCCCTTGGGCCAAGCCTGTACTTTACATAAATTGCTCATTTGTCCCTCCCAGCAACCATAGGAGGTAAGTTCTGTGATTGCCCCACTTTCAGAAATGATGAAACTGAGGAGTAGGGAAATTAAACTGACTTCAACAATTTGGGGTTACATAAACTTACCTAATGCCACACCATAGATTTCAGTGGTCAGTTTCCATGTTGGAGTTCTTAACCTCTGCACCATTCTGGGAGATTGCAGCAAATAATAGACCTTGACACTGTGCCGAACCTCCCTTTCTTTCTAACGTTCTTAACATTTGGGGGGGTTGCAGCAGGCCAGTGTTCTCCAGGCAGCTCCTCTGCTTTGGATGCAGACTTGTGAGACTGTCTATCTAGGTGCCACCCAGAGTTTCTTTGGTCACCAGTCCAGGAGGAAGCTACATGGTAATGGAGTGGGTATCAATGCGTTGTTATGTGGTCATGGATTCCATGCCCCTATAAGGGGAAGTGTGGAAGTCAATCAGTGGACCCAGAATGGGGAAAGACTTCCCCCATTGCATGCTCTTTGTTAGAGTGTAAAGACTGAGAGCTTTTATTGGACTATTGTACAGTGAACCCCACTGGAGCTTCCAGGTTGTTTATGGTTTGTTAGACATTAAATACGCCTTAGGTATTTGACCTGATATTAAAGCTCAGAGGACCTTTGTCCGATCCACACATCATCATGCTAATTTCACAGCAGAAGAAACTGAGGCCCTTGGAGAGAGACATGCCCAAATTTAGGCAGAAAGCAAATTTAGGTGTAAAGCAAAATTAGGTAGAGAGCAAAAAGAGTCATGATTTAAAGCGAGTGAGTCTTTGGTCTTTCAATTCTGCTACTCTGCCTTCCACTCTGTGTGAGAGCTGCCTTGCACTGGCCACCAGCATGGATATATAGCCACAAACTATTTGAAGTCTGCTGTCAATAAACTTAAACTATAGAGGTAAGCAAAACTGGATCCATGAAAATGCAAACATCTGTACAAGAATCCTCCAGCAGTCTAAGTGCTATGTGCATCATACAAAGAGAAGATCCAGAATGGGGAGAGTCATAGAGTTAATGAGGATTTATCCTCTAGCTGCAAAATCCACTGGTTGAACTAATAGCTAAACCATTTCATCAGCAAAATCATTTTAGCAAATTAGAAATTGGGCTCAACATCTCTGTTACCGAGGGCATGTTCATGTGCCTGATGCGCAGTGAGGCCAAACAGTACTGAAACGTTGGAGTCTGGAGAGAGAGAGATGTATTGCAGGGCCATGCAAGGAGATGGGTAGCTCGTGCCCTCCAAATCCCCTAACTCCTCGAAGGATTTCAGCAAAGCTCTTTCAAAGGCCAGGTGAGGGAGGGGCGTGGTTAGTTGTTGCAAACTTCTTGGTTTCGGAATCCTTTGTTCTTGCAGCTGTCCACGCAGGTCAGGTCACGATGTTCCTGTCAACCTCCAATAAGACAAATGTTATTCTCTGTCCTGCAATTTTTTATTTGTATATGAATGGACTCTTAAAGGTCAGAGCCTTAAGAATGGGCTATCCTTTGTATTTCAGGCTCTAGACAACATTCTTTTACAAAAGGTTTAGAGCCAGCATGACTAAGCACAGGCAACAGAGCTCAAGGGTTAAAGTAAAAGGAACAGATCTAATATGGAGTCAGATTTGCTCTTCCCTATTACATATCTCTGGTTCTCGAAGGGTGACTGCAAGACGAGCTGCAAGGGCATCCATCATCCAGGAACATGTTAGAAGTGGGGTTACTCAGACCCCACCCACACCTGCTGAATTAGACCCTCTGGGGTGAGGCTCAGCCTCTGTGTTGAACAAGTCACCCAGGTAGTGCTGGTGAACACTCAAGTTTGAAAACCACTGGTCTATTGCAGGGGTCCGCAAACGTTTTACCTATAAAAGGCAAGATACTAAATAATTTTTTCTTTGAGAGCCATACAGTCTCTAATGCAGCTTCTCAACTCTGCTGTTGTAGCATGAAAATAGCTGTGGTTGGTACAGAAATGAATGGTCATGATTATATTCCAATAAAACTTTCTTCAGGGACACCAAAATTTGACTTTCTAATAATTTTTATGTGTCACAAAATGCTGTTTCGTTTAGCTTTTTATACCTATTAAAAACATATAAGAAACATTCTTAACCTTTGGGCAAAGACAGGTGGCAGGTTGGGGTTGGCTCATGGTTTGCCAACTCCTGCTGTAGTGTCTAGAAACAGCGTGGCCTTTGATTCCAGAGAGATTTTTATTCAGTATCTCAGGTCTGCCATGGGCTAGCTCTGGACTTTGGGGTCTCAACCCCACAGTGAACCTCAGTTTCACCATCTGTAAAATGGAGTTAATAATGTTTTCTCTAGGTTTTTTGTGAGACAGCAAATGTAAAATAACTAGTATACAAATAAGTCTCATTATAAGTTAGTCCCCTCCAGTCTTCTCACAATCATACCTTTTCCAAGTAAATTCCAAGTAAAACTTCTAAACCCTCCCTTCTACAAAGATAAGTGAGTTCTTATTAGAACAGTAGTTACTCTTGGACACTTTTCTCCCAAATGAGGGATCTTTGCAACAATACACTGACAGAAAGAGCGCTCTACCTTCCCTCAGAAGATTGCTGTCTGTTCCAAAGCTTACAGGCCCAGATAGCCTCATCAGACACAGGCTTTAGATTACAGCTTCTTTAGCAGAGACAAAGAAAAGATGGTCCCAATTAAGAAACAAGAGGAATGAAACATTCCCCTCCCCCCCATTTCTTTTCAAACCAGGACAACTAAGCAAACTGGGTCGCAAGCAAACGAGGTTTGCATTAAGACAGAAACAGCCATGGGAAATTTTTCACATCTGAGAATAGAGTTGGGGGTGAGTTGATCACCTGTGCTAAAGGTAAAAAACCCAGCAGAGCATGTGGCCATAAAAAATGGTCCAGGGCTTCCCTGGTGGTACAGTGGTTGAGAGTCCGCCTGCCGATGCAGGGGACACAGGTTCGTGCCCTGGTCTGGGAAGATCCGATCCCACATGCCGTGGAGTGGCTGGGCCCGTGAGTCATGGCCGCCAAGCCTGCGTGTCCGGAGCCTGTGCTCCACAACAGGAGAGGCCACAACAGTGAGAGGCCAGAGTACCGCAAAAAAAAAAAAAAAAAAAAGGGTCCAATGTCTCTGGATTTTTGATTGATTACTTGCTCAGCAAAGAGAATATCTTGAGTGTTTTTCTTGTTTCAAATTTTTATTGAAATATTGTTGATTTACAATGTTGTGTTAGTTTCCAGGGTACAGCAAAAAGATTCAGTTATACGTATATGTAATATGTATTATATAATATATATGTATTCGTTTTTTACATTCTCTTGCATTATAGGTTATTACAAGATATTGAGTATAGTTCCCTGTGCTGTACAGTAGGTCATTGTTGGTTATATATTTCATATATAGTAGTGTGTATATTTTTATCCCCAGCTCCTAATTTATCCCTCCCCCCGCCTTTCCCCTTTGTAACCCTAAGTCTGTTCTGTATGTCTGAGAGTCTATTTCTGTTTTGTAAATAAGTTCATTTGTATCATTTTATTTGATTCCACATAGAAGTGATATCATAGGATATTTGTCTTTGGCTTACTTCGCTTAGTATGATAATCACTAGGTCCATCCATGTTGCTGCAAATAACATTATTTCATTCTTTTTATGGCTAAGTAGTATTCCATTGTATATGTGTACCACATCTTCTTTACCCGTTCATCTGTTGATGGATATTTAGGTTGTTTCCAAGTCTTGGCTATTGTACATAGTTCTGCTATGCACATAGGTGTGAATATATCTTTTCAAATTATAGTTTTGTACAGATATATGCCCAGTAGTGGGATTGCAGGATCACATGACAGCTCTATTTTTATTTTTTTGAGGAACCTCCATACTGTTCTTCATAGTGGCTCTACCAATTTACGTTCCCACCAACAGTGTAGGAGGGTTCCCTTTTCTCCACACCCTCTCTAGCATTTGTTATTTGTAGACTTTTTGATGATGGCCATTCTTACCTGTGTTAGGTGTTTATTAGGATAGGTCTACACCTTGACAAAACTGTGAATGTAGTGAAAAGTGTCTTCAATATTCTGCTCCACGCTGTGTGTATGTATACATGTCTTTTAAGTCATCTTTATTACATCCAGCGTCAGCAAAAATAAGTCCTTTGGAAAAAGTGTTATTTATTCATTTTACAGCTTGATATGCATTTAAAGCACCACTCCTTTTCTAAGGGAGGTTTTGCAAATGATGTACTGGGCTAAGAGCAGAGGCTAATACCACATGGCACTTATTTGCTGTGTGACCTTATACAAGCAACTTAATGATTAGACACTTACCTCATTTTTAAAAGTAATAAGACTAAGGTTCAGAGGGGTGAAGTGAAATTGTACTAGAAAGTCCCACAAAGATACTCAAGAAGAGGTGCTGTCAGCCCCCAGGGATCCCAGAGCGCACTGAGCACTTTTCTTCCAACTCCACATTGATGGCTTGAAATCAGCCCCATGCACACACTAAAAAACAGGGCTTGTTTTTATTGTATTTAATTTAGGGGAAATAGTTCTGAAACATTAGCACACCACTGCACTCAGTTCAAATCCCTGCCCCTGTCACTCTCTATATGCTGCTCCTCAACTATATAAAGAAAGCTTTTCTCCCTGATATTTCAGACTTTAGTCAGAAGTTATAGGGAAGATATATTTTTTTGAATTTCATTTTATTTATTTTCTTATACAGCAGGTTCTTATTCGTTATCCATTTTATACATATTAGTGTATATTTGTCAATCCCAATCTCTCAATTCATCACACCACCACCCCCCACCTCCAGTTTCCCCCCTGATGTCCGTACGATTGTTCTCTACATCTGTGTCTGAATTTCTGCCCTGCAAACCGGTTCATCTGTACCATTTTTCTAGGTTCCACATATATGCGTTAATATACAATATTTGTTTTTCTCCTTCTGACTTACTTCACTCTGTATGACAGTCTGTAGATCCATCCACATCTCTAGAAATGACCCAGTTTTGTTCCTTTTTATGGCTGAGTAATATCCCATTGTATATATGTACCATTAAGGTTGCTTCCATGACCTGGCTCTTGTAAATAGTGCTGCAGTGAACATTGGGGTGCATATGTCTTTTTGAATTATGGTTTTCCCTGGGTATATGCCCAGTAGTGGGATTGCTGGGTCATATGGTAATTCTATTTTTAGTTTTTAAGGAGCCTCCATACTATTCTCCATAGTGGCCATATCAATTTACATTCCCACCAGCACTGCAAAGGGTTCCCTTTTCTCCACACGCTCTCCAGCATTTGTCATTGTAGCTTTTCTAATGATGCCCATTCTAACTGCTGTGAGGTGATACCTCGTTGTAGCTTTGATTTGCATTTATCTAATAATTAGTGATGTTGAGCATCCTTTCATGTGCTTCTTGGCCGTCTGTATATCTTCTTTGGAGAAATGTCTATTTAGGTCTTCTGCCCATTTGTGGATTGGGTTTTTTGTTTTTTTGATATTGAGCTACATGAGCTGTTTATATATTTTGGAGATTAATCCTTTGTTGTTTCATTTGCAAATATTATCTCCCATTCTGAGGGTTGTCTTTTTGTCTTGTTTGTAGTTTCCTTTGCTGTACAAAAGCTTTAAAGCTTCATTAGGTCCCATTTGTTTATTTTTGTTTTTATTTCCATTACTCTAGGAGGTGGATCAAAAAAGACCTTGCTGTGATTTATGTCAAAGAGTGTTCTTCCTATGTTTTCCTCAAAGAGTTTTATAGTATCTGGTCTTACATTTAGGTCTCTAATCCATTTTGAGTTTATTTTTGTGTATAGTTTTAGGGAGTGTTCTATTTCATTGTTTAAAATGTAGCTGTGCAGTTTTCCCAGCACCACTTATTGAAGAGGCTGTCTTTTCTCCATTGTATATCCTTGCCTCCTTTGTCATACATTAGTTGACCATAGGTGCGTGGGTTTATCTCTGGGCTTTCTATCCTGTTCCATTGATCTATATTTCTGTTTTTGTGTCTGTACCATACTGTCTTGATTACTGTAGCTTTGTAGTACACTCTCAAGTCAGGGAGTCTGATTCCTCCAGCTCTGTTTTTTTTCCCTCAAGACCGCTTTGACTATTCGGGGTCTGTTATGTCTCCATACAAATTTTAAGATTTTTTGTTCTAGTTCTGTAAAAAATGCCATTGGTAATTTGATAGGGATTGCATTGAATCTGTAGATTGCTTTGGGTATTATAGTCATTTTCACAATATTGATTCTTCCAATCCAGGAGCATGGTATATCTCTCCATCTGTTGGCATCATCTTTAATTTCTTTCATCAGTGTCTTATAGTTTTCTGCATACAGGTCTTTTGTCTCCTTAGGTAGCTTTATTCCTAGGTATTTTATTCTTTTTGTTACAGTGGTACATGGGAGTGTTTCCTTAATTTCCCTTTCAGATTTTTCATCATCAGTGTATAGGAATGCAAGAGATTTCTGTGCATTAATTTTGTATCCTGCTACTTTACCAAATTCATTGATTAGCTCTAGTAGTTTTCTGGTGGCATCTTTAGGATTCTCTGTGTAGAGTATCATGTTATCTGCAAACAGTGACAGTTTTACTTCTTCTTTTCCAATTTGGATTCCTTTTATTTCTTTTTCTTCTCTGATTTCTGTGGCTAGGAATTCCAAAACTGTGTTGAATAATAGGGGTGAGAATGAACATCCTTATCTTGTTCCCAGTCTTAGAGGAAATGCTTTCAGTTTTTCACCATTGAGAATGATATTTTCTGTGTTTGTCACATATGGCCTTTATTATATTGAGGTAGGTTCCCTCTATTCCCACTTTCTGGAGAGTTTTTATCATAAATGGGTGTTGAATTTTGTCAAAAGCTTTTTCTGCATCTATTGAGATGATCATATGGTTTTTCTTCCTGAATTTGTTAATATGTATATCACATTGATTGATTTGCATATATTGAAGAATCCTTGCATCCCTGGTATAAACCCTGCTTGATCATGGTGTATGATCCTTTTAATGTGCTGTTGGATTCTGTTTGCTAGTATTTTGTTGAGGATTTTTTTTTTTTTTTCCACGGTACACGGGCCTCTCACTGTTGTGGCCTCTCCCGTTGTGGAGCACAGGCTCCGGACTCACAGGCTCAGTGGCCATGGCTCACGGGCCCAGCCGCTCTGTGGCACATGGGATCCTCCCGGACCAGGGCATGAACCTGTGTCCCCTGCATCAGCAGGCAGACTCTCAACCACTGTGCCACCAGGGAGGCCCTTGTTGAGGATTTTTGCATCTATATTCATGAGTGATACTGGTCTGTAATTTTCTTTTTTTGTAGTATCTTTTTCTGGTTTTGGTATCAGGGTGATGGTGGCCTCATAGAATGAGTTTGGGAGTGTTTCTTCCTCTGCAATTTTTTGGAAGAGTTTGAGAAGGATGGGTGTTAGCTCTTCTCTGAATGTTTGATAGAATTCACCTGTGAAGCTATCTGGTCCTGGACTCTTGTTTGCTGGAAGATTTTGTAATCACAGTTTCAATTTCATTACTTATGATTGGTCTGTTCATATTTTCTGTCTCCTCCTGGTTCAGACTTGGAAGGTTATACCTTTTCAAGAATTTGTCCATTTTAATGGCGTAGGGTTGCTTGTAATGGTCTCTTAGGATGCTTTGTATTTCTGAAGTGTCTGTTGTAACTTCTTTTTCATTTCGAATTTTATTGATTTGAGTCCTCTCCCTCTTTTTCTTGATGAGTCTGTAATGGTTTATCAATTTTGTTTATCTTGTCAAAGAACCAGCTTTTAGTCTTATTGATCTTTGCTATTGTTTTCTTTGTTTTTATTTCATTTATTTCTGCTCTGATCTTTATAATATTTTTCCTTCTAGTAACTTTGGGTTTTGTTTGTTCTTCTTTTTCTAGTTCCTTTAGGTGTAAGGTTAGATTATTTATTTGAGATTTTTGTTGTTTCTTGAGGTAGGATTGTATTGCTATAAACTTCGCTCTTAGAACTGCTTTTGGTGCATCCCATAGGTTTTGGATTGTCATGTTTTCATTGTAATTTGTCTCTAGGTATTTTTTGATTTCCTCTTTGATTTCTTCAGTGATCTCTTGGTTATTTAGTAATGTATTGTTTAGCCTCATGTGTTTGTGTTTTTTATGGTTTTTTTCCCTGTAATTGATTTCTAATCAGAAAAGATGCTTGATATGATTTCAATTTTCTTAAATTTCTGAGCCTTGATTTGTGACCCAAGATGTGATCTATCCTGGAGAATGTTCCATGCGCACTTGAGAAGAAAGTGTAATCTGCTGTTTTTGGATGGAATGTCCTATAGATATCAATTAATTTTGTCTGGTCTATTGTGTCATTTAAAGCTTGTATTTCCTTATTAATTATCTGTTTGGATGATCTGTCCATTGGTGTAAGTGAGGTGTTAATGTCCCCCACTATTACTGTGTTAATGCCAATTTTCTCTTTTATAACTGTTAGCAGTTACCTTATGTATTGAGGTACTCCTATGTTGGGTGCTTACATATTTATAAGTGTTATATCTTCTTCTTGGATTGATTCCTTGATCATTATGTAGTGTCCTTCCTTGTTTCTTTTTTTTTTTTTTTTTCTTTTTGCGGTATGTGGGCCTCTCACTGCTGTGGCCTCTCCCGTTGCGGAGCACAGGCTCTAGACGCGCAGGCTCAGCGGCCATGGCTCACGGGCCGAGCCGCTCCGCGGCATGTGGGATCCTCCCAGACCGGGGCACGAACCCGTATCCCCTGCATCGGCAGGCGGACTCTCAACCACTGCGCCACCAGGGAGGCCCCTTCCTTGTTTCTTGTACCATTCTTTATTTTAAAGTCTATTGTATCTGATATGAGTATTGCTACTCCAGCTTTCTTTTGATTTCTATTTGCATGGAATATCTTTTTCTATCCCCTCACTTTCAGTCTTTATGTGTCCTTAGGTCTGAAGTGGGTCTCTTGTAGACAGCATATATATGTGTCTTGCTTTTGTATCCATTCAGCAAGCATGAGTCTTTTGGTTGGAACATTTAATCCATTCATGTTTAAGGTTATTATCAATATGTATGTTCCTATTACCATTTTCTTAATTGTTTTGGGTTTGTTTTTGTAGATCCTTTTCTTCTCTTGTGTTTCCCACTTAGAGAAGTTCATTTAGCATTTGTTGTAGAGCTGGTTTGGTGGTGCTGAATTCTCTTAGCTTTTGCTTGTCTGTAAAGCTTTTGATTTCTCCATTGAATCTGAATGAGATCTTTACTGGGTAGATTAATCTTGGTTATAGGTTTTTCCCTTTCATCACTTTAAATATGTTATGCCACTCCCTTCTGGCTTGTAGAGTTTCTGCCAAGAAATCAGCTGTTAACCTTATGGGAGTTCCCTTGTATGTTTTTTGTTGTTTTTCCCTTGCTGCTTTGAATAATTTTTCTTTGTCTCTAATTTTTGCCAGTTTGATTTCTGTGTGTCTTGGCATGTTTCTCCTTGGGTTTATCCTGTATGGGACTCTCTGCGCTTCCTGGACTTGAGTGGCTCTTTCCTTTCCCATGTTAGGGAAGTTTTCAACTATAATCTCTTCAAATATTTTCTCTGGTCCTTTCTCTCTTCTCCTTCTGGGACCCCTATAATGCAAATGTTGTTGCATTTAATGTTGTCCCAGAGGTCTTAGTCTCTCTTCACTTCTTTTCATTCTTTTTTCTTTATTCTGCTCCTCAGCAGTGAATTCCACCATTCTGTCTTCCAGGTCACCTATCCATTCTTCTGCCTCAGTTATTCTGCTATTGATTCCTTCTAGTGTATTTTTCATTTCAATTATTGTATTGTTCATCTCTGCTTGTTTGTCCTTTAATTCTTCTAGGTCTTTGTTAAACATTTCTTGCATCTTCTTGATCTTTGCCTCCATTCTTTTTCTGAGGTCCTGGATCATCTTCACTATCATTATTCTGAATTCTTTTTCTGGAAGGTTGCCTATTTCCAGTTCATTTAATTGTTTTTGTGGGTTTTATCTTTTCCTTCATCTGGTACATAGCCCTCTTCCTTTTCATCTTGTCTGTCTTTCTGTGAATGTGGTTTTTGTTTCACAGGCTGCAGGATTGTAGTTCTTCTTGCTTCTGCTGTCTGCCCTCTGGTGGGTGAGGCTATCTCTATAGGGAAGATATTTTTGAGGAAAAGATGACAGCACAGATATTATGACACCTCTTTTCACTTGTGAACTCCATTTAATAATAAAGCTCAATATCTTCAGTAAGGAGGTATCAATGATCAAACTAAATCTGAGACAAATTTAACAAAGACTGCTTATTTATAATCTTACAGCACATGATTCCTAAGACTTCTTTGAGCAGAGGCTCCATGGTGTAAGGAAGGAGAGGATTTATGGAGTAAAAGGAGGAAAAAAACCTAAGACATTCTCTGATTGGCAAGGGTTCTACTAAGGAGATTTTTGCAATTGGGGGAAACTTTCTAATTGTTTTTCAGGCACATTTGGCAGTCCTTGGTTGGCTGGAATGGGGCAAGTGAGAAGTTTGGGGACATTTCAAAGGATAAAGATTATTCATTAGAGGACAGTTTCATATGGGGTGCTTTTGCGTGGTCAACTCATCATAATGGTCCTTAATGGGGTGGGTGTTGCTGCCATGGCAGGAATTTCTCAGAGAAAACAACATTGTGTCATGAATGTCAGAGACAGTATAATGATAGATGCATGACATTATTGGGTAAAAATATCTGGCAAGCTGTTTTTGGAATCATAGCAAAATCTTATGAATTGAAGGTAACCAGACAGGACTGGTATTAAAGCATATTTTAATGAAAATCAAATGGTAGGATGATAGAAAACTGATTTTATAGTTTGAGTTAAACACTGATGTACGTAAACATAATTCCCATTAATTTTTTTAACTTTTTGTTTTATATTGGAGTATAGTTGATTAACAATGGTGTGTTAGTTTCAGGTGTACAACAAAGTGATTCAGTTATATATATACATGTATCTATTGTTTTTCAAATTATTTTCCCATTTAGGTTGTTACATAATAGTGAGCAGAGTTCCCTGTGCTATAGAGTAGGTCCCTGTTGGTTATCCATTTTAAATATAGCAGTGTGTACATGTCAATCCCAAACTCCCTAACTATCCCTCCCCCCAACCCTTCACACCATAATTCTCATTAATTTATAAATTCCAGTTACTAACCCTGTGCAGAAGCCCTCAAATACCTTCGTTTTATAAATAAATCCTTAAGTATTAAGTAGTTCTTTAATGTCACTTTGTCAAATTTTTAGAGCATAAAGAGCACTTGAGAACACATTTCCTGAACTGCTGGTCCCTGGTTCTGCATGAATACCTTTATTGATAGGAAGCTCACTACTTTGATAAGCAAGGTAGTTTTGATATTGGAGAATCCTTCTTTTGGTTGCATCAGTATCTTCTCCTGCTTCACTTCCATCCATTCCCAATGAATTCACCTTGAGTACCACTAAGCTTCTTCCACATTCTCAGCTTTCCATATAGGTAGGCAGACAGCTATTGATTTTCTCCAGGTCTTCTGTTTGCTAAGTATTCTCAGCTTTTCCAGTTCTCAATTATGAAACTTCTCAGAATTGTGTCACCTGGAACAGAACACTAGAATGTTAACATTTCTCTAAAGTTATAGGACACAATATTACAGAGTGGACTGAGCAGCCCACGAAATAGTATGAAGCATAAATGCTATGATTAACGAAAATTGTGAATATTAACTGTTAGGACAGTAGAAAGGCCGCTCTAAATTGATACTTATTTTCCAATACTTTCACAGTAAAACTATCATGAATCCCAGTATCAGAGACGTGTCTCTGTCACAAATTTGTTCCCTTTCACTTCATTCTCTGATCACATTATTAAAAATTATATGGCCAGAATATCACTACTTTAGCTTCATATCCTCTCAAATGATGTCTTCAAGAGCATCTGACAGTTAATTTATTCTTATATTATTTTCCTAGATGCTACAACTTGGATGAACCTAGAGGACATTATGCCTAGTAAAATAAGCCAGTCATAAAAGGACAAATACCATATACTTCCCCTTAAATAAGGTGCCTATAGAAATCAAATTCATAGAGATAGAAAGTGAAAGGTTTATTGCAACAGGTTCAAGGAGAAGGGAATGGGGAGTTAGTTAGCACTTAATGGGTGCAAAGCTTTAACCTTGGAAGATGAAATATTTCTGGAGCTGCATGGTGGTGATGGTTACCCAACAATGCACATGTACTTAATGTAACTGAACTGTGCAGTTAAAAATGGTTAAGATGGACAATTTTTGTTATGCATGTTACCACAATGAAAAAAAATAATGTATCAAAAATACTGCTTCAAACAGGCAGCTTCTTGCAAATTATCTGGACACTTAGGTTGCCCACTGCTGCTCCTTCTGACTGTCCTCTGTGGATGCAGAGAGCCCATATCCTCAGCTTCTTCAGTGGCAACTTTGTGTTCTCTTTTCTTTGTCTTTTCCTTAATTTCATGATAGCTTCATGGTAGCACTAATCTCCTTCTGGGTAAATGATTAAATGCTTGCAGGCCAGGTTTAAAAATCAAATCAGAAATGTTCTTTTTACTTTGAAGCCACATGCTAATTTTGAAGAAAAATAGTACTATCTTTTTTGTGAGTCACCCTTTTATTCACCTTGGTATAATTTTTTTTCTTCATAAATATCATCGGGTACTTTATTTAAAGAATATAATCCAGAGAGCAAAAAACAAACAAACAAAAAACAAACAAACCTCCAGAATTCAAATTGTAAGCAAACTCAATCCTGTCATTTTTGAGAAATAATAATTGAAATTTTATAATGTGTTTGCTTAAAAGAAAAAAGTGCTTTTAATTTGAAGGTACATTTTGTATATATTTAAATGATAGAAATTTATCATATGGGGAACACTGTGTACAGAATTATAAATACAAATCAAGCTCTGCTTCTCCCCCCAAGATTTATAATTGTATTTGTTTTCATTTGTAATATATATTAAATATAATACCACCCAATAAAATACTAAACATAAATTGCTTCCCAGTTTGCTAATTCTACATAAAGGTTTTTTTTTTTTTGGCCGTGTTGGGTCTTCATTGCTGCGCAGGCTTTCTCTAGTTGTGGCAAGTGGGGGCTACTCTTAGTTGCGGTGCACGGGCTTCTCGTTGCAGTGGCTTCTCTTGTTGCTGAACACAGGTTCTAGGTGTGCAGCCTTCAGTATTTGCAGCACATGGGTTCAGTGGTTGTGGCATGCTGGCTCTAGAGCACAGTCTCAGTAGTTGTGGCACACAGGCTTAGTTCCACGGCTTGTGGGATCTTCCCGGACTAGGGCTCGAACCCATGTCCCCTGCATTGGCAGGCGGATTCTTCACCACCAGGGAAGTCCTACATAAAGGTTTGACTCAGCAAATGAAAACAATCTCTTTCTCTGCAAATAGGAAATGATTCAATTAAATAAAATGTACAAGTCAGCATGCAAATTGTAAAATTAACTATGTATCTTGGTAAGATTTTAGAAATTACTTAGTGTAATATATTCACTTTGTAATGTACTTTGTTTATTGTTTTCTGTTTCTTATAAATATTTTATCACTTTGTTCATTAATTACAGTTTGCTTAGTGATTTCTAAACACATGAATTAATTAATTCTCTGTGAACAGAAACATTGTACCTATTATTAAAGATTGCTGAGACATTCTCTATCTTGTGATAGCATCTACTTAAAAAAATGTACCAAAAAATAAAGATAGTTAACTCCACATTTACTGTCCCATATGTGACCTGGTTTGAATACAGCATTCCTCACCAAGTTCTGTGGTCTACTAGGTGATGCTTTTGAAAGTCAGCATGTTAGCTCAAGGGATTGGCAAACGTTTAGTGTCAAGGGGGAGACAGTAAATATTTTTGGCTTTGTTGGCCAGATCATCTTTGTCACAAGTAATCAATTCTGTCATTATTGCATGTAAGCTGCCGCAGACAGTGTGTATGTAGATCAATAAGTGTGGCTGTGACCCAATGAAACTTTATTTCTGGATATTGAATTTTGAATTTCATATAATTTTTGTATATCATGAAATATTCTTTTGACTTGTTTCAACTGTTAAATAAACCACTTCAGTCAAAAAATATACTAGACTTAATGATGGTGACTAGAGTAGTGATAACAGTGATAATTTTTGGTAGGACAGGATCATGGCCTCATTAATCAGCTAGGATCTTCTTTATGATTAAGAGCATTGTTCTTGCAAGAATTCAGAACATAAAAGGCATAAACATTTTCCATGATAGTCATTGATTTGTATTATAACATTAATATGCATGTCCATAAGACATCCTGTGGTCAAGAAAAGAAGATAAGAGGTCTTTACATTCTTTGGTGCTCCTATTTTCTGTATGGAAGAAATATAACATCTGTCTTACAAATTATATATATATATATATATATATATATGTAATTTTGAATCTTGCATTTGTGAGGCAGGTATTTGTATCTATATTTGTGAGAAATAGATATATAGATCGAGAGAGAGAGAGAGAAAGAGAGGGAGAGAGAGAGAAATTAAATGTGAGAGTGAGTGTCTGGCACATGAACACCTCATGAGATACCATTAGTGAATGCTAGTCATAGTGTAACTAATGATCATTAATATTTTACTCATAGTCACCTTCTCCTCTACTTCACATCCTACCTTGATAAATAGTAAAAAAAAAAAAAAAAAAACATATGGTATTTTTCTCTGTATGGACATTAGGTAGGGAGCCCTAAGGAGACAGTCCCAACTTGGAAACCATCCTGCAAAATCATTATACTGGAGAATACAAAGATTGTCCAGCCAGGTTTCTCTTTGGGGGGTTTCAAAGCCACCTGTAGGACCACCTTCCTAACCAAAGGAAGAGCTCAGCAATAGACATTTCTTAGAAGAGCATAACTCAGGGACAGGGTGTGGTAGAGCAGATGCGGAAGGAAGAGTGCTGGACCATTGTGAAGACAATATAGGTCCATAGCTCAGATTGATTCTGGCTTATTTTCTACATACAGTTTTTGAACCCAAGACTCATGGGACAGAATAGTGATTTCTCTTATACCTCTGTAAGATTAAGGAGAGAACATAAGTTAGAACTCTTTCATAGGCTATTTACTGAAATGTAGTAAAAATAACAATGAATGATATATTCAATTTTTTAAGTCATTGAAACCACGGAGAAGATAAGGTGATCTGAAAAGAAGTGGGAGCTAGATTTGTAGATATCATGTTCCAGGGGCCATCAGAAGCATCTGGACAACTTCAGAATTTTTGATCTCTGCTGCACATGTCATCACCAGCAGGAAGTCTCACAGTATCTTGTTAGAGCAGTCTAGGAAGAAAATGGCAGCCACCACTGTGTAGCCTGTCAGACCACTCCATGAAGAAATAGTCTCCTTCCAGAACTATTTAAACAATTTCAGAAATCTGTGATTCTCTCAGTTGTGAGTTAGGCAGGTTTTATGGGGGGCCAGATTATTGACACCAATAAAATACGTAAACCTGAATTTTAGACGTATGGCATTGTGGATGTTTAAGCCAGTATATTACAGAAGATAAAATTAAAATCTGGAGAAATAATGTGATGTTTCCCACTATGGCAAAAATAGTTAGACTCAAAGCTGGAGTACCAAATCAGAGTGAGTTTTTGTGCATTCTTCTTCCCATTTCCGACACATTGGTTACTAAGATATTTTCTTTTCTTTCGTGTATTCTAATTTAATTTTAGTAGTGATTTATCTTTCTTCTCAGTTCTGTTTTGGTAATGAGGACATGTGGTCTATCTCTGTGTGTCTCCCTGTGTCTGTCTCTCTCTATATATACATACATATACCCATATACCCATATACATATATCCATATAGCAAAAGAATATAAAATTGAACAATAGTCGATATTAAAAGAGTAGATAGAAGGGGTTATGTTTTTTTTTCTTTCTAAGTATTAAGGAAAATATTTTCTTTTAATTTGGGCCACTTAAAGGAGGATTTGCAAAGAGATCATTCATATGAAATCTGCTAAGATTTTTCTTTGCCACTTAAGATAAAACTGAAGGCCATAAAGTTATATTACGTAAGAAAGGGTACTTCCCATGACAAATAACAATATGCCGTAGAATATGTTTTAAAATGTTATTTTTGTTCTGTTTTGTACTACCTATATTTTTTCTGAGAAGAAGAAAAAAACTGTGGGCTGGTAAATGTGTTCATGTTTATTTTCAAGCCTTTGCATGACCCAACAGAGAAGATTATGATAATATGGCTTATGAGAGGAAAGAATTAATAATCTTGCTAAATTGCAAAATGCCTCATTCAAATTGAAGTGTATCAGTTTTGTTGTAGACCACCCAAGAGAAAAGGGCAAGCCTTAGATTATCTCACTGGTAACTTCTACAGACAGATTTAGAAGGACTCCAGCTTACACTGTGGTATCAGATCTTCCAAAGTATTTTTATAAAACTTTAAGCATTATTTGACCTGCAGTGGAGACCCCAGAACAATCTCCCAAAGTGTCATCTCCTTAGACTCAGCTTAGAGGAATGGTGCTTTAAAATATTTTAGTTAATTCATTGTAGGAATAAACAGTGTTCAAGGCTAAACAGTAACACAATGGATATTCTTATAAAGAGAATTTGTGAAAAGACAGTATCACCCTACAAAAGCACTTTGAAAATATTTTTCATGCAGTGAAACACATGAAAACATTATTATTTTGAACTTCTACATTGCGATAATAGAAATTTCAAATAAAATCTAAAGAAATTCTAAGTGTTGCTGAACCAAAGGGGGCTCTTAAATCCGTTCTCTTTGTATCTCAGTGAGCACAATTAAATGAAAATTGTGGGATTACCTCATTCTTTGAAAAATCAGAGGAAAATGACATCTCCTTAAAAAGATAGAAACGATTTTCTTCAAAAAAGTATTAGGTCATAATAGCCAAAATGTACAGAATACTATTGAAAATCACCCACAAGACCAAGAACCAAGAGAATCAAAACTTTAATGAGGAAAAATCAACTGAGGCCAAGACTAAAATTAATCAGATGTTGGAATTATCTGATAAGGAACTGAAAGCAGTCATAGTAAAAGAGTTTCAAAATTAATTACAAAGTATGTGTGAGCAAGTGAAAAAAATGCAAAATATCTGTAAACAAAAACCCAGAAGTTATTAAAAAAAAAAAAAGAGAAGCAGATGGAAATTACAGAACTAACAAAATAATGTCAATCCATTAAAAAAATCACTGGATGGGCTCAATAGTAGATTGCGTAGAACAGAGAATGTAAACAGTAAGCTTGGGGAAAGAACAATAGAATTCATACAATCAGAAAAACCAAGTGAAAACACACTAAGAAAAAGCCAATATTTAGATCATCAGGATGTCCGAATTAGAACAGAATGAAAGTGGGGCTGAAAGGTTATTTGAAGAAGTAATAGTTGAAATTTTCCCACATTTGACAACACACAAATTTATAGATCCAAGATTTCAAATGAAACCCAAACAGAACAAACCACACAGCATCCCTGCCGGGACATGTCATCATTAAATTATTGAAAACTGGGACTTCCCTGGTGGTCCAGTGGTAAAGAATCTGCCTTCAAATGCAGGGGATGCGGGTTCAATCCCTGGTTGGGTCCTGGTTGGGGAACTAAGATCCCACATGCCACGGGGGCAACTAAGCCCGTGTGCCACAACTACTGAGCTCGTGCACCTCAACTAGAGAGGCTGCGTGCTGCAAACTACAAAGCCCACATGCCCTGGAGCCCGTGTACCACAACTAGAGAGAAGGTGGTGTGCCTCAATGAAAGATCCTCCGTGCTGCACCTAAGACCTGACACAACAAAAAATTAATTAATTAATTAATCTTTAAAAAATAAATTCTTGAAAACTAAAAATAAAAAAAAACCCTGAAAACTGTCAGAGAGAAATGGTGCATCATTAATAAAGGAATCCCAATTCAAATCATAGAGGATTCCTCTTCTTAATCTAGGAAGCCAGAAGAAATTAACACAATATTTTTCAAGTGCTGAAGGAAAAGTGCTATCATCCATGGATTCTATGTTCACTGAAATATGCTTGAGAAATGAAGAGGAAACTGAAGCATTAAGACAGATATGACCTATCCTGGAGAAAGTTCAATGTTCACTTGACAAGAATGTGTATTACATTGCTCTTGGGTGGCATATTCTGTAAATGTCTAAGTTCATATCATTTAAAGTTCATATCATTTAAAGTACAATGTTTACTTATTGAGTTTCCTGTCTGGATGATTTTCCCATTGATGAAAGTGGGGTACTGGAGTCTCCTACTATTTTCATTTATTTCTATAGGTTTGTTAATATTTCCTCTACATATTTAGGTGTTCCTATATTAGGTGTATAAATATTTACAAATGTTACATGCTCCTGTTGTACCATTTTTGTCTCTTACTACAGTCCTTGTCTTGAAGTCTGTCTTGTCTGATATAAGTATAGCTATCCCAGCTTTCTTATGGTTTCTGTTTGCATGGAATATCTTATTCCATCTCTTTACTTTCAGTCTGTGTGTATTCTTAAAGCTGAAGTGAGTCTCCTGTAGGCAGCATCATATTTTTTTGTGTTTCGAGGGTTTTTTAAAAATTCTTTCAGTCACTCTGTGATTTTTTATTGGAAAATGTATTTTATTTACATGTAAAGTGATTATTTATAGAATAGGTATAAACTTATTGTCATTTTGTTAAGAGTTTTCTGAAAGTTTTGTAATTCCTTTTTCCTTTCTTCTTCTTTTGAGCTCTTCCTTTGTGGTTTGGTGACTTTCTTTAAGTGGTATACTTACACTCCTTTCTCATTATCTTTTCTGCATCTACCCTTAGTTTTTGCTTTGTGGTTACCATTAGGCTTACATGAAATATCTTAGAGTTATAACAGTCTATTTTAAGCTGATAACAACTTAAGTATGAATGTGTTCTGAAATTCTACAGTTTTTACTAGTTTTCTCCCTCCTCCATATTTTATAATTTTTATTTTCACAATTACGTCTTTTCACTTAGAATATCCATTAACAAGGCACTGTAATTATAGTTATTTGCATGGCTTTTGTTTTAACCTTCATACTAGATTTAGTAGTGATTAACCCAACACCATTGCAACATTGGATTACTTACCAGTGATATTTACAATTTCATATGTTTTGTTTCTTATATGAAAGTATAAGGGTTCTCTTAGAGTCCTTTCATTTCAGCTGAAAGAATTCCATTTAACATTTCTTGTAAGGCCGGTTTACTGGTGATGAACTCCTCAGTTTTCGCTTGTCTGGAAACCTCTATATTTCTCCTTCAATTCAGAAGAACAACTTTTCTAGATAGAATGTTTTTTGTAGGTAATTTTCTTTTCTTTCAGCTCCTTGAATATGTCATGTCCTTTTGGCCTACAAAATTGCTGCTGAAAAGTGTGTTGATAGTCTTATAGGGGGTCTCCTTGTACATAGCACATGATTTTTCTCTTGTTGCTTTCAAGTTTCTCTCTTTGTCTGTAATTTTTGACAATTCAATGATAACATGTCTTGGTGTGAGTGTCTTTGGATTCATCTCATTTGGAAATTTTCTGGGCTGCCTGGACCTGAATGTCTGTTTTCCTCCCCAAGTTGTGGCATTCTTCAGCCATTATATCTTCAAATAAACTTTTTGCCCCTTTCTTTCTCTCTTCTCATTCTGGGGCCCATATAATATGTGGAAAGAGTTGACCCTTGAACAACATGGGCTTGAGCTGGGAGGGTCCACTTATATAGGGGGATCTTTTCAACAGTAAATCTTACAGTACTCTACAGTCTGTGATTGGTTGAATCCCCGGACATGGTACCGCAAATAACAAGGAAGTGCAGTTGTAAAGGGCTGACTATACATTATATGCAGTTTTGACTGCACAGAGAGTTAGCACACGTAATCCCCACGTTGTTCAGGGGTCAACTGTACTAGTATACTTAAGTTGGCCTATAAGTACCTTAAGCTAGCTTCATTCTTCATTCTTTTATTCTTTTTGCTACTCTGGATGTACTTCATCTTCCTATTTTTGGGTTTGCTGATCCTCTTTTCTACTTTATCTAGACCACTGTTGAAACTCTGTTGTATTTTTCATTTGAGTAACTGCATTCTTTAATGTGATATAATGTTTTGTGTTGTGATTTCTGTTTGGTACTTTCTTATATTTTTATCTCTCTGCTGAAATTCTTTGTTCACACATTATTCTCATGACCTCGGTAACTTGGAGTCTTTATGACCATTATTTTCAACTTTTCATCAGGTAAACTTCTAATGTCTGATTCACTAAGGTCTTTTTCTAGGGTTTTACATTGTTCTTTTGTTTGGAGCACATTCCTCTTTTTTTCCTTATTTGCTTGACTTTCTGTGTTGGTTTCTATACAGTAGATAAAATAGCTACATAAGCCAATCTTGGAGGTGTAGCCTCATGGAGATGATCCTTAGTGTTCAACCCTGCCCTAGCTCTTTGTTGTTTCTCAAACCTTAGTGAATGCCCAAGCGACCTTCTTTTTGCTTAGTGGTTCTCAGGAGTTGAGGGTGTCCCAAGACCTGTCGGTGTCCCAAAGGGGAGGATCTCAGTCAGCACCCAGATCTAGGCTGATTGCAAGCCAGACCCTCAAGCAGCAGTTTTGTTTTTGTTTTTGTTTTTTACAAATTTATTCATTTTATTTATTTTTGGCTGTGTTGGGTCTTTGTTGCTGCATGTGGGCTTTCTCTAGTTGTGGAGAGGGGGGACTACTCTTTGTTTTGGTGCATGTGCTTCTCATTGTGGTGGCTTCTCTTGTTGTGGAGCACAGGCTTTACGTGCCCGGGCTTCAGTAGTTGTGGCACACGGACTCAGTAGTTGTGGCACATGGGCTTAGTTGCTCTGCGGCACGTGGGATATTCCCGGATCAGGGGTCCAACCTGTGTCCCTTGCATTGGCAGGTGGATTCTTAACCACTGCGCCACCAGGGAAGTCTGAAGCAGTAGTTTTTAAAGTATGTAAATATACCTCTTTCAGGGGAAGACTGGGAGATGGGCATTTCAGTTTGCTCCTGCACTGAGCACTGGGGGGACTGCCAGTTAAGAACTATTTCTTTGTTTGCTTACCAACGCCCCTGCCACCTGGTTGAATATTTGAACATAAGCCCTGTTGGCCACCACAGCCAGGCTATAAAGGGATGTGTCTTCTGGGTCGTAGCCACAAAAGCCATGGCACCAGATGTGTGCACAAGCTCCTTTCATAACATCAGTGACCTGGGGCAAGGCAGAGGAAGCATGTTAAGATGGCACCTACCAGTCTCCCAGGTCTTTGGAAAGAGTTGCAGTTGTCCCATAGATGTTAAAGTAAAAGCTTGCCCCTTTCAAGTTAAGCAAATAGGCCTATTTCTTGGAAAAACTGGATATTTTGGTATCCTGCCTTTGCACTGTACAGTGGATGGATAGCCACAGTGAGTCCACGCAAGCCTGCTAAGAACTGTTTCATAGTTTGTTATAGCCTAGTGAGTCTCATGATGCAAGCCCCATTGGCTTTCAGAGCTAAATGTTCTGGGATCTTGTCTCTCAGGTGGAAGTCTTATAAGTTGGGTTGCCAGTCATGGGGTCCAAACCCTTTACTTTTACAGTAGAGGCTGGGAATTGTGAGTCCCCTCCCAGTTGTTTGTCACTGTGCTGGGAGTGGGGTTTATGGTGAGATTGTGTCTAGGCTCTCCTACCCACTTTTTTTTTTTTTTTTTTTTTTGCGGTATGTGGGACTCTCGCTGTTGTGGCCTCTCCCGTTGTGGAGCACAGGCTCCGGACGTGCAGGCTCAGCGGCCACGGCTCATGGGCCCAGCCGCTCTGCGGCATGTGGGATCTTCCTGGACCCGGGCATGAACCTGCGTCCCCTGCATCGGCAGGTGGGCTCTCAACCCCTGCGCCACCAGGGAAGCCCCTCTCCTACCCATTTTGATGTGGATTTTTTTCTCATTCACCTGATGTAGAGGAGCCATTCTACTAGTTTGGGTTGCTTTCAAAAGGAATTATTCCATATGTAGCTATAGATTCAATTTATCCATGGGAAAAGGAAAGTTCAGGAATCTACTATGTTGCCATCTTGAACTGGAACTTGTTGTATGATTTCAGTCTTCTTAAATTTGCTAAGACATTTTTATGGCCCTTGTATGATCTATTGTGGAGAAAGTTTCATGTGGACTTGAGAAGAATGTGTATGCTGCTGTTGGATGGGATGATTTATATATGTCTGTTATGTCTATTTTGTCTAAAATAGGATTCATGTCCAATCTTCCCTTATTGATTTTCTCTCTTGATAATTTATCTTTTGCTGAAACTGGGGTATTGAAGTCCCCTACTATTATTGTATTGTAGTCTATTCCTCACTTCAGGACTCTTAGTATTTGCTTAATATATTTAGGTACTATGATATTAGGAGCATATATATTTACAATTGTTTTATCTTGTTGATTTGTCAATTATTTATCATTATATACTAACCTCCTCTGTCTTTGTTACCATTTTTGGTATAAAGTCTGTTCTGTGTAATATGTTATATTCTGATAGAAAGTGTATTTTGTCTTTCTTTTGGTTTTTACTTTCATGGAATATCTTTTTCTATCCCTTCACTTTGAGTCTACTTGTGTCCTTTAAGCTAGGTTAATCTCCTGTAGACAGCATATAGTTGGTTCTTATTTTTTTAATCCATTCAGCCATTCTGTACTTTATGAAAGAAGAATTCAATGCAGTTACATTTAGAGTAATTCTTGATATCATAAGAATTACTAATGACATCTTTTTAATATCTTCTGACTGTTTTACAATTCCATTTTTCCTTTTGCCTGTCTTATTGCCTACATTTGTGAATTTGTGGTTTTCCATGGTGGTATGCTCTAATTGCCTTCTCTTTATTTGTGTGGTTACCATGAGGCTTACATAAAATCTCTTATAGATAAAACAGACCACTTTAAACTGATAACAATTTAACTTTGATCGTGTATAAAACTCTACCTTTTTATTCTTCCCTTTATGATTGTGATGCCATAATTTATCTTCTTTTATATTATGCATTCATTACCAAATTATAGTAGCAATAGTTATTTTTAATAATCTTCTTTTTCAATCTTTATACTGAAGTTAATTTAACACCCCATCATATTACAGGATTAGTATTTTCTAAGTATGATGTATATTTACTTTTACCTGTATGTTGTGTATTTTCATATGTTTTCATGTTACTAATTAGCATGTTTTTATTTCAGTTTGAAGAACTTCTTTCTGTAGTGTTTAAAGGCAAGTCCAGGGGTTATGAACTCCCTCAGCTTTTGTTTGTCTGGGAGAGTTTTTATTTCTCCTTTATTTCTGAAGGGTAACTTTGCAGGATAGGGTATTCTTGGCTGGATTTGTTTCCTTTCATCACTTGGAGTATATCATCCCACTCTTCTGGCCTAGAAGGTTTCTGCTAGGAATCCTGCCGATAACTTAATGGATTTTCCTTTGTAGGTTACAGTCTTTTTTCCTTGCTGCTTTTAGGGTTATTCCTTTGTCTTTGATTTTCACATCTTTTTAAATAATATGTCTTGGAGAAGATCTTTTTGAACTGAAATAATGGGGTGGTCTTTTAGCCCTGTGAACTTGGAGTCCAAGTTTCTTCGCAGGTTTGGAAAGTTTTCAGCTATTACTTCTTTAAATAAATGTTGTGTGCCCTTCTTTCTCTCTTCTTCTTGTGGAAATCCAGTGATTCTGAGAGTTATTCATTTGATGTTTCTCATAGATTATGTTGGCTTTCTTCTTTCTTTTCATTATTTTTAATTCGTTCTTCTCTGACTGGGTTATTTCCATTTTTTATCATCTAGATCATTGTCTTTATCTTCTATTTGATCTACTTTGATATTGATGCTTTCTTTGCAATGTCATTGAATTCTTCAGTTTCAGAATTTCTGTTTAGTTCTTTTTAATGATTTATATCTCTGCTAACTTTCTCCTTTTGTTCATGTACTGTTTTTCTGATTTTGATGAATCATAGTTTCTATTTTCTTGTAACTCTTTGAGTTTCCTCAAAACAGCTATTTTGAATTCTTTATCAGTTAAGTCACAAAATTGCCCATTTTTGAGCTTGGTTACTGGATAATTATTGTTATCTTTTGGTGATGGCATGTTTCCTTTATTCTCCATGTTTCTTGTAGTTTTGTGTTGTCGTTTTTGCATTTGAAGTAGCAGTTGCCTTCTCCAATCTTTACTAGCTGCTTTCAGGTAGGAAATATTTTTGTTGGTGCTGCTTATATCTGGAGCTTACTCTGCCCTTTTGTGGATACACCTGCTCCATGCTTCTTTCTCCCTCTTGTGGCAGAATCCTTAAGCTTGTAAATCTTCTCCTGATTACCAGCCACCAGCTGCTGGAAAACCTCTGTTTTGTTTTCCTGATGGTGGAGCTAGGGCTTATTTTTGTGGTTCCTCTCTTTCCTGCAGATTCCGGTCTATTCTCTGAGAGCATTTTGTATCTACCGGAGCTGGTTCTTGCTCCAGCCCTGGGGAGTGCACATAAAAAGCCAGCTACAGAGTGGGAGTTGGTGTGGGCTTAGCACCTGAGGTATTGGGGCTGCCTGAGGGCCAGGTGGAGGGATCTTCAGGTGAGGTTTTCCTAGCAACTCTGGGTAGTTTTCCTGCTGGAGTCCTTAACACAGTCAACAGGAGCCATGTCCTTTTTGTGCTTTCTGATATTCTTATTTGCTTCTTTCCTGATCTCCTGCCTTCCCCCCGCGACCCACAGTGGAAGGCTCCCTTCAGTACTCTGAGTGCTTTGGCAGAGAAATGTTTCTTTAGCTGTGTCCTGCAAAGCCAGAGAAGGCTGGCACTCACTCACTGGTCTCCTTTTCTCTGATGAGAGAAGTCATTGCTGGCTAGTTCAGCCCTGTGCCCTATCACATTGGGGCAGGGATGGTGCTGGCAGAGTTCTCTGCCAAAGGCTCTCTTGACTGCTCATGTCTGCCCAAGTCAGCACTCTGCAGATATTCCCTGATTGTGGCTGAGAGTGGCTGAGGCTGGCTCACAGGCTTCTGCTGGTTCCATAGCCTGTACCCAGGTTTGGCTACCTATTCCCCAGTGGTGGGTGAGTCCCTTCACGTATGCAGCTGGATTCTACAATTTCCACAGAGGCACTTTTGTTCACGCACAGATACCAAATTTTAAATTTTAAATATTAAAATGGGGGGCAAAAAGTAGGGGTGTCTTGTGCTGACATTACATCTCTTCAGAGACCCATTTTAAAGGCACAAAACAAAAACAAAATTCAAAACATTGAAAACATTCAATAACTCTCCATTCTGAGCAACTGAATATACAAATAGACAATAGATAGACCATTTATAAAAATAGAACTCCAACCCACAGCCTGTGGCAACCAGCCCAGGAAACCAACCTGTTAGCTACGGTAACCAACCCAGGATGCCAGCCTGCAATCTCTAAGTCATTCGTGTGAGGAGTCAGAAAAAAAAACAGTCTCTAGTAACAATCAAAGAATTAAAACAATAACTCCTGTAAAGTTGGCTCAAAATGGCCAGAATTTGATTAATAGTTCACAGCTTCCTTAATTTTTGTCTCCACTTTCAACTGAGGACCAAATAGAAAAAGCCAAATAAATATGCACCCCTGACCAATCACATCATCACCTAGGACGCCTCCTTTCTGCTTAGTTTTCCTCCCACATCCCCATGGCAACAGCGTCCAATCAGGGCATGCTTGAAGTCTTCCCGTCTTTCCTCTGTAACGCTTCCTCACTCTTCTGACTTCTCCTGGGTCTCTTTGCCAAAACACAAGCCATGGCGGCTGACTTCTTTGCTACAACACCTCTGAATAAATAACTTTTGCTTGTTCTCATTTGGTTGCTCTTTGCTTATTTTCACAATTCCTTTCTTTAAGATAAAAGGACAATGTGAAAAATATGCAGGAAAGACAATTTTTTTACATGTATACCCATCTCTACATAAAAGATAAAAAAAAAAAGAACTTAGGTGTTGTTGAGAATCCCTGGTGGTCCAGTGGTTAGGTCTCCGTGCTTTCACTGCTGAGGGTCCGGGTTCAATCCCTGGTTGGGGAACTGAGATCCTGCAGGCCCCACAGTACGGCAAAAATTAAACAAAACAAAAGACAAAAACAGGTGCCTTAAAAAAAAAAAAAGAAGAACTTATGTGTTGTCTAGTACTGTTCATAAATTAACTCTAAGTTATCTGGTCATTTTCAGGACTCAAAGTGGTTGCATTGCTAAATAGGGACAACATCTTATGTGTCCAGGGATGTGAAGGACGTGGTTGGTATCATGAGAGCGGGACTGTCTGTGCAGCAGTGCGTACTAATGCTCTCATTCCATGCTCTCTGTGTTACTCATTCATTGCCACTTATCCTTGCACACATTTATTAAAAATTATGTATTAAGTATTCTCTATGAATGTGATGGAGGTGTGCTAACAATTGGGATAGTAGGATAATGGAAACATGATTTAACTTCTTAGATATATAGCTCCAGCTCTGAGAGAGGGAAGAATACTAAATTGAAAGTAAATAGGCTAGAATTTCAGTCCTACTACTAAATTAGCTTTTTTTTTTTTTGCGGTAAGCAGGCCTCTCACTGTTGTGGCCTCTCCCGTTGCGGAGCACAGGCTCCAGACACACAGGCTCAGAGGCCATGGCTCATGGGCCCAGCCGCTCCGTGGCATGTAGGATCCTCCTGGACCAGGGCACGAACCTGCGTCCCCTGCATCGGCAGGCGAACTCCCAACCACTGCGCCACCAGGGAAGCCCTAAATTAGCTTTTTGAACTTAAATAATTGTACTTGCTCTTTGTGTGCAAATTTCTCCCAAACAATCCCTATTATAAGTCTTGGAAGGCTTCTCATATATAACCAAAGTCTTAGCCCACGTTCAGCTTTGACCCAGAGTTCAAAGGAATCTGTGATCATGCTGCATTTGGTTGTGGTAATAATTTCTGAAAAGTCAGGAACACTGAAATGCAAGACAGTTTAAAGACTGAAAGAGATGACAGGCTTTGCTGTATGACAAAATGAGAGGAGCTAGTTACAAATACGTGGTTTGGGTGACTCAGATAAGCTGTCATCAAGGCAAACAAGCCCTTACAGACCAGAGTGGAATGCAGCCCTTTGATAGGAAGGCGTGTTATCAATGCTTCAGTGAAGGAAACTTGTAGATCTGAGATACTTACTTTTTAGAATGAATTAAAAAAGAGTGGTATGAAAAATCTACATCCCCTTCTTAGAAACAAATTGAGCTTACTTGCAATAAGTAGCAGCCTTCTAATTGTAGCTCTGGTGTTAAATAACTTCCTGACCTTGAAAGAATTGAGTGACCTTTACAGAGCTTACGTGAATTATTGTTTGATATACTGGAAAGATCAGAGACGGAGAAGTTAAACATCATTTGTTCAGTCCATGACTGGACATTAAATGTCACCTTATTTAAAGTCTCTGCACTTCAGCTTTGTCATTTGCAAAGGAAAGGCAATGTCCTCAAGCGTCAGTGAGGAGTGGTTACGGTGTCAATGAACCACAGGCATGACATGCAGCTCACACAAGTCTGCAGGGAAGAGTGGATGTGATGGTTATCATTTAAATGATGACATAGGGCTGAGATTGATAAGGTCACTTACCGGTCTAGGTTTTTTTATTCAATATATTTCATGGGGGATATTTTGGGTTTATGATATGGACAGAAGAAAGATGTATATTTTATACAGAAGATGATGAGTACCCAGCCAAAAAAAAATAACAGTGAACCTACATCAACCTGATGGAGTTTTCCTGAATGTGTCAGGAGAAAAGTATTTAAATAAGAGTATCTGTATCTATAACTACATCTATAACTATGTCATGTGCTGTAAAGAATTACCAGCATCCCAGAGAAAACTAGAGTGAAAACTCTAGGCCATTCCCTCCAGTCTTCACACAGGTCTAGAACCTCCACAAAAGATTCAGATTCCTAGTCTCTTAAAATGGCTAAAAAACATATAGATTAACTGCCAGCCTTTAAACATGTTCCCCTCTTTCTTTCTTTTTTAAATTAAAAATCAAAACCAATTTCTAATTAGCAGTTACTTAAGTTTTCAGTCTTCATGGAGTTTTTTAACAGTTTCTGCAGTAGGATTCTCCATTGATAAAGGCTCAGTTAGGTGGTGGGAATAAAGAAGAGATAGTTTCAGAAATTCTTTTAGGAAGATGCTGATGCATACCATATAAATCATATTATCTCCTACTATAAATGCCATTATTACAAAGAAACTTAATATGTAATTACCTCTGCTCCCACATATGGACTGTACTTGGCAGAACGGACTGAGAATGGTCGTTCAGTTTTGTCTCTACCTCTGCCTTGTTGAAGGGCAATCACTTGAATTTTCTGTGCCTCTGGAATTTTATCTTGAATCTGGAGAAAGCAACATCTCAGAGATTTCTGTGTGTGTGTGTGCTTGTGTGTGTGCACGTGCACACATTTTAACCAAGCATTTTCCCTATTTAATGGAACTGCAAACTGAGTGGTAAAGTGACTTTCCAAAGTCAGAGCTTGTTGGTTCATTCAGTCAATAAATGAGCACCAGTTTCGTACCAGACCTTGTATGGGCTTGAGAGGAATGCAGTCCTGCCTTCAGGGAACACCTGGTATACTTGTGTTTTGAGGTCAAATCACTCACTGACAGAACACTATTTTGCGTCCATGCTATCAACATTCTCTTTTGAGCAAACACTGAAGCTCTTTAGAGATGGTTCACTTTATAGTCAGCTTTGTGTCCTCCTCTCTTTCAGTTCCTTGTCTGTCTGTCCACCTAAGTCTAGCATGTTCTTTTATTGATTGATTGAATTATAGTTGATTTACAATGTTGTGTTACTTTCTGGTGTGCAGCAGTGATTCAGTTATATATATATATATATATATATATATATATGTATATATCTTTTCTTTTTCCATTCTTTTCCATTATCTTTTTCCATTACGGCAAGATATCGAATATACTTCCCTGTGCTGTACAGTAGGTCCTTGTTGTGTATAATATATACACACATAGTAGTGTGTATATATTAATCCCAGAGTCCTAATTTATCCCTCCCCCCCATCCCCTTTGGCAACCCTAAGTTCGTTTTCTGTGTCTGTGAGTCTGTTTCTGTTTTGTAAATAAGTTCATTTGTAGCATGTTTTAGATTCCACATGTGTTCTTTGATGACGTAGCTCTATTGAAAATGACCCATGGTGGTGGTGGTGGTGGTGGTGTTGCTATAGCACCACTTACAGTGGGCATAGTAGGCCCTTTTGACACCACTTTACTTGTATTGACCCGTGGACTCCTCATAACAACCTGTGAAGTAGTTTCTGACATTAATCCCATTTTACTGATGAAAAACCCAAGGCCCAAGTGCACACAGGTAGTTAATGCTAGAGTTGGGATTCAAACCTCACTAGACTGACTTCAGAGCCCACACACCAGGGTTACCCAAAGTGGGATCCTCAAGTCAGAAGCTTAGAATCACCTGGGAGCCTGACACAAACATAAATTCATGAGCCCCAATCCATCCTACTGAACAAGCAACATCGCTGGGGTTTGCTGCCCAGAAAAGGGAACTCCCAACAAGCTCACCATGTGATTCTCCGCCGCAGAGTCACTGCCCTGAACCACCGCATAGCCCTGCCCATCAGTGACTGATTCAGCTTAGAATCCAGCTGCCTGTGATTCTGTCCTTGACTTACAAGCAGCATGATCACCATCTTTAAACAAGACCCATGGGCTAGGTCTCCTCCACCTCAAAACTATCAAGGGGAAGGGTTCTAATCTAACAGGGGTGCTCAAACTCAAAAAGATTTGTAATGATTAATTGAGAGGATATATTTAATCTAGTTGCTTTATGTCTTATAGATAGTAAAAAAATACAATTATGTGCTTACAATATTATTATAGATTGTCAATATGCAGTGGTTATTACTTGCAATTTAGCTTAAGGGAGTATAGCTTGAAAAACCTCCTCTCCTTCACTATTCTGAAACTTTGTTCTAGGGTCTCCTCTTCATATTTTGTCCCAAAAGCCTCAGTAATATTTGTTCTCGTGTGACATTTAAATATATACTGCCTTAGATTTTTTTTTGTGCATGCTCCTTTCTTGTACTAGATTGTAACTCTTTTGAGATCTCTCTGAGAATTAAGAGAGTATTTTCCAATTGCTTGCAGGAGTGGATATGAATGATAAATAAGAAAATAAAGTGATTAAAATATGCCTTATAGGAGGCATTAAAGTGATGCTTACTTTTAAGAAATACTGCTTTATCTGTTTCCGTGATGATGGAATGAATGAATTAGGCAAAGGGAAAGTGACTGGAGGCCACTGAGTGATAGCAAAGTAGAAAGGTCTATGGACAGCTGAACAGAGCCTATTAAATATGACACAGTCATTTTAAAATCCATTTATAAAACTCCTAAGAGGGTGAAGTTGCAGTACATCTATTTTCATTTTTAATATGGGGCATGTTTTCTCAACAGTGGTCTAATAACTCAATGTACGATGTTAGCAATTTTTATCCTCCGTGTAGTAGAAAACGTTACCATCGAGCCCCAAAGCGTCATGAAGTTCTTAGCTGAGTAGAAGAATCTCAGAGAATGCCTATGACAATAGTTTTTGCCTCTTGTTATTACTTAACTGAGAATTATCAAAATGTTTAGTGTTGATTACCTCATATTATTTTAGGACCTTATCATTTGGTAAGGTGTAAAATAATGCCCATAGTACTGAGGAAGTGCATTATATAATATGACTATTTGATATAAAAGTTACTAAATATTTAGTTAATTGGAACTAGAACTACTAAACAGCAAAAGAACTTATAGGAACGAACCAGTCTAATCCTGTTACATTTCAGATGAGGCAACCCAGGTTAAAGAACTGATGTCACGTAGTTAGTGAAGTCTAATCTTTTATTCACTGTTTTATCAGGCACCTACTGTATGCCACAAAGGTAGAATACAGAGAGGAATTAAATACTTTCTCTTAAAAAGAGATCACAGTACTGCTATGATTTGGAGATATAAATTTTTGTTCCACACATACCAATAGTTTGTTAAATAATAAGCAGTTATGTTGCTGTTGTTGATGAAAAATCTACTTATGAACTGAATCACATGCAAAATTAAAACCATCAATAAAATCAGAAATAGAATTTTCACAAAAAGAAGACCCCTTCATTTAGGGAACCTATTGTTTTCTTAAAGATGTAAAGGATATCTAAGGAAGTAGAACCAGTCTTTAGGACTTTAGCAATAGCAACAAGGTTACAGGGGTTGCCTAGGAACAGAGCTCATTCACAAGTCATGGATGAGTGGCTGGGACACATGATGGGTGGGCTGATTGATGGAGTGGTTCACTGGCTCACTGCTCCCCTGACAAAGCTGGATAAACTACCCCATTCCCACTTTGGCTAAGAGTTTGTAAGTCTGGCAGTCCTGCTCTTCCATCAGAGCCAGCAGTAGATGTGCTGGCATCATTTGATTTGATTTCATTCACAGCAGAGGGTGAATGTAAAATGAGAAAAGAACGAAGGACAATGCCTGAAAGTATGTCAACATATCAGGGGTGGAAGGGAAGGAACCTCGAATAAATATCAGTTTTCTGATGAACAGTTTTCCTCTGTCACTCTTATACCTTGAAGTACTTAAGGAATTATAATCTGTATTGATACGCTAGTTTGCATTTTTTATTTGTATATCCTGGATTTATTTAATAAGCATTTAAGTTAATAAGAATCATATTTAGTGTGCTCTTCACTTGTAGCATAATTCTTCAAGTTCTCCATAAATGCTTGTTAATTGATTAATTTAAAACTTTTCCCTATAACATGAATGGTTAAAAAAAGTTTTCTTAAAAAGGTCAAGTTAGCTACAAAGATAGAATTTTATTTACTTGGAGGAATTATAGCCCACTGGAATGTCATAATGGTTTTCAGAAAACTTACTTTACTTAAGCCTTCTCTAATTGACATATTTTCAACAAAATACACATAATCTTTAAAATTTACCCAATTATAAATCCCAGAATATGGTCAGAGGCAATGCTCAATCATCCCTATTAATTAGTGAAGTTTGTTGCTGACATTTTTATTTTTTTGAGGAAAATTAATCTGCCATGGTTTAACACATGCATCTAGAGATTTAACTACAATTTCAAAGTTCATTCGAGGATGGATTCAGTCTTTTATGGCTGAGAAGTTCTGTGAAAAGACACCTAATATACAAAGGTCACTAATTTCTAACACGGCCTACAAAAATCAACTAGTAACTTTGACCTCCAGTGACTCAAAATGGGCCAAATGGATATCAGGCAGAAAATAGGATAGTGGGCTCTTTTTAAGTCAATTTTTCTTTGTTCTATTAATTGGCAGTTTATCTCCAGAAGGAAAGATACAAAATTTTCACATTAGGGAGTTTGATTTTAGATTATTGGAGGCTCTAATACAGATTATGAACTAGCAGTGTTAAAACTGTCTAGTATTTAAACTCTCTGTATGTTGATTTACTTACTTGTACAATGGGAATGAATAATCATATCTAACATTAGGAGCTTCTGCAAAGATTAGAGCTTGTGAATACTGAGTATTTATTATAGAGCTTGGAACATGGTAAGAATGTGGTAAATGATTGTATATCGGTTGTAATTTTATTTTCCCTATTTTTTTCTTTATTAGACTAATTTATCGATTAGACATAGCTATGAACAGCAATGATTAGAGGCGTAAGGCATCAGTGGAGTCCATTCTTTGGACTTGTTGGAAGCACAAAAATAAACCATTCAGTCTAAGCAGTGATGGATTTGAGCTTACCAGCATGCTTTTTCTTTTTTAGATTTTGCAAAAATACAGTGGTCAGATACTTTATCCCACAGTGGTTAAGAGTTCAGCTTTTGGGCCAGACAGACATGGGCTTGGCCCAGCTTTACCATCGACTTGTGTGGTAGAGTATTATTTCCAAAAACATCACTCTAAAGTAAAACTGCTGAAATCTGAATAGATGGGTATACTGCTTCTGTATCCATAGCCTGGTTGTGTACTATTATTTTGAAGGAGGAAGTACTATTGGAGGAAGTTGGATGAAGAATGGGATCTCTCTGTATTATTGTTACAGTTACATGAGAATCTGCAATTATTTTAAAAACTTCAGTTAAAAATGTCTAAAACACTATGCCTGGCCCCACATGTTCTTCTAGAAACGTACCATTCCCTACCAAGAGGCAGAGTCTATTTCCTCTCCCCTTGAGCCAGAGGGGCATTGCAACCACTTTGCTGAACAGAACGTGGCAAAAGAGACATTGCGTGATGTCCAAGGGTAGGTCATAAAGGGCAAGGCAGATGCCACCTTTCTAAGAAAAAATTTATTCGAGTATAATTGATTTACAATGTCATGTTAGTTTCAGGTGTACAGCAAAGTGACTCATTTATACATGTTCATATATCCATTCTTTATCAGATTCTTTTCCCATATAGGTTATTGCAGAGTATTGAGTAGAGTTCCCTGTGCTATACAGTAGGACCTTCTTGGTTATCTATTTTATATATAGTAGTGTGTATATGTTAATTAAAAACTCCTAATTTATCTCTCCCTGCCCTTTCTCCTTTGGTAACCATAAGTTCATTTTCTAAGTCTGTGAGTCTGTTTCTGCTCTGTAAATAAGTTCATTTGCATCATTTTTTTAGATTCCACATGTAAGTGATAGCGTATGATGTTTGTCTGACTTACTTCACTTAGTATAATGATCTCTAGGTCCCTCCATGTTGTTGCAGATGGCATTATTTCATTCTTTTTTATGGCTGAGTAATAGTCCACTGTATATATGTATCACATCCTCTTTATCTAAGCACAGATGCCACCTTAATCTCCCTTAGCATTCTTGCCCTTGAGCCCAGTCACTCTGGTGTGAGAAAGCTCAAACAGCCCATGTGGAGGTTAACTGACATCTCCACTAACAGTCAGCCAGACGCATGAGTGAGTGAGCTTCCGATGATTTTAGCTGAGCCTCTGACCCTGTGGGTCACAGAAAGGCCCCCCCTACTATGCCCTGTGCAAATTCTTGACTCACAGAATGTGTGAATCTGTGAGCATCGTAGATGCTTGTTTTACATTAGTGATTTTGGGGGCAATATATTACATAACCACAGTAACTCAAATGACTAGGCTAGCTAGATTTACTTCGCAAATTTATCTAAGAGCTTCACAGCTCATTATTCTTACGCAGAAACATCATAGAGACAATGTTAAATTCATAGTAGTATGAAGAATGAGTAAAAGAAAATACATAAAGTTTAGTGGTTGACACTTAGAAATCTTGAAGAAAGGGGTTATTCTATTTATACAATCGATAATAGTCTTTTCTTGTTTCCAGAACCCATTCATTGCATCACCAGTCAGTCACGAGGTTTGCAAGGCCCTCCTCTCAGGAACCCAGCACATCAGTGCTGCTAAATTCCAGCCCCATGAGTTTCCTAATACCTGATGTCTTCAATGAATTCCCATGAGCCCAGGCCCAGTCGGTTCCTCACTCTATCTTACCTAAGCTCCTGCGATCACCTTCTGCTCACCCACTTGCTCATCCACTTACTTTTATCAGCTGGCATGCTCTGAAGCCCGGCTTCTGTCTTGTCCTTCTTAAGTTATCACATGATCTCAGTATTTGATCCCAGTCATAGTTTAGGTTCCTGGCATTCCCCTCAGATTACCCCATGCAGGATGAAGATCAAACAACAGGGAGCAAATTTGCAACCTTCAGGTCAGATATGGTCAAAGGTTATTTCAAATATGCTTTGTAAAAATGGAGACCTTTAACAAGTCAAAGAGTTCAAATAAAAATTCAGATTTCTGGCTTATCTTTTGAAATACAGAAAAATATAGTAATACCTAGCCGTATGCCTCGTGTCCTGATCCAGCTGGAGCTGAGGAGTCCTTCACAGGGGCTGTCACTCTCCAGTCCACATGTCTGGTCAGTCATGCAGGACATGCACGTACATGTATGCACACCCACTTCACTCCTTCCCTTATTTCCCTTACCCTGGAGAATAGGAGCTTATGACCACTTGTTCAAATGTGTTATCTGATATTCAGGTGTTGCTGTCATAGTCTGGCTAAAAACTATTCTTCATTAAAATATTTTATCATTTGAAAAAATTTTAGTTGGAGTATATTTGATTTACAATGTTGTGTTAGTGTCAGGTGTATGGCAAAGTGAATCTGTTGTACATATACATATATCCAGTTTTCTTAGATTCTTTTCCCATATAGGCCATTACAGATTATGGATTAGAGTTCCCTGTGCTATGCAGTAGGTCCTTATTAGTTATCTATTTTCTATATAGCACTGTGTATGTGTCAATCCCAATCTTCCAATTTATCCCTCCCCCGCCCTTAACCCCTGTAACCGTAAGTTTATTTTCTACATCTGTAACTCTTTCTGTTTTGTAGATAAATTCATTTGTAACCTTTTTTAAGATTCCATATATAAACATTATCATATGATATTTGTCTTTCTTCTCTATCTGACTTACTTCACTCAGTATGACAATCTCTAGGTCCATCCATGTTGCTGCAAATGGCATTATTTTGTTCTTTTTTATGGCTGAGGAATATCCCATTGTATATATGTATCACATCTTCTTTTATCCATTCCTCTGTGGATGGATATTTAGGTTGCTTCCATGTCCTGGCTCTTGTAAATAGTGCTGCAGTGAACATTGGGGTGCATGTATGTATTTGAATTAGAGTTTTCTCTGGATATATGCCCAGGAGTGGGATTGCTGGATCATATGGTAGCACTCCTTTTAGCTTTTTAAGGAACCTCCATACTGTTCTCCATAGTGGCTGTATGAATTTACATTCCCACCAACAGTGCAAGAGGGTTCCCTTTTCTCCACACCCTCTTGAGCATTTGTTGTTTGTAGATTTTGAAATTAGACCACACCCTAACACTGTACACAGAAATAAACTCAAAATGAATTACAGATCTAAATGTCAGGCCAGATACTATAAAACTCTTAGAGGAAAACATAGGCAGAACACTCTCTGACATAAATCGAAGCAAGATCTTTTTCAATCCACCTCCTAGAGTAATGAAAATAAAAACAAAAATAAACAAATGGTACCTAATTAAACTTAAAAGCTTTTGCACAGCAAAGGAAACCATAATCAAAATGAAAAGACAACCCTCAGAATGGGAGAAAAGGTTTGCAAATGAAGCAACCAGCAAGGGATTAATCTCCAAAAGAAACAAACAGCTCCTGCAGCTCAATATCTAAAATACAGTGCAATCCAAAAATGGGTGGAAGGCCTAAATAGACATTTCTCCAAAGAAGACATACAGATGGTTAAAAACCACATGAAAAGATGCTCAACATCACTAATTATCAGAGAAATGAAAACCAAAACTACAATGAGATAATCACCTCACACTGGTCAGAATGGCCATCCTCAAAAAATCTACAAACAATAAAATATTTTAAACAGTAAAATATACATACATGCTAAAGAACACACACACATGGCATACATGCATATTGTAAAGAATAAAACAATGAGAAGTAAATACTCCTGTGCATACCACCTCAAGAATAAGAATTTTGCCCCAACTTCTGAGGTCTCTTGTGCACCTGCCACTTTCAAATCTCCCTGCTTACTCCAGAACATCATCTTATACTTTGTGTATAATCATCCCCCATGCTACAATGTAGATTTAGCTATTTTGAAGGGAATTACATTGTATATGTTATCCTGTTACTTCATTTATTTTTCTTTTACTCAACATTATGCTCATATGATTTATCTATATGTTAGTCAGTTCTTTTGCACTGCTGTATAGTATTATACAAGCCGTGAATTATTTATTTATTCCAATGTTGATGGCACTTCGAATAACCTCTCACTTTTATAAAATTATGAAGAATGTTGCTATGAAAATTTCTAAACATATCTCCTTATGTATGAATGCTAAGCACACAGTGTTTTGAAATACTGGTCATAGAGTATGTGCATATTCATTTAACAAGGTATTACCAAACTATTTGTAAGATCAAATTTGACCATAATCTAGGGAAGTCCTTTGTGCCTAGATCTGTGGAAATTTTTTGCAAAAAGAAAACAAAACAAAAAAAGACTAAATTCTGTAGGTAACCATATCCATCCTCTGCCCACTTCAGCCTACCACGCTTAAGTTTGGTTGTCTCAGACTTATTTTCCTTTACTGACTCTTGTTCGAAGAATAAATATATCAGTAATTGGGTGTCTCAATAATGTGGCCCCAGGGTAGAAAAATTCCTGTTGCTTTCTAATTCAAGTCAGCTTCTTAGAACATACTCCTAGCTTCTGTGACTCTGGCATCTGCCATTCTCATCAGGGTCCGGGGTATCCCTGCATGGCTCTCAGACACCTAAGATACAGTACCAGCTACCATAAACCCCAGCTGTCACATGTCTGAAGGATTGGCTTTCTTATTTGTTTGTTCGTATATTTTGGGTGGTTCCGGGAGAAGCATCCTAACTTATGTGAGCTCAACTATTTCTCAACAGTGTGTTATATGGGTTTGGTTGTTGTGAAGCAAGGAATTTTCCTCAGAGTCTCTGGTCACTCATAATTGGATGCTTGCTGTTTAGAACTTTTTTATATACATCCATGAGTAAGCTTTTATTATAATTTTTTTTCTTTCTCACACTGTTCTTTTCTGGTTTGGGTATCAAGTTTATAGCTGCTTATAACATGAGTTGAGTATTGTGTGTGTGTATGTGTGTGTGTGTGTGTGTTCTCCCTTTGAACTGTATTTTATTTTATTTTTTTTAGTTAATTTTTGTTGGAGTATAGTTGATTTACAATGTTGTGTTAGTTTAAGGTGTACAGCAAAGTGAATCAGTTATACATATACATATATCCACACTTTTAAAGATTCTATTCCCATATAGGTCATTATAGAGTATTGAGTAGATTTCCCTGTGCTATACAGTAGGTTCTTATTAGTTATCTTTTATATGCAGTAGTGTGGAGGATTATTTTTTTTAAAAGAACATGTAAAATTTGAATTATCTCTTTCTTGAATGTTTAGATTTTCTACTAATGAATATATACTACCTTTCATGTTCATATGATCTTTTAGGTTTTTTCTATTTCTTTTAAAATTATATTTATGAGGTTTTTTTTTCTTAGGAGTTTTTTTTTCTCTTAAGATGTCCAGTGTATTAGCATAAACATCCATACATTAAATAAATAGTGAGCATTCTTTCTGCATCAGACACTGTTGTAGGTGCCTGAGCTGTATCAGTGAACACAGCATCTAAGATCCCTGTATTCATGACACATACATTCCAGTGCTCACTGGTACATTAACCATTCCCTCAATTTACCTCTAGTAAACTGGAAGGCACATGTCAGGGTGCAATTCCTGGTCCTGGACTAAGTGTGAGCTTAGTCACTGTGAAGCCTCCTTTTAGACGTATTGTTTGCAGTTCATCCTCTTCATTCACAAGAATAGCCAAAGTTTGTTTTTTAATTTGTAAAATATGGAACACATTTATTTCATGAGATTACTATAAGCAATCATGAGATTGCTATAAACACATGATTTCATGAGGGCTTCAATAAATATTTGCTGTTATTCAATCAATCCTCAGACTCTTGCTTTTCCAGCTTCTTGCATTTCTGATTTCACATCTTCACTGTTTCTTTGGGACCCTGACATCTTACAGTGACCACCAGAAAAAAGGGAAGTTGGTCAGTGACATACTGAGAACAGAGTTCCAAAGGGTGGCAGAGAACAAAGGAGGGCTCAGAGACTGAATAAACTTGTCCAGTTTGGAAGAAACAATTATAATCTGTGCTTTAAATGTATTAAAAATGTTGTGTGCCTTACTTTTAAGACAAACTTACAGTCAAATTTGGTTATTCAGCAGCTCCTAAAAATGTTTATGAAAAAGGAAAGTAAATTTTTGAGATTAAATATCTCAATACTGGTTTGCTTTGTAAAAGTAAAAATACACTTGAAAAAAATATTAATTTCTTTTCAACACTAAGGGCTTGAGAGAAAAACAAATCCATTTGTTTCTACCAAAATGAAGTAACCTTGAACTTATGTGAAAACAGACTCTTCAGGCTGTTTCTAAATTATCAATAAATAAGCACGGGCAGATGACCCAGGAAATGTTCTGATACTATCTCCAGTAAACCTTGTTTTATAAACACATTATGTATGTACATATTGATAAATAATGGGCCATATCCTTCCTACAACAGTTGCCAGCCCTTCCTCCATAGGTCTTAGAAAAGTGCAAATTCCTTTCAGCTGTGGCTCACTGGAGGTGTTTCTGCTCCTTCTCTAAGTACCTAAGGAAGTAAATTAATCAAGAAACATGATTCACAGTTGTCCAAATACCTTAAAAAAATGGGTCAGACAAATTCTTACTCGAAAGTCAATAGAAATTATTCAATATTGGACTGATCCTTTTGCTTACAAATAAGAGCCTGTTAACTCAATGTTGTTTGAAGCAGCCCATGAAGTGTATCCTTCTGTCAACGCCAAGTGCAAATCCCACTGGTGCAGCTCATCATTATGACATGCTTGTCTCAGTTTCAGCATGAATCTCTGACCGTAGGGTCCAGGAAAAATAACTGGTGGTTATAGCATTAAACAGCAGTGGCAGAATGCTAACATATACTAAGAACTGATTATGCATCTCCAGTAGTAATTGGAATTTATTTAATTTTCCTCCCAATCCATACAAGGTATGGAAGCTAGTGTATAATTGAAGAAAACCCATTTACAGAAATGAATTAATTTATGTAACATCAAATAGCCAGTAAAGGGTAGTGCTAAGAGTTACCCTCAGCATTGTATGTTTTCAAAGTCCGTATTATTTGCACCTACCCTAAGATCCCCACTTTGGTTTCCTTACCATTTTTTTTTTCTGATGCCTAATGAATACATTTTAGGAGTTCTAAGAGAAACATTTTATGGGTTATTTTGTTTGTTTGGTTTGTTGGTTGATTTTTACATTGGAGACAATGAAGAAAATGTAAGAACATGGTAACTAAGCTTCAAAATTAGGCACTGAAGAAAGGAACTTGGGTAGGTTTCAGAGGTAGGAATTCTATCTCCACGTGTACCTGACTCTCCTTGCTGAAGGACCTTCCAAAAATGGCTTTCCTCTGCCCTGCCTCAGCTTCCATTGTCAGAGGGAACAAAGAGCTAATAATCTCTGCTCTACGTTTGCCTCAGTGTTTAGGATCAAATAAATAAGATTAGAGTCCATGACCGAGACTCAACAAATGTGAAATCACCAGCAAGGTTAAATAATTAACCCAGCTGTTTGCTCCCTGCTTGTGTTTTTCCCCAGGGCCATTGATATTGAATCAAACATTCAGTTTTCTCAACCAATAATTTTGTTTTGAATGCCAGACAAAACACAAAAGATCCTGCCCTCATGGAGCATACCATCCAGTCATCTCTAAGACATTATTTAAATAATCACATGTTTAAGTGGAAAAATAACAGCAGAAATAAGTTCTATAAAGAAGAAAGTGTGACTGTGGGTGGGAATGTAAGTTGGTGCAGCTGCTGTGGAGAACAGTATGGAGGGCCCTCAAAAGACTGAAAATAGAGTTGTCATATGATCCTGCAATCCCACTTCTGGGCATATACCTGGACAAAACCATAATTCAAAAAGACACATGCACCCCAATGTTCACTGCAGCACTATTTACAATATCCAGGACATGGAAGCAACCTAAATGCCCATCAACAGACAAATGGATAAAGAAGATGTGGTACATATATACAATGGAATATTACTCAGCCATAAAAAAGAATGAAATGATGCCATTTGCAGCAACATGGATGGACCTAGAGATGATCATACTAAATTGAAGTAAGTCAGAGAAAAAGAAATATCATATGATATCGCTTATATGTGGAATCTAAACTATTACACAAATGAACTTATCTACAAAACAGAAACAGACTCACAGACATAGAGAACAGAGTTGTGGTTGCCAAGGGGGAGGAGGGCAGGGGAGGGATGGACTTGGAGTCTGTGACTAGCAGGTGCAAACTAGTATATATAGAATGGATAAACAACAAGGTCCTACTGTATAGCACAGGGAACTATATTCAATATCCTGTGATAAACCATAATGGAAAAGAATATGAAAAAGAATGTATACATTGTATAACTGAATCACTTTGCTGTACATGAGAAATTAACACAACATTGTAAATCAACTATACTTCAATTAAAAAAAACAGAAGAAGGAAGTGTGATACCATGAGATCATATAATAGAGGGATCTGTTCTAGTCCGGGGGAAAAGAGTAAAACCTTTTAGAGGAAGTGAAGATTGAGCCAACATGTTCAGAATTAGTTTACTAAATGAAGGGAGGAGAGAGTAGTTCTCTGTGGAAGAAGTCATCTTATGTAGATGCCACACAAGAGAGAAGCAGGGTAAACTGGAGAATATTTTTTAAAAGACCAGTAGAGCTCAAGTGTGTATGGATGTGTGTGTGTGTGTGAGAGAGAGAGAGAGAGGGAGGGAGGGAGGGAGAGAGGGAGATAGGGAGAGAGGGAGAAGAGAGGTGTTAGGGCAAGTGGAAGGTCAAGTATAGATAGAAACCAGATCATGTAGGGCCTTGTCTGCCTTTATAAATATTTGGCAGTTTTCATACAAGTATTTTATGAGTGGTAAGGCCATATCATTTCCATTTCAAAACATCCCTCTGGCTTTAGTGTGGAGACCAAATTGAAGTTCAAGAACAAAATTGGATGGAGATTGACCATCAGGTAGGTTGATTATCTTTCTAACCAGAAGCTCTTTCATACAAAATATGCTGTTGTTATGGTAGTGCTGCAATTATAATAGAAAGGTTTGCTGTATTCTTAGCTATCTTTTCTTTTTGGATTCGATATCTGAAGAATAAGCTTGTTTCGCTTCACTCTGCTCATGGTATTTTTAAATGTCCCTTCAGAAAAGCAGAGTGATTGTTTTCTATCACTATATTGATCTGGAATAACCCTAAAAGGATTTTAGGGTTTCTGTTTCAGGCAGTTTACCTGTAATATTTTTCACCTCTGCCCTTGTGCACAATGGAAGTATTTGTAAAGTTCAGTTGTCCCCATGTGTTTAATCCTGCGATCTTTAGGAAGGACACTGCAGGGTAGACAAGGGGATTCACTCAGATTTGCAATTCTACCTTCTCTCTCTTCTATTTCAATATGTTGTGGTGCCTAATAAAAAAATGACTTCAAACATTTCCTTGTGCTTGTGTAAACATATTTGGTGCTTACAGTAGATTTCAGAGAAAATGCTCATTTTATTTATTTATTTTTAATTTTTAATTTATTTTTATTTTTTATCATTTTTTTATTTTATTGGAGTATTGTTGATTAACAATGTTGTATTAGTTTCAGGTGTACAGCAAAGTGATTCAGTTATACATGTACATGTATTCATTCTTTTTTAGATTCTTTTTTCATACAGGTTATCACAGAATATTGAGTAGAGTTCCCTGTGCTATACAGTAGGGCCTTGTTGGTTATCTATCTTATATAAAGTAGTGTGTGTGTGTGTCCATCCCAGGCTTCTGTCTTATCCTCCCCCCACCCTCCACGTTTCCCCTTTGGTAACCATAAGTTTGTTTTTGATATCTTTAAGTCCATTTCTGTTTTGTAAATAAGTTCATTTGTTTCTTGTCTTTTTAAAATTAGATTCCACATATGAGTGATATCATATGATATTTATCTTTCTCTGTCTGACTTACTTCACTTAGTATGATAATCTGTAGGTCCATCCATGTTGCTGCAAATGGCATTATTTCATTCATTTTTTTTGGCAAGTAATATTCCATTGTATTTATGTACTACAACTTCTTTGTCCATTCCTCTGTCGATAGATTTTTAGGTTAGTTCCATGTCTAGGCTATTGTAAATAGTGCTGCTATGAACTTTGGGGTGCAAGTATCCTTTTGGATTATGGTTTTCTCATGGTATATGCCCAGGAGTGGGATTGCTGGATCATATGGTAGTTCTACTGATATTTTTAGATTTTATGGAAACTCCATTTAGTTCCTCATAGTGGTGGCACCAATTTACATTCCCACAAACAACGTAGGAGGGTTCTCTTTTCTCCACACCCTCTCCAGCATTTATTGTTTGTAGACTTTTTGATGATGGACATTCTGACCAGTGTGAGGTGATACCTCATTGCAGTTTTAATTTGGATTTCTCTGATAATTAGTGAATTAGTGGTGTTGAGCATCTTTTCATGTGTTTTTCAGCCATCTGTATGTCTTCTTTGAAGAAATGTCTATTTATATCTTCTACCCATTTTTTGATTGGGTTGTGTGTTTTTTTGACAGAGCTGCATGAGCTATTTGTATATTTTGGAGATTAATCCCTTCCTGTTGCTTTGTTTGCAAGTATTTTCTCCCATTCTGTGGGCTGTCTTTTCATTTTATTCATGGTTTCCTTTGCTGTGCAGAGGTTTTGGACTGCAATTATGTCCCATTTGTTTATTTTTGTTTTTATTTTCATTACTTTAGGAGGTGGATCAAAAAAGATACTGCTGCAATTTATGTCAAAGAGTGTTCTGCCTTTGTTTTCCTCTAAGAGTTTTTAAATGTCTGGCCTTATATTTAGGTATTTGACCCATTTTCACTTTGTTTTTGTGTATGGTGTTAGGGAATATCCTAATTTCATTCTTTTACATGTAGCTGTCCAGTTTTCCCAGCACCATTTATTGAAGAGGCTGTCTTTTCTCCATTGTATACTCTTGCCTCCTTTATCAAAAATAAGGTGCCCGTATGTGTGTGGGTTTATCTCTGGGTTTTCTATCTTGTTCCATTGGTCTATATTTCTTTCAAATTTCAAAGCATGTTTCAACCATTTCAGGTGTTTCCCTTAGTGAACAGACAGCAGAAGTGAATGTGGTCTAAATGGGTTCAGAGAGACCAAGATACCCATTGGATTTCTAGCCCAGCTTCAGGAAGGTTTTATTCATGTCTGACTCTCTTGCCTCTCTGAGCTTTGTTTTCCATATTCTTCCCAGCACTGGTAAAATCTTCCATCTAGGCTGATTCTCTCATTTTTCTCCTAATGAGCTTTAATCTTTCATCCACACCCCTGAACCTGTGTTCCATCTGCTTTAGCTCAAATGGCATCTCCTTTAAAAAATCTCTCATGACCCCCCTCACCCTCAATATCACACTTCTCTCCTTTGGATTTCACTCTGTCTGGCCAGATTGTCATCATTATGACAGTAACACTTACTTTATATGAGTTTGTCCATCTCCATCTAAAAGATTTAAGCTCCCTGGAGCCAGGATTTCCCACTTATATGATTTTTCCCTGCTTCCTAATATTTTGCTCTTTGATACCTTGTCATCATTTAATATCAATTGCCTTTTGCTCTCTACTATACTTCACATCATTAAGGGTCCGCCTCATAGCCTGCTTCCCAATTCATACTTCCCTGACCACAGCAGCCTAAAATTAATAGCTGTTCATCCACCATTTCTGATTTATGTTAATGTGTCACTAACTGCCCCAAAACTTACTGGTTGAAAACTGCCATTTTATTTTTGCTCACAATTTATGGCCCAGGAATTTAGGAAGGGCTCTGCTGGGTGGTCCATCTGTGATCCACATGGAAGCGGCTGGGGCAGACAAGTCTGGAGCATCCACTTCATGAAGGGGTCCTTCCTTCACATGTGGATGCCCAGTGTTCCTTGTTCTCTTTCCCTCTCCTCAGTGGGGTCTCATCCTCCAGAACCTCTCCATCACAGCGTGACAGCCTCACAAAATAGGATTTCTTACGTGGAATTTAGTTTCCTCTGGAATGAATTCTCTGAAGACCTGGAAGGAAACTGCAAAGCATTTTCTGATCTAACTCTGAATTATGCAGTGTAACATCTTCCTTATTCCATGGGTCAAAACATGAGTCTTACATACCAACCATATTCAAGGGGAAAACTCAGAAGTGCGTGAACCAACAGCCATGTTTGCTGAGGATGAGGAGGTGCCTTGGGAGACTAGGGATCACATTTGCATTCTTTATTTGGCAGGAGACATGCATTTATAGACTCTCATTTCTAACTGCCCTGTCATTTGTGTATGTTTTGTGCTGTTCCATGGAGACCATGTCCAGGTTCTATCAATGGAATCCAACCATTTGTATATGATTGACTGAGGCCTAGAAAATCTCGAATCACTGTTTTCTACCAGCCTGATAACCTTTAATTGAATAAGTCCACAGAAAATTGACATTCGTTAGCCAGGTTAGGTTAATCAAATCTGGCGATCAATGGAGATGCATATTTTGCAGCTCAGTTGCTCACCAAATCCTACATGGATGGTAAACATTTTTAAGACTGAGATCTCACATTTGTAATTTTGATTTTGACAGTACCTAGCATAGCATAATGGATGTATTATAGTCATGTAACTTCCTAGTTGAGTGAACTGGTGAATAAATAAATAAAATAAATATTCTACATCTTTTCTGAAGATGTAATCTTAAGAAATGGACTGATACCTGGAAAAAAAATTAAGTTTGACACATGGAAAATGATTGCAAACTCAGAGCTCAAAACACATTCAGTACTCACGTGAATGATAGACTGTGTCTATCATGGATAAAAAAACATGAGGTGACCTTTTGCTTCCTTTGAAATGCCAGTTTCTGTGTTTCCCTTTCATTCAGTGTCGTTGATGCTAAGTACAAAAGGCATGCTAAAAAATGAGAAAAATAAATCAAGCAGTCATTTATCTGCCAGTTGCCAAAAAACTTCTTTGGTTGTTGACTTTTTTTAAACAAATTGACTAGTTCAAGAGTTGGCAACTTTTTCTTAAAAGGCCAGTTGATGGTAATATTTTAAGCTTTGAGGGCCATATTGTTTCTGCCACAACTACTCAGTTCTTTCATTATAGGGCAAAAACAGATATTGACAGTAAATATGTAAATGAATAACTGTATCTGTGTCAAATAAAACTTTACTTACAAAAACAGTCTGCTATCTCATAGGCCATAGTTTGCTGATCTCTGGTCTAGTTCAATTGTTAAGAAAAAAAATAGGCACACATAATGTTTAACTTGTGCTTATTTTGTTATCTGGAAAAAATAAGACAAACTTTTTTTATGCCTCTGAACAGATTAAAAAAAAGTACTGAAATGCCAGCCCAATAGAGCCCATGCTAGAGTTTCAGTCCTGGTAGATGAATAGTAAGAGATCCTACCAGAGATATACAGAGATCAGAAAGTTGGCAAGTGCTTTGGGTCAAAATGAGGAAAATGCATTTAAAATACCAAGTCCAATAGTTAAAGCCAGAGTCAGAAGTCACCAAAATGTGTCAAGATAGGGATATGGCTAAATACATACCAGCTGGCCATGCTCAGCTGCCAGTTGTCCACCTTGTATCTTTATCTGTGGTCACAAATATGGTATAGGTTTTGGGAAGACGGATGCCAGGTAATGAGCAACTTTATTTTAGATGAGGAATTTGTATTTAATTTCTGTGTCCACCACCCTTTACTCGTTCATCTAGCAGAATACACCAAAGAAATAACCAAGGACACAATCTCTACTATTGAGACGCTTGAAGGCTAGTTAATAAAATATCCTATATCAACATGAAATAGACAAACACATACAGTGCTAATTCAGATGATACAGAATGATGTTGTATACCAGTGTTTCCCAAATTTTCATGCAGATACAAACCACTGGGGATCGTGTACAATGCTGATTGTGATTCGATAGATCTAGAGTGAGGCTTGGGTTACCACATCTGTTTCAAGCTTCCATGTGATGATATTCTCTTTGTGCATGGACCCCATATGAATTAAGCAATAGTCTGTGCAATTTTAGGAGAGACCATCAGGGGCTGTGTGATCAAGGATTCCCGAATGAAGTGAGAATGGGGCTATGCCTGGAAGCAGAAATTCAAATTCAAATAACTTACAAAAGGCATGTGGTGTAAAGGGAGTGCTCTAAAACCTGGTATCATTGTTGAGCTATCAAGTGTAGTTATAGTTAGAACAAGGAACCAAACTAAAAGTAACGATCAGTCCTTGCAAAATGAGAGGTGCAGATTTCTCCATCGTTCCATTTCCTTGTATGGAGCAGCACTGGGCTAAATCAGGTGGATCATTGCAGATGGGGAGAATTATCTCACACCAAAGAGCACTAAGCTATAAGCTTTTACCTTTTTTTGGACCCATGGACAGTGGTTAGTGAGAAGGGGAAAGGTTAGGAAAAGTACTACATCAAAGTAGAGAGAAGTGCTTCAGCTGAGGCCCCCACAGGGGCTTCCATGTGGAAGTGCCTGGGCTGGACATGCAGATACGCACATTAGGATGGCCAACCTGGGAGGAGGGGAGCCATGACCATGACGTCCTCCAGAAGACTACAATGCACAGTTTGGTGTACCAAGTCTAGTGTGGGGAGGGTAGCTTCCCCTCATGAGGCTTGCCTGGCAAAGCCTTGTAATTGCCCTGGTCAGGTTTGAAAAATCACAGATGGCATTCTGGCTGGAGCTGGACTCCTCACCTCTGCTATGCCTCCAATGATGGCCACTATTCATGATCAGCCGTTGTTTCCAGGAAGGAGTACAAATGTTGCCAGATCTTCAGTTTTTTCAAAGGAAGCCACAAATTTATATTTATACATGAAGCTCTCTGATTTTCACATGCTGGTGACTATTTTCTAAAATTATTATTCTTATTTTTTAACAGTTTGGACTCAAAACAAAACATGCTTTATTTTCCTGATCCAAGCTGAGAGCCAACAGTTATAACTTCTGCTTGAAAGGATGATAGAATTTGGCTGAAAGATAGGGTTATGGAGGAAATGTGGAGTGAGAACAACAACAATAAAAAAAAATGCCCATCCTGGGCTTCCCTGGTGGCGCAGTGGTTGAGAGTCCTCCTGCCGATGCAGGGGACACGGGTTCATGCCCCGGTCCGGGAAGATTCTACATGCCGCGGAGCGGCTGGGCCTGTGAGCCATGGCCACTGAGCCTGCGCATCCGGAGCCTGTGCTCCGCAACGGGAGAGGCCACAACAGTGAGAGGCCTGCGTACCGCAAAAAAAAAAAAAAAAAAAAAAAAAAAGTCTATCCTTTGAGGTGAGCTTGATGTAGTGTGGGATCAGGCCAGTTTTAAATTTATTTTACCTCTTGATGGACATTTAGGTTGTTTCCACATCTTGCCTATTGTGAATAGTACTGCAATGGACATAGGAGTGCTATTATCTCTTCAAAATCCTAATTTCAGTTCTCTTTCTATCTTGGAAAGGGGACTGCTGGATCATATGATAGTTCTAGTTTTAATTTTTTGAGGACCTGCCTCACTGTTTTCCATAGTGACTTCACTATTTTGCATTCCTACCAACAGTGTGCAAGGTTTCCAGTTTCTCCACATTCTTGCAAATACTTGTCTTTTATTTTTTTTGATAATAGCCTTCCTGGCAAGTGTAAGGTAATGTCTCCTTGTGGTTTTGATTTGCTGGTATATAGGTATAATTAAATACTATTCAGCCCATAAAACGGAAGGAAATCCTGCAATATGCAACAACATGGATAGACCTTGACGTTACGCTAAGTGAAATAAACCAGTCACAGGAAGACAAATACTGCATGATTCCATTCATATGAGGTATCTAAAATAGTCAAATCCATAGAATCAAAGAATGTAGTAGTGGTTTCCAGGGACTTGGGAGAAATGGGGGGTTACTAATCAATAGGCATAAAGTTTCAGTTAAGCAAGGTAAGTTCTAGACATCTGCTATACAGGTACCTTCGGTCAATAATAATGCACTGTGTACTTAAAAATATAAGAGGGTAAACCTCATGTTAAGTGTTTTACCAAAATAACATTTTTTAAGGTCTTTAAAATTCATTTTATCTCCTAATTGGCTCCATGGACCTTCCCAAAACTCCCATGTTTTTAAGACCTAAGCTGTACATGTAGGAGATTGTAGGGTAAACAATTGCTAGGCTGTTTCTTGTTAAAATGCCACGGTTTTCAGAGTTATAGTTCATCACACTCAAGCACCCTAGGAAAGCATCGTCCACAACATGAACTCACAGACCCAAAGTAAAACAGTTTTTTCCCTGACATAATAAACATTTCTTTGTGCAGTTAAAGAATAAAGGGAGACATTTATTTTACTGGGCTATTGACTGTGTGATGGGGTACCTGAAATTCCCAGGGTGGCTCACAATGACAGGGACTTGTTTGTGTGCCTTTAAATATGTACTCTTGTGAATGCCAAGCTGCAAAGATAAATCCTTCTGAGGAATAATAGGGGACTTTCTGCTTCGGAAATGGATGGACCTCTGGATAGCTATTTCCCAGGCTCCAAATCTAAGGGCAGTTTTTGTCTGCCCATCCCCTCCCCACACATAGAGATCTGCCAAGGCTTCTGCTGGAATGGTGTTCATACCTTTCTTTCCTTGGTGCGGGGGTGTCCCATTTTACTACCCAAGCCAGAGGTTCTGCACCACATTTGGTAATTATTGCGTAACTTTCAAATTGGTCTCTCAGTGTCTTCAGATGATCTCTGCCTATTATCAAATATCATCTTTTCAAAACTTTCACTCCAATTCCACCTTCAGTATATTGAATAGACCAAATTAACAAAAATAAACAAAATAATTAAAAAGGGAAAAAAGAAATAAGTTGATATTCACAGCTGCCCTCCAGTACCACTTTATCTACATTTATTCCTGAGTTTTTTACTACCTACATATTTCAGGCTTATATCGTCAAGAAATAAATCTTTTAACTTTATATCCCTAAACCCCTGGCCTTCTTCTTCTCGCTTCTGTGTTTGACCCTTATTCAGCATTTGCGTCACATTCATACCTTAACTCCATGGAAGCTTTTCCTTTTCTTCCTCAGCCCATAAACAAATGTTTGAATTGTTCAGATTCTTTTAATGTCTGAGGGGTTTTGTGTGTGAAGAAACAGTCACACTGTGTGCATTTGGTTTAATTACCTTACAAATCTATTTTTACAGGTAATATTCATTTTTATATTGAACTCTTAACAATATAACACTTATTCATATATTAAATTATCAGAATCCAAATATCTTGCACTGTACCAAGTTATCAATCAAAATGAAAGATATTGAATTTCTTTGGACTTAAAAGTTGTTATAGACATATTTAACCAAATTTTTCTAAGCAAATTAATTAAAATAAAATGTCCTACTACCTTTAAATAGACAAACAAAAATCATGAGATAATTGAAACCTCATTAATGCACTTACAGTTATATTAATTGTAAAATTTGCTAACTCCTGAGGTTTAAAATTTGTCTTTGTAATTGCCCATTTCATCATTTTTACTATTCATTTTATTTCCAAGGTTAGAGTAATCGTAGAGGTCATTTATACCTTTTTAGAATTTCAATAATCTTCCTAGTATCAAAGGAAAAAAGAGTAAACTGTCAGATTAGCACAGGTTCTGGATCTGGGGGATGTGAATTCACTAATTCCTCTTTGCAGAGGCCTTGGTGCCCAGTAAAACATGGTTCAGAGTTGAACTATTGATCGTTTATAATTAAGTCTTTGTTATATAAAGTAAAATTTAGTAACACCTTTCATATAGAATTTAATTCTTGAAGCTTGGAATTTTTACCATAATTTAATTACTAACTCATCATGGTCATATGGTATATTGTGATATATGGGCTTACTGGTTTATGGAATTGAAAATTCTAGAAAGCTTTATCAATATAAAGAGTAGGATCTCATTGATGTGTCATCTACTAGGATATGAGGGTTTAAATCTTCTTGGGCAATCATTTAAGAAACGACTGGGAAATTCATTTTAGAACTCACCATCAGACCTTCTTGGTACATCACCATCAATGGTGATCACTGGCCATATCCTTTTTCAACCTTCTTATTTTATATTATCATTGGCGCTAGTGGATCTTAGTCTTTACTGAGAAGAATTGACTCAATTACAACTTATTATGTTCATTACTTTCTAATTGCACACACGTACAGATGCACAACCCTAAAAGGAAAAGAAAAATGTTCACCACTCTGATATTGATTATTGTTAAGTATGTGTGTTTTTATCCCTATAATGTTCAACCACTTTTTATATTATAATTACTTTTATATACTCCATATACTTTTGAATTTTTCATATTATCATAAATTCATGATATTTCATAAGTAACTACAGTTATTATTGTCAGTTATGATTATTAATGATGCACAGATTGTCACAGCCCATCCATTAGAACCTCCTTGGTCCTTTCAGTGTTCTCCTGACACTCTTGAGTGTGTCCTTGAATTTTGGCAGTGATAGGATAGTCTATGCCCATCCAAAGGTTTCAATCTACTCTCCAAAGATCCCTGCTTCTATCACCTATAGAGAGCCTTTGAGAATATTATAAAAAGGTGGTGTTTCTTCCTGGTAAACACAGCTTCCTACCTTCTTGGGGCTTGAATCAGCAATGTGCCCTTGTGTAGTACACACACTGCACACCTGTGCAGAGCAGCCCAGCCTGCTCCCTTGTAGTGGTCAGTATTAGAGACTAATAGTTAATTCTAGTTCATTCACTTGCATGTAACAATTGGGCACTAGTGCTACTTCAGATTTTGCACGGTGGTTAAAAGGATGGGTTTGTTGGAATCCCGGCTCTGCAGCCAGCTGTGTGACCTCAGGCAGCTCATAATCATGTCTACACTTTTGCTTTCTTAGGTCTAAAATGGGGATAATAATATTATCTACCTCAAAGAATTATGGCGAAAATTAGATAAGTCAACATACCTAAAGCTCTTAAAAGAGTGCTTGGTTCATAATGAGTCCTAGAAAAATGTTTTCTACACCCACTACTACTGCTTTCATTGACAGGACTGAAACAAAGGGGATTCTCATTCATGCCTTAAATTTACATGGCTATTTTCATGTATCCTATCATGCAGCTGTGCTCTGTCCTTAAAACATAAAAGTTGTATGATAGTGATATCATAACTTTCTCCTGTGATGACCATTAGGACATGAAGGACAAAAGAGCATGCTCCTAAAAACAAAGGGGAATATAATTGGCTGCTGCTGAGAATGAAACTAAGAAATTAACACACCATGCATCCAATCAGAGAGGAGGAAGGTCACCTCAAAGAGGCGTGTGAGGAGTCTAAAACATGTATCACTTCACTTAAGTTACTCTAAATAATAAAAATGATGTAGATTGTTTTGGGGCACATAAGTATTTCATTATTTCTAACTGACCAATTAAAAACAGGATTACGATTTTTGAAAAACATGAACTATTTCAGACTGCTACAGGATGTCTTCCCTTCTGTACATCTGACACTGATCTTTTTTGGGAAAATCTTCATAATCCTATGCTTTTTATAATCTCTCCTAGCTTCTGTTTAGAGTATTTCCTAGGTGCCAGTATCTTTACTTAGGGTATCACATTTAATTCAGACAAGAATGATATGAGCTCCATATTTATTTCATTTTTCAAGGTGAGGTTGCTGACGATGACAGCAGTTCATCAAAAGTTCATCAAACTGAGTAACTTTAAAGTTCAGGTAAATGCAAAGGCTGGGATTAGAACTTGGCTCTGGTTAAATGACTAGCGTGCTGCTCCCTTTAAGTCAGCTCACGTCTGAGGTAAATATTGCTGATGAATTAATGTTACAATTGCTTTGACTAAAATGTTAGAATAGGAGAAGTTTAAACAAAAGTATTAATTTTCTAACTTTTAAAATACAGGACTCACCACTGATAATTAAGGTACGTTATTTTTTAATCTTTCTATGCCTCTATATCTTTTATGGTAAAATGAAGACAATAGTGGTATTACCTCATAGACAGTCAGGGAGATTAAAAAAGAAATATATGCAAAGTTCCTTTCAAATAGAAAGAACTCAATTAGGGTTAGCTGCTATGATTATTACTACCATTATCTTGATTATACACTCCTCCTCATATAGATGAAGGTGGGAAACTCTGGAGTGAACAATTTCCCTTGACAAGCCCAAAGCCCCTTGTGCCAACCCTGGGCTCAGCTATCTTGTGCTGCTTTGTCTACAATTTCAGCTTCCATTTTCTCGGAAACCCATGGCCTTCTCTCCAGAGTATATTTTAACACACTCCATTCATTGTAGATTTATTGAATGTTTTATTCTCTATTTTTCGTAGAGCAATCAGTTGTATTCTGGAGAGAGTCACCAAGGGAGTGTTAAGTCCAGGAAGAAATGTCATGAGAGCATCAACCACAGTGACCAAAACCTGGTCTTGGTCTTGGAATTACAAAGATATTACAGTGAAATTGATGAGATAGGAAATACATATGCTGAATTAGAGGCGCTAGGATAGAAATTTATTTCAGTATGTAATAGAGGCTTGTAGGAGGGCATTCCCGTTTCTACCTTGTTTAGGTATGGGGGTCTGGAAAGAATTCCTAGGAGGACAAATTTGTTTAATTCAAAAATTAAGCAGCTTTGTTTACATCACGTATACCTTATTTCTGGTGACAGTCGTCTCTCGCCTTTACCAATAAATAAAAGTCCAACTTCTCTGCTGCTTGCATTGGTTGACTTGGTTGACTTGCTGTCAAAAACAATGTAAAATCCTCACTTTAAAAAATATCAAGAGAAATACCCAGGGACTTTTTTTTTTTTTTTTTTTTTTTGGCTGTGTTGAGTATTCATTGCTGTGCGCGGGCTTTCTCTAGCTGCAGCGAGTGTGGGCTACTCTTCATTGTCGTGCACGGACTTCTCATTGTGGTGGCTTCTCTTATTGTGGAGCATGGGCTCTAGGTGCACGGGCTTCAGTAGTTGTGGCTCTCGGGCTCTAGAGCGCAGGCTCAGTAGATGTGGCTCGTGGGCTTAGTTGCTCCGCAGCATGTGGGATCTTCTTGGACCAGGGCTCAAACCCATGTCCTCTGCAATGGCAGGTGGATTCTTAACCACTGCACCACCAGAGAAGTCCACCCTGGGACTTTTAAGAGATAGAAATAACTTTTTATTATCACATTCTTCACTTGGCTATCCCCATGAGACAGTACTATCAAATAAAAAGAGTTCAGTCAGCAAATAGATTTTTTAAATATATTTTTTAATCATAAGGAGAGTTAACAGCTCTTTAGCTGTTTTGAACATGGCTTAATAAGTGAATGGATTGCTTTCAGACTCTCAAAATATATAATTAAGCATTAAAGACTGTAGCATGAAGATTTAAATTATTCACAGAAGATCCTTGCAGTGGCTTACAAATGCATTACCTGTTCTATGATTCAGTTATGCAGTACCAAACTTATTAATATTCCTATTAATACAACTTGTACTTGACACGGAAAAGAAAATATCTTCCTTTTTTGTATAACAAAGCTTCTTGCTGCAGCTCTGTTTGGCCAGTCCTCAAACATATGTCATCATATTGAATCCATAACCTTGCATCACATTCAAAGAAATCTCAGTTCATGCATGTGCTTTGGGAATAGCCAGGATAAGGGAGGAGATTGTTGTAATCTCCAATGCTGTGTTGATAACAAAACTAAGCCTGGTGTGTTTACCACATCACTCTAATCCTTGGTACTTCCTAAGTAGCAGCTACCTAAGGGCAGCTCCTTCTTGAGTTCTAAATGAAGACATGGAATTTAGACACAATATTTGCAGTGGAAAATAGTGTGTTCTTAATTATATAGGTCATTTCTAATTGGGTAGAAGAAATACATTACATTATATGTAAAACACCTCATTGAGTGCAAGTGTGCAATATGTTATTTTAAAGTAGGGTTTACCACCCAGGATCCTGAGTTGTGGAGAGCAGAGTTCTCTTGCCTCTCACCGGGTGAAGCCAAGGAAGGTGAAAAGGAAAGCTTACTTCTTTGTAGGCACCTATCCAGAAGCTTGGTCTAGATGGCTTCAATAACATTTAAATTTGCTTTTTGAGAGGTGGAAATAAATTTATTTGTTTTGCTGTACATTGTTCAAGATTTTTTTTAAGTAGACCATAGTGGGGAGAATGTTAGGTGTGGGCTTGGTTGTTCTAGTGGTACATTCTCATATGTTAAGATATTCACTCACCACTGGGGTGCCCACTAACTTCTCTTTTCCTTTAAAAGGGCCAATAAGCCTCCAAAATTCCTGCCTCCTTAGAGAGACATGAAACGGTCACTAGTGCTAGACAACAATAAGATGATTATGTTCTGAAAATAATAATAATGTAAGGTTAGCATACTATTTGGTATTTCATGTAAATAATCATATTTTGCTTTAAAATGTGAATGTGATGCCAATCTTGGGTTCCCACTGCTTCTAAGTCAAAATCCCAAATCGTCACCACATCATACAATGCCACCCATTTCTCTCTACACTTACCTTCACTCTAATATTTTATGCTTATCATATTTTTTTTATGCTCCAGCCATATTATTCTCCCTTCAGCTTCTTCAGTGTGATAAGCCATCACCCTTGCGGACCTCCACATATGCTGTTAACTCTGCATAGGAAATTACTCCCAAACCCATCACACTTTTATTTTCACCTAACCATCTTCCATGTAGGTAATCAAATCTCACTTTCTCAAGGAAGCCTTCCATATATTCTTGAACAGTCTGGAAAGGAAAGCAGCATCCTCATCAGTTAAGTTCGGGGGCTTAGATGTTACTCTTGGCCATTTGCGTCTCTGGGAGAAAGTTCAGTAGATGTATATATGACTGAATGACTGGGGGACTCATGTAGTTGTCAACAGCCCAGAAGTTGAGGTGAGATGGACCCAAGTTCAAATCCAGACTTTGAAGTATTAGTAGTGTCCTATGGGAAATTCATGTAATCTCTCTTTAAAGCCTGTTCAGTGTTTCGTTAAATGGATAAGGGTGATGGTGGTGATGATGATGATGATGGTGATGATGATGATGGTGATGATGATGATGATGATGGTGATGACTGTGATGATGATGGTGATAATGATGATGATGGGGATGATGATGATGATGGTGATGATGAGACGGTGGTGATGATGATCGTGATGATGATGACTGTGGTAATGATGATGGTGATGATGATGGTGATGATGATGATTTTATAAGAATAAATGAAGCTTAGATGAATACCAGTTAGGGATAAGACTAGAGGAAGATTGTTGTTGGAGGAAGGATAGCACAAATTGTTACTGCTCCTTTCTTTTCCCTGCCTAGCTGTTTAACTGGTCTAGCAATGTTGAAAGGGTAAGCGGTGTAATTTAGATTCCCTATTACCTCATTTGACAAAGCAGGGGTTCTAAAACTCAATGTGTATCAGAATCACCAGACTTTCTGGTTCAGTAACTTTAGCGTTTCCAGGAATGCCATGATAACAAGAACCTCAGATACACAGACTGTACTTTGAGAAACAGTCAAGTCCTGTGCTAGAGCAAAATATGCTCATAAATAAGGACTAGCACAGACTCATTCTCATTGTGGAATTAAAGCACTAGAAGGGTTGTCAGAGACCAGTGGTCACTTCACAGCTAAGAAAAATAAATCCAGTAGTGGAACAGCCCAGGGGTATGCTTAAGATTACATATCATGTTAGTATCAGAACCAGTCCTGGGACCTGGGTCTCCTGTCTCCTATCTATTTACCAGTTTTCCTTATTGTCCCCAAACTTCATTTACTCCTACACCTGTTACTACTGCCTGTCTTACAAGAATGACACAGAACTCTTCTGGTGTTGTTACGGACGACACAGAACTCTTCTGGTGTTATTATGGACGTATTTAGAAGAACACTTTCCAGACATCTAAAGTTAGAAATGCATAAAAATGTAGATAGGAAGGGTCTTCATGCTGTGAACAAAGAAACACATTAAAATTCATGTATCCTGCCTTCCTGTCCCAGGAGGAGACAAGCCAGTATCCCAATAGTTTCTTTACATTGCAGGGGAAGAAAAACACTTACATGTCTTTCCATTGTCTAACTTGTGGGGGTTGTAGCATTGAGAAATCTTGGAAACTCTTGCTTAAGTCACTCTCAGTGTCTTTTGTAGCCATCCTGGGGCATTTTGAAAGCCACATTGAGTCACAGAGAGAATATTATTTAAGAAGAAATCCTCACGGTATTGTTACAAGGCTGTATTGCAGTATCCATGGCAGAGTCTGTATGGGCATCTGATTACATACTACAAAAGCCACAGTGTTTTCCTCTTTCCCTTGTGTGTTTTCAAAATATTTCTCCAGCCTCATACTACAAGCCAGTTGCCATCACTCACAGCCAAATTGGTCATACACTTGACCTTCACTGGGTTACGAGGCTGCCTAGCTATTTTCTGTATTTTCTTGTACATTCTAGATTACCTTGTAAAAATGAGGCCAATTTCTTACCTCATAATCACATAATTTAATATTTCCACTAAGAGAGACTTCGATTCACTGCTTACCATGTATGAAGCTCTGGGCAATATGCTTTGTGTGCATTTTATTTAATTCTCACAAAACACTCTGAAAAGTAGATATTTGCCCCAGTTTGACAGGACATCACTGAGGCATCGAGAAGCTGATTGGTTAAATAATTGTTCAAGGTCCACAGCCAGTTGCTGCAGTTAATATGATTTGCCTTCTTTGCCTGATATTAACATGAATACAGCCATTCAGGAGAGAGGCATATTTTAAAGCTGACCCTTGCCAAAGTTGGAAAGTAAGCAGGGAATTTGGTAGATGAAACCCTTTAGTACTAGAGCATGATATTTATTCTTTAGAAATAATTATGTAGCCCTGACTTGATTTATTTGATAAGAGTTGATGGCTCAGTCATGACTACCCACAGATCTAAGACAAGACTCTCAGGTCTGACTGAGAGAAAGAAAGAAAGAAAGAAAGAGAGGGAGAGAGAGAGAGAGCAAGAAAGGAAGGAAGGGAAGAAGGAAAGAAGGAAGGAAGGGAGGAAGGTAGGGGGAAGAAAGAAAGAAAGGGAAAACAGAAAACATGGTGGACATAAATCATACATTTTGAAAAAGAATATTGAGTCACTTCTCTTCAACTTAGCTGCGTTTGAGTTGTGTTTTTATACGCAGCAAATAAACAAAAACCCTGCCTATGACTCCTTGAACTCGGTGCTAAGAACATTGCATTTCTTCTTCTCTTTGCCTGGAAGTTTTCTCTCCGCATAATGAAACACTTTCTTTTCCCCTTATTCCTCCCTGACATTTTGATTATTATGTTTCCTTTAAAAACAATATTATTGGGAGTTGACTGGGTAGAGAGAAAAAAAAAAAAAGGAAAAGAAAAAAACCACAATATTATTGTGTGGTGCTGTATAGAAGATATTCATCGAAAATTATAATATCAGTAGTCAGGAATCTTACTGTTGAGATATTAATATTGATAACTTTCCAATGCCTTGTTCAAGCAATATGATAAAGTAGACAACTTATTTCAAAAATGATTATATACTGTTGTTTGAGTTCAATGCTAGCTATTTATACAAAGAAATCACACTCATGCTCTAGGATAGTATTTTACCTGAATTATTTTGTAGTCCTGTTGATTCAGCTGTTGCATCAACAGTGTTTCAGTTTTAATATTAAAATTTACTTATACACTCCAAAACCCCTGACAGTATAAAAGTTTTCTTGCTTATCAAAGCACCAGATATGAGTATCTTCAAAGGTTTATTTCTATTATGTATATAATCCTGTTTACATGTTGAAGTTTCAAATTATAGATGTAGTGGAGGCATTTTTATTACTCTGCGCTTTGAGAATTCTGAATATTGTAATACACCCTATTAGAATTGATGTACTGTATCATTACATATTATAGATAAACTCATATACCACTAATGTGAGAGGGGTTATAAAATTGAAATAGAATAACAGTTTTTTTCTGGTTTCTCTGGTGCTTTATGCACTTCATTTATTAAAAAAAACATAAAATTGTCAGTAAAATATTTACTAGGACTTTGAAAGTCTCTAAAGACGTAAATTGAATTGTGCAGTATCTCGAGTTTTCTATAAACCACCTTGGTTCAAAATACAGCAGTCCAGCAATTTTTTTTTTAATTGAGTACATATGTCTTTGGAGGCCGATCTACTTCAATCCAGCATTAGAGAACATTTCCATTTTTTCATTGAATACTTAGAATTTTATGAATAGTTTACTGATAAAATATTACTATATACGTGGCAGCTTTATAATTATTTTATATGAAAGTTGATAATACTTTTACATATTTGGCTAGAACAGAGCAGATGAATTTATGTTTCTTAAAAAGCTAGCCTTTATAAAATTAAGAAGTTCCACAAAATTTTCCGTTAGTAGTGTCTCCTTTGTTTCATTATCTTTCTGCTCCTGTGGCTGTGGTCTGAATATTTGTGTCCCCCCAAAATTTATATATGAAGTCCTAACTCCCAAAGATGATGGGATTAGGGCCTTTGGAAAGTAATTAGGTTTCAAAAGTAGATTCCTCACAAATGGGATTAGTGTGTTTATAAAAGAAGCTCTACAGGTATCTTTGACCCCTCCTGCCAAAGTGAGGGCATAGTAAGATGGTGGCAGTTTTGAGTAAGGAAGAGGGTCCTCACCAGAAAATGTGACGATGCTGGCTTGATCTTGGACCTCGCAGCCTCCAGAACAGTGAACAATAACTTGTTATTGTTTATAAGCTACCCAGTCTGAGGTTTGTTGTTATAGCAGTCCAAAAGTCTTGTGCTGCAGGATGCATGATGCATTATGAAACAGAGTACTTAAAGCTTAAAATATGTCATGGCTCCCAGAAAACATAATTTAAAGGAGGAACCAGAAGAACAGCAGTGTGCAATCCAGTGGGAAAATATTGCGTATTCAGTCATATGGTTTTTGGGTCCCATTTGGAAAATGACTGATCAGCACTTGGAGGTCTTGTCAACCCTTTATGCTCATTCCTCAGGTTTGGTCATCTATACCCCTAAGGTAAAAGTCTGGTCCTGGCAGCTAATGCTTTTGGTACCATCAGTATAAATCTGATACATATTAGTTTGGTTTTATGTGTTAAAAAAATGTGATGCACACATTTAAAACTTGAAAAATATCTACATTTCAACATAAATGTTTCCTGTTTCCTTCTCTAGTCCCATATCCCATTGTAATCACTATAGCCATATACAGTCATACCTCAGAGATAGTGTGGGTTCAGTTCCAGACCATGGTGATAAAGTAAATATTGCAATAAAGCAAGGATTTTTTGGTTTCTCAGTGCACATAAAAGTTACGCTTACACTATACTGTAGTCTATTGAGTAATAGCATTATGTCTACAGAAAACAATGAACATACACATAGCTTAGTTTAAAAAATCCTTTATTGCTAAAAAATGCTAACCATTATCTGAGCCTTCAGCAAGTTGTAATCTTTTTGCTGGTAGACGCTGAAGGCTGCTGACTGATCAGGGTGATGGTTGCTGAAGGTTGGGGTAGCCATGGCAATTTCATAAAATTGGACAACAATGAAGTTTTCTGCATTGCTTGACTCTTCCTTTCAGGAGTGATTTATCTGCATCATGCAATGCTATTTGATAGCATTTTACCCACAGTGGAACTTCTTTCAAAATCAGAGTCAATACTCTCAAACCCTGCCACTGCTAATCCAACTCAGTTGATATAATATTCTAAATCCTTTGCTGTCATTTCAACAGTTTTCATATTATCTTCACCAGGAGTAGGTTCCATCTCAAGAAACCACTTTCTTTGCTCATTCATAACAAGCAACTCTTCATCCTCATATGTTAACCTTTCATCATGAGATTGCAGCAGTTCAGTCACATCTTTAGGCTCCACTTCAAATTCTAGTTCTCTTGCTATTTCCACACCTGCAGTTACTTCATCTACTGAAGTCTTGAACCCCTCCAAGTCACCCATGAGAGTGGGAATTGTGTTCTTCAAAACTCCTGTTAATATTGATATGTTGACCTCTTCCCCTGAATCATGAACGTCTTTAATGACATCTAGAATGGTGAATCCTTTCCAGAAAGTTTTCCATCTACTTTGCCCAGATCCATCAGAGGAATCATTATCTATGGCAACTGTAGCCTTATGAAGTGTATTTTTTTTTTTTTTTTTTTGCTGTACGCGGGCCTCTCACTGCTGTGGCCTCACCTGTCGTGGAGCACAGGCTCCGGACGTGCAGGCTCAGCGGCCATGGCTCACGGGCCCAGCCGCTCCGCGGCATGTGGGATCTTCCCGGACCAGGGCACGAAGCCGTGTCCTCTGCATCGGCAGGCGGACTCTCAACCACTGCACCACCAGGGAAGCCATGAAGTGTATTTTTTAAGTAAAAAGACTTGAAAGTCAAAATTACTTCTTGACCCATGGACTGCAGAATGAGTGTTGGGTTAGCAGGCTTGAAAACAACACTCATTTCATTGTCCATCTCCATCAGAGCTCTTGGATGCCCAGGTGCATTGTCAATGAGCAGTCATATTTTAAAAGAAATCTTTTTTTCCGAGCAGTAAATCTCAACATCAGGCTTAAAATATTCAGTAAGCCATGTTGTAAACAGATGCTCTGTCATCCAAGCTTTGTTATTCCATCTGTGATAAAGTAGACTTAGCATAACTCTTAAGTGCCCTAGGATTTTTGAAATGGTCAATGAGCATTGGCTTCAGCTTAAAGTCACCAGCTGAATCAGTCCCTGATGGAAGAAGTTTTCACATATGGAGGTATGAAGAAGTCATTCTGGCTTACACAAGATATAACTTAAACTTTATGCTAACTAGAATAGACTGTTTTGCGGCCTATTAAACATGTATTGTACATCTGCTTTAACCATTAAGGAAAATAATGCACTTTAAGTCAAAATGGAGTAACTGTGGTTCAGGCATTGTAAGTGGAGCTAAGAGGCCATTGTGAATGTGGTTTCAGACGCGCTCCTCTATCACTGAGAACTTAAATTTTCTGAACTGTATTAGATTCAAGGATACCATCATCCATTCTAAGAATAATATCTGCCAACAACGGCCAGCTGCAACCTTATGGTCACAGGGTCTCTCCTTATAACTATGGAAACATTTCAGACCCCAACCAATCCTTGCTTAATGAGCACCCTTACTTCTTGGAGCTCCAATCCTAAAGCTGGACAAACAAGTTATGTTATTTTGTGTGTTTTGCCTATATGAGCCTCCTTTATTTTGTAATCCAGCAGAACACAATTCAGATATTTCTATATCTTTGTCTCCCAGGTTATAGTCTTCAGTTAGCTTTGATGAAAACTCTCTTCCATCCATAGCATAGATTGTTTTCTTTAAATAATTTTTATTGGAGTATAGTTGCTTTACAATGTTGTGTTAGTTTCTACTGTATAGCAAAGTGAATCAGCTATATGTATACATATATCCCCTCTCTTTTGGGTTTCCTTCCCATTTAGGTCACCACAGAGCATTGAGTAGAGTTCCCTATGCTATACAGTATTTCTCATTAGCTATCTATTTTATACATAGTATCAATAGTGTATATATGTCAATCCGAATATCCCAATTCCTCCCACGGCCCCCCACCCTTTCCCCCTTGGTATCCATATGTTTGTTCTCTATGTCTGTGTCTCTGTTTCTGCTTTGCAAATAAGATCATCTATGCCATTTTTCTAGATTCCACATGTATGCATTAATATACGATATTTGTTTTTCTCTTTCTGACTTACTTCACCCTGCATGACAGTCTCTAGGTCCATCCACAAATGACCCAACTTCGTTACTTGTTATGGCTGAGTAATATTCCATGGTATATATGTACCACATATTCTTTATCCATTCATCTGTCGATGGATATTTAAGTTGCTTCCATGTCCTGGCTATTGTAAATAGTGCTGCAATGAACATTGGGGTGCATGTGTCTTTCTGAATTATGGTTTTCTCTGGGTATATGCCCAGGAGTGGGATTGCTGGGTCATAGGGCGGTTCTATTTTTAGTATTTTAAGGAACCTCCATACTGTTCTCCAAGTGGCTGTATCAATTTACATTCCCACCAATAGTGCAAGAGGGTTCCCTTTTCTCCACACCCTCTCCAGCATTTATTGTTTGTCATAGACTGTTTATTGATTATTTCTGACAACACTGCTACCGAGATAGTCAGCCTGTAATTTTAAGCCTTAAACCCAGGCATTGTCTTCTATTCTCTGTGAAAGTCTTAGATGGCATCTTCTTCCAATATAAGGCTGTTATGTCTGCATTGAGAATCTGTTGTGTAGTGTAGCCACTTTCATGAATGATCTTAGCTAGATCTTCTGAAAAACTTGCTGCCACTCCTACCTCAGCATCTGCTGCTTTACCTTGTACTTTTATATTATGGATTTAGCTTCTGTCCTTAAACTTCATGAACCAACCGCTACTAGGTCAAAACATTTTTTTCTCAAGCTTTATCATCTCTTTAAGCCTTCATAGAATTAAAGAGAGTTAGGACCTTGCTCTAGATTGGCTTTGGCTTGAAGGAGTATTGTGGCTGGTTTGATCTTCTATCCAGAGCACTAAAACTTTCTCCATATCAGCCATAAGGCTGTTTTGCTTTCTTATTATATGTGTATTCCCTGGAGTAGCACTTTTAATTTCTTTTAAGAACTTCTCCTTTGCATTCACAACCTGGCTATTTGACACAAGAGACCTAGCTTTTGGCCTGTCTCAGCTTTCGACATGCCTTCCTCACTAGGCTTAATCAAAATTTAAATTTAAATCAAAAAGTGCTTCCTTTCGGGACTTCCCTGGTGGCGCAGTGGTTGAGAGTCCCCCTGCCGATGCAGGGGACACGGGTTCGTGCCCCGGTTCGGGAAGATCCCACATGCCGCGGAGCGGCTGGGCCCGTGAGCCATGGCCGCTGAGCCTGTGCGTCCAGAGCCTGTGCTCCGCAACGGGAGAGGCCACAACAGTGAGAGACCCGCGTACCGCAAAGAAAAGAAAGTGCTTCCTTTCACTTCAACACCTAGAGGTCATTGTATAATTATTAATTGGCTTAATTTCAATACTGTTGTGTTTCAGGGACTAGGGAGGCCTGAGAAAAGGGAGAGAGATGGGGGAATAGCTCATGGGTGGAGCAGTCAGAACACAGGCAACATTTATTTATTGTTTGCCGTCTTATGTGGGCGGAGTTTGTGGCACCCCCAACACAATAGTAACATCAAATATCACAGATCACCAATAAATATATAATAATAAAAAATCTGAAGTATAGTGAGAATTACCAGAAAATGACTCAGATAAAAAATGAGCAAATGCTGTTGGGATAATGGCCCCCATAGATTTGCTGGATTTAGACTTGCCACAGACCTTCAATTTATGAAATATGCACTGTCTGCAAAGTGCAATAAAGGGAAGCACAATAAAACAAGGTATTCCTGTAAATGGGCATGTGAGAGATTAACTTATATTTCTTTTTTTAACAACTTTTCAGCATTCTGTTCTTTTACCCAATTCTTGACTAAAAAAATCAATTAGTAATACTAAGTTATTAACATGTATGCATTTGTTTGACTTTTTTCCATTGCATTTGATTGTTTCTTGTTATGTGAGCTATAATTTCCAGAAATGATAACTTACTTTGATATTTTTTTCAAGAAATCTTACCATTTAACCCCTAAAATTGATTGATTTTACCCATCACTTTCTTTAATCTCTTCCATGAGAGGTTCTAGTAACTGGCAGTTGCTAGGTGATGCACTGCCTAATGAGTTATATCATCCATCATTCAATGAACTTTTCATTGATGTTAGTGTTTTCACAGTAAGAGATAAGAGGAAGACAGTATTATCTCTTTAAATACTGATTATTTGGAACAGTATTCTCCAGGAACAACGTTATTGCACAAAGATGTTCTACATAATCAAAACATTTCCTAGAATTAGCCTAATTTCTTGAAAAACCTGCAGAAACCAAAGAAGAGAGTGTGTGTGAGAACTCCAGAACAGTATAAAACCCCTTTCATTCTTATCTCACTAATCTCATTTTCTTTATACTTCAAGGGCTAGGTGCATTTTCAGAATGTTCCATGCTTTCTCTAATCTTTGAAGCTTTATGTATGTTGCTTTGCTTAGATACTCTTCCACACAGTTTATCTGTGTACTCATCGAAATCTCATTAATCCTTCAAAACTGAAAACAGGATTCAGATCATTTGTAAAGACATCTTTGAGCTTTATTTTCTGCCTTCCAATCAGAATAAGGTTCCTTCTTTTTCTCTGTGGCATCTTGTGGTTACATTTACAATGACATTTATAATAGTATAAATGTACTTATGCTATTATAAATGTATAAATGTATTTATACATTTATAAATGTGTTTATAATAGTATAAATGTAGCTTCATTCGGTGGTTTATTTTTGTTTCCTCTGCTAGACTATAAGCTATTTGATAGCAATAAGTTTATGTCATTCATATGTCTGTCTCTGATTTCTTAAAAATATTTGCCGAATTGAAAATTATACAGATGGGTATATGAAGGCTAATCCATAAGTGATTTTGGATTTACTGACCCAATGTAAAGCAGTACTTCTTTAAGATTAGAGTGGAACTTGAGTGAAAATGAGAGAAATTCCTCAGGATTCAGATAAGCTTAAAATAGACAAAATATACATCAAGATAATGAGTCATTATCTGATTCTTATTTCCTGATACAGCTCTCTGTACTTACTGTTGGGCAAAATAGTCAGAAATGTTAGCAAGAAAAAATAGGGTATATTTACAGGAAAGTGTGGGAGCAATTTGTTATGTTAAAATGTTTAATTACTTGAACAGATGTTCCTTTGGTACATTTTAAGCTAGGGTCTGTCAAAGCACTGTGGATAAAATAATCAGATAATTCTCCCCTTTCCTTGGAATCTTGTTATGTATTATGAGAAAGAGATACAAATAACCAATTACGTGAAATATCTCCTGTTTTCATAGTGATGTATTAGTTTCCTGTGGCTGCTATTAAAAAAAAACCCCACAAACTTAGGGGCTTAAAGAAGTAGAAACTTGTTTTCTCACATTTTTGGAAGCCAGAATTTCAAAATCAAGATGTTGACAAGGCTACACTACCTGGACACAGAGTCTGGGGGAGAAAATCCAAAACCCATTGCATACCTCTTCCTCTTAGTTTCCAGTAGCTGCTGACCTGCCTTGGCTTCCTTGGCTTGTGGCTTCATTACTCACTTCTCTGCCTCTATCTTCACATGGCCTTTTGTTCTTCTGTCTATATAATCTCCCTCTGCTTCTCTTTTATAATGACACTTATGATGGCATTTAGGATCCACCCAGACATTCCAAAATAGTCTCTTTATCTCACTATCATTAATTTAATTACATCTACAAAGACCCTTTTTTTTTAATGTATAATAAGAAATAGAAGAGAATTTTATTTGAGCCAAGCTGAGGACTATAGCCTGGGAGACACAGATTCAAGAAGCACTTGAATTGTGTTTTGCCAGACTACAAAACGGGGGAGGCTTATACAGGCAAAACCCACCAAGTTACATAAATTGTTTGTCAAGAATTAGGATTGGAGCTGGCAAGAAGTAAGGGTGCTTGTTAAGCAAGGGTTGCTGGGGTCCAAAATGGTTGCACACTTATAAGGGGAGACCTTGAGACCATAATGTTGTAGCTGGCAGCTGCTAGCAGATACTATTTTGAAAATGGCTGGTGGTGGTGTTCTTGAGTTTGATACAGTTCACAAAACTCAAGTTCTCAGTGATGCAGTAACATGTTTGAAACTATACCCACAATGGCCATCTGACTCCATTTTGGATGCCTGAACCACAGTTACTCCACTTTGATTTTTTTTTTTTTTGGCTTTATAACAAATTTAATCAGTTATACATATACATATGTTCCCATATCCCCTCCCTTTTGCATCTCCCTCCCACCCTCCCTATCCCACCCCTCCAGGCGGTCACAAAGCACCAAGCTGATCTCCCTGTGCTATGCGGCTGCTTCCCACTAGCTATCTACCTTACGTTTGGTAGTGTATATATGTCCATGCCGCTCTTTCACTTTGTCACAGCTTACCCTTCCCCCTCCCCATATCCTCAAGTCCATTCTCTAGTAGGTCTGTGTCTTTATTCCCATCTTACTCCTAGGTTCTTCATGACCTTTTTTTTTTTTTTTTTCTTAGATTCCATATATATGTGTAGGCATACAGTATTTGTCTTTCTCTTTCTGACTTACTTCACTCTTACTTCATTCTTTGTGGTACGCGGGCCTCTCACTGTTGTGGCCTCTCCTGTTGCGGAGCACAGGCTCCAGACACGCAGGCTCAGCGGCCATGGCTCACGGGCCCAGCCGCTCTGCAGCACATGGGATCTTCCCAGACCGGGGCACGAACCTGTGTCCCCTGCATTGGCAGGCGAACTCTCAACCACTGTGCCACCAGGGAAGCCCCAAACCTTCCCTTTGAACAACATTCCCAGCACACTTCCTGTCAGAATAATGTTGAGACCCCAGAGAACCTTTTTACATTTGAATATTTTCAGTCTGCTTTAGTCTGGGCTGATACTATTTTTACTGGTAATACCGTTTCAGAAACTTTATGTGTTTTTTAATGAATTTGAGTCTATTCCAGTCTAACAAGTCAGAAAGCCACATCAATACTTATTTTCTGTATAGGCCTTTCTGTTTGGTTTATTCAGTATTATTTAGGTGTGCCAAGCTTCTTAGATTCCTAGAAGCCCTTACTTCCAAGTGAGAGAAGCAGAGTGAAATTGTTTATCTTATCTTTTCTGTATATTCTGTAAATACCTGTGTATGCATATATTTTTATGACTGAATGTCAGAATAGGAACCATGGGAATCTCCTGAGGATACTTAATTAAAATGCAGATTCCAGAGCCCAACAAGTCTTACTCAGTAGGAACCTCTGATGGTATATATAAGAATCAAAGAATTTAGAAGATCAATTATTCAGATATCTATTACAGCAATATAGAAAATTAATATTTTAAGTTAACTTAAAAATTAAGTTATTTTTAAAATAATGAATTGATAATAAAGATAAAAGAAGAAACTAATAAAATAGAAAACTAAATGATAATATACAGTATAACAAAAACTTGGTTCTTTAGAAAAAAAATAAAATTAATAACATGTTAATTGAACAGGAAAAAAGTGATTAGGCACAAATATCCAATGTAGGAAATGAAAAATAGAAATAAATGCAGACCTAATAGCTATTGAAAAGATAAAAACACATTATGAACAATATGACAATGAAAGTTTAAATAAAATGATGAATTCAGATAAAACCAAAATTTACTAATAATGATGCAATAAGTTACAGGAAACTTGAATAATCATTAAATAAATCAAATAACTATTAAAAATCAAATCCATAATAAGCTTCAACAAGCAATCCTAGGTGCAACTGACATCATAGATAAACTGAAACAAAATTTTAAGTAGGAAATAAAGTTAACATGACACAATTGTTTCCAGAGAATGGACAAAAAGTAACATGACACAATTGTTTCCAGAGAATGGACAAAAAGTAACATCTCTTCCTATACACTGTCCTCTCTCTCTCTCTCTATTTTTTTGCTGTACACGGGCCTCTCGCTGTTGTGGCCTCTCCCGTTGCGGACGGAGCACAGGCTCCAGACGCGCAGACTCAGCGGCCATGGCTCACGGGCCCAGCCGCTCCGCGGCATGTGGGATCTTCCTGGACCGGGGCACGAACCCACGTCCCCTGCATCGGCAAGCGGACTCTCAACCACTGCGCCACCAGGGAAGCCCTGTCCTCTATATTTTTAAAATCTATGTTATCGAACCCAAGTTCGGCACCTCACCACCAGAAGCCAATAATTTGAGAGGCAAGTGTCAGTAGAAAGGAAAGGTGCTTTAATCAGAAAAGCCAGTAATCTGGGGAGAAGGTAGATTCATGTCCAGAGACCAACTCCCAAGATTCTGCTTAGCCATGACAGTTTTAAAAGGGAATAATGAGGGGGAGAATCTCAGTGACCCATCAAGGCAGGAGGGTGGGTCCTGCATCCTTTTCCATTGCTTGCAGACTGGCTGACTCTCTCTTCAGATGTTAATTTGCCCCGTGTGGTCTGCCTGCAGGTGATCACACAAGTTGATCTTTTTCTTATCTAGGAGAAGAAACAACAGGTTAGGCAAGGCATGTTGTGCGTTCAGGAGAGCTTAAGTCAGGAGTTAGGTTAAATTGCCTAGTGATCTCATTCCTATAATGAGGTTCTTTTAAGGTTAGAGGGGAACAGAAATGGGCAAACAGGAAAGGGGCAAAAGAGCTGCTTTCATCTATACAAAGGAGATAGGACAATAGAAAAAGGAGCAAATTCTTGAACATAAGTTTCCAAAAAGACCTAAATGGCCAAAAAAAGCATATAAGAAGAGCTCACTCTCATTTATTATCAGTGATATGAAACTTAAACCATAATAAGAAACAATTTTGTATGTACCAGTATAGCTAAAATTAAGGAGATTAAAAATAGCAAATTTTGGAAAAAGTTTCTTCAGTTTGAAGAAACTGAAATTCCTGTGCAATGTTGAGAATGTAAATTTGTACAACCACTCTGGAAAATTATATTGTGGTATTTATTACAGTAACAATATGCAAAGCGCTTTTGTATTTTCTTATACGAACATAGACAGCAGAAATGCATGCATATGTGCTCTCTCCCAAAATGTAAAAGTATGTGTATAATAGCATCATTCATGAAAGAAAAAATTTGGATGTTCACCCACAGATGTAATGAATTATATTCATACATTAAAATACTAGACAACAACAATAATGGGTAAACTATTGCTACATTCAACAAACATGAATGAATCCCACAAACATAATGCTTAAAGAAAGAAGTAACACATCCCCCCGACCCCAAAGTTCATACTTTATGATTCCATTTATATAAAAGCCAAAAACAGGCAAAACTTATTTATGGTCCTAGAAGTAGGGTTACCAGTTATGTTTGCGAGACAGTAAGAGTCTGAAAAAAAAACTTTCCAAATGTGAACAATATTTAGTTTCTTTAACTGAGTGCTACTTATAAGGGGATGCCAATTTGTAAAAATTAAATACCTCTCTTTGGGTTACATTTATACATACATATATGTATACACATATGTATTTATATGTACTATATTTCATTTGATTTGAATATAATAATTAAAACAGTAAGCAAAAGACGAGCAAAATGTGGTCTTTTGAGAGCGTAATTTTCTCCTCAAATTTTCCCCAAGTTTAAATACAGATACAAACCAACAATTCTTTTAAATAAATATCTGTTATTACATTAAATGTTTTACAAGTATCCTTAACAATTAAGTTTAAAGGGAAGAGGATTAAATGAAACAGCAGTATTATGCAGTGGATTAGAAGGATTGGTAAGAGGTTCTGTTTCCTGGAATTTAGAACGAAAACAAAAACAAACATGTTCTAACAAAGAGAGTGTGTTTGACTGCGTTGAATATTTCTGAGACGATCTGTGAGGCACAGACCAAAAAGCAGCCTTTTGGATTTGGCAGTTTTGGAGCTATTGTTTACTTTTCTAGATTGGCTTAAGTGGTGTGGTAAATGCAGAAACAAGTAGAACTGATTTCGGATGCAGGCAGCAGTAAGTGGCAGCTTGCAGCAAGCTGCAGCGAGCAGTAGCTGGAAGCAAGATGTTAGTTCCGGGACCAGGAGTCCTAACCACTAGACCACAGGGGCCAGCGGCTAGGGCCTGGACCCTTAGTTCTTGTCTGCCTTGTCAAGAATGAATTCAGGCGAAGAGGCAGAGAAGGTAAAGAGAAAGGCAGAAAATTACTGGAAAAGAAAAGTATGTGCGGAAGGGCGCACAAGCAAACTCAGAGACAGAGTTGCGCCTTTGGGAAATTCTTAAATTCTTTATGAAGGGGCTGTTTTCTGGGTCTTTGTCTTCCTTCTGGCTAATCATCTTGCTTTGTCCCCCCTGGCTAATTAGTCTCAGGAGCCTCCCCTTAGGTGCGCACACACCTCTCAGCTAAGATGGATCCCGATGTGAAGGCATCTGGGAGAAGCGAGAATCACGATGGCCTGGCGTTGTCCCCTGACTTTTGACCCCCAAGGAGCCTTTCTGTGCATGTGCAGTGTCTCCCTTGCCCCAAGCAGCGGGGAGCGGAGATCCCTTGATCCTTTCCTCAAACAAGGTTTAGCCCCTCTCTGTCTCTGCCATGACTGTTATCTTAAGGTGTCCACAGGAGACAAAGCCTGGCTCTTTACACTGTTTCTGTTGTTGCTTCCATTTCGGAGGGCAAACAGGAGGCTGATCGTAAATGCCTAACCTGGAGCCCAGCTATCTCCTGTCTCAGGGAATGCAAACATGGGGCTAGTTGCAAGCGTCTGGCCTGAAGCCCACTGTTTTCTGCCTCTTGAAATGTAAACAGGAGGCCAGTTTTAAATGTCTAACCTGGGGTCCATCTATCTCCTGCCTCAGAGCCTGTTAGAGATTTCAGAGGCAAAGAATTTTGGAATCTTAAATGACATCAAGTTAAGCCCTTGCATTCACTGTGAGCTGTGAGGCCAGCAGTAAAGAACCTTGCAGGTAAACTTATTGGAATTAGTTGACATCACAGTGCATGCTGCTGAGATCACCAAAACACCACCTTTTTGCCTTAAGTAATTGAGTTGTACCCAGAACATATAAGGATAGGATAAGCTAATTAAATTCTTTCATGGGAATTATTTCAAACATGTAATATAGAAACACAATTCACATGTTGACATATTTTATTAATGAATATGACTAAAACCCTAATCTCTTGGTGAAGACTCCTTTGACCTATTTTATTTTATTCTTTAGTTTTGAACATGATAATTTAGAGACTTAAATCTTGCTTTGTCCTGAGGGAGGGGACATATGTATACATATAGCTGATTCATTTCATTTGTACAGCATAAACTAACACAGCATTGTAAAGCAATTATATTCCAATTTAAAAAAATCTTGCTTTGTATCTGATATTTAAAATATTAAAATTTTATTAAGTTATGGCTATTAGTTTACTTATTTAGATATTTATATTAATGGAAAAGGTATATAGCAAACCTGGTAGAGAGTTTTCACATAGTGAATATTTAATAAGCAGTTTATGACGACAGCAGACCAAAGATCCTACAATTCACATTTCCAGAGTCAGATAGCTTTTATTTCTTTTTCAAGACAGAGACTGCTTTCCTAAACCAACTGGTTACAATACATTTATATCTCTGTGGGTGACACTGATGAGATTCCTGGCTTGGTCACCATACCTGTGTCCTGGATTGAATGCAGAACTTTGTTACCTAAAACATTTTGTAATTGTTATTTCATCCTTGTGAACTTGACTGTGATTTCCTAAATGAGACACTGGTAATAAGGCACCAGAAAATCAGGAAAAAAAAGCAATGTATTTTGATTTAACTGGTCTATGATTCAAACAAGACATCAAACTTATTTATTCTTTTATTATAATTCTGCTTTCACAAATATGCTTGCCCTACCCTTCTGACATGTCAGTTATATCATTTACCTTTCCCAGAAGATCCTATGATTTATCAACTATGTCTGAAGAGCTCAGGGAACTAATAACTACATCTAGCCTTTTTTTTTTTTTTTTTTATTTTTTTTTATTTTTTTTGCGGTACGCGGGCCTCTCACTGTTGTGGCCTCTCCCATTGCGGAGCACAGGCTCCGGACGTGCAAGCCCAGCGGCCATGGCTCACGGGCCCAGCTGCTCCATGGCATGTGGGATCTTCCCGGACCGGGGCACGAACCTGTGTCCCCTGCATCGGCAGGCAGACTCTCAACCACTGCGCCACCAGGGAAGCCCAATCTAGCCTTTTTTAGTATTACATTTCTAGTAGCCACGATGAGTAGAGATTTGTTAAATTAACAGGGTAAAGTACTCCTTTCAAAATACATGTGATGTAAGGGAAAGTTCATGGATGAAACTTGAAAACTTTAAGGTAAGTGAAAGAAGCAAGACACTAAGACAACGTGCTGTATGATTCCAATTATATGAAATGTCTTGGACATGCAAATCCATAAAAGCAGAATGTATATTAGTGGTTACCAGAGACTGGGGGAAAGGAGGGTGGCTGTTAGTGGGTAAAGGGTTTCTTTTTGGGGTAAAAAGAATGCTCTAGAACTAGAACATTGACATTTTCTAGAATTCACATCTCTGTGAATATACTAATAAAACATTGAATTTTACATTTAAACAAGTAAATTTTATCATATATGAATTACCTCTGCATAAAAATTAAATAAACCCCATATGATCATATCAATAGAAGTATAAAAGCATCCAACAAAATTCGCCAGGCATTCATCATGAAACTCTAAGGAAACTAGCAATAAAGGGGAACTTTCCTAATATAATAAAGAGTATTTTTAAGAAAATATTACCTAACATCATGTTCAATCATTAGAGACCAAACTGTTTCTATCTAGGATAAGAAATAAGGCAAGCAGGTCCTCTCTCACCACTCATATTCTCACATTCAGCATTTTGCCAGAAGTCCTAGCTAGTTCAATAGAAAAGTAAACAAATGAAATGTATAGAGACTGAAAATGAAGAAGTGAAACTCTATTTGCAAAGAGCATATACCTAGTAGATCCCCAAATATCTATTTTTTTAAGAAAATAAAGAAACCCTAGAAGTAATAAGAGAGTGCAGCGAAGTGTAGGACACAAGATAAATATGAAAAGTCAATTGCTTGCCTATATACCAACAATGAATAACTGGAACTTTAAAATTTAAAAAAAACAGTTAAATAGTGCGCACATGCAAAAAATAAATACTTAGGTATAAGTCTAACAAAACATGTACAGGAAAAGATATGCAGAAAAAGATAAAACACCAAAGAAAAAAGTCAAAGAAGATATAAATAGAGAAGTATTCCATGTTTGTACTTTGGAAGACAATTTCATTAAAGTGCCAATTCTTCCTAACTTTAGCTAAAGATTCAACACAATCCTTATCAAAATCCCAGCAAGCTTTCCTATAAACATTGAAAAAGTTATTATCAAATTGATATGGAAAGGGATAGGACCTAGAATAGCCAACACAATTCTGGAATAAAAGGTCAAATTTAGAGTATTCATGTTACCTGATTATAGAACTTATTATAAAACCACCATAATTAAGACCTCATGTTGATTGACACAAATACAAACACATTGATGAACAGAACAAAGTAGAGGATGCAGAAATAGACCTACACAAATGTAATCAAGTTATTTTCTATAAAGGCAGAAAGACAATTCAGTGGAAGAACAATTGTCCTTTCTAAAAATAGTGCTAGAACACGTGGATATCCATATGCAAAAAAAAGAAAAAAAGAAAAAGAAACTAGACACAGAACTCATGGTTTTAAAAATGAATCATGGAGCTAAATGCAACAGTCAAAACTATTAAACTTCTATAAGAAAATATAGCAGAAAATTTGCTAATAAACTTTTAGTTTTTAACACTGAAAGCAAATCTATGAAAGAAAAATTTGATAAGTTGGCCTTTATTAAAATTAAAATTTTTGTTCAACAAAAGATGCTGTTTAAGAGAATGAAAAGACAACCTGTTCACTGAGAGAAAATATTTTCAATTTGGGGATGGTTAAATATGTAAAACACAAGGGAATTTTTAGGGCTGTGAAACAGTTTTCCATGATACAATAGTAGCAGATACATGACACTATTAATTTGTCAAAGGGAATTTCATAGAGAAAAGAGTGGACCATAATATATGAAAGTTCAAATAAAATTCAGCAGAAGATTGGAGGATCCTCTGATGTAATGCAGACTGTGATGAAAGAATCTAATTCTATTCCAAATGTGGGGCATACATGACTAAAGAGGGTGAGGGAAAAGGGGCTAACCTAGGTAACTTCAGAAAGAAGTAAAAACTGTAAGACTAGAGATGAGATCTATATATCAGCACGGTAGTTGATAAATTTATTTCCCATATGGATACAAGTTAACAATTCTGAAAGCAGTGTTCATGTACAGTGGGATTGGACAAATAAGTAAATGTATGGTAGACAGTGAGAGCCAGATTTCTTCCTGTTGGAATGGGAGTTTAGTCATAAGCAAGCAGGAAAGGCTAGAATGAACAATATACACTAAATGAAAGTTGGAGACATCAGCATGAACTCACACTGATCTTAAAATAAGTATGTATGTCCCATGATGTGATGTGATGTTATGAGAATGGCAATTCTGTGGTCTCAGTCCCATTAACCCATAATCCCAGTAATCATAAGAAAAATATCAGAGAAATCCCAATTGAAGGACATTCTACAAAATACCTGATCAATACTCCTCAAACTTGTAAATGTCAATAAAAAAAGAAGAAAGAAAAAAGAAAATCTGAGAAACTGAGACAAGTCTAAATGAACCTAATGAATCTACTTGTAGGAATATATGAACTAGATTAGGGAACAGAAAAAGAATATGGGGTAAAAATTAAGGAAGTACGGGCTTCCCTGGTGGCACAGTGGTTGAGAGTCCGCCTGCCAATGCAGGGGACACGGGTTCATGCCCCGGTCCGGGAAGATCCCACATGCTGCAGAGAGGCTGGGCCCTTGAGCCGTGGCCGCTGAGCCTGCGCGTCCGGAGCCTGTGCTCCGCAACGGGAGAGGCCACAACAGTGAGAGACCCACGTACCGCAAAAAACAAAAACAAAAAACAATTAAGTACAAAAAAGTATGTGCTTTAGTTAACAATAATGTATCATTATTGATGTATTAGTTGTGACAGATGCACTAAGGTACTGTTAACAGAAGGAAAGCTGAATGTGAAGTATATAGGAACTCTGTAGTGTTCTTGCAGATTTTGGTAATACTAAAATTCTTCAAAAATAGAACAAATTTTTTTAAAAAAATGCAACTGTCAATTATTGGCCTTGTGATCCTGGGAAAGTTGCTTATTTTCATAGTATCTCAGGTTTTTTTAACCTGAAATGGGAATAATTGCATAAAATTTATGGAATTGCAATTCAGAGCAAGTGGGAAGTATTTTTAAGAATGCTTTTGAAATTGTTTAGTAAAGGTGGGTGTTACTGGTACTCAAAAAAAAAAAAAAAAGAGAAAAAGTGCATGCCCCACTAGGATACTTGATATTAAGACTTCCTACATATTTTACTCAAAATGTGTTTGTATGAGTATATTCCAAGTAGTAAGTGTATGTGGTTGATTGTATGCATGTGCCTGTGTGTTATTGGTATATTTACAGAGAAAAATTATATGCCTCCCAATATATGATAAATATAAGATATCTTCCACTCTTATTATGAACAGCTTTATTCAGAACAAAATGAGTGACATACATAATAACTAAATGCAGATGTTATAAAAATAACAAAACTCTTAAGCTGTTTGATAAATCATGAAGATATCCTGTTGCAAAATATATAAAGCAATTTGCTCTTTGAAATACTGTAACAGTTGGATATGGTCAAATCTCTCCTGAGTTTAACAGAAAACACAGAATGACTTAGCAATCCGTAAATCCACACATGACAGTACTTAAGCAGGTTTCATAAATGATTTGCAGTAGAAGGAGGATTTTACTATAATTGTTCTCCATGGCCATAAAAAGCATTATGGAATAGGAAAAAAAAAAGAAAGTGTACAGTACAAGATGTGGAAGAGAAAAAACTTTTAATGAGCTAAAATAAATGTATTATCATCTATATAAGGACTGAAGGGGGTCTTTCCAAGTACCTAAGACCTGTCCTCTAATTTTTCAAGCAAATAAATCCAGTTTCTTCTTGATTAAGTCACAAAATAAGTGGGTTTTAAAGCTTTGGGGTATAGAAGTATCTCATGGGGTTCTTGTTAAAATTATCCTTGACCCTTATCATCAGAGCTTATATCGGTCCTTTTTTGAAAACAATGTTTTATTTTTATTTTTTTTCTGGTCGTCTTTTAAGTTTTTTTTTTAGTTTTCAATAAGCTTACCATAATGTATCTATAGAAATGTTTGCTTCTTTGCCTTGATGTCTTGCATTAGTTTTTGAAATTTTTGACTTGTTTGACTTTATAACCATAGTTGACTATTTTCATAAACTTGAAGTTTGAAGAGTTTTTGGATGGGAAACATGTCTGTGTTATAGATAATTAGGTCTCTTTACCATATCTTGAACATATGCTCTTCTTTCTGTATTTTAATTCTTTTATTTTCTATCCTGTTTCAATCAGAATATTGTTATTTTGATTTATATGCTAGTAAACTACTCCTCTCTTTCATGCTGTCTAAACCCCCAGGTGAAATGTTATTTTCATTTATTGGATTTTTGTCATTCTTAAATGTACATTGAAATTTTATATAGCATCCAGTTTTCTAACAAGATTATGTATCAATTTTATCACCTTATTTAATAAACAAATTAATCAGATATTATAAAGTCCATTTCTTATAAGAATAATATTTGACTCCTATAGTCTATGTCCATTTTTATCAGCTTTCTTTAGATTTATGCATTAGATTTTATTTTTTTACATTCCTGGTGTTGAAATGAATTTTTTTTTTTTTTTTTTTTTTTTTTTTTTTTTTTTGCTTTACGCGGGCCTCTCACTGTTGTGGCCTCTCCCATTGCGGAGCACAGGCTCTGGACGCACAGGCTCAGCGGCCATGGCTCACGGGCCCAGCTGCTCCGCAGCATGTGGGATCTTCCCAGACCGGGGCACGAACCCGTGTCCCCTGCATCGGCAGGCGGACTCTCAACCACTGCGCCACCAGGGAAGCCCTGAAATGAATTTTTATGCTCAAGATGGAACTGCTCTTGCCCCAGGTGGTACCTCAGCAAACCAAACTTTTATGTTCCTCTAAATGTTCCACTTGACCAGAAACATAGTTTATATAGTCAGCCAATCCCCAGATGCCAAGCTAACTCTAGGCTCCATAATTCTTTGTTCCTTTATCTTTCTAAAGAAGGTCAGATATGCAACCCCAGCCAACCATGGCCTGTTCCCATGTTGCCCCTTCTACTGCTCTGTAAACTCACTCTTGCCCAAAATCCCTCAGGAAGAATGAACCACTGCTTGTGAGGCACTGTATTCCCCCAATCCATGGAATGCTTTCCCTTGAATAATGGACATCAAACTTGTTACTAAATTGTTTTAGTTTTGTGATTTGACCCTGATTATTGTTAACCACATACTATTGTGAATGAAATGATGTATAAATAATTTGAGATACTGAAAAATGTTATAATGATTTACTTTTGTTTGTGACAGCCGGTTAAGGTGGGGACAAGTAATTATAATACAACCTGAGATTAAGAATAGAATGTTAGTTTTAGGAAATCTGGTCTAGACCTTCAGAGTGACATTCAAAGCCTGAGAGAATCTGTTATCCAATTTTTGTCTCCCATAAGACCATCAAAATCTCTGTTTAAATTCAGCATCTTCACCTTCGATTTCTCCTAAACTTTTCATTCTCCAAGCATCAGCTTTAGAATCATTAAGTTGTAGATTCAAAGAAAAACTCTCATTGCTTTCAGAAGATATGTTTGCATACATAGAAAATTAAGTGGATTCAACAAATGAAAAGTATTAGAACTAATTTAGCAAGGTTGCAGAATATAAGGTCAATTTTTAAAAAAATCAGTCACATTTCTGTATATGAATAACAGTCAATTGGAAAATAAAATTTAAAAATTAAGTTATAAGAGTTCAGTTTTGGGCTCTGACATAAGCCTGGACTGAAAAACAATTTTCCTTGGATGCAGTTGAAAGGTAGAAGAATATGCCATCCCCAAATATGCCTCTTTGGCCTAAGGATTATTTTGAGCTGATTATTTTTGAGACACAGAAAAAACTGTGCAGACAGAAAAAAACTCTGAAAACGGAGTAGAAGATGTTTTACCCTTTTGTAAAGAAAAATCTACATTTATAAAGGCAATTTACATTAGAAAGGTGCCTGTACCAGGAAGAGAGCTATTACCAGAGACAACTTTTTCACCTGACAGACTTATCTGCTTGCCTTGGCAAACTTTGTTTACCAAATATTTCCTCCTTTCACCTACTTAATTGCTTCCCTCCCTGCCCCCAGCATCTTTCTTTTGTCTTTAGCTGAAGACAGTATTTAAGGTGATGGCTTTGGCCATCTCAGGGAGTTACTCAGTTTCCTTGGGCATCTCCCATGTGTCAACTGAAAAAAAAAATGTACAACTTAGAAACTGAGAGTTATGTTTTATTTCATGGGCATTCTGAGGACTTCAAACCCGAGACACAGCATCTCAGATAACACTGAGAAACTATTCAGAAGAGGAAAGGGTGGGAAGTGGGGGAATCCAGGATGTATACAAGCTTTTGCAACAAAAGACCAGGTAGTCAGAGCATCAAAAGATTACTATTAGGAAAACCAGACATCTCAAGTTAATGAATTTAGTGCTTTTCTATGTTTGGGAAGATGCAAAGTCTGGGCTCAGTGAAATCATTCCTTTGATAGGCACCTCAGCTGTCTTGGGCCAGTGTCCCATGCTTTCTCATCCTGAGTATCCTCAAGGTGCACTTTTGGGGGTGGTGGCAGCATTCTGTTTCCATCCTGAGTTCCCTCGGGACTCACTGTCAGGGCTGTAATGTGGTGGCTTGTTGTCTGCAACATCCTCTGTTTACTGATACGGCAGGCAATAGTTTTCATTCACACATCCATATTGAGGTATATATTTAATAAACTTGTGTGTTTTATCTCCTTATTAGTCTGTCTTTTACTAAAAGGGGTTTCAGCCAAGAGTTCAGAAGGGTAGAGGAAAAATTATATTTCCTCCCTTACACATTAAAGAACTGAGTTTTCAGGGAATGCTACCACCCTGAAATCAAGAGACAGAGTAATCCAAAGAGACACAGCTGAGAACTGGTTTCCTGGGGCAAAATCTCCAGGAATCATAAACTGGTAGAAACACTTAAAATGATAATTTTGACAAATTGCTAGAGGCCAATAGAGTACCAACATGACAGTGAGACACTCCTAGGAAGTGCCATCTTAGAGAGGCCCTGCACTTTTATTGGCTTTATTTTCAGGAACCCTACCAGATTCTCATAGAGAAGATGTAATAAATAACCCCTAATGTCTCTGGCAGGGGGATGGGAAGAATAATCCTTGTGAAATAGTCCTAGAGCCTTTTCCATAACAGAGACATACTCTCTGGAAGAAAGCCCTTACAGAGTCATGTTCCAGAACAACAAGAGAAGGTATTCCTCTCACTCTAACTCCCATCTCACCTAAGGAGTGGGATAAAGTTATACAAGAAGAAACACTTAAGACATCAGAGATGCGGACTGAAAAACAACAACAAAGCACAGCACACACACACACACACACACACACACACACAATGTGAGAGCTATGAGTTGTTTTATTTGGGGCTTTCTGAGGACTATAGGCTGTCAAGAGACAGCCTCTCAGATAGCTCTGAGGAACTGTTCCAAAGAGGTAGGGGGGGAAGGTCAGTATAGATGTGATTTTGGTGAAGGGGTGGTGGGTGGTCCATGCAATCAAGAACACAGTTTTTGCAGAAGGTGCTGCTAGTCTCATGAGGGTTACTGCTAGTCATGAGGAGCAGACATCACCAGGAAGGATTTTGATGCTTTTCTAGGCACAGGAGATGCAAGAATTGAGCTCCTAAAATCTTCCCTTGACAATATCTAACTATCTGAAAGCCTATTCTGCCAGCTTTTTCCAGAGCACAGAGTGTCTCCTTCTTAAACTCCACCCTGAACTCCTTTCAGGGTGTGTTGAAGGTCAGCGGTTGCTGTGGCTCATGATTTAATCCTAGTAGGTGTAGATGGCAAGGGCCAATTTTTAGTTGGCAGGTATCTGCAATCAAGGCATGGCTCTTGCTTTTAAGGTTCAGGCCTTTGCCATGTCTTAGTTGGATATCAGAGATGTAAATGCAGTGTTAAAATGAGCCATCTGTTTTGGATGAGTCAGAACAATATGTCCCCAAGCACTGTTCTTCCTCCAAGAATGCTCGATCTCTGTCTTCTCATTACCATTCTCAACTTCATAGTTTTCATGGTAGCTGCTATTTGGAAAGCCTCCATCAGTCTTCCTCTGTTTGTGTGGAGCACTGCCCTCAGCTCAACAGTGGCCCAGATATGAGCTTCTGGGGTCTACTCTCTGCTCAGCTCCTTGAAATGATGGTTACTTCACTTCTTTCTGGCCCTCATCTCTGCATCCACTACTCCTCAACACTGTCATGAACTGCAAGGACTCTAGCTCCCTGTTGCAGTTAGAAATTGTCCCAAAGCAGAGAGCTGAGTAATTGTGGAACAGACTTCTTATGAGTCTTCCTTCCTTCTTTCCTTCTGCCCTATTTTCATGGAAAGTTTAATGTAAACTCCTTAAGAAAAAACAGTATAGTATCTGTAGCTTATTAACATTAAAAATTAATATGAATTGACTAAATTGCACTGAATTATCTTCAACTGATGAATCAGTGTGAAACAGGAGGGAAGGGGGGGCACAACTTTTGAAAGAATGACATAGCCCAAGGACATGACATAAACTAATTAGAACCAAATGAGTCCCAGATGGAGGACAAGACAACTTCCACTAGACCTTGAGCCTCAGTATACGCTCACTGTAACACATCACCAAGCTAAATGACACACCCACAGGCGCCATGACACTTCCAAGACTGACCTTAATGATCAAAAAGTGGGCGGTGGCCCAATTCCTGGAAATCCTTGCCCCGTCCTGAAAGAGCTAGAATACTCCTCCCACCCATTGGCCTATGAAATTACCCACCCCTATAAAAACTGACAACCCCATACCCTGGTGCCTTTCTCACTTTCTGAGATGGCCCACACTCTGTCTATGGAGTGTGTTTCTCCCAAGGCCTTTCTCGCCTTCTGAGATGGCCCACACTCTGTCTGTGGAGTGCATTTCTCTCTAAAGAAATCCACTTCTTACCTATCACTTTGTCTCTCACTGAATTCTTTCTGCGAAGAGACATCAAGAACCTGAGCTTCATTAAGTCCTGAAAGCAGGTGTGTGATCTCAGTTGGTAGACTGTGGGTTTTGGCTGGGTTCAAGTCTGGGCTGCGTGAGTTCAAGTCTCCATCTGGGTTTTGGCTGGGTTCGAGTCCTGGCCATGTGGGTTCAAGTCCCAATCAGGGTTTTGGCTGGGTTCAAGTCCTGGCATGGGGGTTCAAGTCCCAATCTGAGGTGCATGGTTTCAATTGGAAGAATTCATAGAAAAAAAATATTGGAAATATCAGAGTTAAGTTTCTTGAGAAAAAAAAATTGCAGATGAAGCTAAGTGAGATAATTCTTTAAATAATACTCTCAATTAAAACTGCAGCTAAAAGTAATTCACTGAATCATGTTTTATTGGGTGGGGAATTTTGTCAAGGTCATTTGGAGATTGGGTATAGCTGGTCCCAAGGTAGGTGTCTAGGAAAACAAAAGGAAAATCCAGTCCAACATTGAAGGAAGTATACTGTGACAAAAAGGCTGGATAAGTAAAACAGTCCAGAATAGAATTTTGAGCAATGCTAGCAGTTTGGACTTCATTTGCAAGCCTGTAACCAGCTTTTATAGGATATTAAATAGTGCAGTGAAATGATACAGAAAACCACTTGAGATCATTCTTTCAATAGTGATTAAATATGTAAACCATACTGAAATGAAGCAGGACCCTGTGAGGCCCTCCTGGGTACAAATCCCTTTCATGTCCCCCATTTCTTGTTTGTAGGAAATAGGCTTCATTCAGCCTCTTTGACCTTCCCTGATTTCCAAGGGGCAGATTTGAACCGTTGCTAATCAGGGAGGGGAGGGGATGCAGAAACAAGGGAGGAGCAGCCAAGAAACAATAGTGCAGCCTTGGGGCAGGGTCCTGGTTCCTACTCAAGGGATGTATATAGCAATACCTTTGAGCTCTTCTGTAGGAAGTAAGGCCCGCTCTCAGGTAACTTCGGGCCGAGCACAAGATTCCTGGAGCACCACCCTGTTACCTCACCACCAGCCAAACAGAAGAAAGTCTGCACATAGCGGAAGATAATGAAGACTCTGACCCCTTCCCCAAATGATTCTCCCTTTAAAAACTTTCATGGTTGAGCAGAATCTTTGGAGTTGGCTTATGGACATGAGTCTACCTTCTCCCTAGGTTGCTGGCCTCCTGAATAAAGCAACCTTTCCCTTCCAACCAACACTTGTCTATTGAGTATTGGCTTTTGAGTGGTGAGCAGCTGAACCTGAGTTTGGTAACATATTGTTTAGAATTATAAAATAATATATATTTGCTGCCAGAAATCATAAAATTAATAAGGAGTAAATTATCACACTGCTGTCACTTAAACAGAGATAGCCATGGTTAAAATATTGGTGTATATATTCTACAGAATTTTCTAATTTTTTTATGACAGAATTGTCATAATCTTTGAGAACGTCCATCTAGTATTCTAGTATATTTTCTGGAAGATTATAGTAATAGATCTATAGCAAATATTCTCATAGTGTTAACATTAAGTTAAGTTTGTAACAATTACATAAAGTACACATAATTAAAATAGATGGACCTCAGGGACTAGTAAGTGCTTAATTAAAAACTTAGTTAATCTTGAAATTTCTACAAATTGAAGGATTATACTTAGCAGTGATAAAAAATTTTTCCCTTTGATTTTTGATCTCTTCATAATTTGAAGAATTTGCCAAATTGTTCTTAAATATATAGTTGGTGTTTGAACAATGCAGGGGTTAGGGGTGCCAATATCCCTGTGCAGTCAAAAATACATGTACAGGGCCTCCCTGGTGGCGCAGTGGTTGAGAGTCCGCCTGCCGATGCAGGGGATACGGGTTCGTGCCCCGGTCTGGGAGGATCCCATATGCCGCGGAGCGGCTGGGCCCGTGAGCCATGGCCGCTAAGCCTGTGCGTCCGGAGCCTGTGCTCCGCAACAGGAGAGGCCACAACAGTGAGAGGCCCGCATACCGCAAAAAAAAAAAAAAAAAAAATACATGTACAACTTTTGACTTCCAAAAAACTTAACTACTAATAGCCTGCTGTTGACTGGAAGGCTTACCAATACCATAAACAGTCAATTAACACACATTTTGTGTGTTATATGCATTAAATACTGTATTCTTACAATAAAGTAAGCTAAAGAAAAGAAAATGTTATTAAAATCATAAGGAAGAGAAAATACATTTATAGTGCTGTACTGCATTTATCAATACCATAAGTTTATGTGGTCTGTTTACAGATGAATTGTCTGTCAGTACCTACATCAATATTGTCTTATATAATACAAAACAATGTAGATATTATATGTATTACTAACACTAGACATGAAATGAAAAGATAATGTGAAAAAGAAATTCATGTTTATTTACAGGCATAGCAATTCTTGAATTGATAACAAAGAAACAGCAATATGACTGTTTTATGGTCACCTAGTGTAATCGATACAATTGCTTCACAGTAGCCTAGCCTACACACTAATAAATGAATTGTTACTAAAATTTTTATGGCATACAGTATTACCATCATATTCATAATAAACTATTGGAAACATTGTTACATTAAAAATAAAACTTACCTGTGTTGATAGGCTGATACACAATTTCTCCAATTATAAGAAAGGGAAATTGACAGAGAGAGAATACTGTATGGTAAAGTAATTCTTTGAAAGCAAAGTTATGAAAGGGCAATAAAACTAACACATTTAATTTTATTAAATTTATTAAATAATTTTATAAATATTAAATGTCACTCATACCTATGCAATGGTAAGCTATCCACTCCAGTACAAGTCTAGCACATGGTGTTCTACATGATAAATACTTAGGTAGTAATAAAGGTGATGACACAAAAAAAACATTTAACACAGTTCTTGCCATATAGTTATTAGATTTTCACACAAAGACATTCACATGCACACACGACAGGTAGGTTTTTTAAGTGTACGATCTGATGATTATTTACTATTAGTTAAGTGAAGTGGATCATCATAAAGGTATTTATCCTCATTGTCTTCACCCTGAATAGGCTCAGGAGGAGGAGGGGGAGGGGTTGGTCTTGCTGTCTCAGGGGTGGCAGAGGCAGAAGAGGTAGAGTGGGAAGGGGAAGCAGGAGAGGCAGGTGCACTTGGTGTAACTTTATCAAAATACATGTAACCTCTCTCTGACTTTTTTTGCTTTTTCATTTCTCTAACAATGTTCCTATACAGGACCAATCCTTCCACTGTTTGCTTTAGTTTTAGTGCCTGTTTCAGAAGGAGGGTCCATGTCCTTAAAGAAGTTAAAAGCAGTCATGAAAAATCATAATCCTTCTGCTAGATTATCTGATGTCAATTTGTTTCCTGGCACTGCTTCTTCTAGGTTTCCTCATCATCATCTGTCACTGGTTGGGAAGCACTCATCTCCACCAGTGGTCTTCTGTTAGTTTCTCTGGCACGGTGTCTATCAACTCTTGAATTTCTCCAAGATCTATATCTTGAAACCCTTCACCCACCCAGCCCCACCTTCTGTGCCATGTCTACAATTTCCTTTCTGATTTCTTTGCTTGGCTCTGTCATAAATCCTGTGAAGTCATGTGCAACATCTGGACAAGTTTTCTCCAGCACGAATTTATTGTTCAGGGCTTAGTGGCTTTCATGCCTTTTTTCATTTAATTTAATTTTATATTTTTGCGGTACGCAGGCCTCCCACTGTTGTGGCCTCTCCTGTTGCAGAGCACAGGCTCTGGACGCGTAGGCTCAGCGGCCATGGCTCACAGGCCCAGCCGCTCCGCGGCCTGTGGGATCTTCACGGACAGGAGCACGAACCCATGTCCCCTGCATCAGCAGGCGGACTCTCAACCACTGCACCACCAGGGAAGCCCCATGCCTTTTTTGATAACAAGGATGGCATCTTCACTGGTGTAATCCTTCCAGACTTCCATGATGTTCTCTCTGTCAGGCTTCTCTTCCATAGTGTTGTCAATCCTTTCCATAGGGCACCATATGTAGTGAGCATTACAGGTCCTTATGACCCCCTAATCTAGAGGGTGAATTAGAGACATTGTGTTTGGGGGTAGGTAGACCACTTTGATGCCACTGGGGTTGAATTCATGGGTTTCTGGGTGGTCAGGGGCACTGTCCAATATCAAAAGAACTTTAAAAGGCAGTCCCTTACAGAGACAAAGCATCAATACAAACAACCCAAAAAAGGGGTTCTCATTGTCCAGGCCTTCTTATTGTACAACCAAAAGACTTGCTGCTGGCGTTAATATTTTCTCTTCAAGACTCGGGGGTTAGAAGCTTTATATAAGGACAGTCCTGATGATAAGCCCAACTGCATTTTCACAAAGCAGTAGGATTATCCTATCCCTTCCTGCCTTAAATCCTAATGCTCACTTCTCTTCCTTACTAATAAATGTCCTTCATGACATTATTTTTCCAAGAATAAGGCACTTTCATCTGCATTAAAAATCTGTTCAGGCAGATATCCTTCCTCTTCAACGATTTTTTTAATGGTGTCGGGGAACTTATCTGTTGTCTCTTGGTTGGCAGAATCTGCTTCTCCTGTTATCTAGACATTTTTTTTGCCGTACGCGGGCCTCTCACCTCTGTGGCCTCTCCCGCTGCGGAGCACAGGCTCCGGACGCGCAGGCCCAGCGGCCATTGCTCACGGGCCCAGCCGCTCCGTGGCATGTGGGATCCTCCCGGACCGGGGCACGAACCCACATCCCCCGCATCGGCAGGTGGACTCCCAACCACTGCGCCACCAGGGAAGCCCTATCTAGACATTTTTAAAAGCCAAACCTCTGTCTGAAATTATCACAGCATCCTTTGCTGGCATTAAATCCCCAGCTTTAGATCCTTCACCTTCCTTTTGTTAAAAGTTTTCATATAATGACTTTGCTTTTTCTCAAATCATATGAGAGTCCATAGGTTTGCCTTTCTTATAACAATCCTGCACCTACATAAAGCTACATTTTCAATATGAGATAAAAAGGTATTTCACAAAAAGTACAAGGCATTTGTGCCTACTGGCCACAGCTTCATAAATTTCCTTTTCTTTTTTTACAGTGGTGCTTACACTGGATTCACTTCTCTTGAAATGATAAGCAACCACAGTTGTAGACTTCGTTCTATGATATGTATCAAGTAATTCAACTTTTCTTGTCATGTCATGACTTTTCTCTGCTTCTTAGGGTCACTTTCAGCATCACTAGTGACACTTTGTTTGGGTACCATTATGTTATAAGGTTTACAGTATTGCGCTGAACGCAATGAAAAATACACAAGAACCATGAGACATCACTTTGCTGTGATATGCAATTAACTGGAGAGAAACTGCTCATGCAGAGATGGTTACTGTCACATGGTATTTTAATCAGAAACTCCCAACACTTGAGCTCTCTGCATTAGCAACAGGAAGTGGCTACAAAATCATTACAGTAGTACAGTGTGTACTGCAGTTAATTTTATTTAGTTATGATTTAATACTGCATCTTATTTGTTTACATTTCCCTCACCTGGGAATGGTGCCATGTATGGTCTGTAAGTGTATGTGTAAGTTTTGATATATTTTAAATTTTTATAATAGATTTATGTATATTTTATGGTAGTAAGTGATAAACTATTATCTATAATATTTTATACATTCATGACATATTGAGCTTTTTCTTAATATTTTCAACATTTGTAGGTTATGTAGTTTGAAAGTTTTTTCAAACTGCCACAAATACAAAAAACATACAGTATATTTATTGAAAACAATCTGTGTATAAGTGGACTCATGCAGTTCAAACCTATGTTGTTCAAGGGTCAACTGTACATACAACACACTTTTTGCAGAAAACACACATGAGAAGAATCAAACCCCAAAAGATATAAGAGAAACAGTATTGCAACACTAGCTATGTCATTCACTGCTGTGAACAATCCAATAAACTAGAAAGGAAGGTAATAGGGTATGAAACTCCTTTGCTAGGGGATGCAGTATTATGCCATAACAAAAAAGGTGGCAAGAACAGATAACAGCCCAGCCATTTCAAACACACTGAGAAGGAAATTACCAAGAGTAGAACACATTTCAAATTTAAGTTTCACAATTATTTAAACATCTAGGTGTGCAAAAGTTAAGGGTCTTTTCATATAATGAAATGTCACTTTCAAGATTATTTGCTCTTCCTAATAAAACTTCTCAACAGCCTCTGTAGTATTTTTCATTGTGTGATAGCTAAAGGCAATGAAAAAAAGATCTTCCTCATATTAGTCCAACGTTTCCCTGGTTTAACTAATCATTCAAAATGTGTGGGAACACTTCTTGAAAAATTGCTGAAATGAAGAGTATTCTTTCCACTTAAGAAGAATACATTGTTTCCTTGTGAAAAGTAAAAGGATACACAATAAAAAGTCAATTTCTTCTTCATGATAAAAATAAAGACAAACAACTAAGTTATTAAATAACCTACTAGATCACAAAAGAGACCTTTTTATATTCTCAGATAAATAGTCCTCGACGTTGACCAAGTGAGGAGAGAATGTAGTAGAGATCCCAATAATGTCTTCTTCAGTTTGGAAAAATGTAAATCCAAACCAACCAGTGATTAATCTTAATTCATGCAAAATGCTGTTTTACAGGGGGAATGAAATGGAGGGTTAGGCATGAATGTAACAGTCATTTGTTCAAGTGAATGTCTTTGTAGGCCATTCCATCATCAAATTCTTAGGGAGGAAAGCCAAAGGAGTTGAAGATGGCTATTAATGAGAGCAAATGAAACATTTTTATGTATTCATTTACTTTTCATTTAATTATCCATTTATTTATTTATTTATTTTTCTTTGTCTGCCTTCTACTATAAGATATAAGTACCATGAGGGCAAAGATCTTGCATTTTTGGTCACTGCTGTATTCCAGTGTATAGAATGAAGTCTGAATCATACAAAGCACTCAATTACTGTTTTTCCAGTGAATAAGTGACTGAATAAATGAAAATAAAATTTGTCCCCCCTAACTGAGTCCCTGGGAGGTGTCTTAAGGTCTTCAAAGTAGTAAGATTCAAACCAGTTTGGATTCAGTGTGCCTGTACTCTTGTGTCTGGAGGGGTTTCAGTGTATGGTAGCAACCAGTACTGATTGTTAAGAATTATGATTTCAGGAGCTCAGGCTTGGTGGAGATTGAAAGTCATATGACTGGTTCAGAGTTATCTTCCAAGCCCAAACCATGAACAATCTACTCTTCACTGAGGATGATAGAAGGTAGAGGAGAGGACCCAGGCTCTACAGCTGAACTTGGCCCAGATTTAAGACCGGCCTTACTTGTATGGATATTTGGTCACTTTGCCACAGCCCAAATATTCTGCTTGGGAAACTTGATTGTTGTGCCTTCTCCAAACCACTTCCAACAAAGAGACCTATTGGCCACTTTGTTGCTGAGATGTTTTAAGGAAAGTGAGTGGCACTTTGAGGTTCAGGAGTTTGTTCTCTACCACCTCAGACTTATGAAGTGACTGTGAATAAAAAGGAGCCTAAACTCAAAGGGAACATATTGACTGGGCAAGTCCCCATTTCACTGAGAATAACACTGGTGACTAGGCAGTTCTCCCCAGGAACGTCAACAACTGTTTGTCCAGCTCCTCGGCTACAGTCATTCAGTTCTGTATTCCCAAGGCTAATGTCTAGTTTCTATATTCCCAAGGCTAGACCCAAGAGCACCTCTCACTTATCCAGACCAGAGTTTCAATCAAGCCTTAGAGGGAATAAAGTGAACTCCAGAAGTTTCTGCTCTAACTAGAAAAACCACATGTCTCTTTTTGCCCAAGACAGTTCCAGTTTACATCTGATATTCTGGAGCTTTTTATTAATATTTTCACCAAGAGTATGTCAAAAATAACCTAATTCAAATGATAAGTTATATGGAAGCTCTAAGGATAAGGCGTACATAGTGCTTGAGCATTTCCATTTGGAGGATAAACTCAGATACTGGAGTAGCACAACCAGTTCTTTCAGAGGACACCCTGGTTAGCATTATAGGTATGTAACATTAGATATAAATAAGTAGCCTCAAAAGAAATTAAATGCTTATCAAATTAAAAATGTGTTTAATAAGTTAATAAATATTTGAATTCTGGCCTTATAATCCAGAGATTATACTACAAAATGACTATGTTACAGCAATAACTATGTCAGAAGTAATCATAATATGGATACTTTGCATTTGTAGAGTGGATGAGATATCAAAATTTCTTTATGTGCATTGTATGCATGGTTTTATTTAAACATTATAATGACTATTAGCTAAGTTAGTTCTCCCCTACTTGTTTTTTTTACAGACACAATAAGAGTGTTATGAAGAGTTTATATTTTAATGTATTTATTTTATGTGAAAAGGTGATGCTATAGAAGCACTCAGGACCATGTATTTTAAAAAAAATCTTTGCCAAATGGAATTAACTATATCTGGAAAGCCATAATCTCTCACCTCTTCTGTCTGTGGGTTCTGGTTCTTTGATTAGTGTTTACAGACAGCTGAATGCAATTCCAGATAAGATCATGTCTATAAACACAGGTGTTCAAGGCTAACAGCTCTCCAGAGGAGCAAACACTTGATCTTGGTCTCATTAGACACCTAATCTGATCCACTGAAATAAGGGCTCCAGATGGATTCATAATGTTACTTTGTATCTACAAAGGGCTTTTCTTTAAAGTTCAGAGCTTCACTTAACATGGCATGGTTGGAATTTGACAACCACACACAGACACACAGAGACACACACACAAGTGCACTTATGTATGTAGAGACCTAGCTATGGGACTTCAGTTAAGTAGCATAAACATTAGAAATATGAAGATCTGCATCTAGTATCTGCCAGTAAATAAAACAAAAACAAACAAACAAACAAAACCCCTAAGATTCTAGCATTTTGAAAGAATTGCCGTAAGTAATCCCAAACCAACCAGTTGTAACAGTTAGTGACCATTAAGTGAGCCTAGAAAACACAATAAAAAAATCCTTACATTTATAGGGAAATTTTACTTTTTGAACACATTATTTTATTTCATCCATAAAATTCTCTCATGATAATTTGTAGGACTGTTACGATTCCCCATTTACAGAGAAATGTAAATAAAAATTTCTCACATTTTACACAGTGTTCTCTAATTAATAATATCACATATATTATTTCCATGATTTTCAGAGTTGGTTAGATTTGAAACCGGTTCATGTATAATCTCACTTGGAGTCTCAGGATGTGTAGTCTAATAGCAGGGTGCTCACGTGCAGTGTGAAAGGAGTGGGGGTCTATCCCAGCTCCATTCTCTGGGATGCCTCTTCATCTCAGCATACACCTCCTGAAGCATCTCGCAGGAGCACCGAGAACAGACATCTTAGCAACATTTTTAAAAAAGTTTTCCTTTATATTTTATTAATCTTGTCAGGAAGTCGTATGAATTACAGAAAAGGAACTTAAGAAATGGAGATTTAGTGATGGCAGTCCTCTTGTTTGCAAGCAGTCAGTTAATACGCAGCCACAGAGGACCTTGAACCTTGGATTTATGGTCCTTATCCATTATTTTTCCACTCTTTGAGAAATGATTAAAATTAAAGTTCCAAACAATCAGGCTGCTTATGAATCCAAAAGAGAGCAGATTTTCTTGTTCTGGAAGTCTCCATATCACTGATTTGAATACATGGTAAGATTGATCAACCCATCATTATCCTGGCAAAGATCTCCAGCAGTTGGCTTTGTCCAGTTTTGTTCAGATAGAGCAGAGAATTTTTTTTTTTTTTTTTTTTACTACCTGAACTTCTAGGTGTTCAGACCCTGGATTCTATTACCAGAGAGCTTAAAGTACCTTCTGCTATTAAATAGAAGGCTGGTCCACTGGGGATGAGTCTTCGATACCAGAGGAGCCTCATTGCCTTCTGTGAGTTCCCCAGTAGATCAAGTGGCTGCTGTTGCCTAGTGTTCCCCCATCTAACAGTGTCCAGAAAGAAAACTGGATGCCACTTAAGCTCTGCACAGCTCCCTGGCACACCCAGTGCACAGAATCTTCACATGTATTCCCTGCTGTCTCCATTTGTGTGGCTCCCTTTTTCTTCCTGATCTCTTCTGTCAGCTCCTATTGAGTCAGAGAATGGTTAAAAAAAAAAAAAAAAAGTCTCTCTCCAATTGTACACACAAATTTTGGTCATTGTTGACCATGCTTTTAAAAGTTAGGTTGAAGTATGCCTGATTTATTTCTTGGTCCTACTGTGACCCATTCTTCCAAAATCGGTGGCTAATTCCTGTCCAGCTTCCTGAGATGGTAAAAGGAGAACATGAGATTTTTATGAGTGAGGTAGCATGAGGATTAATATTTTGGGATATTATGCTACCAAATATATATTTACCATCTTGCTAGCTCTCTAGCTATGAAATCTGTCTATGAAGACAGCTATCTTAATTTACTAAGTGATTTCAAAATAAAGGTCTTTCTATTATGGAGGAAATATATGTCTTAACTAAATTGGTAATTTCAAGAATTCTATTCCTATTTCTATTTATGCATATTATTTTTAAGAGAGAGGGTTCAGAAATAGTGTTTAATAAGTGTTAAATTTACTGAGCACCTACACACTGAACTAAAGACTTGACATGAACTGCCATATTTTAATCCTGATGAAATTTCTGTAAATTTGGAAAACTGAATAGGCTTTTTTTTTTTTTTTTTTTTTTTTTTTGTGGTACGCGGGCCACTCACTGCTGTGGCCTCTCCCATTGTGGAGCACAGGCTCCAGATGCACAGGCTCAGCGGCCAAGGCTCATGGGCCCAGCCGCTCCGCGGCATGTGGGATCTTCCCGGACCGGGGCACAAACTCGTGTCCCCTGCATCGGCAGGAGGACTCTCAACCACTGCGCCACCAGGGAAGCCCCTGAATAGGCTTTAAGATTCAAAATGGGACTTCCCTGGCAGCAGAGTCGTTGAGAATCCGCCTGCCAATGCAGGGGACTCGAGTTCGAGCCCTGGTCCTGGAAGATCCCACATGCCGCGGAGCAACTGAGCCCATGTGCCACAACTACTGAAGCCTGTGTGCCTAGAGCTCATGCTCTGCAACAAGAGAAGCCAGTGCAATGAGAAGCCTGTGCACCGCAACAAACAGTAGCCCCCGCTCGCCACAACTAGAGAAAGCCTGCGCACAGCAATGAAGACCTAACCCAGCCAAAAATAAATAAATAAATAAATAAATATATTTAAAAAAAAAGATTCAAAATAATGGCAGAGTGAATTGGGAGACAGTTTGGGGCAACCTGTCAGCTCATGTTATTTTATGTCACCTTATCCTTAAAAGCTTGCTCCCATTATAGGTGATAAAGTGACTGTAAATGTCAAATGTCAAATTCTCCAGGATCTTGAAAAATCTGCTGCCATAATAAGATGTGGAAAATCAGTTTAGAGATTCTAGGATGTGTCCGAAGTTGAACGTGTGAATTGTTAATTGTTTACTATTCACTTCTTGGAAGCTTTTGTATCATTGAACACGTAGAATTATTTTCCTTATTGCCACTGTCATTTGGCACATAAATACAATGTTATCTTGTTCTCAAGATCCCAGTCTTTTTTCTTTGTGTAGTAAAATGGTATGATATACCCCTCATGTGATCTTTACTGTGGGTAACTTACCATCCAGAGTACTCTCTGAACAACCCACCAGGCCTTTCTAATTGCTACAGAATTATAGGAGACATTGTTGTAAAGCAGCTTCAGTGGCCACCCTTACAGAGACACTAGCAGTTCTTAGGTGTAATAAAAATAACCACCACCTCTAATGCATCACTTGACATACGTATCACACTACCCTTTGGTATCACATTATACTCAATTATTTGGAAGTTATATATGTAATATTAGATACATTTAATGCCATTAGCCCTGCAGTATCTAAAGTGCTCAACAGAAATACAGTTCTAGGCTAGGAATTATTCTGAGTAATTGAAGTTTAATCATCTAAAGAATTTTCATCACCTCATTCACTTGAAACATTATTAACATACTTGATTTCTTTTATCCCTTAGAATTAGTACAGATACTTGGTAAAATGCCATGCAGTATTTAAAAACCTAAAGTACTGAGGGGTCTTCAGGTCACTGGTCTGAACATCGATTCTCTTTTTACATTACAAGAGATAATGACATGAAAGGTACAGTTAGAATTAAGTCAAGATTTACCATAGGTCTGTAGACTCCCTGAAGAAGATTGGTTTCTTTTGGTTTGTCCTTCCTTTACCGGTAGTAGACATCAGAAAACCACTGATTGCTTCAAAGTAGCTGAATTGTGGTAAAGAAATCATAGATTACAAAAAATGTTTTCATTACCACTTGGCACAAATTCAGAATAGGATTATTCTAAATAAGTTTCCTTTAAAAAACAAAATGATTTGTTCTATAAAATTTGTAATTATTTACAAAATTTTAGATACACATCTAATCATAAAACTTCACATGCTTTCAGACTGTCCATTGAAAGAGAAAGTGTCAATTTAGGGCACCGTCTAAATATAGAAGCTTTATGAGGGCTCAGAATATTAACATCATCTAAGTAATTTGAGAATTTCAAAAGACAATATATAAAGTCTTAAAATGCTCATATCTGGATACAAGATTTTATCCTTTAGTGACTGATCCTTAAAGTTCATATACATTGAATTGAACAGAAATTACCAAAGTTACTTGACAATGTTAATACATGTTAGATAATGTTTGTATACAGGAGGCTTCCCTTAAAATAATTTGATTCAGAGAAATTCAAGTTATGAAGAGTGATATCATTAAGTATATAAAAATGGTCATTCATTCAGTTAACACTTATTGAGGATTTATTATATATCAGATGCTGCAAACACTGAGATGAATACACAGACCTTAGGATAAAAGATGAATAACTCTGTCCTTATCCTGTGTTGGAATAAATAGCATGATAAATAATCAAACGAAGGGTACAAGAAAATGTTACATAGAACACAATAGAAGCATGAAGAAGGTAGAAGATGAAAGGTCAACATGGAAGGATGTACCTAACACTGAAATGATTTCCTATAAGGAGTTTGATTTTTGAAAGATGATAATTGTTGCTATGAAACAAAGTGGAAAGGGAATTTCAAGCAGAAACTTCAAATAGTTTGTTACAATGGGAGGAACTAGTGTAAGGATGAAGTAGGAAGAGCTGTGAAAATTGGTGAGGTTAAAGAGACAAGGCGAGCTTAGATCATGATAGTACGTTTGGATTTTATCCTACTTGTAACGTGCAAAATCTTTGTTTTAATCATTCTATATTACAGACAGAGTCTCTTGCTCTTTCTTTCTCATCTCTATGTCTATGTCCATGTCTATCTCTATCTCTCTTTTGTAACAGCTTTATTGAGATATAATTCATATAGCACCAAGCAATTTATCTACTTAATGTATAATTCAGTGTTTTAACATATATTCAGAGAATTGTGCAACCATCCCCACACTCAATTTTATAATATTTTTACTAATCCAAAAAGAAAAGCTCTACACTATAACAATCATCCTATTTCTCTCCAAACTTTCCAACCCTAGGCAACCACTAATCTAGTTTACGTCTCTGTAGATTTTTATATCTTGGACTGTTCATACAAAATGTCCTTTACTTATCATGATGATTTCAAAGTTTTTCCATGTTGTAGCCTGCATTAGTACTTCATTTGTTTTTTATATACTGGTTAATATTCTTGTTGTATGGATGCACTATATTTATTTATTTATTTATTATTGATCAGTTAATAGACAGCTGGACTATTTCCATTTTGGAGCTATTATGAATAGTGCTGCTTTGAAAATGTGTATATAAGTTTTTTTAGCTATATTCTCTTGGACATACTACTGGTACAGGAATTACTGAGTAATATGATGACTCTTTGTTTAGTCTTTTGAGGAACTACCTATTTCCAAAATAGCTGCATCATTTTGTATTCCCACCATCAATGTATGAAAGTTTCAAACTCTCCACATCCTCACCAAAACATCTAGGAATCTTTTTAATTACAGCCATCTTAGTGGAAATAAGTAATATCTCATTATAGTTTGATAGCAAATATTTAGTTACTAATGATGTCGAAGAAATTTCATCTGCTTATTGAGCATTTGTACATATTCTTTGGAGAAATTTCTACTCAGCTATTTTGACCACTTTGGATTTGGTGATTTTTCATATTATTATTTAATTAAGAGTGTTTATGTTTTAATTCAAGTGTCTCATCAGATATATGATTTGCAGCTAATTTCTCCTATTCTGTGTTTGTACTTTACTGAGAGTGTCTTTTGAAGTACAGAATTTTTAATTTTCATGAAGTTTAATTTATCCACATTTTCTTTTCATACTTGTGCTTTGGTGTTATATTTAACAAATAATTGCCTAATCCAAGGTCATGAAGACTTACCCCTATGTTTTCTTCTAAGAGTTTTATCATTTTAGCTCTTACATTTAGGGCTTTGGTCCACTTTGAGCTTTTGTTGTTGCTGTTGTTTATTTATTTATTTGTTTTTGTATGTGATGGGAAGGGCTTTAACTTCATTATTTTGCATGTAGTTATCAAGTTATCCCAGCATCACTAGTTGAAAAGACTATTAATTTCTCCTTATTTGATTACTTTGCCTTTCTTGTCAAAAATAACTTGTTTGTAAATGAAAGGGTTTATTTGTGGTCTCTTAATACTATATCTATATGTCTATCATTATTCAAGTATCACACTGACATGCTTATTGTAGCCTTGTAGTAAGGTTTGAAAATGGAAGTATGAACAAATCCAAATTTGTTGTTATTTATCAAGATTGTTTTTGGTATTCTAGGTCCCAAGGATTTCCATATGAATTTTAAGGTCAGCCTATCAATTTCTGTCAAAAATCAGTGGGGGATTTTTATCTGGTTGTATTGAATCTGTAGATCAATTTGGGAAATACTGTTACCTTGAAACTATTAAGTCTTCCAGCCCACGAACATGGGGTGCCATTTCATTTATTTAGTTTCTTTCAACAATATATATTTTTTTTAGTTTTTAGGATATGTTATCTTTTTATTTAAACCTATTTCTAATTATCTTACTCTTTTGGAAGTATGGTAAATTGAAGTGCTTTCTTGATTTCATTTAAAATTAGTCATTGCAACTGTATAGAAGTATAATTGCTTTTTGTACATTGACCTTGTATCCTCCAACATTACTGAACTCATTCATTAGTTCTTATGGTTATTTTAATAGATTCCTTAGAATTTTTAATATTCAAAGTCATATATCTGAAAATTGAGATAGTTTTACATATTCATTTACAAAATAGATGTCTTTATTTTGCCTAATTCTGGCTAGAATTTCCTGTATAATGTTAACTGTATGTGGCGAGTGAATTTTTCCCAGTCCTAGGGAACGATATCCAGACTTTCACCATGAAAAACAGTGTTAGCTGTGGACTTTTCCTCAATGCTCCTCATCAGGACTTGGAAGTTCTATCTCTAGTGTTTTTGAGTATTTAATATTAAGGATTGTTGGATTTTTTCAAATGTTTTTCTTCATCTATTGAAACAATCATGTTGTTTTTAATCTATCGGTATGGTATTTACATTAATTTAATTTCAGATATTTAATCTTACATTACTGGGAAAAATCCCATTTATTCCTTTTATGTGTATAATCCTTTTATATGTCACTGAATATGTTGTACTGGTATTTTACTGTGGATTTTGCATCAATATTCGTAAGTGATTTAGTATGTAGTTTTATTTTCCTGTGTTGTCTTTCTCTAATTTTGCTATCAGAGTAATACTGGTGTCATAAACAAAGTTGGAAAGTATTCCTTCCTCTTCTATTTTTGGTAGAGATTGCTAAGAATTGGTATTAATTCTTCCTTAAATGTTGGGAAAATTTTACAATTGAGACCATCTGAGCTTGGGAATTACTTTTTTATTTCTAATTTAATCTCTTACTTTCATGCAACTATTCAGATTTTCTATTAATACTTGAGTCAGCTTTGGTAGTTTTTGCATTTCTAGAAATTTATCAATTTCATCTAATATATCTAATTTTTAAATTATTATTTGTACATAGTATCCTATTAAAATTCTATTTGTTAATAAGTTTGGTAGAAACATCCTCTTTCATTTCTTTTTTTTTTTTTTTTTTTTTTGTGGTACGCGGGCCTCTCACTGTTGTGGCCTCTCCTGTTGTGGAGCGCAGGCTCAGTGGCCATGGCTCATGGGCCTAGCCGCTCCGCGGCATGTGGGATCTTCCTGGACCAGGGCACGAACTCGTATCCCCTGCATCGGCAGGCGGACTCTCAACCACTGCACCACCAGGGAAGCCCCATCCTCTTTCATTTCTGATTTTTGTAATTTGAATCTTCTCTGTTTTTTCTGCTTAGTCTAGCTAAAATTTTGTTACTTTTGTTGATCTTTTTACCATTCAACTGTTGATCCAATTGATTTTTTTTCTGTTGTTTTCCTAGTCCTAATTTTTGTTAATTTCCACTCTAATAGTGGAATAATTTCCACTCTAATAGTCTTATTTTTGTTAATTTCCACCTTCCACTTTCTTTAGGTTTAGTTTGATTTTTTTTTTCTTTTTAATGGCTTAAGGGCAAAGATTAAGTTATCAAAATTTTTCTTCTTTTTTAATACAGGATTTAAACTTCTTGGTAAATAAGTTTCTTTCTTTGATTCCTTTCATAAGTTGTATCTGTCATACCATCATTTTCATTAATCTCATAGTATTTTCTAATTTTCCTCATGATTTCTTATTTTTCTCATTGGCTATTTATAAGTGCATATTTTAACTTCAACATATTTTTAAATTTCCCAAATTTATTTCTATTTTCTAATTTAGTTTCATTGTGTTTGGACAACATACTTTGTATAATTTCAGTCATTTTAAATTTAATGGGGGTTATGTCCACGCATGTGGCAAATTATGGAGAATATTCTGTGTACACTTGTAAAAAATGTGTATTGTTCTATTTGGGGTTTAAAAGTTCTACAGATGTCTGTTAGGTCTACTTGGTTTACAGAGTTGTTTAGGTCTTTTGTGTCCTTGCTGAAATTATTTGTACCTGGTCTACCCATTATTCATAGTGGGATATTGAGGTCTTAAAAATAACTGTTGAGGGCTTCCCTGGTGGCGCAGTGGTTGAGAGTCCGCCTGCCGATGCAGGGGACACGGGTTCGTGCCCCGGTTCGGGAAGATCCCACATGCTGTGGAGCGGCTGGGCCCGTGAGCCATGGCCGCTGAGCCTGGCGTCCGGAGCCTGTGCTCCACAAGGGGAGAGGCCACAACAGTGAGAGGCCCACATACAGCCAAAAAAAAAAAAAAAAAAAAAAAAAAAAATAACTGTTGAATAGCTTGGTTTTTTTCTACCTTCAGTTCTGTCAGTTTTTGCTTCATGTAGTTTGGGGCTCTGTTATTAGGTCCAAAAATATTTATAATTATTATATATTCCTAATTAATTGAATCTTTTATCATTATAAAATGTCTTTGTACCTAGTAATATTTTTGTTTTAAAGTCTGTTTTGTCTAATATTAATCAGGTCACTCCAGCTTTCTCATTGTTGCTATTTGCATAGTATTTTTAATGTGTATATGTTACAACCCCCCCCCCCAATAGTTATAACTATTACTCTATACAATTTTCTGTCTTTTAAAACTAAGAGAATAAAGTAGAGCATGTTTATACTTATAGAGTTTGTTATAATAACTTTCCTATTTAACATTTCTGATTATTTTTATTTGTTCCTGTAGATTCAAGTTACCATCTGGTATCATTTCTTTACTTCAACACAGCTTTGCCCCCAACCACCTCCTTTGTGCTTTTATTGACATATATATTACATATATGTTTCAGGCCTGAAAATAGAATTACTTTTTTCTAATATAATTGCTTTATAATCAGTTAACAGAAGAAAGAAAAATATACATTTATACAGCCTTTTACAATTACATAATTACCTTAACTGATGCTTATTGTTTTTTGGTGTGGATTCAAATTACAGTCTGAGATTATTTGCTTTCCATCTGAAGATCTTCCTTTAATATTTATTATAAGGCTGATCTGTTAATTTCAATTTTCTTCACCTTTAGTTTATTTAAGAATTCCATTTTTTTACTTTTATTTTTGAAAGATAGATTTACTAGATGTAAAGATTCTTGACTGTTTTTTTTTTTTTATTTCAGCATGTTGAGTATGTCATCATGCTGTCTTCTGCTTATATTGTTTCTGATGCAAATTCATCTATTAGTCTTATTGGGACTATCATATATTCAATGAGTAAGTTTTCCTTTGCTGCTCTCAAGGTTTTCTCATTATCTATAGTTTTCAGCATTTTTATTATTAGAGGTCTGTTTGTGAATGTAATTTGTGTTTATCCTATTTGGAGTTTGTTAGTTTGTTCGCTGTATAGTTTGATGTTTTCCATCAAATTTGAGAAGATTTCAGTCCTTGTTTCTTCAAATATTCTGCTTTTTCTCTCTTTCCTCTTATTCTGGTACTAGACTTATATGTATGTTGGTATGCTTAATAGTATTTTATCTACTTCTGTTTTTTATTGTTCTTTCTTATTTCTCTCTGTTTTGGATTGCATTATCTCTAAAATTCTATCTTCAAGTTCATTGATTGTTTCTTTTGCTAGTTCACATCTGTTTGATTTGATCACTTTTAGTGAATTTTTTATTTCATTTGTTGTACTTTTCAACTCCAGAATTTCCATTTGGGTTTTCTAAAAATAACTTATATCTCTTTCTTGATATAGTCCATTTGACAAGACATCATTATCACACTTTATTTAAGTATGCTTTTCTTTAGATTTTTTAAGCAAATTCATAATGACTGCTTGCTGTCTTTGTCTATTAAATCTGTCATCAGAGCCTTCTCAGAAGCAGTTGCTTTTTGCTTTTGTTCTTGCATATGAGTCAGACATTCCTGTTTGTTTGACTATGTGCTAATTTTTGTTGAAACCTGGACATTTAGATAATATATTTTAGCAACACTGGATAGTGATTCCAGCCCCAATTTAGCACTTGTTGTTGATGTTTGTTTGTTTGTTTGTTTGATGACTGGCTGTAATATTTTAGTGAAGTTTACCTATCTCATAGTGTGAAGCCATTAATGTTGTTCCTCAGAGAGCACAGCATTAAACATGCATACAGTCATCTGGAATGGCAGTGGTTTTGGCTGATTGTCCTGAAAAATTGTATGCCTCTGTTCATATGCACCCAGGTATTAGCCTTGACTAAGTATAGGCTCATTGCTCTATTGCTTTTAATTATGTCCTGGACCATATTTGCTCTACCATCTTATTCTATTAAATCTGGGCCCTGTTACATGAGTAGATTTCTAGACTAATGTTTAAAGTTAATTCTTGACCTATGAGGGCTCTTTTTTGCTGTTTATTACTTTTTTTTTTTTTTTTTTTGGCTTCACCACACAATTTGTGGGATCTTAGTTCCCTGACAAGGGATTGAACCTAGGCCCTTGACAGTGAGAGTGCAGAGTACTAACCACTGGACCACCAGGGAGTTCCCTACAGTTTAACTTGTTGCCATCATTAAGTGAACAGCCTCCTCTTAATTGCTTACTATGATAATCTCCATTATTTTCAAGAGAGCCCTTAAGCTTGAACTTCCTCACACTGTGTTTCAAATAAATTAAGTTCCTATGGGGAGAGCTTTAGAACTTTCTGTTATTATACCACACCACCTCCTGTGGGTAAAATCTCTGAACCACAGCTCTGGAATTTGGGACAGGAACATTGACCTACTTTTCTTGGATTGATAGCCACATTTAACACATAAATCACTGTGTATTTTCAACTTGCTTCTCCTAGTGGGGGACTTATTCCAATTCAAACAAGCTGTAGCAAGTAAAATCAGGGATCAAGTAGTCTCAAAATGTTGTTCCTGGGTTAGAGCCTCCATTTTATGAATGAGATATAGGAGGGGAAAGGGAGAACTTAACTCCTCAGTCACACTCATCTGGACTTTAGACTCTGCAGCACAGAGCTGGAGAAAATGGGAATTTTCCTTCTATTTCTGCTTTTTGAGAGTTTTTATCATGAAAGGGTATCAACATTTGTCAAATGCTTTTTCATGCATATATTGAGATAATCATATGATTTATATCCTTTATTCTGCTAACATGGAGTATCACATTAATATACTAATACTAGGTAAGAAAAGACAGATTCTGTAGCATTCGAACACCAACCTGCTCTTCCGCTAGCTCCCCACAACATGATGAAACCCTATCCCAGGCAAGTTCAGCCAATAAAACAGGGCTGCCTTTTCCTGTCAAAGGCTATTGTATTTCCACTTGAGGAGAAGATCACCAGCATTTGCACAGAGATTGTATTGAATCTATAGATTCCTTCAAATAGTACAGACATTTTAACAATATTAAGTCCATGAAGATAAGATATCTTTCTATTTGTTTGTGTCTTGTTTAATTTCTTTCACTAACATTTTGTAGGTTTTTGTAAATAAATCTTTTATCTCCTTAATTAAGTTTATCCAATAGTGTATTTTCTTTTTGACACTATTGTAAATGTGTTGTTAATCAGTAATCAAAACCTCCCAACAAAGAAAAGCCCAAGACCAAATGGCTTGACTGGTGAATTCCACCAAATATTAAAGAAGAATTAATGCCAATCCTTCTGAAACTCTTCTAAAAAATTGAAGAGACAGAAACATTTCCCAATTCATTTTAGAAGGCCAAAATTACTGAGATACCAAAGCCAGAAAAATGTACCACAAGAAAACTGGAGGCCAATATCCCTGAAGAATACAATGCAAAAATCCTCAACAAAATACTATCAGACTGAATCCAACAGCACATTACAAAAATCATTCACCATTATCTTATGAGATTTATCCCCAGGATGTAATGATGGATCAACATAAAAAATCAATTAATGTGATATACCACATTATCAGAATAAAGGATAAATCATATGTTATCTCAATAGATGCATAAAAAGCATTTGACAAATTTCAACAAAGTTTTGTGATAAAAACTCTAAAAAAATTATAAATAGAAGGAAAATTCTTCAATACCATAAATGCTATGTATGAAAAGCCCACAGCTAACATCATACTCAATGGTAAAAAATTAGAAGTTTTTCCTTTAAAATCAGAAACAGGAAGTGATGCCCACTGTAACCGCTTTTATTTGACAGTACTAGTAGTTTTAGTTAGAGCAATTAGACAAGAAAAATAAAGAAAAACATCCAAATTAGCGAGGATAAGATAAAATTATGCCTGTTGGCTGATGGCTGGTCTTAAATATAGAAAGTCCCACAGATTCCATTAAAAAAAAACAAACTGTTAAAACTAATAAACATATTCAGTCAAGTTGTAGGATACAAAAATCAATGTGCAAAAGTAGTTGTATTTCTATACACTAACAATGAACTATCTGAAAAGGAAATTAAAGAAAATAAAATTCTGACACTTTAAAAATTTTTAACACTTATTATTTTTATATTGCTTGATTTAATTGGTAACAAAAGCAATGATAGTGACAGTTTGGCCTCATTACTCATTTAAACAGAATGCCAATAATATTTCACTATAGTAGTAGAACTTTTACTACTAATTTTTTAAACAGCTGTATTGAGATACAATTCATATACCATACAACTCTCCATTTAAAGTATATATTTTAATGTTTTTTACTATATTTGCAGATATATACAATGATGCCCACAGTCAATTTTAGAACATTTTCATCACCTTAAAAATAAACCCTGATATTGAACTGCATGAGCTGTTTATATATTTTGGAGATTAATCCCTTGTAGGCTGCTTCGTTTGAAAAATTTTCTCCCATTCTGATGGTTGTCTTTTGTTTATGTTTCCCCTTGCTGTGAAAAAGCTTTTAAGTTTAATTAGATCCCATTTGTTTATTTTTGTTTTTATTTCCAAAACCCAATAAAAAAATGGGCAGAAGATCTAAATAGACATTTCTCCAAAGGAGACATACAGATGGCCAAAAAGCACATGGAAAGATGCTCAACATCACCAATTATTAGAGAAATGCAAATCAAAACTACAATGAGGTATAACCTCACACTGGTCAGAATGGCCATCATCAGAAGATCTAGAAACAATAAATGAAAAAGGTGTGGAGGAAAGGGAACCCTCTTGCACTGTTGATGGGAATGTAAATTGATACAGCCACTATGGAGAACAGTATGGAGGTTCCTTAACTAAAAATAGAACTACCATATGACCCAGCAATCCCACTCCTGGGCATATACCTGGAGAAAACCATAATTCCAAAAGATACATAGTGGTGAGCTATATCCACCAGTAGGCTGGCAGCAACCATAGGCCCCCCTGAGGCCCCTGGCCACTGTGGGACCCAGAACCCCATTAGGGGGTCCAGGAACCATCCCCGCTCACTGGTGGGCTGACACTAGCCCAGGAACCCATCCTCATTTATTAGTGGGCAGGTGGACTTTCAACCGCTATGCCACCAGGGAAGCCCCTTGCTACATTTTTAAAGAAGCTTTTCTTCTGGACAATTTTTCTATTGGTCCTGGTTCTCCATGGGGTTTGCTTCTTTTGATGCAATCAGCTGCAACAAGTCACCTCTCCCCAAAAGGACTTGCTCTGGACTCTCTCACTGGTTTGCTCGGTGCAGACTGCTTTGGGTAGACAGCTGGCTCATACTGGTCTCATTGGATTCACATTGTCACTCTTACTGAGTGGAATTGGTTGGAGTCCTGGTAATGTATGTGACTTGATAGGAGGTGAATCTTGCTGTTATGTGACATAAGAAAATAGGTTTAAAGATAATCTGACACCTGGAGATCAGTATTATTTTCTCACAAAAGAAGGTGTTTTTTTTTTTTTTTTATCAGTAGGGTAAGAATTAAAACTGAGCGTATTTGTCTCAGAAAATAAAATCTTTACTTCCTCATAAGGATATTCTATAGTTACCACACATGGGTATCATTTTCAGTGGAGAAAGTAATTTTGGAATTTGTTGAAATCCAAGTGGCAATGGGAAAGATTATTGATTAGAAAAAAATGATTTGCTTTGATATTTGCTGTACCTAGGCTTGATATATATATATGTTTCAGGTAAGAAATTGTGTATTACACATAAATTATGCAAGAATTCTGATTCATTGCAATTTTTGTTTAATTTACAGAATAAAAAAACAAACAAAAACATCCCAGAGTCATCCTCTTTTTTATATTTCTTATTAGAATTACTGAAGTCATCTGACAGCAGTGATTTTTCTGATCCAAGAAGGGGTGTAATTATCAACTTTTTTTTCATTCTGAACACTAATCTAACTTTAAAATTCTCTCATCTATTTCATGTCTAATGGAGAGATGCCTGTAGGGTGTTATTATTCTCTTTCTCCTTTGAGGAGATTACAGGAAGAAATTATATTATCTTACAGAGGAGGAGAAAGCTTACAGAAAATGTTAATAAGAATTAGGGTGGAAGAAGTTATTAAGGAAAGTAATTTTTAGTGGATTATTTATTTTAAGATATGTGTGTTTACTCTAAAAACTTAGATGAGGACTTCTGGATATCAGCTATGAAGTTAGTACTGTCCTGTCCCCATAAATATTACATTCTGTAATTTTGTATGTTCTCAAAAATTAGAAACTTGACAAAGCACTCTTTTTATTGAGATATAGTTGACATGTGATACTGTGTAAGTTTAAATTGTATGTGTTGATTTGATACTCATATATTGCAATATGATTACCGCCTTAGCATTAGCTAACACCTCCATGAATTCAGAAGATTATTATTTTTTTTGTGGTGAAAACATTTAAGATCCAATATCCTAGCAACTTTCAAGTATATAATACATTATTGTTAATTATAATCACAGTGCTGTGTATTAACTCCCCAGAACTTACCCATCTTCTAAATGTGCATTTGTATCCTTTGACCACCTTCTCTCCAGTTTCCCCGCTCCACCCTATGGAAACCAGCATTTTTCTGTTTCTACAGGTGCAGCTTTTTTTTCACACATATGTGGTATCGTATAGTGTTTGTCTTTCTCAGTCTGACTTATCTCACTTAGCATAATACCCTCAAGTTACTTCCATGTTGTTGAAAATGGCAGAATTTCCTTTCTTCTCATAGTTGAATAATATTACATTCTACATACTACCACATCTTCTTTTTCTGTTCATCCTCTGACTGACACTTAGGTTTTGTCCATATTTTGGCTATTGTAAATAATGGTACGTTAAACTTGGAACTACAGCTATCTTTTCAATATCCCATTTTAAGTTAATTTATATATATACCTAAGAAAAGGATAGCTGAGTCATATGGTAGCTCTCTTTTTGGTTTTGGGGGGAGCCTCCATGCTGGTTTCCATTGTGGTGGCACCAATGTACATTTCCTCCAACAGCTGTAAGGATTTCCTTTCCTCCACATCCTTGCCAAAACTTGTTCTCTCCTGTCATTTAGATGACAGCCATTCTAACAGGTGTGAGGTGATACTGCATTGTGGTTTTGATTTACATTTCTCTGATGATTAGTAACATTGAACATCTTTCATGTGCCTTTATTATTTGTACGTCTTCTTGGGAAAATTTTCTCTTTAGTTCCTCTGCCCACTTGTTAAATGGATTGTTTGTTTATTATTGAGTTGTGTGGATTCTTCATATATTTAGAATACTAACCCCATATCAGATACACAGTTTACAAATATTTACTCCTCTCCTGTAGGTTACCTTTTCATTTTCTTGATTGTTTATTTTGCTGTACAGAGGCTTTTTTGTTTGACGTAGTTCGACTTGTTGATTCTTGCTTTTGTTGCTTTTGCTTTAGGTGGTGTATCCAAAAAATTGTTGCCAAGATCAATGTCCAGTAGCTTTTCCATGTTTTCTTCTAGGAGTTTTACTATTTCAGGTCTTATGTCTAACTCTTTGTTCCATTTTGAGTTAATTTTGTTAGTGGTATAAGATAGGGGATCAATTGCATTTTTCTGCATGTGGTTATCCAGTTTTCCCCAACATTATATACTGAAGAAGCTATTCTTTCCCCATTGAGCATTCTTGGCTCCCTTGTCAAATATTAGTTGACTATATATGCAGGGGTTTATTTTGGGCTCTCTGTTTTGTTGGTCTAGGCGTTTATTTTTATGTGAGTACAATACTATTACTGTTTTGATTAGTATAGTTTGAAATCAGGAAATGTGATACTTCCAGCTTTGTTCTTCTTTCTTAGGATTGTCTTTGCTATTTGGGGTCACTTGTGGTTTCATACAATGTTTAGGATTTTTTTTTCTAATTCTGTGAAAAACGCCTTTGGAATTTTGATAAAGATTACATTAAATTTATATATGGCTTTGGGTAGTATGGGCATTTTAACAACATTAATTCTTCTGACCAGTGAACATTGGATGTCTTTCTGTTTCTGTCTTTTTCAATTTTTTTCATCAAAGTGTTGTATTTTTCATTATACAGATCTTTCTTTTTCTTGGTTAAATACATTTCTATGTATTTTATTGTCTTTGATGCTATGGTGAGTGGGATTGTTTTCTTTTTTTCCAGATATTTTATTGTTTGTGTGGAAAAACACAACTGATTTTTGTATGTTGATTTTTATGCAGCAACTTTACTGAATTTGTTGATTAGTTTCAACAATTTTTTGTTGAGTCTTTAGGATTTTCTATCTACAAGATCATGTCATCTGTAGATACAGTTTTGCTTTCTCCTTTCTGATTTGGGTGCCTTTTATTTTTTATATTGCATTATTGCTCTAGCTTGGACTTCCAGTACTATATTGAATAAGAGTAGTGAAAGTGGATACCCTTGTCCTCTTCCTGATCTTTGAGAAAAAGCTTTCATCTTTTCACCACTGAGTATAATGTTACCTGTGGCTTTGTTGTATCTGACCTTTATTATGTTAAGGTATGTTCCTTTTATACCAAATTTCTTGAGGGTTTTTATTATAAAAGGATTTTGTATTTTGTCGGGGTAATTCAATGGGAAAAATAAAAATATGTTTATAAATATTGCTAGAAAAAATGTGCTTTGTGTTTTCATACGAACATGGACACATTTTTCCTTCCATACACAAGAATTATTTTGAAATGGAAATAAAATCCAGAATTATAAAGTTTCTGGATATTGACATAGGATAATTGTAGTTTTATGTTAAGTGAAGTTTGTTTTCATGGATAGGACACAGAAAAGACAAACCATAAAAGAAGAAAATTTAAATTGGATTTTATCAAAATAAAAAATTCTGCTTAATCAAAAGATAGCAGTTAAGAATGTGAATAGACAAATTAGTATCTGGGAAAATATTTGCAGCAATATATGAAAAAACTTTTATCTACGATATATACAGAAACTTTACAAGTCAATAGTAAATGACAGCACAATAATTAATAGGCAAAATACTTAAACAGAATTGTCACAAAAAATGTTCAAATGGCCTAGAAGCACATGAAAAGATACTCAATCTCACTAGTAATCAGGGAAATGTAAATTACAACCACAATGATATTCCATTACACATCCACTAGAATGGAAAAAAGTTTAAATAAAAATTTCTGACAAATATTTATAGGGATATGGCATAACTAGAACTTTGATACATTGGTGACAGGGGCTAAAAATAATTTAATCATTTTGAAGAACTATGCAGAAGTTAATTATAAAGTTAAAAATGAATCTACTTTGTGATACAGTGATTTTACTCTCAAGTACTGACTCAACAAAAGTACAAGCAGATGTTCACCAAAGACTGGCCTGAGAATGTTCATAGCAAGTTTAATTGTAACAGACTCAAACTGGAAAAAAAAGAAAAGAAAATGTCCCTCTGCTTGTTAATGATAAACAAATGATTTTATAACCATACAATTGAATTATTTCATAGCAATTTAAGAATTGCAATTTAGTTTATGTTAGTTGTATCTCAATTTAAAAATACAGTGGGACGTCCCTGGTGGTGCAGTGGTTAACAGTCTGCCTGCCAATGCAGGGGACATGGGTTCAAGCCCTGGTCCAGGAAGATCCCACATGCTGCAGAGCAACTAAGCCCGTGCACCACAACTACTGAGCCTACGCTCTAGAGCCCGCGAGCCACAACTACTGAAGCCCACACGCCTACGGCCTGTGCTCCACGACAAGAGAAGCCACCGCAATGAGAAGCCCACGCACCGCAACGAAGAGTAGCCCCTGCTCGCTGCAACTAGAGAAAGCCCGCGCTCAGCAACGAAGACCCAACGCAGCGATAAATAAATAAATAAATAAATAAATAAATAAATTTAAAATAAAATAAAAATACAGCATGATATATTCTGTGAAGGCAGGGATGGAGAACTGAAGCAAACATAGAAGAGGCACTCGGCACAGGCATGCTGGTAATGGAGCTGTCCCCGTTCGTAGGGATGACATGGCCTTTTTGTGAAATAGGCTAGACCAGGAGCCAAGCTGGGTGTCACACCATAGGGAAACTAAGCTAAAAGTGGGAAAGTCAAACTGTTGATCTAGATGTGCTTTTCCTTTCCTTTTAAAAAATTCCTTGCCTTGACCTTTTAAATTGTTCCGGTTCATTCTCATTAGTGCCAAAGGGAAATAGAGACACTTCTTCATCCTTGCATGAACCTGACGACAGTGTCCACAGGAGGCCTGAACAAGGATTGGAAGATGTGGCATGTGAAGAAGATGCTCAGTGGATATATTCTCAGAGTGTGGTCCCAAGAAGAAAAGGGTCAGCATCAGCTGGGAGCTTGTTAGAAATACAGATTCTCAAGTCACAACTCAGGTCTGCAGAGGCGGAAATGGCATGCGTGGTCATTGGTGTTTGAAACATAGCTCTCAAAGGGACTCTGATGTACACTGAGATTTGAGAGATGGTGCTCAAAGGAAAAGACTGTTCTCAGGGGGAAATCGTCAAGGTTACAGCACCTCCTTCCAGTGGGTTCATGTTCCATTCTTGAAGGTTTAGTTTTCTATTGTGTGTTGTAGGTACGAGGTGGCACTTAAGGATTTATATTCTGATAAATCCCCATGGAGCGCTGATGCTGCTGGGTGGGACACCACACTTTGAGAACAGAGTATTATATGATTAGAGACAAAAAGTGTCTTTATATGAGGTCAGGGAAGCTTCCTGGAGGAGCAGAGATCTGCGGGAGTCTTCAAAGAGGTAAATTTAAGGACGATTTTTTTTTTTTAAGAAATGATAGTAAGAGGATTATAAGCCAGTTAAACCCTACATGATTAGAGTTAAGAAGGTGTGAACTATTAGGATGGTGAGAAATCATTGAGAATAGAAAAGAGATATACTATTCTGATAACAAGGTGCTGCTGGGCAGTAGGAGAAAATAAAGGCTGTGGAGGAAAACGGGGAGGCCAGTTTATCTGCTGAGCGCACACTGATGGCTTGTTTTCTAACCCCTCGTTTCACAAAATGACTCTAACTCCTTTGGAATTGATTTCCTGGTTTGCTGTCATGTAAATAGATCTTAATCCACATTCCCCCTAATCTCTAAAGCCATCATGCTAGTCTCTTCATGTCTTATGTATATATGTTCTTCTCTCCTCCTCATCTAATTTCCTTTTACCCGAGAGGGAATTTGTTTAGTGTAATACACATTTCAAAACCGTTTTACCTATCTCAGCAAATTGTATCCTCACAACCACCACTGACATATTGCTCCACTTTCCAAATGGGGACACTGCAGCTCAGAGGGCTCAAGTGTCCCATCCAAGGTCCTGTAGGTTATTAGAAACAGAATTGACCCCTAGGAAATGCTCCTTATGTTCTGGAAGTATTAGTATCTTTGACTTGTCCTGGCTTCGGGACTTTTCTAGGAAGCCAGTGTAAGAGAGAAGAGATCGTTCATAGAATCCTTCCAAAACATAACTCTTACTGTCTGTCACTGCCTTTTAATTTTCCCCTGCTACCTCCTATTACTTTCCTTAGTAACTGTATTATTTAGCTCTATTAAATATTTAAGAGTGCAGGATGAGAGATGCCATGCAAAATAAAGTTTTATTATCCATAGGATGCAAGAACACATGTATATTATGTGAGGAGACAGATGCACAATCCAGAGAAAGACTATGCCCCCAAGCTATCTCTTATCATCTCCCTGGCTTGGGTCTTGCCATGGCTATTTATGCCTTTCTGACCTCCAAGAGGAATGACTTCACTTCTGCATTCCTGCTAAAAGGCAAACTCAGGGCTGTTCAGAGTGCTGTGTCACTGTGACCAGTGTCACCGAATCAATCTTCTAAAAGGATTAAAGATCAGGAATCACTTAGACATTTCCAGTTCATGGCTTTTCTAGAGTGGTTAACCTCTAACCCATATCCAAGGTGACAGAACAGCTAATTAGCAGAGTTCAAACTGGACCCTACGTTTGCTAATCTCTAGTTGAAGTTTGTTTGCATTTACCTCTGGCTATAGGAATCCATTTTGTTCTTGATTACTGAACGTATAGTGAGGCATTCTACGTGGTCATTTTTGACCAGTGGTCTTAAGGCGACTCTGGGCAAGGAGAATGGATGATGCTGACATTGTGTATATAACTTTGTAGCAACGATATCCGGGTCTCAAACTTTCTTTTGTTTTGACGATCTTTCCACCTGGCGGTCTTCATGTATATAACCATTGAGTCCTGACAGATGGTGTTGCATGATAAATATTTGCTTACCCATTCATTCTTTTTTCTTTGATGAATATTTAGTGAGATCCAGTTTTTGCTATGTATTGTTTTAGTCACTGAGGATAAAACACTAAATGAAAGAAACAAGGTTTTCACTCTCTCAATCCTAGTGGGGGAGACAGATATTAAGGAAATAAATGTATGAATGAATGAGGGTTGCTAAGTGCCATGAGAGCATATACAGGAAGTTTGGTAACATGTCATGTACTGAATATCTAAATAAGTGAACTATTATCTAAATAAGTCTGCATGAGGTAGAAAAAGATTACTCTTTAGCTCCTATTGGGTAATAAAAAAATAATAAATGAAGGTTAAGTCAATATGGAGTTGAAATTAGATGGTGGTGATGTCACTGTAGGGAGCAGAATAATGGTCCCCAAAGGTGACCAGGACCTAGGAACTCATGAATATGTTTTCTTCCACGGCAAAAGGGACTCTGCAGATGTGGTGAAGGTTTAAGGACCTTCAGATAGGGAGATTATTCTGGGTTACCTGGTAGGCTCAATCTAATTGTATGAATCTTTAAAAGTGGAGAACCTTTCCTGACTGTGGTCAGAAAAAGAGATATGACAACAGAAGCAGGGTCATACGGATGGCAGCACGAGAAGGACTCAAACTGTTGTTGCTGGTTTTGAAGATGGAGAGAAGGGACCATAAGCCAAGGAATACAGGAAGGCTCTACAAGCTAGACTAGGTAAGGAAACAGATTGTCCCCAGAGTCTTGAGAGAGAGTGCAGTTCTGGCCTTCAGACACTTCAATTTTAATCCAGTGAGGCTAGCAGGGGACTTCTAACATGCAGAGCCGCAACATAGTAAACTTGTGTTGTTTCAAACCAATGAATTAGTGGTAATTTGCTTCAGCCACAACAGGAAATTAATACAATCACTACAGAGGTGACTGTGAGGTCAGTAGAATCAGAGCATCATTATCTTCACTTACCCCCATCTGTCTTGGTTTTTCTTTCCTGGTAGCAATATATTCTTTCTTCTCCAAAAGGCTTTAGCTTTGTAGACCCATAATCCTTTTGGAAAATCTTTGGAGCAAATATATCATATAGATGTATTTAAAGTTTATATTCCTCTTCCCACTGGAAGCAAAAGTTCTTTGTAAATACAGGCTTGCTGCTATGAGGTTTGGAGGAGCCCCTGGCAACACTTTTATCTGGGGAATGAAAGTGTTTAAAAAGTATTTCTTTTTATCCAGTTTGACTCTTGAAAGTAATTGTTTCTATTAAAAAAAAAGAAAACAAAAACCCTCTTTTTTCTTAGTAGTATTGCATTATAAAAAAGGAACTATTTTTTTTTTATTTAATATACTTGGGAAGTTAAGTTTACAAAATGTTTTTCATATCTGCTGTGCATGGCACAAGATGTGAAATTCTTTTATTCTTTAATTTATTTGTGCTTGTTTGTGTGTTTAATGTTTATAATCACCCATGTTTTTGAAGTATATTAACCCAATACTAAAACTTTAAGGAATTAATACAGTGATTGGACTTGAAAAGTCACATCCTAGTGTAGCAGAATCATATACTTCCAAAAAGTATTAAGTACTAAAAAAATACTTTGCTTCACTTAAACCATCTCTTTGCTGTATACTTTACACAGCAAACCTGACCTTGGTTTTGCTAAATATAATAAATGAAAACTTTGTGAGAGATTTTAGAAATGCTTTACATGTGATACTTATTGCTAGAACTAAAGAGTCTCAGAATGCACACACTCAGTTTATAATCACCTGTGAACTATATTGCATCTATATTGCAGAGCTGTCATATTTTCTGAAGTTTGAATTGGGCAATGGTCTGATATAAGGATACCATTTGAACCTAAGACTACACCCCCCACACACACACTCTTGAATATAATCCTGTGGCCCCTATTATCTGGTTATATACTTGATGGACAAGTCATCATTTATATCTTTGAGGAAATTGACAGAACTATCTATCATTTCTCTCTTGTCTCTCCACACATCTATCCACTATTGTACTTTGATGCCCAAACCTTTGTGTACCCCTCTCCTATTTGTTTGAGAATTGCTGAGATAACCTCCTTCCCAGGTCCCAGACCCTTATAGGTAATATGTACCTTATAAGAAGATTCACATTCTTTGGGGGCAGAATCTTCCCTAAAGTAGTTAGAGACCAAAGGCTTTAGTCTTCCTGTTGGCTAATGGAAATTATTTGTAGCAATGAAATTGAGGCAGTGCTAGTTCAGACAGGACTCTGTGACTCAGCTTAAGAGCCTGAGCAGGCCTTCCCTGAGCACCTGGCATCTTCAGTGAGGTTAGGCTGTCTGGTCCTGCCTTCAGGGTCACTACCCACATAAGGCCCCAAGTCTGATTTTCTGATCAAGCCTTAGGCCAATAGATGTGCAATAAGTCAGTGTTGTATTGTCCTCCTGGGGCCCACTGATGGACATGTTGGTTCACCTTTGTCTCAGCCTTCTGAAGAACCTCTTTCTCCACCTTCAGCCTTTCTAAAACCTGCCAGGAATGGGTGAGAATCTCAAAATCTAAGTGCTGTTTCTAGGCTCCCCATCTTCTCCTTCTTCCTCTGGTGAGGAACAGAAGGCAGCATCAGAATAGATGTACATTAAAAAAAAATAATTTATTAATTTATTTTTGGCTGAGTTGGGTCTTTGTTGCTGTGTGTGGGCTTTCTCTAGTTGCGGTGAGTGGGGGCTACTCTTTGGTGCAGTGCGCAGGCTTCTCATTGCAGTGGCTTCTCTTGTTGCAGAGCATGGACTCTAGGCACACAGGATTCAGTAGTTGTGGCACGTGGGCTCAGTAGTTGTGGCTCGCAGGCTCTAGAGTGCAGGATCAGTAGTTGTGTCACATGGGCTTAGTTGCTCCACGGCATGTGGGATCTTCCCGGACCAGGGCTCAAACCTGTGTCCCGTGCATTGGCAGCCGGATTCTTTACCACTGCACCACTAGGGAAGCCCTAGATGTACATTTTTAAATTCTCTGTGAGAAAAATGCAACTGTTCCAGCTCCACTTCTGTAGATCATGTAGATAGACTCGGTAAGTGTATATATTTCTTGACAAGACTCAATAGATGATCTTTAAAAGAGGAAATATTCTTTATAGTGTTTTCAGTGTTCATACATTTTGCACTTAGTGACCCCTTGCCTGATAGAAGCACAGTTCTCTTGTGTCCTTGGTAGACTCGTAGACATCCATCAAGACCCATTCCAGATGTTGCCATGTTGGTTTAACTATCACTGGTAGAACAGTGTCTCTCCCTCTGTGCTCATACAGCTCTGTGTGCATATATAGCACCTAATTACCGACGCTGTGTTATTATTGGCTTATCTGGCTTTTTCATTGTCAGAGCCTCAGGAAGGGAAGGTCCTCTTCTTGTGTATCTGGCATACAGTTTTAAGCATGCAGCAAGTGCTAATGAAAGTATGTTAAACACAAATGGATATAGCTGCATCCCACTGTTAAACCTCTGACTTCAGTCTCTCCTTCAGTGTGCCAAGGACGAGTCATTTGTCTCAGTCTGAAGGTATTCTGCAGATGCTTCACGAAGGGTCAAAACCTGTGCTGGGATCAGGAATGTGTGTCCTGATGGAAAAGTCACGTTGAAATAGCCTGAGCTTGGTTAAAAAAAAAAAAAAAAAAAAAAAAAATCTATTTGTTAAATTGACCCACAATTGTAGCTCATTTCTCTTATTGAACATATATGTGTATATTTATACAAATATGTATATTTAGATTATAATACCAATATAGTCACATTTTAGCAAAGTTAGACATGTTACAAAACAATCAGGGCTTCCCTGGTGGCGCAGTGGTTGAGAGTCCGCCTGCCAATGCAGGGGACACGGGTTCGTGCCCCGGTCCGGGAAGATCCCACATGCCGCGGAGCGGCTGGGCCTGTGAGCCATGGCCACTGAGCCAGCGTGTCTGGAGCCCATGCTCCTCAACGGGAGAGGCCACAACAGTGAGAGGCCCGCGTACGGCAAAAAAAAAAAAAAAAAAAAATCAATCAAATTCCAACTCCCTAAAATTTTTGCTGTTACTGATTTGAATGTATTTTGAATGTATTTATGTCATATAGATATAGACATACATATACATATCAATGCTTTTGTTTTAAATTAGTTGGCCTTTTTATTTCATTACACAAATAATGGATGCTCATTGCAAAATATTTATAAAATGATGAAAATTATATAAAACAAAACACAAATCCCATATACTTAAATCTCTAAAAAAGGTTATTACCATTTAGTTCTAATTTTCTCTAGATTTTTTTTAATAAATTTATTTATTTTATTTATTTATTTTTGGCTGCATTGGGTCTTTGTTGCTGTGTGTGGGCTTTCCCTAGCTGCAGAGAGAGGGAGCTACTCTTTGTTGCAGCATGCATGCTTCTCATTGCAGTGGCTTCTTTTGTTGTGGAGCATGGGCTCTAGGCACACAGGCATCAGTAGTTGTGGCACGTGGGCTCAGTAGTTGTGGCTTGTGGTCTCTAGAGCGCAGGCTCAGTAGTTGTGGTGCATGGGCTTTGTTGCTCCACGGTGTGTGGGATCTTCCCGGACCAGGGATCAAACCCCTGTCCCCTGCATTGGCAGGCAGATTCTTAACCACTGTACCACCAGGGAAATCCCTTTCCTCTAGACTTTGATCCAGGAAAAATTTTTATACACACACACACATTCACTAGAATTTTCTTTAGTCTGTGAGTTCAATTCATAAAATAAAACTTAATTGTAATATTGTGACATCTTTGTTGGTTTTGGGGGAGAGGAGAATGATCTTATATCAGTCATTTAAAAATTATTAGAAGATACTAGATTCCATGTAAATTCTCTATAGATGTAGTTGCTGGAAACCCAGGTGGGTCAAGTGATTGAAGAACACAGTGGGATTATTGGTGATTTGGAATCACTGGGCCAGGGACTAATTGGCGAAATGCTGAAATAGTGTTGAAATAGAGTGAACTGTGCAATTCCTCAGGTCACTGTGGTTTACCTCCACCAACAGATTGGGGAGATTGGCCACATTAAAGATATTAATCAGGTTAGTGACCTTGAAAAACCATCCTTCATTACCCTCTGCTTTGATGCATAGAATACAAGTATGTCTGTGGCAGAACCAATGAAATGCATCTTCAGAAATCTGAGTAAAGATTAGAAAACCCCACGGGTTTAAATTAAAGTGAATGGCTTGAGAATGCTAATGAAGGTTAAACTTTCAGAAGCCTAATATAAACCATAGGAAAACCTGAATCTTAAATTTGGCTAAGCTGTTGAAGGCTGGATAGATTTTACAATATCCTTTTTCCTGCTTTTTCTGTCTCCTGTCAGTAAATCTTACAATTTATCACAAAGTTAAAAAATCTTTAACTGGTTTCATTGGCCACATAACTATTTTCTTTTCTCCATCCACTCCCCATCCTTTGTAACTTTATAATACTTTCTAGAGCCAACCACATTTTCTATTCCTGGGCCTAGAGTATTTTCTAACCACTGATGAAATCCTAGTTATTATTTTTAACTTTACTACTACATTTTGATCCAGAAGGATAACAAAGAGCTTTGATAGATGTTGGTGGACACTGAGAAATATGGAGTGTTTCTTTATGTTAGGAGGAAAAGTCTCTGAAAAATCCTCATTTGCTTAAGTACGACTAATTCTATACTATAGAATGTTAGATGTTCTTATTCTAACTTAAGGAGAAGTTAAAAATTATTTTCTTTTCGTATGTAGGATCAAAAAGATGAATTATCCCTATCCCAAGTAAAAACTGCAGATATTTGAGGACATATTTTTCTCAGAAACGTTTCTTACTAGGGTAAATATCTCTAATTCATTTAACTTTTCTTATCCTGACATATCGTGAGCACTTTCATTACTGTGTTACTCTTCCTTGAACATTTTGAATTGGACTATATTTACTTTATGGTGTAGTTCCAGAACAGAATTCAGAATTTCAAGAGTGTGGACAAACAGGCCATTTGAGAGAGGCTCTTCTCTCATGTCTAGAAATATGTCCTTTAATATAAACTAAAATCTCAATAGCTACAGGTGGACATATTATAGCTATGGAGGTTGAACAAATTATTTTCTAGTACACCTAAATATTTTTGTAAAATTTTCGTTTCTCTGGATTCTGTCTCTCCTAGACGCTCATTCTAGAAATATGTATTATAATATGAACTAAACATCACGTTGGTTTTTCGGCAGGCGTAGGATACCATTTTGGTATGTTTTACATTTTGTTGACATCTATTATTGAAATATATTACATACACACATCTTAAACTGGAATTTCTGTGGAGCCCATCTCTCCCATTTTTGCTAATAAAGCTGAATTTTGAATGCAGGTGTGATACTTCCTTTTTATCCCTGATAAATATTATTTTATTAGATGTGTGTGGTAAGACTACTTACATGAGTCTAGATACTTTAGTATCTATTTAGATTGATGTTTGTTGTCCAATATATTTGATGTTTCATATATGTTAATGCCATTTTCTTCATCTGTTCCATGAATGACAGAACTGAAGTCAGAGAGTTGTCATATATCACTTGACTATAAAGCCGTTAACTATTAACCCTTCTGGTAATTAATCTACCCAATTCTGGATCTTGAAAAGTATAAATTATCATAAAAGATTTTGGTAAATTCCTTAAAACTGAAAAATATTACATGTAACATCTTATTTCAAGTTAATCAGGTTAAGTGATCTTGTCAAGGATTAACTGTAGTTCATTTGTTCTTCATTTGATCTTTTTCATTGGCCTTTGTGTGACCTGATGACTGTTCCAACTTCCAGGTGCCCATATGTTCTCTTTGAAATTATATTTTTTTATATCAGTTCTTTCCTAGATTTTTATATGTTCTAACCTCTTGCTGTTTGAATTCTTTCTCTTGTTTTAGTTTTTTCCTCAAATCTATAATACAGGTTTGTATTTGCAAATTATTTTATAAATCATCACCATCACCATCATCATAACATCTGCAGATCTATACACTCCTCCAGTACCTTTTTTTTTTTTTTTTAAAGTAGACATTTTTGGAGCAGTTCTAGGTTTACAGAAACATTGAATGGAAAATACAGAGTTCCCACATATTCCATCTCCCCATTTCCCCTTCTCAACATCTTGTATTAGTGTAGTATATTTGTTACAATTGATGATATCACATAATATCTGATCTGATATTGTATAATAATAATAATAATGTATCTGACAATTGTATAATGTATATGTACCTGATATTGAATGATATCTGATCTGATATTGTATTATAATAATAATGATGTATTGATAATACATTATTATTAGCTAAAGTCCACAGTTTACATTAGAGTTTACCCTTTGTGTTGTACATTCTATGAGATTTGATAAATGTATGACATGTTTCTACCATTGCAGTGTGATATAAACTACTTTTACTACCTTGAAAATCACCTGTGCTCCATCTGTTTATCCTGCCTTTCCTACTCTGGACCCTTGGGAAGCTCTGATCTTTTTACTGTCTCCATAGTTTTGCCTTTTCCAGAATTTCATATGGTTGTAATCATAGTATGGAGATCTTTCAAAGTGGCTTAGTTCACTTAGAAATATGCGTTTAAGGTTCCTGCACATCTTTTGTGTCTTGATAGCTCCTTCTAGCATCTCTTCATCTTCTCAGTTATGAAACTCAATGAATTGTGATTCAATAAACTCAATAGCAAGTTTTCTCAAGCATCTTATAATTATATTAGAAACCCTGTGAGTTCTCTCTCAAAATATCTCTTGAAATAAGTTTACCTTCCTCAATATTCATTCTCTATTTTTTCCACATTTTCTCTTTAGAAAGCAACAAGTCTGCACATATCCTAGGTTTTTTAAGCCATTCGTTTCTATTTGATAATCATATTGGATTAATCTACCTCCCTCTTAGAAAAGCTGTTTAGGAGTTATCAGATGTTGGAGAATCTTGAGTTTTCCTAATAAGCTTTAACTCATTTCCTCCACAAGGGAGGTAGCACTGTGCTGGGAATAAACAAGGCCAAATGTTCAATCCTGTTGGCAAAACAGTTGTTCTTCTCCCTAGTGCCTGTGGACAGCAGCAGCCAGCCATCAGAGTCTGTGGTTCGTTTAATCAACACGGTAACCAAAAAAGCCTGTCTTCCTGGCTACCAGAAATGAGAAGAAGTGCACAGAACATGTTTAATTAATTAGAGAACAGGATGTCGTTTATGTCATTGGCATCCATAATTCTCAAAAAGAGACATATCACCTTCTTACAGCATCAGATTATAGAAAGACAAGTTACATGAATGGTCTTCTCATGAAATAACATTTAAAGACAACCTTAAAGCTATTTTTTTTTTGCCATTAATACAAAAAGAAATAAGTAACTACATAAATAAAACCACAAAACGGACAAGGAAACCAGTCAACAAGTAGCAGTGTTCCTTTGTTCGTGTCTAAATTGGATCATGTAGCAATGACTGAACACAGAGTCTGAAAGGTACCTAGGTGTGTGATATGGGTTGTCTAGTTTAATCCTTAAATAGCATAGGCAGCATTGCTAACATCCCATGATTTGTGAGGAAGCTGAAACTCAGAGTTTATCAATTTTCTACTGGTCACAAGGCTAATAAATTATCCTTTTCATTTTATTTTCTACTTTCTCCTCCTTAAAAAATCTCTACTTTGATCAGATATTCTTCCTCACTGGCCTGTAAGTATACATTGTGTGTAGTTCAACTGTTATTTTATCTACACTTACTGAAGAGAATTAACCAGCCTCTAGTAAAAGTTGGGACAAGTTTGCTCTGAGTTAGCTCACATTTTTCATTACCTTTATTTACCAGACACCTAATGCTATACAATTTATTTCACATAATCTCATTATTCATGCTAAAAAGGTAGATATGATCTAAATTTTGTGGATCACATATTTGAGATTCCAAAATTAAATAACCTGACTAGTACTGTAGAGCGAGTAAGTGGCCTGAAGAAAGATATAAAGCCAAATTCATCTTCTTCTGAGCCTATTCACTACCCAGCCCACACCAAGGAACGCATATTGCTGAATATCTCATGTATAAATACCATCAAATAATTTCCATTTATGCTAGACCGAATAATTTTACTTAGAAGGACATTTTCTAGTTAAATTTTTTTTTTTTTTTTTTTTTTTTTTTTGCTGTACGTGGGCCTCTCACTGCTGTGGCCTCTCCTGTTGCAGAGCACAGGCTCCGGACGCGCAGGCTCAGTGGCCATGGCTCACGGCCCAGCCGCTCCGTGGCATGCGGGATCTTCCCGGACCAGGGCACGAACCCGTGTCCCCTCCATCGGCAGGCGGACTCCCAACCACTGTGCCACCAGGGAAGCCCTAAATTCTTTTTTATTGAAGTATAGTTGATTTATAAAGTTATGTTAGTTTCAGGTGTACAGCATAGTATTTCAGTTTACATATATATATATATATATATATATATATATATATATGTATATATATATGTATATGTATATATTCTTTTTTCAGATTTTTTTCCCTTATAGATTATTATAAGATATTGAGTATAGTTTCCTGTGCTCTACAAGTAGGGCTTTGTTGTTTATCTACTTCATGTATAGTAGTGTGTATATGTTAATCCCAAACTCCTAATTTATCCCTCCCTTCTCTTCCCCTTTGGTAACCATAAGTCTGTTCTCTATGTGAGTCTGTTTCTGTTCTGTAAGTTAATTTGTATCATCTTTTTAGATTTTACATATAAGTGATACTATATGATATTTGTCTTTGGCTTAGTTCATTTAGTAGGATAATCTCTAGGTCCATCCATGTTGCTGTAAATGGCATTATTTCATTCTTTTTTATGGCTGAATAGTATTCCATTGTATATATACCACATATTCTTTATCCATTCATCTGTCGATGGACACTTAGGTTGCTTCCATGTCTTGGCTATTGTAAATAGTGCTGCTGTGAACATTGAAGTACATGTATCTCTTCAAATTAGAGTTTTCTCCAGATGTATGCCCAGCAGTGGGATTGCTGGATCATATGGTAGCTCTATTTTTAGTTTTTTAAGGAACCCTTACTGTTCTCCATTAGTGTCTGAACCATGTAATTGAATTCTTTATTAGGTATCGGGGCAATTTTTGTGGAGCACCTTGAATTCTGTGCTAGGCACAGAGGACAGACATATGTCAGACAATGCTTGTGTCCCCAAGGAAACTTACCATCCAGCAGGAAATAGAGACATGGGAACAAACTACATCAATGAAGTGGGATAAGATTTATAATGGATATTTATTTGAAAAGTCTGCAGTTTTATTAGGAAAGACTGTGATCAAATCAGTTGGGTAAGTTGGGAGTAGCATGCTTTCCAACGATTTTAAGGACAATAACTTCCTACTCCCGTGCATACTCTCATCACTTGCCATGCTGGATGACTCGGAATATCTTAAATAATTTACGCCAAAGATTCATGACTTTTGGAGGAGGGCATCAAAACAACATGACCACCAGGTGGCCCGAAAGCTGGACTCAGACAGGTGGAGGCTCCTCACCTCCTCCCCTGTCCTTGGAATATGCATTCTACTTGCCTTCCTACTTCTAGAAATTGCTCCAAGAATAAAGTCTTCAGATAGAACAGTGGTGTTGAGGTTATCTGGACTTTGGTACATGGCTCAACTCCAAAAAGGCCTCCTGTGTATGTGACTAAACCCAGTTAAGGCCTCTATACCTCGAAGATATTGTAGTTTCTGCTCCAGATCACAGTAGTAAAACAAATACTACAATGAAGTGAGTCACACAAATTTTTCGGTTTCCTAGTGCATATAAAAGTTATGTTTACATTATGCTGTAGTTTATTAAGTGTGCAGTAGCATAATAATGTCTAAAAAACCATGTACATGCCTTAATTAAACATTACTTTATTGGTAAAAAATGCTAACCGTCAGCCTTTAGCAAGTCATAATGTTTTTTGTTGGGCCAGGGTCTTGCCTCAGTGTTGATGGCTGCTGACTGATCAGGGTGATGGTGGCTGAAGGTTGAGGAGGCTGTGACAATTTCTTAAAATAAGACAACAGTGAAGTTTGCCACATCCATTGACTCTTCCTTTCATGAATTATTTCTCTGTAGCAAGCAATTTTGTTTGATAGCATTTTACCCACAGTAAAACTTCTTTGAAAATTGGAGTCAGGGACTTCCCTGGTGGTGCAGTGGTTAAGAATCTGCCTGCCACTGCAGGGGACATGGGTTCGAGCCCTGGTCCAGGAAGATCTTACATGCCATGGAGCCACTAAGCCTGTGTGCCACAGCTACTGAGCCTGCGAGCCACAATTACTAAGCCCACGAGCCACAACTACTGAGTTCATGAGCCACAACTACTGAAGCCCGTGCACCTAGACCCCATGCTCTGCAACAAGAGAAGCCACCACAATGAGAAGTCCATGCACCACAACGAAGAGTAGCCCCTGCTCTCCACAACTAGAGAAAGCTCATGCTCAGCAACAAAGACCCAACGCAGCCAAAAATAAATTAAAAAAAAAAAAGAACTGGAGTCAATATTTTCAAATCCTGCTGCTTCTTTATCAACTAAGTTTATGTAATATTCTAAATCCTTTGTTGTTATTTCAACAATCTTTGCAGCATCTTCACCAGGAGTGGATTCCATCTCAAGAAACCACTTTCTTTGCTCATCCGTAAGAAGCAACTGCTCATCCATTAAAATTTTATCAAGAAATTACAGCAATTCAGTCTCATCTTCAGCCTCTGTTTCTAATTCTAGTTCTCTTTCTTTTTCCACTACATCTGCAGTTACTTTCTCTAGCTAAGTCTTATTTATTTGTTTGTTTGTTTGTTTGTTTGTTTATGGCTGCATTGGGTCTTCGTTGCTTCGTGCGGGCTTTCTGTAGTTGCGGCAAGTGAGGGGTACACTTTGTTGCTGTGCGTGGGCTTCTCTTGCGGTGGCTTCTCTTGTTGTGGAGCACGGGCTCTAGGCACACATGTTTCAGTAGTTGTGGCTCACAGGCTCTAGAGTGCAGGCTCAGTAGTTGTGGTGCATGGGCTTAGTTGCTCCGTGGCATGTGGGATTTTCCCGGACCAGGGCTCAGACCCGTGTCCCCTGCATTGGCAGGGGGATTCTTAACCACTGCACCACCAGGGAAGTCCTCCACTGAAGTCTTAAAGTTCTCAAAGTCATCCATAATAGTGACTCCAGAAAGTACATAGACTAATGTAACAGAAACCTAGAAGTGAAATGTTACTTTTAATATATTTTTATGGGTTTCTACCACCTCTAAATAAAAATATTATTATTTCCATATCTTCTTCAAATGTTAAAATTACTATGGACTCCTACCATAAAACTTCACTCCCAGAGCCAATGACTTGGATTAATTTAGTTTGTATTTTAATATTCATTTTATATATTCAAGAAAAAATATTTAAAGTTCATTTTATGCATTTGTGTGCTCAACACCTTATTTGCTCATCTATCAATTTAATATTTATACATTACATGCAACTAGAATATTGTTCATGTTTTATCTTTAATATATAAATACACTACATTTAATTTATATCTCTTGTTGGACATTGAGGTGCATATTAGTGAAGATAATCTCAGTTCTGCTGCAATAGTGTGAGTCTTGAAATGGTATTTCTTAACAAAGTTTTATTTCTGGCTGAGCTATACTATAATGTGGGTCAGGGAATAAGCCTTCTTCCACATCCTTTAACTCCTCAATCTGGAACACGTGTTCTCCAAATCCACTATGATAGGGCAAGAAAGGGATAGAGGAAGCACACTCGTTGTTTTATCACTTCTGCTCATATTTGACGGTCAGAATTAGTCACATGAACCTAATCTAATTGTAAGGGATTCTGGAAAATGTAGATATGCATATGGAATATTTAGGCTCAACTATAACATGCTTAAATTGTCATTTTATGGTGTGATGAACACTCTTGCTCATGTACATTTGGGCTAACATGTGAGAATTTCTCTGGGATAGGAGTAGGATTTGCTTGTAAGGTTTACATATTTTCTATTTTGCTGGAGCAGACATATTGTTCCCCTGTATGGTTGTGAAGAATTATGGTCTTTCATTAGGTCCAAAACAACTAAACTTGCATTTTGACATCCATCTCTCTGTGTTCACACTTCCCAGTTATACTGAAATCAGCAACAGGAGAGGACATTGTTTTGTTTTCAGTATGGGTCCTTAAAACTCCTTTAGTCCCCACAAAATTGTGAAATTTGGGAGAGGGGACTCTTTATTCTTTTATTGATCTATTTCTATATCAATACTGTGTTTAAATTACTATATCTTTATAATTCTTCATCCCTTTATGTGTTCTTAGTTTTCAGAATTGCTTTGCTGTTCTTGAATATTCAGAGTTTTGCTGGAATTTTTAATCAGAGGTGTGTTACATGGATTTTACAGATTTTTAAAAGATAATGTCCATCTATTAATTAGTAAACTATGGATATAGCAAGGTCTATTTCCTTCAATTCCAGATAATTTTTCCTCTGTAAGATGTTTGAAGTAATTTCTTAAGTCATTTAATCTCAGTCTTTCTTATTCCAACTTATGTATAAAGCTAAATTTTATTTCAAAAGGCAGTTTAGATGTGAGAGACTATATGTATGTGTTGATTTCATAGTTGTTAAATTCTAAACTTACTTATTTTTTATTGCAAGTTCCTCATTAATCTATGAGATATTTAGAGTGGCATTATTTTCCAAATATTGGAAGTTTTGGGTCTCTGTTTTACTATTTATAATTTCATTGCATTGTAGCCAACATATGTGTTCCCTTTGAGTCACACTTTTTGAATTATTTGAGTTTTACATTCAATAGTCATATTTTATAAAAGCAATTTGTATTTTTTGAAACATTCTCTATCACAGTTTCTTAGAAATTTGATTATGACACGCACCTTGTGTGGATTTAAAAATGTTTGTGTGGGGACTTCCCTGGTGGTCCAGTGGATAAGACTCCATGCACCCAATGCAGGGAGCCTGGGTTCAATCCCTGATCGGGGAACTAGATCCCGCATGCTGCAACTAAGAAGTCCGCATGCCGCAACTAAACAAGATCCCGCATGCCACGACGAAGATCCCGCATGCCACGACGAAGATCCTGCATGCCACAACTAAGACCTGGTGCAGCTGAAATCAATCAGTCTTAAAAAGAAATGTCTGTGTGTGTGTGCGTGTGTGTGTGTGTGTGTTTGTGGGTTTTTGAACTTTCTCTGGCATATGGTGCTATAGTTTTCACCAAATTTAGGAAAGTTCCATTCATTACTCTTTCAGATAGGTAGTAGAGATATAGAGACAAAAATGGATAAGTTGGTAAACATATATATATATATATATATATATATATATATATATATATATATATCATACTGCCTTCTCTTTTTGGGACCCTGAAAATATATATATATATATATTAGTGTCTTTGACAGTTAGGGATGCTATAACAAAAATACCATGGACTGGGTGGCTTAAACAACAAACACCGTAAGTCCCCTGCATACAAACCTTCAAGTTGCGAACTTTCAAAGTTGCGAATGTGTGTTCCCATGTCCAATCATGTCAGTTAGTTCACATGTCTGGCATACATTATCAGTGCGTGTATCCTCTACAAATGCTTTTGTGTACTTTACTGTACAGTACTGTTGCTGTATGGCATGAGGAGCTTACTAATGAAGACCTAATGGAATTGGCGGCCCAGAGAAAGGACAAAAAGAGACAAGAGGAAGAAGAAGTAACTGAAGAACTGAAGAGATTCATGACACAGGAAATAGCAAGGGGATTTTCTTTATTTGAGGGGGCCCTGTTAGTTTCTGACACACAGGGCCTGAACATAGTACAGTACAAGAAGGTTGCAGCAGCCGTTCAGAATGCAATCCAGTGCTATCGTGTTATCTATGATGAGAAAAAAAGAGCTACTACCCAGACATCACTGGATCGTTTTTTCAAGAGGGTAGATTGAACTGAATCCAGCAAGGAGCCAGAACCTGTGCCATCCACGTCAGGCGTGAGTGACATTGCAGCTTGCCCTCCGTCTCCTATTGCTGACGATCCTTCAGCTCTACCATCTCCCACCTCCTCTCCCTCCTCCAGTCAGTAACTCTTCCTGCCTGTTCACTTGATGCCAGCCCCTATATGCTAGCTGTTGTACTGTACTACTCTACTTTTCAAGGTACAGTACTGTAAGATTAAAAAGGTTTTCTTTATTTTTTGTGTTTGTTTTTTTCTTATGTATTATTTGTGTGAAAAGTATTCCAAACTTATTACAGTACAGTACTATATAGCCGATTGTGTTACTTGGTTACCTAGGCTAACTTTGTTGGACTTATGAATAAATTGGACTTACGAACACACTCTTGGAATGGAACTCATTCGTATGTAGGGGACTTATTGCATTTATTTCTCATAGTCTGGAGTCTGGGAACTTGAAGATCAAAGTACAGGCAGATCCAGTGTCTGGTGCCGGGGGTGGGGGTCCACTTCCTAGTTTGTAGACAGTCCTCTTTTATGGGGAGGGGGGAGTATCCTCATATGGTGGAGAGAGCAAGCTGTGATCTCTTCATCCTCTTATCAGGTCACTAATCCCATTCGTCAGGGCTCAACCCTAATGACCTAATTACCTCGAAAATGCTTCACCTCCAAATCACAAATCACACTGGGGATTTACACTTCAACATATGAATTTTGGGGAGACATAAACATTCAGTCCATAGAAGTTAGATGTGCTGAAGATGTGTTACATCACTTATTAATATGCCCCCCACAGGTCAGTAATGCTGTGTCCTTTTGTTTTGCTTTGTTTTTGTTTCTCCCTGACCTTTATTCAGATTGTATTGTTACCATTTGGGGATACAAAAAAAAAAAAAAAAGAAGAAACTCAAAGTTCACTGTTCTTCTTCAGTGTCTACTCTGCTATTAATCACTTCTAGCAGTTCTTTAAATTTCAGGTAGTGTGTTTTTATCTCTAAAGTTCCATTCAGTTATCTTTTATATGTTTTATTTCTCTACTTTTTGTGTTCTTTTTTATATTATTAAGCATACTGATAAGTTTTATAAAACTGTGTTAATGTTCTCTTCTGCTAATTTTATCATGTCTGTGATTTCTAAGCCAGTTTCTATTGATCAAATTTCCTCCTGGTTTTGAGTGTCATTTTTCATTCTTTTAAGTACTTTGGGTAGGATGTTAGACATTAAAAATGTCCTATTTTTTGAATCCTGTATTCTTTGTATTCCTCTAAGGAGTGAAAGAATATTTGATTCTTTCTAGCGGGTAGTCAAGTTACTTTTGAATTAGTTTAATCATTTTGAGGTTTATTTTCAGATTGTTTTGGGAAGAACTAGTGTAGAGTATATTCTAGAGCTAATGCAATTCCCTTTTAAAGCATGACCTGAAGGTCTAGTATATTCAGTGAAGTCGTACACTCTGGGTGAAGGAAACCTCAACAATCCCTGGCCCTGTGTCACCTTTGAGAATTGATCATTGTATCACTCTGTACAATTATTCTTTCCTTGGAAGTTATTCTCTTCAGTCTTTCAGGGTTTCACACTACCCATGTGCCTACTGTATTCAGTGAAAGGCTTGTGGGCCCCTCTGTAGACTTCTGGAGCTTTATATTGCTGTATCTTTAGTTCCCTAGCACTCACTACCTTTCTGAACAATTTCTTGTTGTCTTGGGCTCTGAAAATTCTAATATCTATATCCTCAACTCACTGAGATTGCCAAGTGTGCTATGAGTTCCTCCTGCCTGTGCTGACATATGGAAATTACCTCTAGTCAGAAAGTCTAGGGAGCTGCTCATTCAGCTTGCTTCCTTTCCTTGTGAATTAAAGACCTGTGCTGCCTGTGGTATAATGTCTAAAAATAGTTATTTCCGTTACTTTCTCTAGTTGTCTAGTTGTCATAGGGCAAGGGTAATTTTAGAACATCTTATTTCTTCCTGGCTAAAGAGCAGAAATCCTCCTGTGTTTTCCTTTCCTTTTTAATAATGATTATGTATTCTGTTAAGTATATTTTTAAATATTATACCCTTCATTCTGTGTTTAGAGCAGATTTGTGCAGGTTGTGATGCTCACTCTCCCATCTTTATTCGAATTCCCATACTATTCAGTTTAATTTTCTTCTTTTGAAATATCTTAAAATGCTTACTTGATTCACACAATTGAACTTATATGTCTTTATGGGATAGAACTTTCCTAGCTGTCAATTATAAATAATAGAAACCCAACTCAAACCATATCAAGGGGAAAAAATGTTTATGTAAGTATTTGAATTTTGGGTTTTAAATACTTTTCGGTCCAGGGACCCTAAATGAATATTTCTCTCTGTCTTTCTCTGTGTCTCTCTTTCTCTTTCCCACTTTATTGATATTTCCTGACTCTGCTTCCTCTCTTCCCCCTGTATTGGCCTCATTTTATCCTCCCACAATTATAAGACTGATAGAAGTCTTGGTGGTTAGAGGACATCCACTCTCTATATAGCAGTTTCAGGGAAGTCATTTGATCATATTTGCTATTTCCTGTAGCCACCCCAAGATAACTAGTATATTAAAAGGATTGGGTTTTATGATTATGTTGGCCTGAGCCTTATGACCACCATATTGCAATTGTTTCTGGGAACAAACAAATCCCGGCCACACAAGAACAAATTATTGTGTTCTGCTTTGAATTTATGTCGCTTGTTTTAGTTATATTTGATTTTTAAAATAAAGCACACACTATTTGAAGACTCAAACAAGAACTTTTAAATGAGAAATTAATGCCCAAAAGGCCTAAAATAAAATAGGAACATTCCAGTAAGCGCTTTTTATTTCCAGCCTTATTTTGTACTCGTTTTCAAGTTATATAGCTGTTGCAGTCAAATTGTTACTCTTCACTGTCAACTGCCCTGTTCGTTGCTAGGCCTCATTTCTCTAACTACTCTCCCCACCTGGAATATTTTCAGACCCACATCCTATGCAATGAAAAATTCTACGCATTCTTCAAGGCTTTATCTATAAAGTTTTACCTAATTGTCCAGGCTTAAAATCACCTCTGTTTCTCTTTCCTCTGATGTTTCTCAATTGTTCAAGCCATTCTTTTGGCACGTAGCAATGTTATTTATCTTCTGGGGGGTAAATATTTCAACTTATCTGCTAAACTATAAACTTATTTAGGACATATATTTTGTTTTATACGTAAAGTGTAAGTGGTTTGAATAAGAGGACAGAGTTTGGGCTCAGATAACTTTGGTTTTGAATTCAAGAACAACTTTTCATTCTCTGTAAGATGTTTCTTGGTCATGTTATTGAATACTTAATACCTCTGGGACTAGGTATCTATGCTTGTCATATGGGGATGATGATATCTATGTTTGTCAAGTGAAATGTCCTATGTCATATTATGGGTCATTTTCTTAAAATAAACCCTTTTTGTAATCCCCTCTTTCAGCCATCACTATGCCTCACACACAGCCAGAGTCGAACAAATGTTTGCTGATTGATTGAATAGTACAAATTAAGACTCAGACTTTACAGATTTAGCTTCAACATTTACTTAATTTAATAGCATTAGATGGGAAATGAAAATGCAGGGGAAAAAAACAGATTATAGGGCTTCCCTGGTGGCACAGTGTTTGAGAGTCCACCTGCCAATGCAGCGGACATGGGTTCATGCCCCGGTCCGGGAAGAAGATCCCACATGCCGCGGAGCGGCTGGGCCTGTGAGCCATGGCTGCTGAGCCTGTGCGTCCGGAGCCTGTGCTCCGCAACGGGAGAGGCCACAACAGTGAGAGGCCCGTGTACTGCAAAAAAAAACCCAAAAAACAAAAAACACAGATTATACTCTGTTGACTCCTGACTTTCCCTAGCTTTGGCTTATTTTTGTAATGGACAGATAACTGGCATTATGGCTTTTTAGCAAGACTATGATGATACTGTTACTTTATTTTTCTTGTTTTCAAAGGACACCTGGCCATAATGGTTTATAGTGTTTATTAACAGATGGTTGTTGGACATATCAACAAAACCACTTTCTAAACAGAACACTCTTAGGTTATGATTTTTTTAAATCATGTTTCCTTTACTTGAAACTTTTACCGAATTAAGCCATATGGACCCTGCTTGGCCCGAGCTTGGCAGAGGCTTTCTGCCTCTGTGGAGGGAGGGTTCTTTTCCCATTCAGGTTTGCATAGGCTGAGATGGACACAGCTCAAGCTTTTTTCAGTGGCCAAAGAATGGAGAAGCAGGAGCTAAGTTCACAGATCACGTTCTTGCCCACCTGGTAAGAGGGATTTAATTTTAAAGAGTAAAGACAAAAGGAGGAGCAGTGAGGCTAATGCTGGGGAGACATATGCATTTGTTTACTGGGGAGGGGGCAGGGCTCTTTCCAAGGGAGTGAGGTACCACCCCGTTTATTTTATGACTGAACCATAAGGTTCAGTCATAACCACAAGTAGGTGTGTCATTTAATTTGCTAATGTAAAATCAGTGTATAATGAGGCTCAGGGCCCGTTGGAGGTCAGATTCATCACCTTCTTGGTCCCAGCTGGTTCCATCTAGTCGTTTTTTGTTTGTAGCTTCCTTTCTTATCTCTGGACCCTTTAACTTAAAGATTTAGGTTCACTCCTGCTAAAGGTTGGGGGGTGGTGTTTGGCAGGTTTGGAGCAAGGGCACTGCTGCTAATGGTGGGGGTTGGAGGATTTTGAACAAAGACCTGGAGCAGCTCTGGCAACAAACTAGAGAGGGAAAAAAATTCAGTATTTTACCAACATCTCCATGGCAGGAAGGAACCCTGTTTGTAATCGTCATCATTTTATAAGGTAATTTTCTTATACAAATCATCTCAATGACACAGAAAGAGATTTTAAATTCAGTTATTCAGGTGATGAAGTTAAGGCTCAGAACACAGGTAATTGAAGTAAGAGTGTTTTGGGATGAGAACCCAAATGTTTCCGTTTCTGACGCATTATTCATTCCAATATGGTGCTACCTCCTGACTAGCCTCTAGAAAATAGTTTGCCCAAAACGTCTATCAACAATCCTACTATAAATTAACTTTGACAGAGTATATATAAAATAGACTCCCATTTATTAAGAGAACTTTTTTTATATTAATAGAGAACAAGAGGGTTTTTTGCTTCTTTTGTTCATTTTCAAGCTCTGCTTTTTTTTTTTTTTCTTATTTGAAGTCTCTGTCTTGTATTTGTAACATCAAAGTCCAGTCCCCAATGACTGCAGTGCTGTCAGAAATAGAAGATGACAAGTTCAGGACTGAATGAAGCAGCAGGAGAAAATAAGCTCTAAAGAAACAAAGATCTTATTTTTGTAGTAATTTGCCATGCAATGTATAACAAAGGAAAAGGAAGGCCAAGTGTATGATTGAACCCTGTGATATATCCCTTAGAAAATATGGTCTCATATAGATAAACTGTATATGATGTCAGACATTTTTAGCTAGACTATTTATTGATAGTCTACTGTCAATATAAGACACTACTCAGACTATCAGTAAATCACCTCTCACTAAAATTTTCCTCGTTTGGAGCTCAAATCATGTGCAGGGATTACTGTGGTGGCTGAAATAAACAGTTAAGAAAAAAATATATTTTCATTTATATATGATAAAATTTTAGGTGAACCCTGATAATTTAACTTATTCTTTACATTTAATACGTTGTACAGAAATTTTCTGTTTACCTGCCTTTCACTCTCCACAGATACATTGTTTTGTATAAACTAAATCTCCAACCCCAAATATTGGCCTATAATAGTCACTTACTGTGTTTGTTGGAATGAACTTTAGTTAATATTTTATCTGTTCTAATTAAATATATTTTTATTGAAATGTTTCAAAACATTAATTCATTTAAGATTATTTTGTTATGAAATAATTTTAAGCAGTGATGGATTTATTTTTACTAAGCCTCATCCATAACTATAAATAGTACAAATGTAATATTAAATAAAGTACGTATGACTCCAGTCTTTTAGAATGCTAGAACAAAGTTGTTTTAATTATTTAGTCCACATTGTTATTTTTCTTTCACAGTGAGAGTGAATAAAAAGAGTCTCTTTAACTGAATTTCTGATATATTTACCTCACAGAATTTTCTGAAATGGATAAATATTTATATAATGAAATTTTCTTACTGAATTTCTTCTTATCAAGGTGCCAAAAATCCAATCTAATAAACATAAATCAAAGTAAAAAACAAATGTTTGGGTTTGTATGGCACCAAGATAAATATTGATTTAGACAAGTTAATTAGATATGTGATTCAGTCAATGAAAGAAGTCAAATCAGCTAATCCACAGTATATTGACTGTTGACTGATTGTGTGTGTCTGTGTATGTTTTGATGGAAAACTCAAAAGGAAGTCAACTGATGTGTACATGAAGCTCAGAAGACAGGGGAAAGCATGAAAATGTTAACTTGCTGGAGTGTTTAAGTTAACTTTTCCCAGTCTGAGGTCTTATAGATGCGAAATATAAACAAAGACAATTCCTCTAAATGAGAAAAAGAGCAGAGAAAGAGGACTGTTAATAGCGTAGAGGGAGAGATTTTGACTTGTCTGCTTCTCTGCATTTTTGGATAATTCTAGCTGTGCTATAAACCCCCACATCCCAATAGAGATGGGATTTTATTTCTTAATCACATAACAATTCATCTCATATATCCTCCTGGTTTTGTAGTGTTTGGGGAACCCATTTTTTCACATTTTGTGCCTTGTTTGATCCTATGGGCTTATGGTATTAGTGTCCTCTGCTTTCTGTTTTGTTTTGAAAAGAATAAGTAGAGAAATTACAGCTACTTTTTACCACTTCGGCCCAAAAGTGATGCACAAAATTTCTCCCACATTCCATTGGCTAGAATTCAGTCATTGGTCCATACTGACTGTAAATAAAACAAGAAAACAGAGTCTGGCTTTATTACCAAAAAACAAACAAACAAATTAGTGAATAAATGAGTTGGGCAAAAATATAAGCATTCTCTATTAAACTACTGATTGCATTTTCATTCTAGGGGACATTTGTAAAAGAAAAGAAATATTCAAAGGAAAAAAGTAAGAAAAACGAAGCAAGAAAAATTCTGGAAAGAAAGAACCAGTAAAGAAAAATCAGCTGAAAATAGGGGAGAATGTGGAATAGCCACAATACATTGACATGTTTCACTTTTCAATCTCTCTCTATAATTTCTCTTTTCCTCGCTCTTTTCAACATTTCCTCTCTCTCTGTGATTTGCTCACTTATTTTCCCTTTTATTTACTCTCCTCCATCCCTATTTGTGTGTGTGTGTGTATGTTTTCTATTTTGATTCTTTTAGTCCCCTTTTACTGCCACTTATCCTACGGAAAAAGGGTGTTTGCACATATCCTCAGGGGTCTTCTGAAAACAAAACAAAAACATAAAACACCTTTATTGTCCAATTCAGCTAAACAATGTTTATGGCTAAAATTCCAAGTGAGGCAGAAGGACAAATGGCCCTTTTAGGCCAGTCCCTGCAAAGGGTGCTCAATGTGACTTGCCAGCCTCTCATGACGTCATAGGCTATGCCTAAAATGCAAACTCTAATAGAAACCCAGAAGCACTCTGTCCATTCTTTCTTTCAATTAGGATAACACTCCTTCATCCATAAAATGAATCTCAGGTTCCTATGAACTGAGAAATTGAAGCCGAATAGTACTAGACAAAAAAAAAAAATTCTTTGATTTTGTGTGTACATGAAAAAAGTCTAAAAGTCTGTGAGCACAGTGCAGTACATAAGCATCATTACCGAGAACAACCTGTCTGTCGAGGCAGCAGTAGAGATTTGTCTGAAGTGAAAGAATTCCTTTTTTTCATCCTTTTGAATTGTGCTGTATGCAAATACAATGAATGGAAAAGAAGAATTGCATTTGATTTGTCTGGCTCAGGGTGATGTATTACTTAGTAATTCATTTGTAGCTGTACCTCCTTTCCACCCTCAGTCATTCTGTAGTCATCTTAAATCTGTGAACCTAGATACATTGTGACTAGTTTGCTCAGAAAGTGATGTGTATATGTATATGTGTATGTGTATGTGTTCTTGACAACTCTAAGTAATTCTTTACACAATTTATCCACTTGAATTCTAATAAATATCTACACAAGTAGGGAAAAATGTTAAGTGAATTTGAGTTTGAGGTTGTACTTGATAAACTCTAAGAATACTTGTGGAACTCAACTGTTTGCATAATCAGAGATAATCTAGGACATTCATTTCATATGCTAGCTGATACAATTGAGACACATAGAATTTATTTGCTCAAGTGCCATGTATAATATAGCAAAACCTTTTATATAATTTAGTATTTCTCTTACTTTTTCTATAATTGTACTCAGAGTATCAGAGGTAAATGTACACTCCACAATAAATCTTTGTTTGGTGTCTACAATAGGTTGGTAGAAAAATCCTACTCTACTTATAGATGGTCTTTTTTTGCCCCCTTGAATAGATTTTCCTATATAGTATCTTTAAAAAGTAAGGTACGAAGATCACAGCTCTTTTCTTTTTTTTTTTTTAATTAGTTTCTGCTTTATAACAAAGTGAATCAGTCATACATATACATCTGTTCCCACATTCCTTCCCTCCTGCATCTCCCTCCCTCCCACCCTCCCGATCCCACCCCTCCATGCGGTCACAAAGCACCGAGCTGATCTCCCTGTGCTCTGCGGCTGCTTCCCACTATCTATCTACCTTACATTTGGTAGTGTATATATGTCCATGCCTCTCTTTCACTTTGTCACAGCTTACCCTTCCCCCTCCCCATATCCTCAAGTCCATTCTCAAGTAGGTCTGTGTCTTTATTCCCTAGGTTCTTCATGACATTTTTTTTAAAATTCCATATATATGTGTTACCATACGGTATTTGTCTTTCTCTTTCTGACTTACTTCACTCTGTATGACAGACTCTAGGTCTATCCACCTCATTACAAATAGCTCAGTTTCGTTTCTTTTTATGGCTGAGTAATATTCCATTGTATATATGTGCCACATCTTCTTTATCCATTCATCCGATGATGGACACTTAGGTTGTTTCCAGCTCCGGGCTATTGTGAATAGAGCTGCAATGAACATTTTGGTACATGTCTCTTTTTGAATTATGGTTTTCTCAGGGTATATGCCTAGTAGTGGGATTGCTGGGTCATATGGTAGTTCTATTTTTAGTTTTTTAAGGAACCTCCATACTGTTCTCCATAGTGGCTGTACCAATTCACATACCCACCAGCAGTGCAAGAGTGTTCCCTTTTGTCCACACCCTCTCCAGCATTTATTGTTTCTAGATTTCTTGATGATGGCCATTCTGACTGGTGTGAGATGATATCTCATTGTAGTTTTGATTTGCATTTCTCTGATGATTAATGATGTTGAGCATTCTTTCATGTGTTTGTTGGCAGTCTGTATATCTTCTTTGGAGAAATGCCTATTTAAGTCTTCTGCCCATTTTTGGATTGGGTTGTTTGTTTTTTGCTATTGAGCTGCATGAGCTGTTTATAAATTTTGGAGCTTAATCCTTTGTCAGTTGCTTCATTTGCAAATATTTTCTCCCATTCTGAGGGTTGTCTTTTGGTCTTGTTTATGGTTTCCTTTGCTGTGCAAAAGCTTTGAAGTTTCATTAGGTCCCATTTGTTTATCTTTGTTTTTATTTCCATTTCTCTAGGAGGTGGGTTCAAAAGGATCTTGCTGTGATTTATGTCATAGAGTGTTCTACCTATGTTTTCCTCTAAGAGTTTGATAGTTTCTGGCCTTACATTTAAGTCTTTAATCCATTTTGAGCTTATTTTTGTGTATGGTGTTAGGGAATGATCTAATCTCATACTTTTACATGTCCCTGTCCAGTTTTCCCAGCACCACTTATTGAAGAGGCTGTCCTTTCTCCACTGTACATTCCTGCCTCCTTTATCAAAGATAAGTTGGCCATATGTGCGTGGGTTTATCTCTGGGCTTTCTATCCTGATCCACTGATCTATCTTTCTGTTTTTATGCCAGTACCACACTGTCTTGATTACTGTAGCTTTGTAGGATAATCTGAAGTTAGGGAGCCTGATTCCTCCAGCTCCGTTTTTCGTTCTCAAGATTGCTTTGGCTATTCGGGGCCTTTTGTTTTTCCAAACAAATTTTGAAATTTTTTGTTCTACTTCTGTGAAACATGCCAGTGGTAGTTTGATAGGGATTGCATTGAATCTGTAGATTGCTTTGGGTAGTAGAGTCATTTTCACAATATTGATTCTTCCAATCCAGGAGCATGGTATATCTCTCCATCTATTTGTATCATCTTTAATTTCTTTCATCAGTGTTTTATAATTTTCTGCATACAGGTCTTTTGTCTCCTTAGGTAGGTTTATTCCTAGATATTTTATTCTTTTGGTTGCAATGGTAAATGGGAGTGTTTTCTTGATTTCATTTTCAGATTTTTCATCATTAGTGTACAGGAATGCCAGAGATTTCTGTACATTAATTTTGTATCCTGCTACTTTACCAAATCCATTGATTAGCTCTAGTAATTTTTTGGTAGCATCTTTAGGATTCTCTATGTATAGTATCATGTCATCTGCAAACAGTGACAGCTTTACTTCTTCTTTTCCAATTTGGATTCATTTCCTTTTCTTCTCTGATTGCTGTGGCTAAAACTTCCAAAACTATGTTGAATAAGAGTGGTGAGAGTGGGCAGCCTTGTCTTGTTCCTGATCTTAGTGGAAATGGTTTCAGTTTTTCACCATTGAGGACAATGTTGGCTGTGGGTTTGTCATATATGGCCTTTATTATGTTGAGGAAAGTTCCCTCTATGCCTACTTTCTGCAGGGTTTTTATCATAAATGGGTGTTGAATTTTGTCGAAAGCTTTCTCTGCATCTATTGAGATGATCATATGGTTTTTCTCCTTCAACAGCTCTTTTCATTTAACCAAAATACGTTTAAATTTAGTGAGGGAGAATATAAATACAAAAAGTTTTCTTAAAACTAATTTAATTATTCTCATATGTTATGGATTACTTGTTTGAAAGGTTCTTTATTTTTCCTTCTATTCCATATAATAATCTTGCTGGGTAGAGTATCCTAGGTTGCAGGTTTTTCCCTTCCAGCAGTTTGAATCTATCATTTCACTCCCTTCTGGCCAAGAAAGTTTCTGCAGAGAAGCCTGCTGATATCCTTATGGGAATTCCTTTGTATAGGACTCTTTCTTTTCCCCTGGCTGCTATTAGAAGTCTCTCTTTAACTTTTTCCACTTTAATTTTGGTATGTTTTGCTGTGGGTTGAGTTGGGTTCATTTTGTTTGGGACCATCTGTGATTCCTGCACCTGGATATCTTTCCCTCTTCAGGTTTGGGAAGTTTGGGGCCATAATTTCTTCAAATACATTTTTGATCTTCTTCTCTCTCTGTTCTCCTTTTGGGACCCCTATTATGCAAACGTTAGTACACTTAATGTTATCAGAAAGATCTCTTAGACTGTCTTCATTTTTTTTTAAATTTACTTTTCTTTTTGCTGTTCTGATTGGGTGATTTCCAATATTCTGTTTTCCAGATAACTTACGCATTCGTCTGTATTACTTAGTCTGGTATTCATTCTTTCTAGACTGTATTTTATTTTGGCTATTAAATTCTTCTTCTTTTTTTTTTTGGTGGTATGCGGGCCTCTCACTGTTGTGGCCTCTCCCGCTGTGGAGCACAGGCTCCGGACGCACAGGCTCTGTGGCCATGGCTCACGGGACCAGCTGCTCCACAGCATGTGAGATCTTCCCAGACCGGGGCACGAACCTGTGTCCCCTGCATTCGCAGGCAGACTCTCAACCACTGTGCCACCAGGGAAGCCCAAATTCTTCATTTTTGATTGGGTCTTTTTTATAGTTTCTATAAACTATGTTAACATTTCTATGAAAATGTTAACACGTTCACTGTGTTCATGTATTTTTTTACCTAATTCAGTTAACATTTTTATTTTCAATGCTTTGAATTCTTTATTTGGAAAATTGTTTATTTCTGTTTCATTATTTTTTCTGGGGTTTTGTCTTTCAGGGGAGAGCAGTTCCTCTGCCTTTTCATTTTATTTAACTTCCTCTGCCTCTATGAATTTTGGTAAAACTGTTACCTGTTTGTGGTTGATGTGGTATTCTTATTGGGACTGTTCTTATAACGACTCATGTACCCAATGCCTTTGGTGAGAGAGCTGGATGTGATGTGGATGCAGTGGCATCTTTCTTCAGGATGTGCTGGCAGCTATCACCTTGGTAGGGGTGGGGCTGGAGATGTAGGGGCTAGAGCTGGAGCCTGTGTGAGTGGGACTCCTTTTCTGCTAAGTGACCATCTTCACTTTATTTGGGGTGGGATCTTATCCCAAGTTGCTGGAGCAGAAGCCCTGAATGTTGGGCCGAGCTGGCTCTGTTCTGTTTTCTTTCTGTTTTGTTTTCCCCCTTCCCACACTGGGAACCTTGCCTCAGAGCAGGGAAGTGCTGAAGCAAATGGGGCCCCTGTAGGCTCTCGGCCCATGTCAGCCACAGCGGTGCCAGCTGTGGTATGCTGCCTGTTCAGGCTTCCACAGCTGTTTCCCTCATGCCACTAAGGTCCAGCCTCGGGTGCAAGTCCCCTTTGTCCCTCACAGAGGACCACTGCCCCCAGCCGCTGCCACCCTCACCCTGTTGTGCAGCCACACAGCAGGGCAGGACCGACTCGTGTGTATTCTCAGTGTATATCGGGGTGTGAGCTGTGGTGGAACAGCTGCTTTCAGAGGTTCAGGCTGCTTCAATGAGCTGCTTGAATAAGTGCCAATAATGACCACTGTCACCCCATCCAGGCTCTGCCCTGGGAGTGGGTAGCCTCTAGTCCCAAGGTCGAGTCTTCCCCCTGGTTGTGGCCCCCACAGATTCATGGCCATGCTATGGTTTGGTGTGAGCAGGCCCAGCGTATTTACTTGGTTCAGGCAGGGGCGTGTGCCTAGGGTGTCACAGGAAGCTCGGCGGCAGCTAGAGCGGACCTCTGTCCACCCTCCAAGGTGAGCCAGCATGCCGGTGCTCCTCACGAATGGCATCCAGGCTTCCCGCAGCCTTCCTGTCAGTCCCTGTGGTCCTCTATCCAGCCAGGGGGACTCATCACCTTGTATAGGTCTCCAGGACCAGGTGCCCAGTTCATGGCTCTCACTGCTCACTCCCCAGGGTGGGTGTCTGCCTGTGTATTCTTCCTTTTGCTCTGAGTCCCCTGCCAGGGGCACAGGTCCTGACTTGATCACTTTTCTTCCCTTCCTACCCAATTATGCATACATCTGTCTTACAGCCTTGGATGTACAGGAGTCCTTTTGCAAGTTTCCAGATAGTCTTCAGTGAGAATTATTCCACATGTAGAAGTATTTTTGATGTTCTCCTGCGGGGAGGTGAGGTCTGCGTCCACTTGCTCTGCAATCTTGATTGATACCCTGTGTCTTATCTTTTATTATTTGATAGTCTAATTAAAGACTTGTCAATTTTGTTGATCTTTTCAAAGAGTCAAATTTTTGTTTCATTGATCCTGTCGTTTAAAAATCTCTATGTCATTCGTCTCTACTCTCATCTTTACTGTTCACTTTCTTTTGTTGACTTTGGGTTTAGTTTGCTCTTCTTTTTTCCTGTTGCTACAGTTTAAAATTAGGTTATAGATTTGACTTTTTTTTTAAGTGTAGTTGGTTAATGGTGTAAATTTCCCTCTGAGTATTGACTTCACTGCATCTCATAAGTTTTAGCATGTCATATTCTCATTTCCATTCATCTTTAACTATCTTCTAATTTCCCTTATACCTTCTTTGTCCTACTGTGTGATTCAGTGTATGGTGTAATTTCAAAACTTTGTGAATTTCCAGTTTTCTTTTTGTGTTTTTTTTTAAATTTCTAGATTTATAAAAATGTGGTCAGAAAAGATATTTCTATAATTTATTTTTCTTAGATTTATTGAAACTTGTTTTGTTGCCTAACATCTGGTCCATTCAGGAGACTGTTCCCTATCACAAGATTGGAATGTACATTCTGCTGTTGTTGGGTGGAGTGTTCAATTTATGTCAGGTTTAATTGGTATATAGGGTTGTTGAAGTCCACTCTTTTTTAACCAAATCTTATTCTAAATGTTCTACCCATTATTTAAAGGGGATAAGGGCAGGGTAAGGTCAAGCAAAAATGGGAAAAATTATAACGCTTTTTAAAATATTTTATTTATTTATTTACATCTTTATTTTTTGGAGTATAATTGCTTTACAATGTTGTGTCATTTTCTGCTGTATAACAAAGTGAATCAGCTATACGTATACATATACATATATCCCCATATCCCCTCCCTCTTGCGTCTCCCTCCCACCCTTCCTATCCCACCCCTCTAGGTGGTCACAAAGTACCGAGCTGATCTCCCTATGCTATGCGGCTGCTTCCCACTAGTTATCTATTTTACATTTGGTAGTGTATATATGTCCATGCCACTCTCTCACTTCATTCCAGCTTACCCTTCCCCCTTCCCATATCCTCAAGTCCATTCTCTACATCTGCATCTTTATTCCTGTCCTGCCCCTAGGTTCTTCAGAACAATTTTTCTTTTTTTAGATTCCATATATATGTGTTAGCATACAGTATTTGTTTTTCTCTTTCTGACTTACTTCACTCTGTATGATAGACTCTAGGTCCATCCACCTCACTACAAATAACTCAATTTCGTTTCTTTTTTATGGCTGAGTAATATTCCATTGTATATATGTGCCACATCTTCTTTATCGATTCATCTCTCGATGGACACCTAGGTTGTTTCCATGTCCTGGCTATTGTAAAGAGTGCTGCAGTGAACACTGTGGTGCATGACACTTTTCTTTTTTAAAATTAATTAATTTATTTTTTCCTTTTTTAAAAAAAAATTTTATTGGATTACAGCTGATTTACAATGTTGTGTTAGTTTCAGGTGTACAGTAAAGTGAATCAGATATCTATCTATCTATCTATCTATATCTATATCTATATCTATATCTATATCTCCACTCTTTTTTAGATTCTTTCCCCATATAGGTCATTACAGAGTATTGAGTAGAGCTCCCTGTGCTATACAGTAGGTCCTTATTAATTATCCATTTTATATATAGTAGTATGTAAATGTCAATCCCAATCCCCAAGTTAATGCCTCCCCCCTCTCTCCAGCCTGGTAACCATAAGTTTGTTTGCTACATCTGTGACTCTACTTCTGTTTTGTAAATAAGTTAATTTGTATCATTTTTTTAGATTCCACATATGAACAATATCATAAGATATTTGTCTTTGTCTGACTTGCTTCACTGAGTATGATAATCTCTGGGTCCATCCATGTTGCTGCAACTGGAATTATTTCATTCTTTTTTATGGCTGAGTAAGGTTCCATTGTATATATACACCACACCTTCTTTACCCACTCTCTGTTGATGGACATTTAGGTTGCTTGCATGTCCTGGCTATTCTGTAAACTGCTGCAATGAACATTGGGGTGCATGTATCTTTTTGAATTATACTTTTTCCAGATATAAGCCCAGAAGTGGGATTGCTGGATCATATGGTAATTCTATATTTAGTTTTTTAAGGAGCCTCCATACTGTTCTTCAAAATAGTTGTATCAATTTACATTCCCGCCAACAGTGCAGGAGGGTTCCCTTTTCTCCACACCCTCTCCAGCATTTATTGTTTGTAGATTTTTTGATGATGGCCATTCTGACTGGTGTGAGGTGATACCTCACAGTAGATTTGATTTGCATTTCTCTAATAATTAGTGATGTTGAGCATCCTTTCATGTTTTTGTTGGCAATCTGTATATATGCTTTGGAGAAATGTCTACTTAGGACTTCTGCCCAGTTTTGGATTGGATTGTTTGCTTTTTGATATTGAGCTGCATGAGCTGCTTGTATATTTTGGAGATTAATCCTTTGTCAGCTGCTTCATTTGGAAATATTTTCTCCCATTCTGAGGGTTGTCTTTCCTTTGCTGTGCAACAGCTTTTAAGTTTCATAAGGTCCCATTTGTTTATTTTTGTTTTTATTTCCATTTCTCTAGGAGGTGGGTCAAAAAAGGATCTTGCTGTGATTTATGTCATAGAGTGTTCTGCCTATGTTTTCCTCTAAGAGTTTTATAATGTCTGGCCTTACATTTAGGTCTTTAATCCATTTTGAGTTTATTTTAGTTTACGGTGTTAGGGAGTATTCTAATTTCGTTCTTTTACATGTAGCTGTCCAGTTTTCCCAGCACCACTTATTGAAGAGGCTGCCTTATCTTCATTGTATATTCTTGCCTCCTTTATCAAAGATAAGGTGACCATATGTGCATCTGTTTTTCTCTAGGCTTTCTGTCGTGTTCCTTTGATCTGTATTTCTGTTTTTGTGCCAGTACCATACTGTCTTGATTACTGTAGCTTTGTAGTATAGTCTGAAGTCAGGGAGCCTGATTCCTCCAGCTCCATTTTTCTTTCTCAAGACTGCTGTGGCTATTCGGGCTCTTTTGTGTTGCCATACAAATTGTGAAAATTTTTTTTCTAGTTCTGTGAAAAATGCCATTGGTAGTTTGATAGGGATTGCACTGAATCTGTAGATTGCTTTGGGTAGTATATTCATCTTCACAGTGTTGATTCTTCCTATCCAAGTACATGGTATATGTCTCCATCTGTTTGTGTCACCTTAATTTGTTTCATCAGTGTCTTATAGTTTCCTGCATATGGGTCTTTTGTCTCCTTAGGTAGGTTTATTCCTAGGTATTTTATTCTTTTTGTTGCAAGTGTAAATGGAAGTGTTTCCTTAATTTCTCTTTCACATTTTTCATCATTAATGTATAGGAATGCAAGAGATTTCTGTGCATTAATTTTGTATCCCATTACTTTACCAAATTTATTGATTAGCTCTAGTAGTTTTCTGGTAGCATCTTTAGGATTCTCTATGTAGAGTATCATGTCATCTGCAGTGTCAGTTTTACTTCTTTTCCGATTTGGATTGTATTTATTTCTTCTTCTCTGATTGCTGTGGCTAAAACTTCCACAACTATGTTGAATAATAGTGGTAAGAGTGGGCAACCTTGTCTTGTTCCTGATATTAGTGGAAATGGTTTCAGTTTTTTACCATTGAGAATGATGTTGCCTGTGGGTTTGTCATATATGGCCTTTATTATGTTGAGGTAATTCCCTCTGTGCCTACTTTCTTGAGCGTTTTTATCATAAATGGGTGTTGAATTTTGTCAAAAGCTTTTTCTGCATCTACTGAGGTGATCAAATGGTTTTTATCCTTCAATTTGTTAATATGGTGTATCACATTGATTGATTTGCGTATATTGAAGAATCCTTGCATTCCTGGGATAAACCCCATTTGATTACGGTGTATGATTCTTTTAATGTGCTGTTGAATTCTGTTTGCTAGTATTTTATTGAGGATTTTTGCATCTATGTTCATCAGTGATATTGGCCTGTAATTTTCTTTTTTTGTGACCTCTTTGTCTGGTTTTGGTATCAGGGTGATGGTGGCCTTGTAGAATGAATTTGGGAGTGTTCCTCCCTCTGCTATATTTTGTGAGAGTTTGAGAAGGATGGGGCTTAGCTCTTCTCTAAATGTTTGATAGAATTTGCCTGTGAATACATCTGGTCCTGGGCTTTTGTTTGCTGGAAGATTTTTAATCACAGTTTCAATTTCAGTGCTTGTGACTGGTCTATTTATTTTTTCTATTTCTTCCTTGTTCAGTCTTGGAGAGTTGTGCTTTTCAAAGAATTTGTCCATTTCTTCCAGGATGTCCATTTTAATGGCATATAGTTGCTTGCAGCAATCTCTCATGATCCTCTGTGTTTCTGCAGTGTCAGTTGTTGCTTCTCCTTTTTCATTTCTAATACTGTTGATTTAAGTATTTTCCTGTTTTTCTTGATACGTCTGGCTAATGGTTTATCAATTTTGGTTATCTTCTCAAAGAAGCAGCTTTTAATTTTATTTATCTTTGCTATTGTTTACTTCGTTTCTTTTTCTTTCTTTTCTTTTTTTTGCAGTATGTGGGCCCCTCATTGTGGCCTCTCCTGTTGTGGAGCACAGGCTCCAGACGCGCAGGCTCAGTGGCCATGGCTCATGGGCCCAGCCGCTCCGCAGCATGTGGGATCTTCCCAGACTGGGGAACGAACTCGTGTCCCCTGCATCGGCAGGTGGACTCTCAACCACTGTGCCACCAGGGAAGCCCTACTTCGTTTCTTTTTCATTTATTTCTGATTTGATCTTTATGATTTCTTTCCTTCTGCTAACTTTAGGGGTTTTTTGTTCTTCCTTCTCTAATTGCTTTAGTTGTAAGGTTAGGTTGTTTATTTGAGATGTTTCTTGTTTCTTGAGGTAGGATTGTATTGCTGTAAACTTCCATCTTATAACTGCTTTTGCTGCATCCCATAGATTTTGGGGCGTCGTGTTTTCATTGTCATTTGTTTCTAGGTATTTTTTTGATTTATTCTTTGATTTCTTCAGTGATCTCTTGGTTATTTAGTAACGTATTGTTTAGCCTCCATGTGTTTGTATTTCTTACAGTTTTTTTTTCCTGTAATTGATATCTAGTCTCATAGCATTGTAGTCAGAAACAGTACTTGGTATGATTTCAATTTTCTTAAATTCACCAAGGCTTGATTTGTGACTCATGATATGATCCATCCTGGAGAATGTTCCATGAGCACTTGAGAAGAAAGTGTATTCTGTTGTTTTTGGACAGAGTGTCCTATTAATATCCATTAAGTCCATCTTGTTTAATGTACCATTTAAAGCTTGTGTTTCCTTATTTATTTTCATTTTGGATGATCTGTCCATTAGTGAAAGTGCGGTGTTAAAGTACCTATTATTATTATGTTACTGTTGATTTCCCCTTTTATGGCTGTTAGCATTTGCCTTATGTGTTGGGGTCCTCCTATTTTGGGTGCATAAATATTTACAATTGTTATGTATCCTTCTTGCATTGATCCCTTGATCATGATGTAGTGTCCTTCTTTGTCTCTTGTAATAGTCTTTATTTTAAAGTCTATTTGTATGATTTGAGAATTGCTTCTCCGGCTTTCTTTTGTTTTCCATTTGCATGGTATTTCTTTTTCCATCCCCTCACTGTCAGTCTGTATGTGTCCCTAGGTCTGAAGTGGGTCTCCTGTAGACAGCATATATATGGGTCTTGTTTTTGTAACCATTCAGCCAGTCTCTGTCTTTTGGTTGGAACATTTAATCCATTTACATTTAAGGTAATTATTGATATGTATGTTCCTATTACCATTTTCTCAATTGTTTTGGGTTTGTTTTTGTAGGTCTTTTCCTTGTCTTGTGTCTCCTGCCTGGAAAAGTTCCTTTCACATTTGTTGTAAAGCTGGTTTGATGGTGCTCATCTCTCTTAGCTTTTGCTTGTCTGTAAAGGTTTTAATTTCTCCATCAAAACTGAATGAGATCCTTGCTGGGTAATCGTGGTTGTAGGTTTTTCCCTTTCATCACTTTAAATATCTACTGCCCCTCCCTTCTGGCTTGCAGAGTTTCCACTGAAAGATCAGCTGTTAACCTTATGGGGATTCCTTTGTATGTTATTTGTTGCTTTTCTCTTGCTGCTTTTAATATTTTTTCGTTGTATTTAATTTTTGATATTAAATACAAAGTTTGATAGTTGGACTAATATGCATCTTGGCTTGTTTCTCCTTGTATTTCTCCTGTATGGGACCCTCTGCACTTCCTGGACTTGATTGACTATTTCCTTTCCCATATTAGGGAAGTTTTCAACTATAATCTCTTCAAATATTTTCTCAGTCCTTTCTTTTTCTCTTCTTCTTCTGGTACCACTACAGTTCAAATGCTGGTACATTTTATGTTGTCCCAGAGGTCTCTGAGACTGTCCTCAATTCTTTTCATTCTTTTTTGTTTATTCTGCACTGCGATAGTTATTTCCACTATTTTATCTTCCAGGTCACTTATCCGTTCTTCTACCTCAGTTATTCTGCTACTGATTCCTTCTAGAGAATTTTTAATTTCATTTATTTTGGTGTTCATCATTGTTTGTTTGCACTTTAGTTCTTCTAGGTCCTTGTTAAATATTTCTTGTATTTTCTCCATTCTATTTCCATGATTTTGTATACCTTTACTATCATTAGTCTGAATTATTTTTCAGGTAGCCTGCCTATTTCCTGTTCATTTGTTTGGTCTGTTGAGTTTTTACTTTGCTCCTTCATCTGCTGCATATTTCTCTGTCTTGTCTTTTTGCGTAACTTACTGGGGTCTCCTTTTTGCAGGCTTCGGTTTCGCAGTTCCTCTTGTTTTTGGCATCTGCCTCCCAGTGGGTAAGGTTCATTCAGTGGGCTCCTAGTGGAGGTGACTGGTGCCTGTGTTCTCCCAGATGAGGCTGGATCTTGTCTTTCTGGTGGGCAGTGCCATGTCTGGTGGTGTGTTTTGAGGTGTCTGTGAACTTAGTATGATTTTAGGCAGCCTCTCTGCTAATGGGTGGGGTTGTGTTCCTCTTTTGCTAGTTTTTTCGCATAGGGTATACAGCACTGGAGCTTGCTGCTCATTGAGTGGAGCTGGGTCTTAGCACTGAGACAGAGATTGCTGGGAGAGCTCTTGCTGTTTGATATCACATCGGGCTGGGAGGTCTATTCTGGTCCAGTGTCCTGAACTCGGCTCCCCCACCTCAGAGGTTCAGGCCCGACACCCAGCCATAGCACCACGACTCTGTCAGCCACACAGCTTTTGGGAAGTGTCAGATCTTCTGCCAGCGTTCAGGAGGTGTTCTGTAGGAGTTGTTCCATGTGGAGATTTTTTTTTTTTTTTTTGCGTTACATGGGCCTCTCACTGTTGTGGCCTCTCCCGTTGCCGAGCACAGGCTCCAGATGCACAGGCTCAGCGGCCATGGCTCACGGGCCCAGCCACTCTGTGGCATGTGGGATCTTCCCGGACCGGGGCACGAACCTGTGTCCCCTGCATCGGCAGGCAGACTCTCAACCACTGCGCCACCAGGGAAGCCCCTAGTTGTATTTTTGATGTATTTGTGGGGAGAAAGGTGACCTCCACGTCTTATTCCTCCTCCATCTTGAAGATCCTCCTCAAGATATTTTAGACATGCCTATCTTTTGGGGCTGCCAAAGTAGGTGAAAGTAAATGTGCAGTCTGAGTATCTGAAATCTGGTGGGGCGTGGTCATGGCGGGGCCAGGGTTGCTCAAGGTTCAGGGGAGCCTGACCTTTAATGTTATTTTAAATGGTTTTTTCTTGATTCAGTGGTTGATTGTTTGCTGTGATCTTCTGGCTGTTTTCCAGAGTTCTGAGTTGGTTCTGTCAATTTAGCTTGTTTTTGATGTTTTTGTGGAAGTATGGGCATCAGGGGCTATGTACAATATTATTTTCCTGATATCACTCTCTCTCTAAATTATTTTTAAGCATTTCTTTCCTAAATATATCCTTCCCAGGAGAAATGGTTTGGGGACTCGATGTAGGCAGTATTGTTTTCCATATTTCTCCACAGTATTTATGAATATACACATATAGCTATATTAATATATAGATATGAATTTTTAATAATACTTTATATCAAAAGCAGAAGTCACAAATTCTAATCAACCAAATTCACTGTGATGATCTTTAAGGCTCACTGCATCTATTTATTTTCATAACAGAAACAGTTTGCTTTATGTGAGAACAGATGTATGTGTGATTATTCACCCTGAAATATTCAAGCACTGGAGTAAAGCAGCAATTTACAATTGCTGCGTAAGACTTCTTTTAAGTACACAATTAGTGAACAATGAAGAACTCATTACCTCTTATATCTTTACAGTCCAGGAAACAAACAATTAAAATTGGTGATGTGAAAACGTGTGTAGATAAACTTATGTACACATAAACACACATCACACTATTCCAAGTTTCCTGAAACTGGAAAGCATCTGCTATCTTTATTAGAGACTTTGCTGTAGATGAAGAAATTAGCCAGAAGTTGGTTTTGTCTTGGTGTCCCTTAACCTTTTGATATTTGTTTCCATCATTTAAGTAATTATTTATTTGTGATAAAGAAGAGGGGAAAAACAACCATAGAAGAAACAGGGATCATAAGGAGAAAATACCTTCATTCTTGATCTGGTAAATCTTTGCCAGATTATTCTCTATTTAGTTATCCCCTTGCTGATAATAGGACACTTATTAACCATTCCTCCAAATGAATTGTTGATTTTTCAGTAGCTTTATCTGTGTTTCTGTAAATGGAAGATACATTTGTTTACAATAACCTGCTCTAAATCATTTGTTTTACCATATATGGACTCCAACAGCAAGTGTACTATTAGTGCACTACAGCAATCCTATTACACTCATGGTCATCAATATTATGCTTTCCTAGGAAATTTTTGATACCTTCTCTTCTCTCAAATCTGTATCCCCTCTTCCCCCATATTCACCTTTCACTTTTAGGTGATGACCTTCCTTCTTGCACTGAGATATTTTCATCATAAGAGAAATCGGCTTCACTCATCCTGTGCTTGCCAACTAATATATATATATATATATATATAGATAGATAGATAGATAGATAGATAGATAGATTGATTGATTCTACCTTTGTTCCCATTGCTATGCATAAGCCCTTCCTGAGCCTAACCCAGCTTTATATACAGCCCAGATCTTCCCTAAAATTCTAGACGCATACATGGAACTGGCCACTCATCATCTTCTTTTGAAAGTAAACTAGGTACCTCAAAAATAATTTTAAAGTAAAATCTTTATTGGCTTAAAACATAAATAGTTAAGAGTATATAAAATATGATTATACAGTTCAATATATTTCTAAAAAGACAATGCACTGTTTACCAGCATCACAGAAGTCCCTCTTTTGTCTTTGCTGATAGGTGTCAACGCCCCAGTTAACAATATCCTAATTCTTTTTTTTTCTTTTGTGGTACACGGGCCTCTCACTGTTGTGGCCTCTCCCGTTGGGGAGCACAGGCTCTGGACATGCAGGCTCAGCAGCCATGGCTCACGGGCCCAGCCACTCCGTGGTATGTGGGATCTTCCCGGACCGGGGCACGAACCCGCGTCCCCTGCATTGGCAGGCAGACTCTCAACCACTGTGCCACCAGGGAAGCTTAACAATGTCCTAATTCTTAATACTATAGGGAAGTTTTGTCTCTTTTTACACTTTATATAAAAGTAGGAATCCTACAGTACGTACTCTTTTGCACCTATTTTATCTTAACGTTATTTGTGGTATGCATTCATGATGTTATGAAGAGTTACATAGCTGTATAATATTGTATAAATATATCATAAGTTACTGCTGGTCACTATTTAGTTTGCTTCTAGTTTTGGGGTGTTATAATAGTGCTGCTATAAAATTTCTTGTACATGTCTTTTGGCGAAATTTGTGCACACCACTATTTGGCATATATCTCAGAGTGAAATTCCTCAGTATGTGTATATTTTGCTTTAGTAGACACAGCTAGACAGTTTTCCAATGTGGCACCAATTTATACCCTCATCAGCGGTTTATGAGTGTAATCTCGATGTCATATATCCAAAACCTAACTTTTTTCTGCCTACCACAAACAATCTCTTCTAAAGTCATCTACCATTTGAATAAGTGGCAAATTTATTTTTCTGTTTGATCACTTATGTCAAAAAAATAAAATCCTGACAACATTTTTAACTCTTATTTTTCTCATTGCTGTACTTCTAATCCATCAGCAAATCCTGAAGCCTCTCTTGAAAAAGCATGTGGCATACAAATTCATATCAATGGTATACGTACATATATTAGTACAACCACTTGTTCTAATCTGCCATGACTTCTTGGCTTTTTTTTTTTTAAACAACTTTATTGGCGTATAGTTGCTTTACAATGTTGTGTTACTTTCTGCTGTATTACAAAGTGCATCAGCTATATGTATACATATATCCCCATATCCCCTCCCTCTTGTCTGGTTTTTAATTGGCTACATGTTCCGTTCCATCTCTTACAGCTGGTTCTCCACTGAGCAGCCAGCAGAATTATAAAACATAAGCCACATCTTATCCTCATTGGTGACTCATCTCACTCAGAGTAAAAGACTCTTACAGTGGTCTCTCAGCCTTTATTACTTTGTCCCTTGTTTCTTATCTTACCTCATCTCCTTCCCCTTTCCCCTTGCCAACTACACCCCTGCCACATTGGCCTTCTTGCCATCGCTCAAATGTCTGAAGCATGGTCATATCTCTGGTCCTTACACATGCTAGTATTTCCAACCAGGTGTGCTTCTCCAGGAACCCAGTCTTTTCTCAAGTGTTAACTCATTAAAAAGTAAATATTAACCCCTGCACCTCCCTTGCACTCCCTTTTCCCTTACTTTCATTTGTCTGCAGTTTTTGAAATAGTAACTGCTTATTTACCAATTTACCAACAGTAGAGAAGATGTATGGCAAGAGTATGACTTTGTTTTATTCAATCTGTTTCCCAGTTACCTAGAACAGTGCCTAGGATAAACTAGATATTAATATGAAGTATATTAGTCAATAAATAAATGGATTTGTCTCCTCCGTGAATAAGTAATTTTTAAAATAGAGTGTTAACCTAAAGGCATTTTTAAGAATTAAAGAATATTTTTTTTTTTTTTTGCGGTACGCGGGCCTCTCACTGTTGTGGCCTCTCCCGTTGCAGAGCACAGGCTCCGGACGCGCAGGCTCAGCGGCCATGGCTTACGGGCCCAGCCGCTCCGCGGCATGTGGGATCTTCCCGGACCGGGGCACGAACCCGCGTCCCCTGCATCGGCAGGCGGACTCTCAACCACTGCGCCACCAGGGAAGCCCCTAAAGAATATTTAAAAGATTGTTTAGTCCAAATTCTTCTGTTCAAACTAAAAATCACAAGGGAGATGCTCAGAGATACTAAGCAATATGGAAGCATTAATCAATTGTCTGTAAGACTAAAAGCATTTGTATTTCAAAAAAGTTAAATATTTGCATGTGTTAATTATAAATTGAGTACCATAACATTTTGATAACTTACATAAACTATATTTAGCATGATTCAGTATTTCCAAATATTCCTTGGTTACCCAGTGTTGTCATTAGACATAGGAATGATTGCTCTAAACTGTGATAACATTGTGGATTCTAACACTTTTTACATTTGCATGGATCAATGCCAAGATCAGAGATTTCTGAAATAATATGGATGTGGCAGTTACATAATCTCAAAAATTCCTCAGGCTTCTGTGGTGGTGCAGTGGTTAAGAATCCACCTGCCAATGCAGGGGACATGGGTTTGAGCCCTGGTCCGGGAAGATCCACATGCTGTGAAGCAGTTAAGCCCATGCGCCGTAACTACTGAGCCTGTGCTCTAGAGCCTACGAGCCACAACTACTGAGCCCATGTGCCACAGCTACTGAAGCCTGCACACCTAGAGCCCATGCTCTGCAACAGGAGAAGCCACTGCAATGAGAAGCCTGTGCATCTCAATGAAGAGTAACCCCTGCTCACCAGAACTAGAGAAAGCCCACATGCAGCAATGAAGACCCAATGCAGCCAAAAATAAATAAATAGTTTAAAAAAAATCCTTAATGTGATCCACATTAGCACACTTGAGTTTTAAACTATTCAGTTCAATTGTGGTATCAATTAGAAAAATCATTAGAGATTAAAATGTTATTTTGCAGGGTTGTTATTAATAAATATCCATGCTAAGTTCTCATTCAATACAAGTTGGAATAAACTGGTTTAAGGGAAGCAGGAAGACCTTTTCCCCCAGCTTCCCTTTTCCCTGGTTTTCTAATCCAAGATATTGCATGTTTAGCAATGAATTTCTTCCCTTCGTCAAATATACATGTGAAGTAATAAGAAATACATATGTTGGTCTCTGGCTGTAGTCCCTGACACAGGGCTCATCAAACCTTTGTAAATTGCTAAGTGATAAGAGAACTGGGAGCATCTTTCATTCTGTTGAGGTGACTCTGGGTGAGCTCCTGAATGGGGATGGTCACCAAGAAGACCAGTCCATGATAAGAAGCTTAGAACTTTCAGCCTCACTTCTCATCCTCCAGAGAGGGGAGAGAGGCTGGCAGTGGAGTTAATAATTGATCTTGTCTACATGAGAGAGCTTTCATAAGATCCCAGTAATATGGGATCTTGGGAGCTTCCAGATTGATAAACATATTCACATTCCAGGGCAATGCACTCTAACACTATGGAGACAACCCTCCTGCACTCAGGACCCTCCCAGACCTTGCCCTACGTATCTCTTCAGCTGGTTGTTCATATGTATCCATTTTCACATACTCCCTGAGTTCTGTGAGCTGTTCTAGCAAAAAATCAAAGTCAAGGGGCAGGAGGTCATGGGAATCCCTGATTTCTTGCCATTCTGGACAGAAATTCCAGGTAACCTGGGGACCTACTATTGCAATTGACATGTAAAGTTGAGGGGCAGGGCAGTCTTATGTGACTCAGACCTCCCCCTGTGAGATTTGACGCTATCACCAGGTAGATAGTGTAAGAATTGAGTTAAATTGTAGGGACACCTGGCTCGTGTCACAGAATCACGTGGTGTGCCTAAAACGCCCACACATTTGGTAACCAGGGTGTCAGAAGTGAAGTATTCTGTGTGGTAGTAGAGAAAGACACAGGAGGAGAACTGTAGGTTTTTCACATAGAACACGTTACGATATGATGATGTTAAATCCTATCCTGGGCTCAAGTTTCAATCAGAGAAGTAGGACAGAACAGAAAAGGACATGGAGGGGAAAGTTAGGATGTCACAGAGACTAGAATATCTAAAGATAGGACAGACGGAAGGCCCTAGAATCCAGCTTTTATTCCTTTTCTGTAGGTAGTGTGCAGACAAGAAGGACTATGATGTAATTCAGAGTGGTCATTTGTTATGCAGGACTGAGTCACCCTGAGCCGTGTCTTCATCAATTTTGAACACTTGGACTTTGAGCAATTTCCATCATCTCTGTAGCTTAAAACTCTTTGTTTTCTGTGGATAATGATTCTTACTTTGTGCTAGGATTAAATAGGTAATGCATTAAAGCTCTGGTTACATGGTTTAGATTAAATAAATATTATCTCGCTGCTTTTTTTCTACAGATGCTCTTAGAAACAAGTCCTGTGACAATTTTCTGAGTTGTCTTCTTTGTTTTTTTTTGTATGGGGTTTGTTGTTCCAAAATCAGGATTTCTGTATCAAGCAGACACAGCCTTAGTATGTGCTTTCTTCTGTTTCCTGACATTTCACAGACTAGTGAAGGACATGGGAGTGATACTTAATGAATTTACATATTAAAGTTACTTTGGTCTCTGAAGGTGAAAGATTTCGTTGAAATTCCAGGTACAGCTCACTGGTTGGATGGAAATGGACATATCTGAATGTATCAACCAACTCCAGCTGAATTTCAAAACCTCCAAGATCCATCGAACCATCAAGTACATTTGCAAATGTATTTTCACTTAACCTTTTTTGAATCAAAGATAATTTAAAGAAAAAAAATTTAGCTAAGTAGTTTGAGTTCATTTACACTTATATCATCAAAATGCCATTTTGCAAGCACTTTAAGCCATTTTGAATTATTCTAATACGTTTAAAAGGCGTGAAAAAGTGTGTTTTATATTTACAAAAAAGGAGCTGACATATATTAACAAAAGAGAACACACCCCAGGCACTTGATTCTTAGAATATATTTGCAGTGATTCCTTCTCAGTGGCATCATAGATACAATTTGACCCTTCTGCAAAGTTAAACACCTACCTCTTCTTCCAGGATACAAAACAAAATTTCCTCTTTATTTTCTCCTAAGCACAAAAAGAGGGTTTGAATAGGAATGTGAGGAGGTCCTTGCAGGGGAGGAATTTAGAAAAAGAGCAAAATTTATTAGTTAAAGAAGTTCTAGGGCTTCCCTGGTGGCGCAGTGGTTGAGAGTCCGCCTGCCGATGCAGGGGACACGGGTTCGTGCCCCGGTCTGGGAAGATCCCACATGCCGCAGAGCAGCTAGGCCCGTGAGCCATGGCTGCTGAGCCTGCGCGTCCGGAGCCTGTGCTCTGCAAGGGGAGAGGCCACAACAGTGAGAGGCCCGCCTACCGCAAAAAAAAAAAAAAAAAAAAAAAAAAGAAGTTCTAAATGTAATGGTGAGAATAAACTCCTCAAAAATATAGAGCGTGCTCTGTGCCATTAGTAAGATGCTTTGTGTACCCTGTGTGTTTCCGTAAACCCCTCACAAATGCTGAAGGTCCACCCAGAAGTCTACCCCAGCCCAGAATCAAAAGGCACAGACACTTCACACAGGTTATTTTCTCCTGTCCTCCTTCTTTTATACCTTGCTTTTTACTCTGGTTTTGTTGGTGGTCGTGGTGTTCCTGTAGATAGGAACATGTGCATTAAAGGAAAAAAAAATCACTGTGAGGATTTTTGTGTATGCAGCTCTCATGTTTCATGAAGCCTCTTACGCAGTCATGATTATATGGGTCCCTCTTAGATGGAGGACCCAGTGATGAGAGAGTCATTGGCTCCCATCACCCCTCCAACACTCCCTAAAGCCATCCTTGAAACTCAACAATTGAAGTAAAAACAGCTTTTAATAAAACAAAGTAGCTCCTCTGTCAATGAGATTGTTGACCCTAAGTTGCTCCAAAATAAGCCCTCCAGAGCCAGCACAGGAGACCCCAGCATGGTATGTCACTGGCATATTTTTCTGTATTTCTGTGTGTGTGTGTGTGTTTGTACGTAGTTACATACATAGAATTTATATATAGTCTATAGTTTTTTATTTCTGTGTATGTATATGCATATGCTGTGTATGAGTATTTTTGTTTCCTGTGTATGTGTGTATTTCATGCCTGTGTGTTTATCTCATGTACACAATCAGGAATACATATATAGATATAGATGTATTTGTTTTTCACATACTTTTTTTTTAGACATAATGCTATTTTGCACACTTAATAGACTACAGTATAGTGTAAACATAACTTTTATTTGCCCTGGGAAACCAAAAATTTATGTGACTCACTTTATTGTGGTAGTCAGGAACCTAACCTGCAATATCTCTGAGGTCTGCCTGTATATGGTTATCAGAAAATAACACCATTGGGTGTTGATGGGAAGGGACTTGTGGTCGGTTATTTTGATGAGAAGGGTGAACAGAGGAGCCTGAAATACACATTGCTGCCCAACATGTGAGGCATCTCAGGAGGGAGGGAAGTGGAGGAAATGAATGCGCTGGGTACCCAAGGTTGGAAGGTTATATTAACAGGCAGGAAAAAGTAGTAGGAGATCAAACAAAACTTGGATCTTCCTGCAATCTTGGCCTCAAGTGAGCCTGTGAAATATATATAGGTAACAAGGTGAAGCTGATAAATATTAAAAGCATTTGAATAATTCCTGTCCAAAGCAGAACAAGTTTGCTTCTTCTGTATTGCTAGTTTAGCCAACTGTATTAACCATAGTATAGTCAGGACATGGAAGCAACCTAAGTGTCCATCGACAGATGAATGGATAAAGAAGATGTGGCACATATATATAATGGAATATTACTCAGCCATAAAAAGAAACAAAATTGAGCTATTTGTAATGAGATAGATGGACCTAGAGTCTGTCATACAGAGTGAAGTGAGTCAGAAAGAGGAAAACAAATACCATATGCTAACACATATATATGGAATTAAAAAAAAAAGGTTCTGAAGAACCTAGGGGCAGGACAGGAATAAAGATGCAGACGCAGAGAATGGACTTGAGGACACGGGGAGGGGGAAGGGTAAGCTGGGACGAAGTGAGAAAGTAGCACTGACACATCTACACTACCAAATGTAAAGCAGATAGCTAGTGGGAAGCAGCTGCATAGCACAGGGAGATCAGATCGGTTAAGTGAAAATACATTTGCAAATATACTTGATGGTTCAGTGGATCTTGGAGGTTTTGAAATTCAGCTGGAGTTGGTTGATACATTCAGATATGTCCATTTCCATCCAACCAGTGAGCTGTACCTGGAATTTCAACGAAATCTTTCACCTTCAGAGACCAAAGTAACTTTAATATATAACATTATCTAGTCTACACATAGTATCCTGATTTTCTCCGCTGTCCCAATATTGTGCATTATAATCAAAGCAGATCACATTTAATGTGTTGCACTGAGTTGTTATGTGTCTTTAAGCCTCTTTTACTCTGAATGATCCTGTCTATCCTTGGGTATCTTGACATTGATATTTTGGACGAACATAGGTGATTTCATTTATTTTTCTTACTGAAGAACAATTGATTTACAATATTATATTATTTTCAGGTGTACAACGTAGTGATTCAATATTTTTAGATTATATCCCATTTAAAATTATTGCAAAACAATGGCTATATTTTCTTGTGCTGTATAATATATTCTTGTTGTGTATCTATTTTATACATAGTAGTTATTATATCTTAATACCATGCTCCTACCTTGTCTCTCTCCTCATCCCTTTCCCCATTGGTAACCACTAGTTTGTTTTCTATACCTGTGAGTCTGTTTTGTTATATACATTCATTTGCTTTATTTTTTAATACCACTTGTAAGTAATAACAGAGTACTTGTCTTTCTCTGACTTATTTCACTAAGCATAATACTCCCTAGGTCTATTAATGTTGTTTCAAATGGCAAAATTTCATTCTTTTTATGGCTGAGTAATATTCATATATATTCGTATGAATATATGTATCACATCTTCTTTATCCATTCATCTATCAATGGGCATTTATGTTGCTTCCATATCTTAGCTATTATAAATAATGCTAATATTATAAATGTTCATAACAGCATTTGGGTACTGCTATGAATATTTAGGTACATGTATCTTTTAGATTTATGTTTTAGTTTTCTTCAGATATATACTCAGGAGTGGAATTGCTGGATCATATGGTAACTCTATTTTTAGTTGAGGAACCTCCATACTGTTCTCCATAGTGGCCGCGCCAACTTACATTCCCACCAACAGTGTACAAAAATCCCCTTTTCTTCACATCCTCACCAAAATTTGTTATTTTTGGTTTTTTTGATGATGGCCATTATAATGGGTGTGAGGTGATTTCTCATTGTGGTTTTAATTTGCATTTCTCTGCTGATTAGTAATATTGAGCAGCTTTTCATGTTCCTGTTGGCCATCTGTATTCTTTGGAAAGATGTCTATTCAGGTCTTCTGCCCACTTTTTGCTTTTTTTAAAAAAATATTGAGTGTATGAGCCATTTGTTTTTTTTTGGATATTACCACCTTGGTGATCATATCATTTACAGATATTTTGTCCCGTACAGTAGTTTGTCTTTTCATTTTGTGGATGGTTTTCTTTGCTGTGCAAAAGCTTTTAAGTTTGCTTATTTTTGCTTTTATTTCTTCTGCCGTAGGAGACAGATCCAAAAAAAATAGTGCTATGATTAATGTCAAGTAGTGTTCTGCCTATGTTCTCCTCTAGGAATCTTATGGCTTCAGGTCATACATTTAGGTCTTTAATCCATTTTGAGTTTACTTTCTGTGTGGTGTGAGGGAGTGTCCTAAGCTCATTCTTTTACATGTAGCTGTCCAGCTTTCCCAGCACCACTTATTGAAAAGGCTGTCTTTTCTCCGTCTTTGTCATATATTAATTGACCATAAGTGTGTGTTTACTTCTGGATTCTCTTTTCTGTTCTATTGATCTATGTGTCTGTTTTTGTACCTGAATTGGAATCTCAGTTCTATCTCTTAGTACCTGTAAGATTTGGGCATGTAATGAATTTAAACAATATTTTCCTCACTTACAAAATGAAGATGATACACACCTCACAACAAGCTGTAAGTAAACCCTTGTGAGGGAAATCTTTCATTGTTTTCTAGAGAAATAGATTCAGTGGAAGAGTGTGAGAATAAATACACAGAATCTTAGGCTGAAAATTTGAAGATGGAGTTTTACAGAAGCCAAATGATAGAATAATTTAAATGTTCTAGTTTGACAAAGAAAAGCACCCTGCATGTGTAGATGTGGTAAACTTCATTTAGGAAAAAATTGGAAATACTATAAAAAATATTATTTAAATGTGATTAAGTGGTCAAATATATATATATATATATATATATATATATATATATACACACATTAAATTTAGTACTGAGCGCATTATTTTTGTTTAAGCTTTTACATTGATTATTTGGAAATATTATCTCACCTTACAGTAGATTTGCATCTAGCATGAATCCTTTATCTTAATGAGGATCAGTTCAAGAAAACCATATGAAAATTTGCAAGTTTGGTAATATTCCAAATTTGGATGGAGTGTGGAAACATAGAATCAATAATTATTGGTAGAAATAGGTATAAAATGTTTCATTCATCTATTCATTCATTAAATTGTATGCTTACTGTTTTCCAACAATTACACTAGGAACTAGGGATACAAAAGTGAATAAATAAAATCTTTGAGCAAACATTTTTGAGAAAAGTTTAGGAAACACCTGCTAAAGTCAGAAATAAGCATATGCTTCAACACAGCAATTCCATGGATAAAATTTAACCAAATCTATCCAGATAATTATAGAAAGACATTCAGAACAGCATTATTTATAATAGAAAAAAAATAAAATTAGTTTAATGTTTACCTACAGTAGTGGATAACAACTACCTTATGCTACAACTATAATGATGTAATATTCTGGAGAGACTAAGAATTAAGTAGATTTTATTATAGAAGGAAAAGAGTGAACTGTATATTATTGCCCTATAATACAAATGTATGTGTCTCTGACATGTCTCTATGCTTTCATACAAAGATTTACATAAGAAACTGTTAACAATTAATTCAGGAAATTAGATGCACGGTATAAGTGGGGATAGAGACTTTTGCTTATCACAACTTTTACTACCATTTAAAGTTTTTAACATATGCATGTATTAGTATTACTTAAAAAATTAATGAACATCAAAAAAGATATAGATTAATGTTCCTTGATTTAAAACCCTATCCATTATTTTACCACATGCTCTCCTTATTAGGAGCTATGTGATCAAGCTCTTCTAGAATCTGCATGAGATAAAACATGGGAACAAATCTACACATATGACAGCTTTCATCTTCAAATTTCCTGTTGAAAGGTCCAATTCATGTGAAAGAGAACTCTTTCTACCACTGCTGGAAACAGAGAATCCTCCTCAAAGATGTTGATCAGGATGTGACAGAGAAGAGGGCAGAGAAAGTGGGACTAGAGGCTTAACCTCCCTAACAGTCACCATGGATTAAACCCATATGCTAACTGCCTGGATGTTTCTTCCCAGCCCTGTCTCCATCCACACAATGTTCTTTTTCTCCTTTCCAATTAACATTTTCTCAGTGACATTTGTGTGTCAGAAGAAGGGAATTCCAAAATTTTTGACTCCATAAAATTTTTCTGTTCTTGACCTTAAGACAAAAATTTAGATTCAAACACAGAATTAAACCATTAGCAGAATAAACATAGGATTCATATCTCTCATATAAATTAGGGAGTGAGAGGAGACATGATTAATAAGATCAGGAGGGAAAAATTATAAGAAAACATAATAAACATAGAACATAGAAAAAGAAAAATAACACTAACACATGAGTTTCTTCATATATATAATTTTGTAAAAAAATATCTAGCTCAATCTCTTGTATGAATGTAGATGTAAAATTCCAAAATAAAATATTACCAAACTAATCCAGCATGTCATGAGTTACTATGGTATCATACAGGAATGCAGTTTCCTTCTGAAAAGCATAAAATTTATTAATTTAATCCATAATGTTAATATGTTACAGAAGAAAACAACATTAAGCTGGGTCAGTGTTTCTTAGCCGGGACATCGATCGCATTTGAGGAAAATACTGCCATGCATGGCAGAAGCTTTGGCATGTCTGCTGTCTCCCCAGTGAATGCCCCTAGCACTTTCCAGTTACTGGAGCAACCAAAAATATGGACTCTCCTTTTTTGCACCACGTTCAAATGCTCCCTGTGGGAGACTGTCTCAGGTTGAACATCATGTCAACATAGAAACTAAGAAACTTTCATCAGGTTTAAGACCCATTCATTTGTATCCCATTAAGTCTTAATACAGTGGGAATAGTGGGATTGTCTTTAGGAATAACAACAGTGAATATCCTTCTTAAAGGTGAAGTGGTGGAATCCATTGCATTAAAGTCAGAAATAAGAAAAAGAAGCTGGTCTCACCACTATTATTCATCATTATAGGGAGGTCATGCCTATGTCAGCATCAAAAATGGGGGAAAAAGGAGAAATAAGTCTCTGTTTCTTAAGTCTTAATGGTAGTGTAGGGAATCATCTCCCTGACAAATCAAAGAGATGTATAAGTAGTCAAAAATAAATAAATAATTGCATGAGTATGCAAACGTGTGTTTGTGTGTGTGTTTGTGATGTAAGAAGACACAAATACAACTACACAAGTATATAACGGTTGTGTATATATCAACAGTAAATAATTTAAAATGCAATGAAAAGGAAAACCCCAGTTGCAGTAGCAAGAAAAGTTTAATATGGGAAAGTAAACAATAATTTTGAAGACCTGTATGAAGAAAATATTAAACTTTATTCATGGACGTAAAGAAAATTGGAAGTAATGGAGAAACAGTCTATGTTCTTGGATTCTCTCCCGAATAAATCAAACATTTTAAGCACAACTCCTGTAGGTGGGAATTTAGTATATGATAAAACTAGTATTTCACTTCAGTGATGATAGGATGTATAATTAAATCAAAGGTTTTATGTCAGATTCTCAGTGGAATTTTGATATTTGCTTGATATTTTGAAAAGAAAATTCTGAAATTCACTAGGAAGAACAAATTCTGTAAAGTAGATAAGACAACTTTAAAATAAGAATAATTAGGCAGTGTTTACCCTAAAAAATAAATTATGTAATAAAGATATATTAGTTATAGCAGTGTTGTATTAACACAGAGGAAAGGACAGATTACAAAATTCAGAAACAGATTCAACTGCAAAAAGACTTTAGCATATGAGACAGATGTCACTTTAAGTTAGTAAGAAAAAAGTATGTTCTTTAGAAATATTTAGGTCAATATTCTGAAAAAAAGAAATTCTATAGTTACTTTATACTTTTCACCAGAATAAATTGTAGAAGGACTATATATTTAAAAATATTAAATAACATTCCAAATCTACTAGGCAAAATTTAGAGTGGAAATAAACACACGCAAGTTTATGGTATTAGAAAAGTTTCTTTTCAAATTGACAGTCAAGTAAAAGCACAAAAGAGGAAAAAATAAAAGACTGATAGGTATAAGTACCTATAAAGGTAATAGTTTTAAAATAATAAACATAGACAACAAATTAAAGACCGGAAAGTAAACTAGGAAAAGTAATAGATAACTGATTCACATGTGAAACAAAGTGGTTAATATCTCTAATTAGGGCATTTTATAAATCAATAAGAAAAGACAATAATTAGTAAAAATGAGCAGAGAGTATTAAAGGACTTATCACAAAAGTGAAAAGTTTTAAAAAGACATATGTGAAAATACATTTATCCTCACAAGCAAAGAAATACAAATAAATACAATGGTATGTTTTGTCTATCAGAGTAGATAGATAGACAAATAGATGAATTTCAAGAAGACATTCAAGAAGGGTTCAATGAAGGGACTGTTTACAAATATGTGCATAGAAGTAAGAAAACCCATAAGAAAAGGTGACTTGACTGCATAAAGTAAGTCACTGCTACCCTTGCCTGAAGGGACAAGAGAGTGCATGGTTTCCAATAAGAGCTACAATGGGAAGAGAGGGCTACCCCACAAGAGCTGTGATCTTGATAAACCACTGCATAATCACGTCAAAAAAGGGAGGAAGAAAGGATGATCAATCCCTTTTGGTCCTATGATCTGGATTAAACCAATTGGAATTGACATGGCAAGACAGCTAGGCAGTATAGGTCCATAGAGGATACCAAACAACGGTAAAAAATGAACCTTAGGACTCAAATGCAGAATATATAATACAAAGACCTAATAAATCATTAAGCAAATATAAGGCATAGATTTTGAAAGAAGGGAGAAAAGTTGCTCACGTGTCCTCTGTGCAGTATCACCTAAGGAAGCTTTTGGGTAGAAGAGGTAAAGGATCATAAGAGTAATATAGAATGGGAAATCATACATTATGAAAAAATTCTTGAAGATGAGTCATAACATAAGGAGAATGAAGAAAAATAAGGAGGAAGTGAATAAGTGAATGGATAATTAGAAATGGTCAGAGAAGGGACAACAGAAGGAAGAGACAAAGGAGAAAGAGGATGGACATGGTCTCTAGCAGAAATGAAAAAAGGATAGACTTGTGGTGGATTTTTGTAGTGGAAAGGAAAAAGAGGTTAGATTCACTCCCAGATTAACTTTTGGCCCATCCTTCTCTAGTTCTTTCCCTCTCAACACCCTCAGATCTAATTGATCTTATTCAGTTTTGGACCAGTGGTTTTCCTCCCCATGTCCCCTATTCTGACTATTCTGTTTCATATCACCCTCCTGATCCCTATACCCTGTTCAATTTTCCTGTCATCTGTTGACATACAATATAATTTATTTCTTCATATAAGTATTGTGTAGAGTCTGTTGGGCCATGTAAAACTAAGCTCTAAAGGGCCAAAGATTTTGTTTAGTTTATGCATGGATGTATCGCTTAGTACAGTTCCTGGTGCAAAGTAGGTGCTTAAGAAATGTTGTTAAGTGAATGAAGAAATAAATGAATAACTCACAGAGACTACCTACATAGCAGCACAACTAAAGCAAGTTCTGTTTCACCATATCGTCCCATTTTGCAAATTGACTGGTTGCTTTTCCCTCCTGACAGTCTCCATAAGAAAGAATCATCTCCACATCCTTGTACAGGCTTTTCCTTTTGTGAACCATGTGGTCAGATATAACCGGATTCTTATGCTGAATAAACACTTATGACTTTGGGTAAATTATGTAGCATCTCTAAACATCTGGAAAATTAAAGTAACAGTCCTTTATTTGGGGACTTGAGGAAGACATCAGGTACAAAGTATGTACCAAATAATTCATTATTACTTATTTGCCTTTCACGTACCTCCATGCTCTTGCTTCAAAAAGGACCACAGCTTGGGGGGATAAAAAAAAAAAAAACAAAAAAAAAAACAAAAACACCTATGAAATCCGTTTTGCCTTAAATGGAGCAAACATTGAAAATATCCCCGGAGGCAACCTGTACCTGAGAAATTTTATTCTCAGCTTTGCAAATCTGATACGTGAAAAATTTGGCAAAGGATCAGACATGCAGCCATGGGTTTAGATACTTATCCAAAATTACCTTCTGAACATTCTGAAATTTTCTAATTGCTAATTGCCAATCAAGGGCTGTTCTGTAAGGCTTAATTCCCACATGGCTCCCACAAACGTTAATAGACTTTTAATTTAAACCCAGAAATGCAAAACAGTCTCATTTTTGGTCTGAGATCAGTCTTTAACACTTGCCATTTTGTTACTTTGTTTTCAAAATATATTTTAGAGGCAAGAAAATTTGGCCAAGGAACATAGCACCTTTTGTTAACATTCATTTCCTTGCATATGCCAATCTCTGAAATTCATGTTGGTTTTATAATCTTCTTCATGTAAAATAAACAAATGAAAATAAGTAAAGTTTTAAATTTTTGAAGTTTTAGGTTAAAAGAAATTCAAGTTTCTGGGTCCAAGGAAAAAGATTAACAACCATATTATACATTACCCAGTGAAACAAAGCAGCATTGACTTTAAATAAATCAGCCAAGAGGTGGTGAACTTGATCAAATAGTAAGAAGTAATGTCTGGTTTCTATTCTGGACACACAATTCAAAAAAGTACCTAGTTTGTGAATGTATTTTAATCCTAACTTTGTGAAGGAGAAAAAAAAGTCTTAAAAGCCTAGGGAAGCACTAAGTAAGTTGCATGAGTATTTGGTCAGCAAGTTCCAGAGACTATCTGAAGTCAGGATGTCTGATTCAAAACATCTAATCTTAATTGTCTCTTTGTCCATTTATGCTAGTAAACTATCCCAAGGAAACCTAAAACTTTGTGAATATGATGGATACCAATCTCTTGGTTATTATTATATCACAAAGGAGAAAGGATGTCACAAAAGTATTTAAATTCTCCAATCAGTCAACTTTGAAGTAATCAGGAGAAGGATATCCCGGGTAGGCTTGGCCTAATCATATAAATTCTAAACAAAGGGTCTAAAAGCCTAAGAGGATTTCCATCTGTCCCGGAAATTAGTCAGAGGGATTTCTACAGTTACAAAGAAATAGTCTGCCAATAACCATGGGATCTTGGAAGAAAATTCTAAGCTTCAGATGGTACTATAGCCCAGGCTACCTACCACCTTGATCAAAAACTTTGTAAGACCCTGAGTAGAGGACTCCGCTAAGCTGAACCCAGATTCCTGACCCACAGAAACTGGGAGATAATAGATGTATGTGATTTTAAGCCACCAAGTTTGAGGTAATTTATCACGCACAATAGAAAACTAATAGATACTAAATAAGGATAATAATGCAATGCTCGGATAACTTACACAGATGCAAAGGTCTATGTTTTATTCTCACTACAGCATTTTGAACACATCCTATCCATCCTCTGAGCTTAACTCTTCTCATCTAAAAAAATGAGACTTGCACTTAATTTTCACTTTTTCTTCCAAGCAATTTGCTTGTAACTTGATATAGCTGATAATAGAAGCTTCAAATATTGAATATGGGAAAAGGATGAAATAGTAGAGGACAACATTTTCTTCTAATATCCTAAAACCACAATAATAGACCTTCATTTTCTCCACCTCAGAGTTGCCCCATTGCTACTTTGCTTTGCTTCCTCTATTTTTGTGCCCCTCTTTGATTCAAGCCTCCACAAATATTATTGTGTAAATAATTCATACTGCTTTAGGAGGCCCTATCATAAAGCTTTACAGCTAGGCCACAAATGCAGTAGTTGCCTTTGGATAAGGTAACTGTTTCTATTAATAACTTTAAAAAACCCAGTTTAGAAGTCAAACTAGAATCAATTTAAATAATACACTCGAAACACCTAGGGAGAATGGCCCTAATTCCAAGAACTATAAATTTGAGAACAAACACTATGTGAACTCATTACAATTAAATTATCTTAGGTGAGTGTTCAAATGCCCAGAAAGTTTTGTTTTGGTTTTTTTTTTTTTTTTTTTTTTTTTTTTTGTCGTATGCGGGCCTCTCACTGTTGTGGCCTCTCCCGTTGCAGAGCACAGGCTCTGAAAGCGCAGGCCCAGTGGCCATGGCTCATGGGCCCAACCACTCCGCGGCATGTGGGATCTTCCTGGACCGGGGCACGAACCCGTGTCCCCTGCATCGGCAGGCAGACTCTCAACTACTGCGCCACCAGGGAAGCCCTGCCCAGAAAGTTTTTATACCTACTAACTAAATCATTGTTTGTCATAGAGTTGGGATTAAATGTTCTCTCCTCTTCCTCAATTTCCTTCTTTTTCCTAGATTCTGGAATGTACTAAGGCTTCAAATAGCTAAAGAGGACATTTGGTAATAAGTCTATGTCATAAGAAGAAAAATGACTCTTTTGGCACAATTATGCTATGAGGATAACAATATGGACAGTGCAGAAACACTGATTTACTGGTACCTACACCAAAAATAATATATCTCAGTTTATATTTTAGTGATATTGTTTCTTTTTACTGTCATCGAAATATAGTTGATGTACAATATGATGTTAGTTTCAGGTATACTACATAGTAATTGGGCATTTACATACTTTAAGAAACGATCACCACAATATGTTTAGAGACCATTTGTCCCATACACAGTTATTATGATATTGTTGACCATATTCTTTATGCTGTATTTATTTTATAATGGAAGGTTTGTACCTCTTAATCCTGTTCACCTATTTTGCCCCTTCCCCAACCTCCTACCCCTCTGACAACCAACCTTTTGTTCTCTGTATCCATCGATCTGTTTTTGTTTTGTTTGTTTGTTTACATTCCTTTTATAAGTGAGATCATATGGTTTTCATCTGCTGACTTAATTTCACTTGGTATAATACCTTATAGATTCACCAGTGTTGTCACAAAGGGCAAAATTTTATTTTTATGGCTAAGTAATATTCTAGTGTGTGTGTGTGTGTGCGCAACATTTGATTTATTCATTCATGTAGTAATGCAAATTTATGTTGCTTCCATATCTTGGCGACTGTAATTAATGCTTCAGTAAACATTGGGGTGACTATGTCTTTTCAAATTAGAGTTTTTGTTTATTTAGGTAAATACACAGAAGTTAAGTTGCTGAATTCTATGGCAGTTCTATTTTTAATTTTTTGAGACATCTCCGTACTGTTTTTCCATTGTGACTATGCCAATTTACAATCCCACCAACAGTGTAGAAGGGTTCCCTTTTCTCCACATTCTCAACAGCACTTGTTATTTGTTGCCTTTTTGATGACAGTCATTCTGACAGGTATGAGGTGGTATCTCATTGTGGTTTGATTTGCATTTCCATGTTAATTGGTGATGTTGAACATCTTTTCATGTGTCTATTGGCCATCTGTATGTCTTCTTCAGAAAAATGTCTATTCATGTCCTCTGCCCATTTTTAAATTGGTTACTTTGTTGTTTTGACATTGAGTTGCATGAATTCTTTTTATATTTTAGATACTAACACTTTACCATATATATTATTTACAAATATCTTCCCCCTTTCAGTAGGCTGCCTTTTTGTTTTGTTGATAGTTACCTTCATTGTTCAAAGCTTTTTAGTTTCATGTAGGCCCATTTGTTTATTTTTGTTTTTGTTTCCCTTGGTTGAGGAGACAGGTCCAAAAAATATTTCCAAGAACCTATGTCAAGGAGTGCACTGCCTATGTTTTCTTCTAGGATTTTATGGTTTTATGTTTTACATTTAAGTCTTTAATTTATGCTGAGTTTATTTTTGTATATGAGCTGAGAAAGTAGTCCAGTTGGATTCATTTGCATGTAGCAGTCCTGTTTCCCCAACACCACTTATCAAAGGGACTATTTTTTCCCATTGTATGTTCTTGCCTCCTTTTTCATAGAATAATTGGCCATAGAAACATGAGTTTATTTATGGGCTCTCTATTCTCTTCCATTGATCTATGTGTCTGATTTTCTGCCAGTACCATATTGTTTTGATCACTGTAACTTTATAGTATAGTTTAAAGTGACTTTGTTCACTTTTGTTCTTCTTTCTCAAGATTGCTTTGGCTGTTCAGGGTAATTTATGTTTCCGTAGAATTTTTAGAATTATTTGTTCTAATTCTGTGAAAAAAGTCACTGGTATTTTGATAGGACTGTCACTGAATCTTAAGATTGCCTTGGGTAATATGGTCATTTTAGCAATATTAATTCTTTCAATCCATGAGCATGGTATATTTTTCTATTTGTTTGTGTTGTCCTCAATTTCTGTCATCTGTGTTTTATACTTTTCAGAGTGCAAGTCTTTTACCTCCTCGGTTAGATTTATTCCTAGGTATTTTATTCTTTTTGCTGCAGTTATAACTGGGATTGTTTTCTTAGTTTCTCTTTCTGATAGTTTGTTATTATAGTATGGATGCACAGTGGATTTCTGTATATTAGTTTTGTATTCTGCACCTTCATGGAATCCATTTATTACTTCTAATACTTTTTTGGTGTTACTGTTAGGAATTTGTATATATAGTATCATGTCATCTTTACTTTTTCTTTTCCAATTTAAATTCCTTTTGTTAGTTTTCATTGTCTGATTTCTGTGGCTAGGACTTTCAACAGTATGTTGAATAAAAATAGCAAGAGTGAGTGTTCTTGTCTTGTTTCTAATCTTAGAGGAAATGCTTTCAGCTTTTCATCAGTGAGTATGATGTTAGCTGTGGTTTCGTCATACAGAGCTTTCATTATGTTAATGTATGGTCCCTCTATGTCTATTATCTTGAGAGTTTTTAATCTTAAATTGATGTTGAATTTTGTCAAAAGCTTTTTTTTTGCATTTATTGAGGTGATCGTATGAATGTTATTTTTTAATTTGTTAATGTGTGTCATGTTGACTGATCTATAGTTCTTGAGCCATCCTTGTGTCCCTGGAATAAATCCCATTTGATCATGGTGTATAACCCTCTTAATGTATTATTGAATTTGGTTTGCTAATATTTCTTAAGGATTTTTGCTTTTATGTTTATTAGTGATATTTGCCTATAATTTTCTTTTTTGTGGTGTCTTTATTGGGTTTTGATATCAAGGTGATGCTGAGCTCATGGAAGGAGTTCAGAAGCATTCCTTCCTCTTTAATTTTTTGGAATAGTTTGAGAAGGATAGGTGTTAATTCTTCTTTAAATGTTTGGTAGAATTCACCTATGAAGCAGTCTGATTCTGGACTTTTGTTTGTTGGGAGCTTTTACTATTATTATTACTATGGTTATTATTATTGTTATTACTGATTCAATTTCATTACTCAAATTAGTCTGTTCATAGCTCAGATCAGGCTCTTCCTATTCCACCATCTTGGTCACACACCCCTTAGCAATATTATTCTGAATCTAGTGATATTATTCTGAATCTAGTATTAAAAATAAGAGGTGGAGAGTCCAGGAGGAAGACCAATTAAGAGAATTTGTCTATAGTCCTTAATAAAGATGATGGTGAATTAAACAGAATTAAACCAACAGCATTAGGAGTGGGAAAATGCCTGTAACTCAAAAAGCACAAGTGAGATTAGACTGACAGGGTTTGAGATTGAATAGCTGAGAATAGTGATAGAGAAGAAGAGTGAAGGTGGTGCTCAGGTCTCCATCATGAGAGAAAAAAACGACCAAACACATCAGAAAAGGAGTCCAGTTAGTGGTGTAGAAAAGGGATGATCTTTATTTCTTCATTAAAAAAAAAAAAAAAGAAAGAAAGATTGCCTGTGGAACTTCCACATTTGTCTACCAGAGAATTGAAGATATGTGCCTAAAACTCAGGAGGTTTATTTGAGTTGAAAAAACATTTGAAAATCATCAGGATTTGGTCAATAATTAAAATTAAAAGAGTTGATTGGATTGCTCAGGGGGAATGGACCATATAAAAAAAGGGTGCTGAGGCCAGAATCCAACCCTGACAAATGGGCAGGGGAAGATGAGCCTGCTGAGGACCTGAGGAGAAGGAAAATAAGGACAGTGTCTTCTCACAGAGGTCAAGAGAAAGGACTGTTTCGAGGTCAAAGAAATGTTCAATAGCTTCAAATACTGCTGAAAGACTTAGTAAGGACAGGAATATTGTTGCATTTGGCATATGGCTTATTTGAATATTTTGCTGCTATACATATTGCTGTAATAAATAAACATTATCACCTAACTATACCTCTATAGTTTATGTGGCAGAGCTGTTTAGCTTCTGACAAAATTGCCTTTTTATACTTTGTGGACATAGCTAGACAACCTTTTCAAATCTCCTTCCAGCTGTGTGAAGTTATATGGCCAAGTTGTGACAAAAATAAAACCAAGTCACCAACAAAATTAGCAAAAGTCATAGAGTCATGAGTTTGTGCTGTATGAGAACCCATCTGCCATCACTTTAGTTTCAATAGTAGAGTGTCTTAGTTAGCTCATGTTGCTATAATAAAATACCATAAATGAGGTGGCTTAAACAACAGACGTTTATTTCCCACGATTCTAGAGGCTAGGAAGTCCAAAATCAAGGTGCTGGCAGATGTGGTGGCTAGTGGGGGCCCACTTCCCGGCTTGTAGACCATTGCCTTCTTGCTGTGTGCTCACAGGGCCTCTCCTAGGTGTATGTTCATGGAGAGAAGAAGAGGAAGCAAGCTCTCTGGTGTCTTTTCTTATAAAGGCCCTAATCCCATCATGGCGGCTCCGCTCTCATGACCTCATCTAAACCTAATCACCTCCCAATGGTCCCACCTCCTGATACCATCACATTAGGAGTTAGGGCTTCAACCTATGAATTTTGCGGGGGACAAAAACATTCAGTCCATAATATAGATTAAAAATAGGAAACACATGAGACAGTTTCTGCTTGGCAAGCATCCTATTAGTGTGGAATTTGGAAGCGAGGAAGTGTTTCTAATTTGCCTTCCAGTACATTTGGGACTCCTTGCTTTGTTGCAAGGTGTTAGCAAGCAGTTTGGGGTATTTTGGAAAAAGAAGAGGAAGATAATTCACTGTGGATGATTATTTCCTGGATCAAGTGAAGATCTATGTGCTGCTTTTTTGCAGGCAGACTATCATGACGGTCCTTAAGGGGGTTGGGGATTAGCTGGTAGGATAAGCAAGTTCTCAATTCTAACCAATAGTAGAACATGAACTAAAGTGAAGCACTGCTTACCAGCTTGGCTCATGAAAGCTCCCAAGCATGTTCTTCCATGTTCTTTCATTTGTTTGGCTTTTGCCTTTATTCTGTTACCTTGAAACCACTGTACAAAACAAGTCCATTTGGATGGTTGAACCAACACTTGGACAAAAGCCCAATTAGGAATATATCACTTTGGAAATGCCCCAATTTCATTCCTTTTTATAGCCGAGTAATATTCTATTGTATATATGTACCACATTTTTATCCATTCATCTGTTGATGGACATTTAGTTTGCTTCCATGACCTGGCTATTGTAAATAGTGCTGCAGTGAACATTGGGGTGCACGTGTCTTTTTGAATTATGGTTTTCCCAGGGTATATGCCCAGTAGTGGGATTGCTGGGTCATATGGTAGTTCTGTTTTTAGTTTTCTAAGGAACCTCCATAGATGGGTGGGATGGCAGGGGAGGGAGGTCCAAGAGGGAGGGGATATCTGTATACATAGAGCTGATTCACTTTGCTGTACAGCAAAAACTAATGCAACATTGTAAAGCAACTATACCCCAATAAAAATAAATAAATAAATAAAACTTATGCAATCAGAGAGAACTGAAAACGTAAATTAAAACATAAATATAAAAACACAGGAATATCACTTTGGGAGATATAAACTTCTATCTTGTTACTACTTTGGAAATGGAAGTTTATTTTCATCAGGTAAATTTTTGTAAAGTATTTCATAGTATTTTTTCCTGTCTTTAGTTTTTCTTTACTTTTTAAAAATTTCTATAGTAAGCATATATTTTATAACAAAGAAATATAGATTATAAAATCCGAAAAGAAGTTCACATGGAGAAATTATTTAATGTTAATAAGTTCTAGTTTCTTCATTCTTCATGTATTAAAATGAGGACATTTTATATGATTTTTCATATTCCTCTTTCTAGGATAGTGTATGATTTATAACACCAGTTAACGGAATCAAAGTGTAGAATATTTCACTTTTCATGATGATTATTGACGTTAAGTGAAAAGATGTGAGAGAATGACATTGTTTTAAAAGGAAAAAGCTATACAAGAGGTTGCTGTGTAAGTTGGGGGTGCTACATTTCCCTTTCCCAGTGACAGTCTGTCCTGCTGACTTGGGTAAAGTTATCCTGAAAGGAATGTGTATGAGGGGTTAATTGCTGTCTTTGCTCTGTCTGTCAAATTCCCATTTTCACTTTTTCTAAGTTTTAGGAACAGCAAGCCATTTTATTTTTATTGAAATAAATTGCAGATTTATTGGTTAGCAGTATCTCTCCTACTTTTCTTTTCATCTCCTTCAGAATCTCCTTAAATACATGAGTCCCTTAATATATTTTGTCCAAATAACTTGAACTGAAACACATCTATAACTCAGGACCACTTTTCAATTGTTAGTAAATCACCTCATAATTAAATTATCAATTTTCCTCCAGTTCAAAGATGAAATTCCAGAAATCCCATTTATCTCTTCAAACATTTCAACAGATTTTATACCAGTCACTAAAATCTATCAACAATGCATTGTACAGGTCCATACAATGCAAGTGTTGGTAAAGGAAGTATCTACTACTTATTCATTAACTAAAGTTTATAGAATACCTACTATGTCAAAAACACTCTTATGGAAACTGGGGATGTAGCAATGAACAAAAATGACCCAAGTCTTGCCCCACACCCCACTTAATTTAAATTTGCATGGGAGCAATATTTGCTGCTTAAAATATATCATCACCAGTAAACTTCTCCATTCTGTGGGGAATCATCACCCTCTGGATGTGACTTGTGGATATAGTGAGGCTGAGAGAAGTGACATAACTTGCTCCATGCCACTCTACAAGTGACAGAGCTGTGATTCCATCACAGGCACACCTTAGTTTCAAAGCTGGCTGTCTTTGTTTTGTGTTCATTGTCTACATACAAAGTTGACTGAAAGTTATAAAGAAGACTTTAATAATAACATACTGCATTATGCTCCAGATTAGCTGGCAATACTTGCTGCAGATGAATGCTGCCATCCCCTTGAAACTACTGTTTCCTTGTTTAATAGATTTATAGGCTTGCATTCCTGGCTGGACTCAGCTGTCTCCGTTTATAGTTGTTAAGGTTCTTCTCAATACATTCTTTTTCCCTTTATACAACTTCTTCCTGATGGAGTTCATCTACCTGTATATTGTGAATTACTACGTATATTATGATGGAATCCAAATCTGTTAATTAACATTTCAGAAACAAAGACCTGATTGAAATAAAGAGGTGTTTCCTTGGGTTCTTTTTTATAGAACTGCAGCCCAAGAGACAGAGTTTCAAGAAGCACTTGAATTGTGTTCTGCTGGACCACAGAATGGAGGAGACTTATAAAGGCAAAAACCTCAAGGCCACAGTTAGCTACATGACTTGTTTATCAAGAATTATAATTGCACGTAGAAAGAAGTAAGGGTGCTTGTTAAAGAGGAGTGGTTGGGATACAAAATGGTTACATAGTTACAAAGGGAACAGAGGTGAGACCACTAGGTTGCAGCGGGCAGATGGTGCTTTAAAAATTGCTGGTATCCTTGAGTTCGGTGCAGTTCACAGGAAATTCCAGTTCTCAGTGGTGCAGGGATGTGTCTGAGACCAGATTCTCAATGGTCCCCTGACTCTATTTTGCACACCTGAACTGTGACCACTCCATTATCTAAACTCAGACCACACTCCTGGATATCTGACATATGTACTGAAATGACTACTGGATATAACTATTTAGATATTACTGAGATGTATCGAAAATATTTTATAAAAATAGACTTGTTACAACTCCTCGTATGTTCACAGCCACCACACACACACACACACAGAGATACACACAGAAATTTTCACACACAGACACACACACACACAAGAACTACTGTTCTTCTGTATTCTCCAAAGGAAGAGGAATCCCTATCCATCCAGTTATTGAAGTGCAAGAA